>NC_060123.1:156435196-157060196 GCF_021461395.2 Schistocerca americana
GCTAATCTACTTTTTAGAATCAATTGTGTGAAAAACAATTTTAATAATATTGATAAATTGTTTGAACTTTCAATTCGCGATTACATATCACTTTGAAGCAATTAGTGTAAACAGACAAGGTTCTTACAGAACAGATCTGAACGTAATGAGAACGAGACACTATTTTCCCTATTACTTATAGATTAATACAAACAAATGAACTCTAATGTAGAGTTGGTTGGTTGGTTGGTTTGGGGAAGGAGACCAGACAGTGAGGTCATCGGTCTCATCGGATTAGGGAAGGACGGGGAAGGAAGTCGGCCGTGCCCTTTGAAAGGAACCATCCCGGCATTTGCCTGGAGTGATTTAGGGAAATCACGGAAAACCTAAATCAGGATGGCCGGACGCGGGATTGAACCGTCGTCCTCCTGAATGCGAGTCCAGTGTCTAACCACTGTGCCACCTCGCTCGGTGTTCTAATGTAGAGTATTCTTACTCCTTTACTCTCTTAGGATTATATTGTATTCCTCTTTTATAACCTATACATAATTATTTCAATTAAACTAATTAATGTTTTTAATTAAATTATGGCTGTAGGTCATCAAAGCATAGCTATAACTGGTTAAATGATAATAAAACAGCTCTTAAGTGACTCAAAATAAGTTAGTATACTGCAAAGTTACTACAACTACATCCTGGAATGATTACATGCAAAAGCAGATGACAGAAAGACAGACAAGTGCAAACAACCACGCTTCTTCTAGCTGCTATCGAAAAATTTGAAGGCTGTGTTTAGTTTTACTACAGAAGTAATAAAAGTATAAACATTGACTCTTTGGTCAGAAAATGTTTAGATAAATTTTTACATAAAATATAGGTTTTTCAAAATGTATATTAAAATGCCATCAAATGACTACAATACAATTCATTGCTTCATTGTGAGTAGTCATTCAATCTTTACACATCAGAAAGAAAAGTTAATATGTACATTTCTTTTTGTTGTTCAATAAAAACATTTTCATAAAATGTTCAGTTTATTCATAATGAAGTCATTGGTGCAGTCTTCTCCTTTGTCAACATGACACATGAGTGACACAAAGTTCTGGGGCTCAGCAAACACTTGTCAGCTGGTGCACTCGGTGCTATGCTGGCTATTAGTCTCACAATAGTCGAGAATGGTGACGTCAGATGAAGGCTATAGGATCAGATGCATTTGGTGACACCCATAGGCAATGCCAGGCCGGCTATTGTAAAATCCCTATTTTACATTTTCGTGGGGTCCAGACCAAAAATAACACAAAATTGAGGAATATGCAAAATCGAGGAAAATGTTAAAAAAACCAATTATATATATATATATATATATATATATATTATTCACGTTTGGGCCCTACTGGACCACGCGAAGTACAATCACGGGGCATTCAGTTATTTTCTTTTAGACTTTCTCTCTGCCCAAATTGTTTTCATTCTCTCGGAATGAGCTCTTTTCCTTTCATCAGACCATGTGGTTCCAGTTTTCTTTGGTTTTTCAGCTTGACCAACTACCCAGTCATGAATTTTTTGCCTAAATAATTTTCTGTCTTGAATTTCATCTTGTTTTATATCTGCCTCTTTCATGTCCTCTTTTATAGCAGCAATCCATTTTATTGTCTCAAATTTAGCTTTACTTCGATTTTCGTAGAATTCCACTACTTGTTTAGTTATTCTGGTAGCATCCATTCTTTTAATATGCCCATAAAATTTTAATCTGCGTTTTTTCATATCCGAATATATGCTGGTGTATTGTTGAATTTCACTATTTGCTCTTAGCCTGTATGTTCCTTCTTCAGTATATTTTGGAACTAGAATTTTTCTGATTACTTTTCTTTCTCTTTTTTGGATTTCTTGAATGTCCTTTTTTCTGTTTAAAATTAGCGTTTCAGCCCCATAAAGGCACTCTGGTTTTATGACCGTGTTGTAATGTCTCAATTTAGAGTACCTTGAGAGACATTTTTTGTTGTAGATGTCTTTTGTAAGTCTAAAAGCTGTCTCCATCTTTTGACAACGAATTTCATTTCCAATTTTTTCTAGACCAGTCTCTGAGATTGTTTCACCTAAATATTTGAATTGCGAAACTCTTTTGATTTTTCCATACTTAGTTTCCAAAAGTTTGGGTGCCAGTTTGTTGCTAGTCATATACAGTGTTTTTTCAAATGAGATTTGGAGACCTACTCTTTCTGCTGTTTTTTTAAGAATTTCTATTTGTTTCTGAGCAATTTGGATGTCCTGCGTTAGAATAACCAAGTCGTCTGCAAAGGCCAAACAGTCTATTCGAATATTTGTTCGTCCTAATTTCACTGGTTGGTCAATTTTGAACTCCAATTTTCGTTCGCGCCACTCTTGTATTACTTTTTCTAGAATGCAGTTAAATAGCAACGGAGAGAGTCCATCACCTTGCCTCACGCCTGTTTTTATTTCAAAGGATTCTGAAATTTCTCCTCTGAACTTTACTTTTGATTTTGTACCAGTTAGCGTGTCTCTGATAATTGCCGTGGTTTTAGGATCCAGGCCTTGTTCTTTCACAATTTGGAAAAGAGATTCACGATCCACTGAGTCATAAGCCTTTCTAAAATCTACAAAGGTACAAACTAGTTTTTTATTGTAAATTTTTTGATGTCTGAGAATTAGTTTGAGGACTAAAATCTGTTCTGGGCAAGATCTATTTGGCCTGAAACCTGCTTGATATTCGCCAATTTTCCATTCAAGTTGTTGTTGTGCTCGGTTCAGAAGACATTGAGAGAGGATTTTGTATGTGACTGGAAGAAGAGAAATTCCTCTGTAATTATTAACATCAGTTTTGTCTCCCTTCTTATGAAGTGGGTGAATCAAGGCGGTTTTCCATTCATCAGGAATTTTTTCAGTTTGCCAAATGTTTTGCATGATTGAAGTAATTTCTTTAACGGTTTTTGGACCAGCTGCCTTTAAAAGTTCTGCAACAATTCCATCTTCACCAGATGCTTTGTTGTTTTTCAACCTATGAATTTCTTTAATGATTTCCTCTTCATTTGGTGCAAGTGAAACTGGATTGCATTGTTGGGGAATATATATATATATATATATATATATATATATATATATATATATATATATATTCCCCAACAATGCAATCCAGTTTTTATATAATTTTTTATAATATATATATATATATTATATAGCATTTATGATTAAAAATTGCAGTCCCCTTCAACACCTTGCATAAAATCTGTCGAAGTGAAGAAAATTAAATGTACAGTACAATGTTTGTACAATAATTTGTGGTAATGAATTTCATCAGTTCCTAAAAAATCACAGATGTATAACAGCAAGTAAAAACTCCTCACAAAATTAAAATTGGTATCTGTGTATAAGGAAATTGAGCTGTTTTCCGACATGCTACAACCACAAATTATACATTCATAACACATCCTTTGTGCTCACCCAGAAAGGAACAATAATTGATGAACATGTTGAATTAAATCAAAAACATCACAGCAGCTATGTGGTAAGTCATAAGCATTGTGCGGACGTCTACTTAATGACATTGCTGTTATTGTTTAGTGCCTTTCTTGTGAGCCACGCTTCACATGGTCACCACCGTTAAAAGTTTTATTTTAGGCTTGATGAGAGAAACAGAGACCTGAAAAAGTTAGTTTACTTCCCCAACTGACGTTACAAGCTTATTAGAAATCTGCTCAGTGAATTTCTGTGGACTTTGTAAAATGTAAATTTGGAAGGAAGTGCAGATACTACAGATCCGCTTCATGCCCTCTATCACTGCTGCCAGCCTTTACGATCTACAGTGTGACGTGGGTGCAGGGCAAAGTAGATACATGAGTAGTGTATGTAGTTGTTGCAACTGTATCATGTGAGATCTGAACATGAAAGTCTTTAAAATGTGCTATAGCAAAGCCCTTGTTCCATTTCGATGTGAAATCTCTGTCATAGCACATCATCTGCATGAAAAGTATATTTTCAGCACTTCACATAATGCCTTCACCCCTACCAGCACTCCTGTCGCTGAAAAGCCACTCCCCTCTCCGCACATCCAGTAGGCGAGCACAGTTTACGTTAGTGTGGTGTTCTGACTGTTGTTTGACTTAACAAGTCGCCAGCCAATAAGAGTCCACTAGCCCGAAATGGACAACGTGTCCTGGATTATGGCGGAGCATATTCTTCGAGGCTTTGTGTCTGAATTTGAAAGGTTGACGAGTTATATTGTTGCTGAATACAGTACATCTGAAAGACATGTAAAAAGATGAGATTCAGTGGCACAAGAAAATGTGGTGGCTGCGCCCCTTCGTTACATTACATATTGTCTCGGTCCAGAACACTTTGCATTGACTGTCTTGTTTTTCCATTACCACTGCAACCTAGCAGTAGCGGTATCATAATTATGCAGTGCAGCTAAATGTTGCAAGTTGTGCTGGCAATACCTGTTGTGGATTACACCAGCATTTCCTCTCTCACATCTCCCCTCTCCACGGCGCCCTAAAATATTCACTTAACTCCACCACCTTCCATGGTGTGCACCATCTATCTTTCATGCCACTTATAACTCATTCAGTCACATCAAATGTCAATAGGAAGAAAACGGGACAAATTCAAGTGACAAGTCGAGTAAGAACTTAGAATCTAGGTAAAGATAACTAGGAAGAAATGTAAAATTAGGGAATTTTTAACATTGATCTTACAGGTTTTGCATAGGGGCTACGAATTTATGGTGTAGAATCACGAAAAACGTAAAATCGGAGAATGTAAAATCGAAGTTCCAACTTAGCATGATTTCTTTGAGAAGCCTGTAGAGCATACACACATTGTTTGTTGTCTTCCTGGTTCTTATCCTAGTGTCCGCTCACATACATGTAGCAGTGCCGAGGCTCAGTAGTTCATGAAACATTTGTACACTTGCACTTCTATGGTGCCTACAGAATTACAATACATACAGAAATACATTTTCAATAGATAAATATCTCAACTTCATTTCTATACATCAGGCAATAACATTGGATTATAATACACAACTATTCTTCTTTCATCGTATTTTGTCAACGGGAAGGGCTTGGACATTCTTCGTGACATAGCAACGACACAATTTTATACAAATTGAGACAAAGCTGAAAGTTTGTGACTTTTCGTTGGAGAATAAATTGCTTATCTGCAAGAGTAAAAAGTTGTTGAGTTCACTCGAATATCAAGAGTCCTTAAGTTTTTTCGTACTCATATTAATGTGTACATTTTATATAGTCAATAATATGGACTGTATAGAAGTCTGGCAACAATTGCATTTTGCTGCTGGCATGCTGTGGCTTAGTACAGTTGCGGCCGTTGGATGTGGCACACCATGTTTACGTATCATGGAATGTTTTCAGTTAGGATTGGTGTTAGAGATGCATTTTGGGTTACTGCGTATGAGAGTCGACACATTTCTTCTGGTAGCACGCCCTCTAGAACTAAGCAGTTCTTTCCCAAGATAAGTGTACACTTTATATCTGGCAGGAATGCTGTTTACTTGATCTAATGTTCATTTAAAACCCATGAGAGATTGGGATTACACATGAAGCATTCATTCTCTATTCCAACACACAGCTGGTCACTTTTTATCAGCCACACACCATTAGTTTGTTTTTCACTATAAGAAAACTCTAGGTATCTCAGTATGTAATTTCTTTTTTATTGTGGTTTTTCATGTTTACAGTTTTTCTAACCAAGTCGTTTTATCTGCTGATATTATTTTAACTACCCAGATACATATTTTTGCAAAGTTCTAACACATTTTCAGCCTTCAAAGGACGCTTTGGAATCTGGGTTTAGTAGTCACACATCGCGAAATTGGAATTTCAAGCTATTATATGTAGTAAATAGTCGTCACGGATTTGCCGCCGGATCACGTTGCGCAAGTTCCACAATATTTTCTCGAAGAAACTGTCCGACATCTTCAGGTGGTTCAACCTTGCTCGTGGGTAGGTACGACTGACGGTATACGCGCACCGACGTCCCATTTATAGAACACGTACGCGAAGAATGCGGAGCCGCGGAAATCGCACATGCGCAGTGATTTACCACATTCAAACTCCCTCTGCGTTTGTCAATTGCGGCCAAACGTTACTCACCAACGGCCGTACTAGGCCAGTGTTATGACGGGCCTGTTAGCGAAGAATCTGGATTTTCGCGTCGTGCTTTAATAGCAGCCAATGCAGGGTTCCAGGCTGTGCTCAGTTGAAATCCGGTATCCTTGTTGATGAGATTATCGGCTGTAAGGATATGTATTGCTTCCTTAATTACGCAGTCCCAGAAAGTTGATGCCGGGGATAAAACTTCCATCTTTTCATAAATCATACGATGTCCTGTATTCAGACAGTGTTCCGCAATTGCCGACTTCCCCGGTTGACGAAAGCGTGCATGACGCTGATGTTCATCGCAGCGTTCTTGTACTGTACGGCATGTCTGGCCTATATACGCTGCCCCACACTGACAAGGAATCTTGTACGCACCACATTTCCTCAGTCCAACGTCATCCTTAACCGAACCCAACCGGTTTCTCAGTTTTTCAAGATGGTTGAAAAACACTTAATTCCGTATCTCCCGAGGACTCTTGCGACTCGTGACGACATGGCACCAAAATACGGCAAAATTCCAAAGTGGTGGGTGTCTTCGTATCTTCATTCTGCTCCATAGATTGAACTCGCCTAAGCCTGAATGCATTACGTATCTGTCTCTCAGAATAACCGTTTTATCGGGCCACTGTCTTCAAATGTTGTAATTCACCGACAGTCTCTCAGAATCAGATACCACATGTGCTCTATTAACTAACGTACTTAATGCACTACCGCATTGTGCAGGATGATGGCAGCTTGTGGCCTGCAGATATAGATCTGTATGCGTAGATTTGCGGTAGACGCTGTGTCCCAATGTTCCATCTGGTTTCCTTCGTACCAAGACACCAAGAAAAGATAACGTACCATCTTTTTTCCACTTCCATTGTGAAGTTTATATTCGGATGGAGCGAATTCAGATGCTGAAGAAACGTAGGTAGAGTATTAAGTCCATGTGGCCACACCACAAATGTCATCCACATACCGCAGAAAACAAGAGGGCTTGAGAGTGGCTGACTGTAGTGCTTTTTCTTCAAAGTCCTCCATAAAATAATTGGCCACCGCAGGAGACACAGGGCTTTTCATGGCTACACCGTCCACATGTTCAAAATATTTGTCTTGAAATAAGAAGTATGTTGAAGTATGGATTATAAGTACATAAAAGTCAAGTTACAGAAGCGTAAAAATAGCAACGTAACTACTCTGTAAAACGATTCAATTACAAGACAAGTAAATGCTCATAAAAAAAGAGCTGAGGAAAGAACGTCTAATTACAAGTTTCGCGCCATGCGGAGAAAATCTGCAGTACTTGCCAGATATTCATTTGTCTCTATGCACTGCAACGTCAAGCTGCCCCTAGATGCGAAGTATTACAAAAGGTTTGCGTCCTAACTTCTGTAAGCACTTGCTGAGGTGTTTGCATTAGAACAAAAACTTATTCAAGTTTACTTCTTCAAGTCACTGGGACAAGTTAACTTCTTCAAGTTACTGGGACAAGTTTACTTCAGGAACTCGCCGCAAGTACTTGTCACAGAAGTGCAGTTATTCTTAAAAGCCAGAGCAGTCGCCACTGTTGTTGCATTACTCTGTGCACAATGCGCCATACCACAGTAGAAAGTTCGAAAGAATGCCTAATGAACATGATTTCAGGAGTGGTTGCAAGATGGTCAAAGAAATTGCAACGACTCAATGAGTAAAGCTGAAATGTTATCTGCAATGAAAAAAAAAATCATGAAAGTGTACATTATGGATAAAATCCATGGGAGCAGAAGCCACAAAGTAGTGCGTTTACCGTCCTACAACTGCGATCGAAATGCGATAGAATTGGCATTGGGCAAAATAAAACACAATTTCAGGGAGATCAGAGCCAAGACTGCAGATTCTTCTTAATGCTGCGTTTCTATCAGTTACTGCACAGGAGACTGACACGATTACTGCAGGGATGTGCAGCAGCTGGAGCAGGAGTACTGGACGCGAATTGGAATAATGGAAATGGCCATCGACGAAGTTATCATCCATACCACGCCCTCAAGCGATGACAATGATGATGATGATCATGACGACTTTATCTTGAAACAAACACAAATGAAAGTGACCTTTAGTGATCATCATTTTGACAGTTATTTCAGGCACAGTTAATAACACATTATAGACATTATTGCTGTCTGCGTTTAATAAATGCAATGTACAAAGGGATTCCAAAAATAAGTTTTTTGATAAAGTAAGTCGTACTTTCATCTACATTCATTTTCCATGTACAAATAATACGTAAGTTATAGGTAAAATTCTACAGCTTGAATATGTCAACAGATTAGGTGGTTTCCCATCTCACAGAAATGTCACTTTCGCGAGTACCGCCTGAGATTTTGTAGTAAGCGCAAAATACGGGTAGTGGTGCCAGCACTGTTGCAAGAAGTGGACGCTGCCTACCCCTAACCACTCCCCTCCCTTCGGCAGACGTAACGCGGAAGCACGGCCGTTACTGACCTGCACTGTACCAACCGTCAACTTATCGTGAACAAAGAGTACACTACCATCCACGTTGCTTAACTGCATTTTGTGTAAGTGTACAACTGATATTTGCTTTGTATATAGTCCACTGTATTACATATATGTGTATGATCATATTGTGTTTAGATGATATGTATTACACAGTACAGTGTTTCTGTATAAACGCTTTCATTTATTGACAGGATGTCATTCTCTTCCTTTTACTATTTGTGCAGCTTTTTATTAGTTCATGAACATCCTTTACTTCATTCACAAAGTATCCATCATAACATTTACATGCGCTAAGATATGAAGCATTCAGCAATGTGTCAATTTGAGCTGCACTCCTGTTCACACAGAGAAAAATCTGATACCTGTATGGGTAAAAACTACTTGACATTATAACGAATATAGAAAAAATCATAGATTTAAGTGACTTGCTAGTACTGCACATCTTCTGAAATCAATACGAGTGAACGAATACAAACAGGAAAATAAAATACTAGCTTGTGTAGATCGTGTATCACTGATACATAAGTGTGTTGCAAATTTAATACTTGTTCTAAAACAAAGTGAGGATACATGACATCTGATGCTTTTTGCTTTATTCGGCTCTCAGTATGACAAATATCCTAGACATTAGTTCTCACCTTTCGTATTGTTTATTTACTGGTTTTTTATACACTGAAACTTCCTGAAATCTTTGTGTAGGTACAAACATAGAATCTTATTACTTCTAGGATCAGTGAGAAAATAACAAGCTGAGTGTGGAACGCATGTGAGGACATAAGGTTCTACTTGAAACAGTACCCACTTGCTGTTTTTTCATTTGAGTATTCTTTACACACAGTCAACAAGTGTGTAATTTTATGAAATGCTGGTGTGTCTATTCACGTTTCACATGTTGAGATACCATTGAGAGTTCAGTATGTGTGACCTCTCTTCACGTTCATTTCTTGAGGCAAGTTTCAGCAATAGTTTTTAGTACTGCGGCGAAAAAAGCGCTGAATCATTTGAGAGATACAGAGGTGAGAGTGTGTGCTGGGACTTACCCCAGTTCACTGCTAGTAGCGCAGCGTCACCATAACGCGTCTGTGCGTAGCACAAGCACACAAGTATTGCACCATAATTTAATAATGAAATTAAAAGTTAAAGTTGCTTTTCCTAATTTTGTCAGCAAGTGCTTTAGTATATCAATGTTTAAACTGTCAAATCTCAAATTGATCAGATGAATATCTTTCCCTAGATACATGGTTTTAAGAAAAAAATAAATGGCGCTAAATAATAAAGATAGGAAGCCAAAAATTGGTCATATGTCCAGATGTATGTCAAAATTAACTGGTACAAGTCTCAAGAAAAATTGAAGGCGCTAAATATTAGACTTAGAAATATGAAAATTTGTATGACGCTTCAGTTCAACATAAAAATAGTAACTATGTGACCCCATTGAGCTACCTCTGATAGTTTTCGAGTAATTTACTGAAAACTAAATTTGGAACAAAAACGTCCTTATTTGTAGTAGATTAAGTATCTGTTATATTAATGCTAGAAAGTTCTGATTACAGCACATGATGAAACCTATTAAATAATAGAACTATAACAAGTTTCAAGACCTGGATGTAAATAATAATAAAAAAAGGTCTCTTAAAGTTTTAGTTCAGAGGTCATGTTCTACTGTCTGTTCCGTTCTAAAAATAATGGACGACAAAGTTTAAATGCAGGCAAGCTAAATCTTTTTTGTGATTTTAACCAACTTAACTACATATATACAAAAATTACATAGATTCTAAATTGATTCATTACATTGTTATAAAATATTGCATGTCGGAGGAAGCGGCCGTTTAGAGGCTACTACCTTGGGCATAGAGCGGATAAAAGCAGATGTCCCCTTGGCCGTCCGCTGCGCCTGTACATAAATACGGCCTGAGAGGCAAGACTTCACTTCGCATCCAGCTGCCATATGGTCTGCGTCAGTCAAACGCCGGAGTATGCTCTGCCTGAGATGACAGCATAAACAGGCTGTTACTAAGCACGTATTTTCGATAATAATGGAATGTGAACTCACGAGAACTGTACATCGTCCTAGATCGCTTAGATTTCGCGGAAGTAACTGTTAGTGTGCCGCCTGTAATGTTAACAAATCTGCATAGCATGTGATGATATTTATTTTACACTTTTGTGGTGAGCAATTATTTTGATTATCAGAAGGCAGGGAAAAAGATCATTTAATGATAACTGCTCATAGTGCTGTTTAGGGTAGAGACAGTTACTAGTAGTATAATTGTCAGAAATATTACTATGTTGTGTGTGTGAAAATTTATCAAATATATCTATCAATGAGAAATCAAGTTCTTCATTTATATTCATAGTTCCTGATCCCACTGAGTAAATTGAGGATGGAATTATTTTTTTCAGTGAGCTGCACAAGAATGTGGACTTGCAGACTGGAAACTATGGTCAGTAAGTTCTCCATCGCTTCCTGGCTGACCACAGAAATAGTTTCTAGGCTCTTGTAAAAGACAGCGGACAATATTCTAATATTTCCTATTACTTATGATTTATTATTATTAACCCACCACCCAACCTTACGTGATAGTCATTGAAAGATTTCTTAGTCAATCTTAGTATAAGTGCTCATGGCTACAGCGTTACTACCTCCATTATGATGGCACTTCGATTAATCATTCTTTGTCATCGTTTGTGTAAACTTTGGGATGGAATGTGTCTCTTCATACAGTACACCACTGGAGGAACTAACTCTCATATAAAGTGTATTCTGGAATGACATTAATTTTTTTTGCATATGGAATAAGTGCTAGTATAGCATTAGCTGGTGTTATTACTTCCTGTAAGGTTTTTGACTGATAGCAGAGACAGCCGCAGTAGCCGAGCACTTCTAGGCACTTCAGTCTGGAACCGCGTGACTGCTACGGTCGCAGGTTCGAATCCTGCCTCGCGCATGGATGTGTGTGATGTCCTTAGGTTAGTTCGGTTTAAGTAGTTCTGAGTTCTAGGAGACTGATGACCTCAGATGTTAAGTCCTATAGTGCTCAGAGCCATTTGAACCATTTTTTGAACTGATAGCAGAAGAAATGAGTGTAGTATTTAAATTCGGTTTCCTTAGGTCAAGTTCAATGTTACACAGAGATGAGCAATGATTGTATGAGCTTCACTTACAGGTGTTAATCATATACTTATATTTTGTGTCAGCTTCTACCTCATTGTCTTGCTACCCGTGTTAGATACATTATAATCCCCTCGCTATCAGCATCCAAGTAACATTTTCTTCTGAGGAGAAGTCGTCTGTTGCACCCTACCCTGGATTTGTACATCTGAAGCGTGGAACGCATGGTTCTTTTATGCTTTCAAACCTGTCTTTTGTGGCCTGGCTTACTGCCACGCCCACGCACTAAGTCCAAGCTGTAGGCATGAGAGACTGTAATTAAATACATGTGGTTATGCAACAATATTTATACTATTCGACCTTCCTGGCTAAAGCCTAATTTCTGTTTTAAAAATATTAATGTTTGTATGTAACTCAAAAAATTTTGTAGATCATTTTATAACTGCTTTTAAATCACCAATGTCATATGAGCTATGAGGTATTTCTATAATTTTGCCACTGCCTAGATAGAGTTTATTATTCACCTCAGTGATATCAGAAATGCTATTGTATGTTTCCAAACCAATCTATGTAATACTCAATTCACCACGCTTTGCTCTATTGGTGGAAAGTAATTCGCACTTAATACTGATGACCATTATTTTAGCATTAGAACGTACATCACACACAAAACCTCAACTGAAGCCATGATGTGCATGCAGCTTGTTTTTATGCAGTTGTTAGGAGAAACATTAGGCAGAATTGTTCACACAGATTTGAATCTAGATCTTGCTTCTGACGAAAATTGTATTACACTCAGTTGTTGGCAAAGTAACAGTGCAGTTCATTAGCCAGGTGTAAATCTCTTTTAGAGTCAAAGTAGAACACGGTATTCTAGTTTTAACTGCCTACAGCGTTTTTCTTGCGTTTCTTTAGTGTATAACGAATTGTGTTCATAGCTTGTTCGAAATTTATCCCAGTATCCAATTTAAGTATGGCATACATTGCATTATCAACTGCAAGTGCTAAGATATGTTGCTCTGTGTCCTTTCTTTGACATATTTGCTTGGCATTATCAGCTAAAATTCTGCAGTAGCATGAGATTCTGCCAAACCTTCATTTGCAGCATACGCTAAATGACATTCCTGGCAGGCCTCGTTTAATAGATTAATCCCCTTATCACCACGAGCTAGTCAGCTCGTCAGTCTTGTTCCAGGTCCACAGTAGTTGTATCCAGGGATCTGCAATTCAACTGGTAACTTACACTCCTGGAAATTGAAATAAGAACACCGTGAATTCATTGTACCAGGAAGGGGAAACTTTATTGACACATTCCTGGGGTCAGATACATCACATGATCACACTGACAGAACCACAGGCACATAGACACAGGCAACAGAGCATGCACAATGTCAGCACTAGTACAGTGTATATCCACCTTTCGCAGCAATGCAGACTGCTATTCTCCCATGGAGACGATCGTAGAGATGCTGGATGTAGTCCTGTAGAATGGCTTGCCATGCCATTTCCACCTGGCGCCTCAGTTGGACCAGCGTTCGTGCTGGACGTGCAGACCGCGTGAGACGACGCTTCATCCAGTCCCAAACATGCTCAATGGGGGACAGATCCGGAGATCTTGCTGGCCAGGGTAGTTGACTTACACCTTCTAGAGCACGTTGGGTGGCACGGGATACATGCGGACGTGCATTGTCCTGTCGGAACAGCAAGTTCCCTTGCCGGTCTAGGAATGGTAGAACGATGGGTTCGATGACGGTTTGGATGTACCGTGCACTATTCTGTGTCCCCTCGACGATCACCAGTGGTGTACGGCCAGTGTAGGAGATCGCTCCCCACACCATGATGCCGGGTGTTGGCCCTGTGTGCCTCGGTCGTATGCAGTCCTGATTGTGGCGCTCACCTGCACGGCGCCAAACACGCATACGACCATCATTGGCACCAAGGCAGAAGCGACTCTCATCGCTGAAGACGACACGTCTCCATTCGTCCCTCCATTCACGCCTGTCGCGACACCACTGGAGGCGGGCTGCACGATGTTGGGGCGTGAGCGGAAGACGGCCTAACGGTGTGCGGGACCGTAGCCCAGCTTCATGGAGACGGTTGCGAATGGTCCTCGCCGATACCCCAGGAGC
The DNA here is from genome assembly GCF_021461395.2 of Schistocerca americana. Taxonomy (NCBI): domain Eukaryota; kingdom Metazoa; phylum Arthropoda; class Insecta; order Orthoptera; family Acrididae; genus Schistocerca; species Schistocerca americana. Next base: position 156,449,032 of record NC_060123.1, read on the forward strand.
AACAGTGTCCCTAATTTGCTGGGAAGTGGCGGTGCGGTCCCCTACGGCACTGCGTAGGATCCTACGGTCTTCGTGTGCATCCGTGCGTCGCTGCGGTCCGGTCCCAGGTCGACGGGCACGTGCACCTTCCGCCGACCACTGGCGACAACATCGATGTACTGTGGAGACCTCACGCCCCACGTGTTGAGCAATTCGGCGGTACGTCCACCCGGCCTCCCGCATGCCCGCTATACGCCCTCGCTCAAAGTCCGTCAACTGCACATACGGTTCACGTCCACGCTGTCGCGGCATGCTACCAGTGTTAAAGACTGCGATGGAGCTCCGTATGCCACGGCAAACTGGCTGACACTGACGGCGGCGGTGCACAAATGCTGCGCAGCTAGCGCCATTCGACGGCCAACACCGCGGTTCCTGGTGTGTCCGCTGTGCCGTGCGTGTGATCATTGCTTGTACAGCCCTCTCGCAGTGTCCGGAGCAAGTATGGTGGGTCTGACACACCGGTGTCAATGTGTTCTTTTTTCCATTTCCAGGAGTGTATTATGAATACTACCACCTTCTCTGATGCGCTTACTAGCATTTGTGTTATGTTACCGCACTATCTGAGATTTGTGCATACTGTTATAGACGCCAAATCATTAGTGTTCTCCCAGCTGTTGTGTGATGTTGGAAAACTGAACCATTTAACTATAACTTTGTTTCCTTGACGTCTTAGAACATGCTATATGAGAAATATGTCGAGTTCAGAGCTTTATTTTAATCCCTCTATGTAAAAATTCCCATCAGTTTCTGCACCTGTGCTGTCCTTTAAGATGTAAGTTCTCGGATTTGTCCTTTCATCTTTGGAAAGTTAATTATTTCCATTGACCAGTTTGGAAGGTGAGATTTCTCAAACACAGCTTTTTATTTGGAACTTTGCACTAAATCATCTACATTGAATTTCTATTTGTGTTGATCCACCATTTTAATACAATTGTACACAGTATTCAGTAGCTCATATTCACGAATATCAATTGGTCTCATTGTAATTGTAGGATGTTAATTTCAGTTATAATTTGTGGGAGAATATCTGGCCATTTCTGTCAACCATAAAGATTAAATCACATCCACATAAGGTTTTTTATTGTTATATTCAAACGTTCCACAATGTTTGCTTTCACAATGGAGAATGACACGTAGTGATTTATTCTGTATTGATCTATTATCAACATAAAATATCTATTGTAAAATTCGACGCCATAGTCGGTTTGTAGACTGCCAGGACACTAATTCATCCCAGTCTGTAGCAAGTGTTCAGAATCTGTGGAACTTCCTTCCCTCTCTTTGCTTTCACACATAGGCCCCAGGCGAATTTGTAATACAGACCTATGATAATTAAAATATACTTGAAACCTTTCTTCACTCATGAATATTGCATCATATCTGTGAAATCAGCCTGCTTATAAATCATCCAAACCATGTATTATGATGCATCTGTACAGGAATATTTTGTGCAGTGGCTTGCGCTGTTCTTGCACCACCAACTCCATACAATAATACGATTATTAATAATAATTATTATTATAATGCATCTTTCTTGAATCTCTGAAGTAATTGCATTTACATGAGCTGTATTCCCTATGGCAGCTGACACGGTAGACTGTGCAGACTGTTCCTCCCACCCCTCCATCCTTCTCTTTTGTTCTTTCTTTTTCTGAAATATTTTTTCATCTTTCCATCATGTCCCTTTTTCTATTTCTTCAGACAACTTCACAAGCGTTCTTATACTATTTCTGCCCTGGAATCCCTCTAAATTTAATTTCCGCTAATAATGTCTTCTTCTGCTCCTTCTTTTTTATGTTGTGTATTTCTGATTTTTTTTAACTTCCCAGTTACAGCTTGTTGTTGACCCATTGTCCCAGAGATACATGACGATTTGTTTTGTCAGCCTAATGTATAAATATCTAAAAAATATTATTCTTGTTTCCATCACTGTTTCTGTAGTTTTTTTCCATATTTAAAAATATTTCAACGTCATTACTTAGTTTTCAGTCTTCTTTGCTACTTATTGGTCCAAAATTTTCTTCACAATTTTTCTAATAGTTATCGTTTGTCTAATTGACAATTCAGTGCTAACCATTCATTTGCCTGGAGGCATTTTGGTTTCACTACTATGTTTTAATGCAATATTTATGCATTTATTAACGTACACTTTTTAACTGTAAATATTTTTTGTTATTGCATATGCCTTTTTCACTTTGTGTGTTCTATCAATTTTCTTGAATTGTCTCTCCTGGGTACTCTTACTTTTTTAACATTTTCTATTTGACCAACATCTGCCTGTAAACATTTTGATAATTATTAATAACTCTGGTTTACTGTGCACATATTCTTAAGTCTGCACTCTGCTCTGCTGACTTAAGACTTAATTTATATTACTTTTTTCCAGAGATTATAGCCATTATGAACAGATAGGCTGATCATAAAAGCTGGCATCAGTTTTACCATACCTTCTGCTGGAGGTGACCCTCTTTGATTTACAGCCAAAAGAAACATTCAGCTACAAAGATCACTGGCAAAATGTTTTCTATTTAGTTACTATGAACTACAACTATATTAACAATAGTTTATTCCATTTGAAAGAAAGTATTTGTATCTTTCTTGAATTGGTCTAGCTTACTTACATACCTGTTTTAGGTTAATTTCTATTGTAACCCTATACAGTGAGTGCACATAATTAAACCGAGTGTCAGCCTAAAGACTCTGTCTCACATCGGCACAGATGGTGCAGCAAGCGTTGTGTCATGTGCAAAACACCCTTACATATGCCAGTGCGCTGGGTAATCACCCACTCTAATGTTTATGTGACAAATGTATACATCACTGTTAGCTGGTGCCTTACTGTACTCCTTCGTTATGTGAGTGTGCACTGATTATTACGTGATTCGGTGCCTTAGTGTATTCCTTCATGTGGAAACAGAATAAAATTTGTTAGGTGGGAATTCTGGTATTGTGTTTGTGCAACGTTTGGCGATGAGAGCGGTATTCTACTTCGTGTGTTTCGTTGTGAAGTTCCCTATAGCCAATATGTCACTGGAAGAAGTTCTTCAGTCTCTTTTTGAACAGCAGCGAGCTCTCACCAACCAGCAACAGGCTCTCTCTGTGGCACTAAACAATTTGGCAGCATGGTTGACTCACCAGGTTCGCTGCCGTTGACATATGCCCCACTGTTTCCTGCATATGACGATTCTGTGGAAGACTGTGATGCATACGAAAAACGCCTTCACAACATCTCCAAGCTTTTGCTGCCATTAACCCCAAAGTGTGTAAGGTTTTCTTTCTGTGAAGCATTCCTCCTTGTGTTTACCACCTTTAGTGTTAGGTACCACCTCTCCAGGAACCTGCCAATATTTTTTGATGAAATGCGTCAGTTGCTCTCTATTTATCACTGCAAATGTACTCATGCTATTGCTGCTAGCATTGTGTTTCACCGTTGTCAAATCGACCGCAAGAGCCGTACAGAGCATAGGCAGTGGAACTTCACGGGCTTAGTCATCACTGCCAGTTTGTTACTGAAGCTCACCAGGCCTCAAAAGCTAATTTGATGGTTCATGATGCTGTAATATGCTTGGCACCTGATACAGAAGTTTGTGAATGCACTTTACAATGTGAAATCCCTCTCTCACAGAGATTTTGAACATTGCCCAGTCTTTTGAAGTATCTTGGAAAGCAGGAAATCAGATATGAACTTGGTGTGAAGTAGCCGCCATTGCTTGTCCTCGTCAGCTGCCATAAGTTAGCTTATCTGGGGAAGATGACGTCACGGGTGTGTGGGAAGCACCGTACTAAACAGCAACAGCAGTCAGTATCACAACAGCAGCTGCGCGCTCCTCTCCCGGCATGCCCTTATTGTTTTGTTCCTCATGAGCGGGTCGCAAGCCCAAAGCATTTCGCGATGTGCAGCTACTGCAATTCTCAACCTCCTTCATCAGACATTAATGTGGATGTGAACAGTTTTCCCAAGTGATAGCAGCCTCAGACAAACTTTATACTGAAGACATATTATGAAAAATATGCCAAAAATAGAAGTATAAATTGGTATGACAGTGGCTTGGTTAAATTCTCAAACCTATGTTGATCTTGGATCACCAGAGTCCTCTGTCCCATCTCGCCATTTGATGAAGTACAACAAACAACATATACCCATCACAGGACAGTTTTCTGCTCCTGAAGTCTAAAAAGGAGCTGTTCAGCCTTTGACCTTTGTAATGATGGATGATACAAACACAGAAAATTTATTTGGGTTAAATGTCTTCAAAATTTTTGTATTGTGTATTTCTGACAATGTGCATCTGGTATTGTATCAAGTTCCATATCAGCAACTGGATGCACTCTACTTGGAATTTTCCGCACTTTTTTGGACGGTTTAGGGTGTGGTGGCGATTTCAAGGTTCATATCACAATGAAACCGACAGCGCACCACCCTTCTTTTCGTGCCTGCCCCACCCAAACAGCTTTAAGGGTGTAAGTCAAATCGGAAATCGATCGATTTGTGTCTTTGGATGTTGTGACATACCTGCTCCATTGGTCATTGTTGCAAATCTTAACGACAACCTTTAGCCCTGTGGTGGTTTTTGAAATTTTGTAAATTCACAATGTCTATCCCTTACCCCCACTGGGACGAACTCTGAGGACAACTTTCTCACACCAATAGTTTTCCAAAATAGACTTTTCAGAAGCCTTCTTGCAATTCCCTCTAAATTATGATTCCAGATGTATCCTCATACTGAATACTCATTCAGGTTATAACGATACCAGAGCCTGGCATTCAGAATAGCTAGTGCCCCTGCTATTTTCCAAAGATTTTTGGAGCAACTCATGGCCTTCGTATTGGGGTGCATTAACTACTTGGATGATACTGTGGTCTCTAGTTCCTCAACAGATGAATGCTTGCAGAACCTTCGAGCCTTGATCATGGTGCTGCAGGCTATTCACAATTTTTTCAGTCACCTATTATCTCTCTTGTGTTTGAAGTCTCATGTCCAGGTGTCAAGAGTTACCACCAGCATGTCGACACCATTGCCATATTCCACCAGTGTCTAAGACTTGCGAGCCTTTCTTGGAAAGACAGCATGCCACCATAAATTTCTTCCTGATGCACCCACAGTGGCTCAGCTCCTTCATACTCTATTATGTAAAAATGTTCCTTTTCAATGGTCGCCTATCTACAAGCATGCTTTTACACTGTTGCAGTCAAATCTTCTAACATGTCAACATCTTGTTTTTGTCACAGACGCCTTCCAGTATGGCTCTGGGCCGATTTTGTAGACAAACATGTGGATAGCTTGGAACACCCTTTTGCATGTGCTTCCAAACCCCTGAATCAGGCACTGAACAGTGCTACTCACTTATGGAAAACGAAGCCCTTGCCACTGGATATGCACTAAAAAGTTTCATGTTTTCTTATATGGTTCGAAATTACATTTGATTATGGATCATAAACCTCTGGTTTCACTTTTCCATCCTTTAGAATCTCTACCAGACAAAGCAGCTCAGGCAAAGCAGCCTGCGATGCTGGGCTCTGTTTTTGTCATTCTATAACTATGGGAGTCATTTCCAACTCACAACACAATATGTTAATGCGGAAGCTCTTTCTTAGCTGCTAATTGGCCCTGATCCATGATTTGATCATGATGAACTGTTGTGTTTCCGTTTAGAATCTAAGGCCAAAACACTGTGGATGGATTTCCAATTAACAGTTCTCAGATTTCGGCAGCTGTCAAGGCCAATTCTGTCTTATGTCAGGTTGTTCAAATTGTCCAGTACAGCTGGCTCGATAAACCACCAGGCTGGGTGCCCTATCCCTTGTGTAATTTTTGCTTTCTGCCACTGCCTCTCTGTTGCTGATGGTGTGTTAATGCTGGTTTCTGAGGAGTTGGCACCCAGGCTTGTGATCCTGTCTGCAGTGTGATGGGATGTCATGCACCTGCTCCTCCTAGACCATTGGGGTGTTTCTTGTACAAAATTGCTGGCCCACTGCCATGAGTTTTGGCTATGTATCAACAATGAGATCAGTGAGCCTGCTCACAGTGTGACACCCATCATACAGCACCATGAGCCTCTCCTCGGCCATGATGCATCCCACAGAGGTCCTGGGAGTGTATTCATGCTGATTTTAGGGACTCCTTCCTTAACTTCTTTTGGCTTGTAGTAGCTGACGCTTTCTCAAAATTTCCTTATGTGATTCATTGCCTGTTCTCATCCAAGGCAGCTAGAGTCACTGCCCTAGGATTTTTTTCCCTGGAAGGCTTGCTGTATATGCTCATAATGGACAATGGTCCACAATTTGTGTCTCAGTATTTTGAAGATTATTGCACAAAGATTGGCATCAGGCGTGTTACAGCCCCTCCATTTCGCCCTCAGTCCAGTGGTGAGATACAGAGTGGCTAGTCTGTACTTTCAAAACTCAGATGAAAAAAGTATCTCACACAATCTTCTCTTGAGGAAGCCCTCAAGGGTTCTTAAGCTCATACAGGTTCACACAAGTTGGTGACTGTAGTCTAGCAGAGCTACTTCACGGCTGCCAAACCTGTGCACCGCTTCCTCTGCTCCAGCCAATGCCTGGCCACTCACTGGCACCTGCCTCGTGGCAGCTCCATCCACGCTCCATCACCTGGGCCCGTGAGTTTGGCCAGTGCCCTAAGCGAATACCAGCAGTCATCCATTACTGCCAGGGCCACTGCATCCTTGTGTGCATTTCCAATGGCTTGGCGTCATGACACTACAACCAGATCTGCCTATGCGTGACCAACCGTGCATAGGAGATCTCGGCGCCCCTGTGGCTGCCTCCACTGTGTAATGCATAATCCACAATTAAGAATTACTTACAGGACTCAGAGGAGTGGTTATTAATGAAAGGGGACAACTACAACAACCTCTCACATTACAACACTTGAGTGCAACATAATCCTTCTACAAGAAAATTGTGTGTCAAAATGTATAGTGCATGATAGTAATGTCTTGTCATTCTCCCGAACTCAACATCTCACTCATGATGGGGGGGATGCTAACTTTTTCAGGTGGACTGAAGGGTGGACATAAAGACACGCATGGGGCATACAGTAAAGCCTCAACTTTACGTTTTCGTGGGGTCCAGACTTAAAAACCGTAAAATTGAGAAAAATGCAGAATCGAAGAAAATGTTAAAAGCCACCAAAATACGAGAAAAAACATATGTAATTGGCATATAAGATTAAATATCGTAATCCTCACCAACTGTATAAAATCTGTATAAGTAAAGGAAAGTAAATTTACGTTACAATGTTTATACAATAGTCTGTGGTAATGGATTTCATCAGTTCTTAAAAAAGTCAGGTGGACTGAAGGGCGGACATAAAGACACGCATGGGGCATACAGTAAAGCCCCAACTTTACGTTTTCGTGGGGTCCAGAGTTTGGCCAGTGCCCTAAGCGAATACCAGCAGTCATCCATTACTGCCAGGGCCACTGCTTCCTTGTGTGCATTTCCAATGGCTTGGCGTCATGACACTACAACCATCTTGCTATCTGGGAACAAGGTAATCGAGCTATTTTCCGACAGGCTGCGACTCCAGAATTATATGTCAAAACACTCGTTTCTGAGTTATCTTTCCTTCGCATTGTTCCAGAAAAAAAAGCAAAAATTGATGATTATGGTGAATTAAATCAAAAACTGTCGATGAAAGGCATCGGAATTTAACATGTGGGGGGGGGGGGGGGTTCCTTCTGTAGCCACTGGCAGTTTAACTGGCTCCCACGTACACACTAAGCTTGAAATCTGCCTCGATAGCCGAGTGGTCAGTGTGAGGGAAGGCGATGCAAAGGTGCTTGAGTTCGATTTCCAGCTGGGTTGGAGATTTTCTCCGCTCACGGATTGGGCGTTGTGTTGTCTTCGTCATCATTTCATCCCCATCGACACACAAGTCGCCGAAGTGGTGTCAACTAAAAAGACTTGCACCAGGCAACCGGTCTACCCGACACGAGGTCCTAGCCACACGACATTTCATTTCACTAAGCTTGAAACTTGTTTTCTAAACACGTTTCCAGCTACTTGATGGACACCGTTTGGAAACACCTTTCGAAACATGGAAACATCTATCCATAGCAGTGTTGGTACAGATCAAAGGAAACAATGGTTCAGGCCAGCTACAGCATATCGCCACTGCACGATGCAAGTGTATATTTATATATCACACTGTATCGTCCGTTGTATAGAGTTGTTAGGTGTTTTGTTTTCTCTTGCTGTATTAAAGTCCAGTGCAACGAGGCAGCAGACTGTCGAGTTGTTATCGTTGTATCTGGCTGACCGCTGTTTGTGGAATATATGAAGCAAGCAGTAGGACAACAGCAATAAAACAATACTCTCTGCAGAAAACTGCTGCTACATTTGATAGAATACTGGGAAAGATTGCGTAGAAAACAAAATGAGGTCGTTTTCGTAGCTTCCTTTGAAATGTGAAATAACTACTCAAGGCTCTGAAATGGAAAACTTAGACTAACAGCATGTCTGGTTTTAATTGCTTTCATGAAATTTCTGTTATTTTCTTTTTTAAGAAACGGTGATACCATATTTGCCAGAAATTAAAAATAGTTAGATGATGTCCAAGTGAAATTACAGAAACTACAGCTGTCTTCCACATTCAGTTCCCACACATGGCATTTTTTCTCCATCAATAGTTCTATAGTATGTTTTCGCTCACCAAAGACGATGAATGTATGCAAACTAACAAATCAATTTCATACAACAACTCATCTGATTTTATCAATCATTACCAACTACTATACAAACTCTCCATCAAAGAATATCGTAGTTTTAAAACCAACTACGAAACTCTGATAAATGCAACCTTATTCTGTAAAACCACCTAACACTGACAGATGCTTGTGGCCTTCAGGTCACAAGTCACATTAATAAAGAAAAAGGATTGAACGACGACGACGACGTCTTTCATCGTGTTTGCGTGCACCTGTGGGTATTAATAATGCAACAGCACATGCTACAGTTTCCTCGTCTTTAGACATGACGTGGTGGACGACACGAAAACAATGCAACAAATAGCGTTGCAGACGATGCGAACGAATACACTGAGAAATGTTTACTCTCAGTGTGAACAGAAACAGAGACAAGAAACAAAGTCGTAAACAGATGCGACACACTGCAGGAAATGAGTGAGTTCAGTACTAAACTGCAGGGACTACTCAAACCCATCTTTGCCTGCAAAACAGTGAAGCTCCTTGGTGGAGTCGCTATACTGTAACGGTGCAGGAGGATATTGGTGTTTAACGTCCCGTCGACAACGAGGTCATTAGAGACGGAGCACAAGCTCGGATTAGGGAAGGATAGGGAAGGAAGTCGGCCGTGCCGTTTGAAAGGAACCATCCCGGCATTTGCCTGGAGTGATCTAGGGAAATCACGGAAAACCTAAATCAGGGTGGCCGGACGCGGGATTGAACCGTCGTCCTCCCGAATGCGAGTCCAGTGTGCTAACCACTGCGCCACCTCGCTCGGTGTGTAACAGTGCAGTAGTACTTCTTGTTCTTCTACTCGTGACTTTAAAGTGGTTCTGTTTCTTTTTATAACAAACATGGTTTTGTAACAAACATAGTCAAGAATAGTGTTGCACACATACGTAGTAACCGATGGCCAACCGGAAGTGGATTCAGTTCACCTCAAGTTCCATATGCTTTACTATACAGTAAAGCAAAGAGCGCTTGAGAAATTCAAATACTGCAAAAAAATATACAAAATCTTTTCAGTTTTCCTCACTCGCGTCCAAATCTTTTAAAGAAGTTAGTACATGCAGTACGAAAGGAATACTGGACCCCATCGAAACGTAGCGTCATTGTGGGTGATAGGCTATAGTATGGAATTTTGCTACACAGCACAGCTCGCACAGTTGAGCAAAAAGCGTGGACTCAAATTGTCGTCCCTGATCAGTAGTGAGTGAAAGAGGGCAGCCAAATCTCGTGACTCACGTGGGTAAGAAAGCACAAGCTATGGTCTCTGCTGTTATGTCGACAAGAGTGACCAACAGGTTACGAGGTCGATCATAGATAATATGCATTTGTACCCATTGGAAGGGGGCAGAGGACCGACCACATCAATGTGGACATGCCGAAGCCGACGTCGAACTGGCCTAAAGGAGACTGCGTTTCTACCTACTTTACTACATTGGCAAGGGACACTCATGCGGGTCCAGGTGCGGCAATCACGACGCATGCCGGGCCAGATGAAACATTCAGTGACTAGTCTCGTCATTGCGCGCATTCTGGGGTGGGCCAAGTTGTGTAAAACATCGAAGATCCCGCGCCGAAGAACAGCACCAACGGGTGGCGGGAGCCTGTAAAAACGTCGCAAAGGACCAGGGTCGTCGATCCATGCAGGTCAAGAACTTGGATAGTGAGCGAAGACTCATTGTCTGAAACTAATTCCTGTGTATCATTGTCTTCCCTCTGGAGTCAGGCGAGGTCATCTAAGTTCAAGGGTGTAGTAAGCACCGAGATACAAGACAGATAGTCAGCTACAACATTTTGTGCATGACGGGTGTAACAAGCATCCGAGGAATGTTGGCAAATATAGTCCATGTGCCGGAAGTATTGCGGCGGAAGTTCCTTCGCCGGGTAGCATATCGCATCTACGAGAGGTTTGTGGTCTACGTAGATAGTGAAAGGACGTCATCCACATAGCTACGGAAGTGTTTGATTTCTACATAAACCGCGAAAAGCTCGTGGTCGAAGGCCGACAACTTGCTTTGACTCCTGGATAGTATTTTTTTTTAAGCAAGCGAGCGGCTGGGTGGAGCCGGCGGTGTGCTGTTGTAAAACAGCGCCCACAGCTGACTCGCTTGCATCAGTTGTAATAGAAACACGAGCCTCAGGATTGGGCTGGGCGACAGCCACGGCTTTTGCAATGGCAGTTTTCAGATTATCAAATGCATTGCGCATGTGTTTAGTCCAGTCCAACTTTCATTTCCTTGTGGTATTTTTACTGGAGAAGTCGTTGGAAAGCGCCGATTGGACGGAGGCAGCCCGAGGGATATGGCGTCGATAAAAGTTTACGGTACCCAGAAAACAATGGAGTTGAGCATAATCTTCGGGAAGAGGCAGTGCGAGAATGGTTTCGACACGAGAATCCGTTGGTTGGAGGTCGTCGGCCGATACAGTATGACCTAAGAATGCAACTGATGTAGAACAGAGTTGAGATTTATCGTGATTGGTCACAACACCGTTGGCCGTGACAGCCAAGCGGACTGCATCAAGGTGAGACTGGTGGTCGTTGGCAGACGAGGAAAAAATTATGATGTCATCCAAATACGCAAAAGTGAAAGGCAGATGTAGCAAAAGGTAATCAATGAACCGTTGCCACGTCTGCACAGCAATTTAAATCCGTAAGGCATATAACAGTATTTAAATAGGCTGGAGGGTGTGATGATGGCCGTCTTCGGAATATCCGGCGGGTGTGTTGGAATTTGGTGATATGCCTTCGAACACTCTAACATAGAGAAGAACTTCGAGCCATATAGCAATTGCGTGAAATAGTTATCGATAATTGTTCGAGCATTCAGGGACCTGTAGTCCTTGCACATGTGTAAGGAGCCATCCTTCTTATGAACAAGATGGATAGGTGAAGACCAGTTGCTGTCTGATAGACTGAGCATGCCAGATGAAAATAAGTCCAGAATGATTTATTTTGTGTGCAGAAGTTTGGAAGCATTAAGTGCTGTCCATGGTGTGGATTCTAACACAAATGCATTGTTGATACCCAATACCCGTGAAGGGAGGCTGTCGGGAGAGGGGGGTGGGGCGAATGGTGTGCCAGGTGCGACGACAGTTCAGTGACCTCGCCGAGCCAGAACAGAGTGGGCGGAGCATCGGCAGCAGAGGACGACGGAGAGCATGGCACGGGAGCCACATGATGCAAGGGATCCCAGGAAGTAAGAACATGAGTGTCCTGTAGATTCACCTGCAATGGCCGGACACAGCAGCAGGCAGAGGGAAACTCGATAGAGGAGCTATGTAGTGCAAAGGTGCAGTAAATGTGGGTGATGGGTCCGTGCATTGTGACTCTGCAGACAGGCTGCGAATCATACTCTTTGCTTGTGATAATGTGGCTGCGTAGTGCCTTGTTATGTGTGTGGAGCTCGTCGATTTGTGTACACACATCTGATAAATCAGAGAGTCGTGCAGTACTAAACTCGAGCAGAGAAGCACATGTGGAAAGTGAAGTCTAGGAGGTGGAGAGTGGAGTTGTAGCTGAACTGGTTCGAGCGCGGAGTGGTAGAACCAGATGCGTGGGGGAGCATGGCGGCCTGTAGGTCTGGCCATAGTTTTTGATGGTGTAGGAAGTCCAATGCAATCACAGGTTCATTCACGTCAGTGAAGTGGAAAGTCCAAGGGAAGGTAGCAACTGGTGATAGGCAAAGCGACATCCTGATGGAGCCAAGGACTGTGATAGGAGAGCGATTTGCAGCGATCAAAGCGAGGTTAGCAGGAGAAAGCATGTTGCCCCTGTGCTTGGCCGGGATAACGCTGACATCGGCGCTGGTGTTGATGAGAAAGCGACAAGTACGCGACGTAGAGGTGTCGCGGGCTGGGCCAAGTGGTGCAGCATTGGACTGTAGGTGCCATGGACAATTGTGGCAGGACGTGAAGCCTAAATGTGCCCGCCAGAATCGTTTGGGTACGCACAAGGCGCGCGGCATTTGTGGCCGGTGTCCCCATAGTGCCATGGTACCAGCACAGCGGGTAAACTTGGAGGGGTGGCAGAGTGGAGTGGGGGGGGGGGCACAACTGACTGTGTCATTGCCTAGGACCACTTGGGCTGCTGCTCGGGTGGGGTCGGCTACTGTCGGGAGGCCGCAGGCTGTACCTCCTGTAGGCCGCAAGGTGGCAGCTCCTGACAGGCCGCTGAGGTGTTGAGGTGAGTGTGCTGGCCTCTGCCGGCAGAGCATGGAACTGAAGGTGTAGGCATGCCAACTTATGGCTAAGGGGATGTCATCCTTGACAAGCGGTGTCAGTGACGAATTATTGCGTAGGCCTGATCGGCCATGCAGAGGCGAAGCTCGAGAGGGTCAGTGACGTGAGATAGCAGGTGAAGGTGTAGTTCCGATGGAAGTTTGACCATCCACAAAGGCCAAAGTGCTGTGTCTGGTAGAGCTTGATCATCGGTTAATGCATGAAGGCGCCGCCAAACCAGCGAAGGTGCGCGCGGTCGTCGAGGTGCTCGTCATGGATGTTGTGGTGGATAGCCTCCGCTGGTGGGCGAGAAAGGCGTTCAGTGAGCAATGTTACTGCCGTTAAATACTTGACAAGACAGGTGGTGAGAGGAGCAGATCACTGATGAGATCTGGGGAGTATGGAGGTGGCACACCAGGCAGACGAAACATGCGTCGTCGTCCAAAATCCCATGGATATCCAATAGGTGATCCACCAATGTGAACCAAGGCTTAGAGCTGTCCTTTTGCAAAGCAGGCAGCTTAGGAAACCTCCCAGTTAACACATGTTGATGCAGCACTGGGAGGTGAAGATCTGTATCAGCAGGGTAGGAAGCCCCTGACACCAGGAGTACAGTAGTTGTGGACAGTGCGCCGCCCGAGGTCTGCATGGGGGAGCGGCCCATGTCATGATGTGTCCCAACTGCGGGCCTGATGGTGAACGCGGCGCATATGTAACAGCCGGTGCCTTGCAATAGCAGGCGGAAGGCGGTCACGGTGCAGCCATGGGGGGACTGATCCTGTAACTGACGCGGGTGGAACGGCCGGTGCCGTTACAAAAGCGGGTGGAAGGTGATCGTGGTGTGACCACGGAGCGATGGTCATTGAAACCGACGCGGCCGAGGCGACCGGCGTCGCCAAGACAGTGTGCAACCCCGTGCACTTGAACGTTCGAATTACAGTTCTCGAACTTTGTCGGCACATCAAACCAAACCAAAGGAGACTGTGTAGCTGAGGGGTGAACCACAATGTCCTTCACTCTATTATCATTCACAGTGTCACTAAGTGGTGTGCACCGTCCGTGTAGCAGCCATTACCACGTAGTTTCACTCGACGGTAGTCATGTTGTGCTTGTTACAGTTTAGCCGGCCGAGGTGGCCGTGCGGTTAAAGGCGCTGCAGTCTGGAACCGCAAGACCGCTATGGTCGCAGGTTCGAATCCTGCCTCGGGCATGGATGTTTGTGATGTCCTTAGGTTAGTTAGGTTTAACTAGTTCTAAGTTCTAGGGGACTAATAACCTCAGCAGTTGAGTCCCATAGTGCTCAGAGCCATTTGCACCATTTTTGTTACAGTTAAGTGGCCACCGGCATGACTGGGGGTAGGTAATTGTTCACTTTTAATCAAACCCACATTAGGTACACTTGTAAGTACACAAGCACAGTTAATAGGATGTGAGGCAGTACCACAGAAAGACACTGGTAGATCCATTGTTCTGAAGACAATGGGGCGGCATACGAAGTCCGTTACTGATGAAAAGAAGCACAAAATAATTCACGAAGTTGGGTTTACCACAGTGGATATTACGTATCGCAGAGCAGTAATAACACACTTTAGGTGTAGAATATACATTTATTTAAACACATAAGAAAGCGAATACAACATGGCTGTCCAAACATAGCGCGCCAAAGGAGAGCAAAGACAAAGATAAGTCAAAGATGATCGAGTTCAAAGATATGGCTACAGGTGGCTACAGGTGGAAACAATGTTAGAATTGATTACAGTGCTAAAAAAAAGAAACCATGTAAAATGGCAACGTGGAAAACGTTGAGGAACATTTTAGAGGTTTTCCTTTAGAATTTCACCCAAATGAAATACAGCTGTCCAGATGATACAGCGAACTAACCAAACAATTTGCCCTCATGTGGCATTTCTCTTCCCCTAGGGCATGTACATTTGTACACTCTATGTTTCTTTGCCCCACCACAGTATTCTTTGTGGTTGGGTGTTATCAGTAAATTTTGAACTTGGCTATCTAAAAGAGGTTTTCAACTATAGGAAACGTGGATAAATTCTAGTGTCCGATTCCATTCGTTGGCTTTGAGCAATGATGTCACATTTATTGCAGAGACGCTACATACAGGCAATCTATGAAAGCAACCGATCATACTCGTAAACAAACGAATGTAGCACATGACAAAATTACACTCACGTTCACGCCGGTATTTACTTAGCCATGATTTATATAAAAACGAACTGAAGATAATGAAAATAATTAAGAGTAGGAATTAAAAACAAATTTTCATGTCTGTTAAGAAGTATTCTTGTTATTTATATGCCTAGAAAAGCACAGAGAACCTTTAAATTGCATTATAGTAAAACGAATGGTGAAGTCATACTGTTATAACATAGCGTTAATTTTACTTTAATTATTGAACCTAATGGGAGAAACGCAGGATAGTTGGGGTTTTGGGCAGAGAGAAACCAAAATGTATCAGGGAATCAAGGAAATCAAATGAATGGCAACAAATACGAAATAGTAGCATAAAATGTGGAGAAACTGACACACTAAATTCTGAAAGGAAAGCCAGTGCCAGACTAACAAATATCTACAAAAAATAAAGAATACTGGAATTGATAACTAGAATTAACCTATATCGGCAAATTCCAGTTACAGTTTCCAACCACTCAATGATTCGCGTGTAAATTACTTTTCCAGTTGCATGCACTGAAACGTAATAGCATTTCTATATTTGTGATTGCTCTCTAAAACTACTGTAGTGTATAGCGAAAATTGGAGTCAGTAACTAGAACAGACTTTCTATACAGCTCACTTCTAGTTACTGATTCGAATATTAGCAACATTTTTGCAGTAGTTCAGAGAGCAATTACAAGTGCATAAATCATATTAGCCTACATTTCAGTGCACACACGTGCTGGAAAAACGATCTAACTAAAGAATCATCTAATGGCTGAAATCGGTAACTAGAATTGATCCCTATTGGTCAATTAACCTATGGGGGTCAGTTCTAGTTACCGACTGCAACTATTCGATGGTTCATAATTTTTCACATTTTTGCAATAAAACTGCAGTAAATTTTTGCTGTGAATCTGTGAACTATGTTTTTGTAGGATTTCTAGATTTCTTATCGATCTCAGAACTTCTATGAAAAACTAATAAATGTTGTAGGTACAGCATCCAAATTTTTATCTTTTTTATACCAATGAAAAGAGTAATACCATATGTAGAAATCCTGTAACACTTTAGTGCACACGCTTGTTGTTAAAACGAACCATGGAATTAACCTATATAGGTCAGTTCCAGTTACTGATTCCAATACTTGTTAGACCCTACTTTTTGACAATTTTTGTTACTTGTTTAATCGTCCTGTTAAATTTAACAATTAGTATTAAAAGTTAATGCTGATTCAGAATGTTATGACTTCATCATGCGCTATACTGTACTCGATTTAAAGGTTCTCTGTGCTTTCCTTAATTGAAAAAATTACGATAGTAATTTATTTCAGACGTGTGTGTATTCTTCTCTTTTTCTGTTCTTATTTATTTTACTTACCTTTAATTCTTGTCGGTAGAATTTGTAGCTAAGTAATTAATCACGTGACCTCTGTTTGTAATTTGATCGTGTGCTGCATTTGTTTGTTTGCTTTCTAAGATTGCCTCTAAGTAGCGGCTCTGCCTTAGGCATAACGTCATCGCTCAAAGCCGACGAGTGGAATCTGACACCAGAATTGATTCGGAAACGTAACACTTAAGTCCACGTCATGTAGCTAGGCAGCCCAATTTTCAGCCGTTCTGTGCATCCCCCTCCACTAGCCACTGATAGCCAATAATATTCATCCTCTTTCCCAGCGGCTGGCAGCGGGTTACGGCTAGACAGCGAGAATCTAGCTTCTACATGCTACACTGTTGCTGTACTTCAAGACAGCCGAATTATTCATCCAGCTATCAGATTTTTTTCCGTTTTCTTTTTTTTTTCTTGTAGCAATATAGCAGTGAATGTGTATCTTCAGATATTTAAGTGCGATTAAGAATAGTCAGGTGATGGCAATATACGTGAAGTGCTTCATAAGCATGCGAGAGGGATTAGTTGCCGCACTTACAACTTTTTCACACGTGAATTTGAAAGCAGGTCTCCTACTGTTGACATTTGAAGACACAAGAACGAACTCGAGAACCATGAGGTGTCACCAAGAGAACTGCAAAGAGAATTGTAAACGAAAGTGTCAGAGCTGTAGCCTGTAGGAACTGTAGAAAAATTTGGTTTCTTAGCGCCTGGAAAGCATCGAAATCGCAAAGCACTTGTAACACTAATGAATGGATTTAACAATGCCGTTTTAAAGATCTCCATGTGAATTATGAATGCCCGACAAAACAAAACCGTGTTACAGTTCCGCAGGAGAAAATTCGCTTCGATGGTAAGCACTTCGTCAACGTAAAGAATATTAAAAGACGGTGTTCCAGACATGTCAAGACGAGAGTTGTTAGTTCAAAGAAGTGACATAGGTGCAGCAGAACTGTATCTCATATAAAGATTCACGATACAAGAGAAGTAGGTAGATCAACAGTCAATTACAATCATTCCAGAATGATATGTTGGATAATGAGTGGTGGTACTGGAGGTTTTAAAGTTCTCATAGGAATAGGTTCTCGGATAATTATTCTGCATGCTGACTCTTCTTCTGCTTTTGTTTCTGAGAATAAACTTGGATTTACGTGTAAGGAAAACAGCAGTGACTACCATTCGGAAAATAACGCTGCCAGTTTCGTGACGTGATGCACAATTCATGTCATACCTTGCATTGAAGTCGGCCATTGACAGTTATAATTCTACTGTTGCAGAGAAAACACAACGCACAAGCGGATATTTTTCCTCGGTTTGAAAACAAAAATATTAAGCACAGTGTAAACCAGACTCGAGCCGTTTCCTGCAGCCCGTTAGTTTATACCAGTCACGCGACAATTTACAAACTTGACTTCCTTGCACGTGAATGGCGTCACACTGTTTTACGTTTACTCATGTGTCACTGGCAGTGTAGCCCCATAGAACTAATTTGGGTAAAGGGTGAAGGCTACGTGGAAGACACAAACAAAACATTCAAGATAACAAATTTTCAATGAATCGCTTGTGTATGAGGCAATAGACAATATCCCACATGTAGCTTGGGTACAGTCTTTGCGGCTTGCTGAAAAGCTTCAAAAAGAAGAGTTTGACAGGGAAGCGATGATGGATATAAGCCTTGAACCTATCATCGTAAATTCACAATCAGATTGTTTGGAAACAGACTCAAATAGTTGTGACGATAGTGTTACGATGTAAACTTACGAACAAAATAACAATATTTCGTAGTTTTAAAGACATATGATTTAAAAAAATGTGTTTGTCAACATATCAGTTGCATCTGTAATAATGAGAACTTCCTACCCTTTTTAATTAGGACTTTGTATCCTTTGAATTATGCAGATTATAATGTTCAGCCTATTGCCCAAGGACAAGTTAAGCTTTTCCCACCATATTGTATGCTCTAATAACATGCGAGAATACAGCTGGATGAATTCGTCGAAGTCCAATATTTCCACATGTAAACCCCTGTCAGTTCCAAGGCATGAACTGGGTAAGGCCCTAAAACGACAGTTACTGTTACTTGTCGAGAAATCTGTGGTTTTCGATGTTATCGGTCAGCATTCCCTGGGGTTATTTGCGGATGTTAATTGTTTGCTTGTTAAATGGATTATAAATGCTGTCTCTCACTATAATGTCGAACGAGTTAGTTTCTCTCATAATACCCATTAACAGCGAGAAATATGACAACTTACTGACGATTTTTACGATATTCTTTTACATTAGTTTTTTCTACCACTAATTCTTTTTTACGCTCAGTGATTACACTTAACTACATCCACACACACACACACACACACACACACACACACACACACACAAGCATATGATTTTGGTTTTGCTTGAAGTTAATTTTGTTGTAAATTTGTACTTATAACACAGTTCAAACCGCGATAAATGATAATTATTGCAAGCAATTAGACAACTGTCATTTTGAGAAAAATTGTACTTCACGTCTACACGAAGTTGTGTCAGCTGTTCTTGCCACCCGATGTCACGCAGAGTAAATCTGTGGAGCAGTGGACGTAACGTCGTCAAGACATGAATTAGTATCTCTCTCATGACAGTTGATCAAAATTCGTTTTAATATGTGCTATTCCCCTCATAGAATTGAACATATAATACGATGCACCGGAGGCAAATGAACCTGACTGTTGTTCGCAGTAACGCAGTTCGGCAACGTGGACTTACTTTGTCCGCTCTCTGCTGCCTCTCATGTGCTGTTGTCATCCCTCCACCCTGTCTTACGGCTCCGCCTCTATGCGCGGAAATGCCGTCCTATGTGACGCGAACTATAGTGACAAACGATATTTCGAAGAGTGTGCACTTATTTTTGGTAGTATGTCAATTAGGAGTTAGCTTATATGGAGCAACAACAAGAAAATGTATTTAGGCTATGTTGATTTCGGCAACATTGTGAATGTAGATGCAGAAGAACGGGTTACTGAAGCTTTAGTTCCCCAGTTAGTGTCATTTACTGAAAAATTTAAGTGTCCGATTGCATATTTCCTTGTGAATAAAATGTCGTCAGATGTAATGACTGAAATTGTGAGAGTTTGGATACAGAAACTGTTTTCTGTAGGTGTTCTTGTGAGGTCAGTGGTACTGCTGTCAACATTTAAACACTGGGGTGCTAGCAGAACCTGGAAAATTTTGCCCCTTACTTCAAGCATCCTACCAATGGCAGTAATGTTCATGCAATTCTTGGGTCAACTGAAGAATGGGTCAGCTTTGACCAATAATGTCATAGTTTACTCATAGACATTAATGTCCTTATTTTCGAGACACAGGTAATAAATCGTTTATCTGATGTGGATAAGCGCCATCATTCTAAGTTGAAATGATTTTAAAAGACAGGGCTAGACAATGTGCGAGATTTTTTTCGTTTGCATTGATTTAAATAATTGGTTCTTTCGAGTTCCTTCATACTAAATTTTATTCTTAGTGAGTCAAACAATTTGGAAAAAAAGTTTTTCATTTAGAAAAATTTTTACTTTTTGACTTTCGTTTGTAGGCATGGATTTATCTATTCCCATGAATATGGAATACTTAAAGCAGGCTTTGGGTGTAGAAATGATGGCAACCATTCGATTATTGCAAATGTGCGGTCTTCTTGTTGATTACGTTCGATACTGTGAGTGCAGCGAGTATATGCGCCTGATAAGTATGTCTACTCGTCGTACTCACGATTTATCCATATGGAGGTGTAGCGAGGATCGACTATGATGCTCAATTAGACCAGTAACATGGTTTGAGAAATCGAAGATGGCCTTGAGGAATATAATAAAAATTATATACTGTTGGTGTTTGAGGTATCCTGTGTGGTTGTGTGTGCACGAATGTTGTGTGAGTGGGCATACAGTTTACGCTAGTATTCGTTTTGTAGGGACGTTTGTGGGGAATATATAAAGTATAGCGGGCCTTTGGGAGGGGGAGGGAAGGTCTTATACTTGAAATCGATGAGTCTCATTATGGAAAAATCAAGTACAACAGGAGGGAACCTGTGGTGGGGTTATGGGTTTGGGGGCTGTAATTTCAGGTCCAGAATGTGATGATGTAGTTTTTAAAGTACTTCCTAATAGAATGAAGAAACTGTTGGTGAAATTAATTGAAGATCTTGTGACAAAGGATTCTGTAGTTATTTCCGATGGTTTTTCTTCATGTAGGGGTTTGGAGAATAGAGGTTTTCAGCATCTTTTCGTCAATCATAATACTGAATTCTGATCTTCATCACCTGGGGCTTGTACCAGTAGTATAGAAGGTTACTGGTCAGCCATAAAATCTGTTGTAGGGAGGGGGAAACGATGCAATCGACACTACAGAGCTATTTACGTGAATATTCATGGAGGCATAGTGTACCTGATACATATTTACTTTTTAAGTGTTTCCTTAGAAGTGTGGGGCAAATGTATCCTTCAAAATACGTTAGATAATTTCAGGTTGGGATGGGGGTGGGGGGTAAATGATAATTAAGGAAAAGGATGGGTTTTGTCTGTATGGTTAAAATATTGATTTGGATTTTTTGGGGTTGATCCATCATTCTTCATTTTCTTATGTTAGGTAATTTTCTTCTGTGGATATTTTTTTTCATTATTTTAGTTCATTTCGTTGATGTGTACTTCTGAGTTTATATGTTTGTATGTATGTGTATTTTTTGTGATGCTATGTTTCTTGTGTATAAGGGTATGTGATCTTTCTTGACATCTTTCAAGGCACGCTTTGGTTTTTTGCGGAGGAGTTCACATATTGCAAGTTAAGTTTTGTTTATTTTTATGCTGTACCAAACCTGTCTATGTATTTTTGTCTTTTTATATTGTTCTGCGGTAAGTATGTGTTCTTCAGCTGCAGTATGGTATACAAATTTTACATTTGCTCTTTTCCCCTTTCCGAGTACTGGTATCTCTATGATTTTTTCGAGTCTATAGTAGTACTACTGAAGGTGAAAAGACAGATGTACATAGCATTTGTATCTCGCACTTCAGTTGATGTATATAGGTCAAGTGAAGTTCGGGATACTGGTGCTAACCAGATGAAAAAAAGCGACATTTCTAACATTGGTATCATTTACCTATATGAAGAACAGGATACAAATGTTACGTAATTCGGTATTTTTCGCCTTCACTACCACTAGTATCCTATTCTTCAGTTGACCTATACAGCTCAACTGAAGAATGGGATACAAATTTTACTGTTGTCAGTTTTTTGCTGTCGCTAGAAAGGCTAAGACAATTTCCAGTCGATGTATTGGTGTCTGAGACGTAACAGTCCATTGAAACCGATTTAATAAAATATTTTCGACTATAAACAGAAAAAAATCTGACATAATTACTGTCGGGGTGTAGATAAACATGTACTTATGGAATAGTTACTAATAAGATAATTAGTACAATGAAATTTTATTGAAGAGTGTAGGTCCTGCAATTGGTAGGAATGTTCACTTCAGTATGAATCTTCTGTAATTAATAAAAACATCTAAAGTATTGTTAATATTTCATATTTGTAAAATATCAAATGCTTAAAGTACAGAAAGCATGTAGCTTGTTGAGTAAGATTCATTTCATTATTGTAAGTATGTTACTAATTATTTGAGTTTTGTAAAGATGCTTCAATTTATTTTTTGAGATCGCAATAAATATTTTGCTGAAACATTATACTTGACTAAATATTCATTTAACTTTATAGTTAAATTTTACAGTAGCTGTCTAAGAATCCAGGACTACGCTTGGGCTGTGACAGATCGTCTGCAACGATGAGAAGCTGCAGGACCTTAAGTCAAAAACTAATTCATAGAAACGTTATATGTGGTGAATGGAGCTGGGATGCAGTGTAAATGTGTAAGCTAATCCTGTATTTTATTTCAGAATTTATTTGTTAATGTATTGCAGAAATTCCTTTTGTGATGACCAGACAACAAAGAAAATGAACAACACAACAAAAGAACTTAATTATGCTTATTTAAAACGCAATGTGGAAAAAGAACTGTGAGTACGAAACTTATTTGAAATTTTACTTTTGGAAATTGTTTTTCATGTGCATTGTCAATATGGAGGACAATAGGGAGGTTAACGATAATAGGGAGATTAACGACGACATTCAGAACAAAGTAAATGGTACTGATAATAATACAACTATTTGCTCATCAAGCCAGGAAAGTGATCACAGTAGTGTATGTTTACCCTTTCGTGGATTTGAATCAATGTATCTCCCGTGGATAGGTTAATACAACTGATGGAAGAACAGAAAAAGCCATTTGAAAAATCGTTTGATGAACATAAAACTTTTTTTGATCAAAAGCTTGATTCTATCGATAAAAAATTAGACAAACATGGAAATCAAATTCGCAAGACAAAATAGAGTTTAGAAAGATGCTGGGAAAAAGAAGACGAGAATACCAGAAATGTGTCGACAATAGAAGGGGAAACTGTTACCTTAAAACAGGAACACCAATAATTTGAAGAGAGGTTAGATTCTGTGGATAGTTTCGAAAAAGTTGCCACTGCAGAAGCGCAGCAATAAAGAGGATTTAGTAAAGAGGTCATAAAGAAATTTTCAGAAACCGAGAATAGTACACAAACTTTCACAAAAATCGCAAATGACAATTTTCCATAATTAAAAGAAGATGTAGGTACTTGTTAAGGCCAAATTTCAAACTTCAAATCAGAATTCCAAGAAATCAAAGATTCTGATCTTATGAAAACTTTCAGTAATTACAATCCATTGTGGAGCAAGGTCAATGTTAAAACATTTTCAGGGGAAGGGAATATTCATCCAGTTGATTTCATGTACTAGATAAAAGATAACTTGACTGATAAAATGAACATGGATGAACTGCTAAATAAGTTTGAAAACGTAAAATATATGACTAGCCTTGACTTAACTTCTGGATTTCATCAGATCGAATTAGAAAGAGATTCTAGAAAGTACACTGCATTCTTGTTTAATGGAAAATGTTTTAAATATTGTGTTGTACCATCCGGTTTAAATGTATCTGTGGCAGAATTTATTAGGGGATTGGACTTTGTCTTGGGTAAAGAACTCTTAGAAAAGTTAATTATTTATGTGGATGACATTTTGGTGTCAAGTAAGACTTGGGAAGAACATATTCGAATTTTAAAGGAAATTGGAGAGAAAATGAGTATGGGGGTATGATTTTGAAATTAGAAAAATGTAAATTTGCAATGAATCAATTAAAATTTCTTGTCATTGCCTAAGTGAAAAAGAGATTTTGCCCGATGGAGAAAACATTGAGGCCATCACAAAATTCCCAAAACCTAGAAATAAAAAACATTTAAAGTCTTATTTTGGATTAGTAAACTTCTATCAAAAATATGTGAAAACACAGGCACTTAATGCACCATGTTTAAATGACCTGTTAAGAAAAAATGCAGTGTGTGATTGGTCTTATGAATGCCAATTAGCTTTTGATAAAATTAAGAAAGAGTTGGTAGAAAGTGAAATCCTTCATAGACCTGATTTATCATTACCATTTTGTTTGATGACAGACAGTTGTGATTATGTGCTGGGGAAGTTTATTGGGGAAATGGAACATCATTCTATAGCAGTTGCAAGTAGAGCCTTACAAAAACATGGGAGAAATTATATGATAACTGAAAAGAAAATTTTGTCAGTTGTTTGAGATTGAAAAATTTTAAAAATTATTTGTTTAGGCATGAAGTCAAAGTTTATACAGATCATAAAGCATTAACTTACAAGAGTGCAAATTATATCATGGGAGAATTACCAGGTGGTCAATGTTCTTACAGCAGTTCAAATATAAATTCATTTTATAAAGGGAAAGGAAAATGTAATTGCTGATGCCCTGTTAACAATGCCAGTGGGAAATGAAAATGATAGTGAAAACAATGGTTGAGGGAAAAAATTTAAAATACTGTATTTTAAAGATGTCAAACAGGAAAGTGAAATTAGGAAAATCTGCAATCAATTGAGAAGATATCAAAATGGCGATGATCATTAGAAACTTGTTAAGGGTTATCTAGGAAGGAAAGGTCATAACAAACTAAAAATGTACTACCAGGTCTTCAAAGGTATTCTATTTTATAGACACATCCCAGACAGCGATGCTTGGAAAGTTTGCTGGCCAGATTCTCACATAAATATTTTGATAAAATACACACACGAAAGCTTCGGCCACTGTGGTGCCTTGAAATGTATTCAAAAGATACAAGAAAGTATATATTTTGATAACATGTCTAGGAGAGTTATGACCTTACTTGCCTGCTGTGAGAGATGTCAAAGAACAAAAGTTAGCAACCAAACCAACAAGGGACTTTTACAAAGTGTAGTACCACATAAACAGTTGTATTTGGTAGGGATAGATGTGTATGGTCAACTTCCAAGAGCTAAAGGGTGACTTCAGTATATTTTTGTCATTGTGCACTTATTTTCTAAATATGTCAAATTTTATCCTTTAAAGAAAGCAACTAGCAAGAAAATAGCTCCTATATTTGTAAAAGATTACTTTATTAAAATAAGTATACCAAAAGAAATTTTATCTAACAATGGGAGTCAATTTACTTCAAAATTTTGGAAGGAATTTGTAGAAGAATATGACATCAGACATATCTTAACATCATCCTATTCACCTAAATGTAACCCACCTGAACAGTATATGAGGGAAATTGGTAGAATATGTAGAACTTACTGTCAGAAAGATCACACAAATAGGTTAAGTTATATTACTGAATTTGTAGACATTACGAATACTTGAAAGATTTCTGTATGCCGGGAAAACCTCAGATCACACACTTTATGAATAGCCTACATCATGGCACCACAGGATACTCTGCTTATGAGATTATGTTTGCCCAAAATCCACCCTACCTAATCAAAGAACTTATAGTTCCCAGCTTGTAAAAGGATAACAACAGTGGAAAGAGAGGAGGTAGTTAGAATAACTATGAAAGATTATTATGAAACAAGAACGAAATGGCATGACAAATAAATAAAAAACACAGAATTCACTGTTGGAGACCTAGTTTTGACAAAAAGTTGCACCAAATCTAAAGCACTAAACAGAGAAATAAAGAATTTTTTATACTTATATAGGACCATTTGAAATTATTAAAAACCCACACCCAAATGCATACAGACTTGTATATCCTAAGTCCAAAAGATTATTTGGACTCAGGAATGTTACACAGCTGAAATTATACAGACGACCTTGATCACTCACATAACATCACAAGAATTGTTGTTACTCTGGAGATTGCAAGCTCTTTTTGCAATTTGGGGGTGGCAATCCCAATGCTCCCAGCTGTTATGACTCTTTCCTTTTCAAATCACATCCTCTCTTACTTTTCTGTCCAAACTGACCGTCCTTCTGCTATCCATATCCTCCAATAGTTAGTAAGTCGGGGATTATGTTGTTTAAATAAATGCAGGTGATAATGCAACATATGTGATTTTGAGGAGAGTTGATCTGATATTTTCTTATGATGTCTGTGCAGTTATAATGAAGTTCTGTTACTTTACATTTTGGATATGACACTCTCATTGTGCTGATGATTTTGTGAAAAGTTGAGAAAACGTTTAGAGTTGGCGTAAAGTTTACTTTTGACGTTTGTGCAGTTATAGTGCAATTCTATCACCTTACATCTTGGATGTGATTAAAATTAGGTTAGACTGTTTATAGTCTCCTATATATGTTCTGATTTAAACATTAAGACTAAATAGACATGCTAGATTGTCTGGCTATTCATTAGAACTACTCTGTACATGGCAAAGGATCATTTTACAGAAAGAAATTTATTATGTTTGTATTACTTGACTGACTGCATCTGTGGAGCATGAAGAAAATGGAAATTTATGTTGGAGATAGTTATTGAAATAGAAATGTTCTGATTCCCAGGTATTGAGATTCATACAATTTTTCTCTTCATGTTATTTCTACTGCCTCAATGAGCATTGTGGTCAACCATTGGTAGTCCTATTTAATAATCCTTTTGCCCTTTTAGTACTATAAGATAGGGATGATGTTTGCTACATGTCTGGTATCTGCATATATTATGCTATCTGTTTGTTATAGATATAAAGTGTTCTTTGTCATTATGTCTGCTCAAATCGGCAAACTGATCAGCTATAAATCTTATGTAATGCAGGATGTTTGAAATGAAAATTTGTAATGGTGAAAAAAGTAAATTAGGTGCTGTTCAACGTTGCTGTATGTTACAGCAAGCCAATGCTTTTCAATAATGTGATGTACTTAATGAAAACCAGTTCAATTTTGTTATTATATCATTTGTATTCTGATTGTCATAAACAATTGCTAAAATAATGTTTCAAAGATTAGATATTTGTCTGAAGCCCATGAGGATTTGTATCCATGGTAAAGCTGTAGTCTGTGCAGACATCTATTTTCAATTGGAGTCTAGATGATTCATTATTCCTTACCTGATAAGGAAAAGTATAGATCACACTTTTAGAATGGCTGAACTAACCTTTTTTTATAATGTTTAACCTGTGATACTTCACCCTTTACCTTAACCTATCTTGGAATTTACCCTTATCTGTGTCAGTTTTATTTGCTGTCTAATCTGATGTTGTTACATCAGGTCTAATGTGGTGACAATCAATGAGAAGTCTGTCAACTGGTTATTGAGCAGTATACAGGGTCATCCATTGATAGTGACAGGGCCAGATATCTCACAAAATAAGCGTCAAACAAAAAAAGTACAAACAACGAAACTTGTCTAGCTTGAAGGGGGAAACCAGATGGCACTATGGTTGGCCCGCTAGATGGCGCTGCCAAACGGATATCAACTGCGTTTTTTTAAATAGGAACCCTCATTTTTTATTACATATTCGTGTAGTACGTAAAGAAATATGAATGTTTTAGCTGGACCACTTTTTTCACTTTGTGATAGATGGCGTTGTAATAGTCACAAACATATGGCTAGACGAATAGTTGGTTACAGGTAGGTTTTTCAAATTAAAATACAAGATGTAGGTACGTTTGAACATTTTATTTCGGTTGTTCCAGTGTGATACATTTACCTTTGTGAACTTATCATTTCTGAGAACGCATGCTGTTATCGCCTGATTACCTGTAAATACCACATTAATGCGATAAACGCTCAAAATGATGTCCGTCAACCTCAATGCATTTGGCTATACGTGTAACGACATTCCTCTGAACAGCGAGTAGTTCGCCTTCTGCACTGACAATGCGCTGACGCATGTTGTCAGGCGTTGTCGGTGGATCACGATAGCAAATATCCTTCAACTTTCCCCATAGAAAGACATCCGGAGACGTCAGATCCGGTGAACATGCGGGCCATCGTATGGTGCTTCGGCGACCAATCCACCTGTCATGAGATATGCTATTCAATACCGCTTCAACCGCACGCGAGCTACGTGCCGGACATCCCTTATGTTGGAAGTATATCGTCATTCTGTCATCCATTGAAACATCTTGTAGTAACATCGGTAGAACATTACATAGGAAATCAGCATATACTGCACCATTTAAATTGCCATCGATAAAATGGGAGACAATTATCCTTCCTCCCATAATGCCGCACCATACAATAACCCGCCAAGGTCGCTGACGTTCCACTTGTCGCAGCCATCGTGGATTTTCCGTTGCCCAATAGTGCATATTATGCCAGTTTACGTTACCGCTGTTGGTGAATGACGCTTCGTCGCTAAATAGAACGCGTGCAAAATATCTGTCATCGTCCCGTAATTTCTCTTGTGGCCAATGGCAGAACTGTACACGACGTTCAAAGTCGTCGCCATGCAATTCCTTGTGCATAGAAATATGGTACGGGTGCAATCGATGTTGATGTATCATTCTCAAGACCGACGTTTTCGAGATTCCCGATTCTCGCGCAGTTTGTCTGCTACTGATGTGCGGATTAGCTGCGACAGCAGCTAAAACACCTACTTGGGCATCATCATTTGTTGCAGGTCGTGGTTGACGTTTCACATGTGGCTGGACACTTCCTGTTTCCTTAAATAAAGTAACTAACCGGCGAACGGTCCGGGCACTTGGATGATGTCGTCCAGGACACCGAGCAGCATACATAGCACACGCCCATTGGGCATTTTGATCACAATAGCCATATATCAACACGATATCGACCTTTTCCGCAATTGGTAAACGGTCCGTTTTAACACGGGTAATGTATCACGAAGCAAATTCCGTCCGCAATGGCGTAACGTTACGTGATACCACGAACTTGTACGTTTGTGACTATTACAGCGCCCTCTATCACAAAGCGAAAAAAGTGGTCCGACTAAAACATTCATATTTCTTTACATACTACGCGAATATGTAAGAAAAATTGGGGTTCCTATGAAATTAAACGCGGTTGATATCCGTTTGACCTATGGCAGCGCCAACTAGCGGGCCAACCATAGCGCCATCTGGTTTCCCCCTTCAAGCTAGACAAGTTTCGTTGTTTGTAGTTTTTTCGTTTGACGCTTATTTCGTGAGATATTTGACCCAGTCACCATCAGTGGACCACCCTGTATATTCTGGAAGTACCATGCTGGTACTTAATTTTTCCAATGTAAATCTGATTCTATTGTGCTATGTGGCCATGGTGGCTCTCAGTCTCCACAAGAAGATGCTGAAAAATTTGGGATGACGACATTTATACTACGAAAACAAGGTGCCTTTGACAGTTATTGTGGGCAAATCCATCTATCCATCCTTGTGGTTTCCTGGCCTGAAATGTTCATGTCGGTTTAGTTACTCTAAAGTTTGAGTTTGACTTGTAAAGAAATAAGAACGTTTGGTCCTACAAGTGGTACAGTCATTATGTCTTGTTGCATTTCTACAGTTGAAAACTGACATAATTTTTCCATGAAAATAGATGTCTGAAAGGCTGACAACTACTGTTTCTTGTAAGTTGCTTGCCAACTACCTTTATGTGATACGATGCACACCATCGTCATCTGTTTAATCTGGTCTATCTAGATTTAATACAATGATATACTGTTACATGCAAAATAATTCTTTATAACACCCATTGTCAATGTATTCTCAAACTTATGAGTGTTTCATTCATACGCGCTGCTGCTTGAAATTCTTCTACCTCCACTTAACACAATGATATACTGTCATGTGCAACATGGTTCTCAGTAACCACTCATTATCAGTGCTCTTACCCCTTCAAAAGAAATATATCACTTTCATTAGATCTGCAAGTTATGGGTACAAAGCTAGAACTAGCGATGTATTAGCATATATTATGTTGTTGTTGTTGTTGTTGTTGCTGTCTTCAGTCCTGAGACTGGTTTGATGCAGTTGACCATGCTACGCTATCCTTTGCAAGCTCCTTCATCTCCCAGTAGCTACTGCAACCTACATCCTTCTGAATCTGGTTAGTATATTCATCTCTTGGTCTCCCTCTACAATTTTTACACTCCACACTGCCCTCCAATGCTAAATTTGTGATCCCTTGATGCCTCTGAACATGTCCTACCAACCGATGCCTTCTTCTAGTCACGTTGTGCCACAAACTTCTCTTCTCCCCAATCCTATTCAATACCGCCTCATTAGTTATGTGATCTACCCATCTAATCTTCAACATTCTTCTGTAGCACCGCATTTCCAAAGCTTCAATTCTCTTCTTGTCCAAACTATTTATCGTCTATGTTTCACTTCCATACATGGCTACACTCCATACAAATACTTTCAGAAACGACTTCCTGACACTTAAATCTGTACTCGATGTTAACAAATTTCTCTTCTTCAGAAACGCTTTCCTCGCCATTGTCAGCCTACATTTTATATCCTCTCTACTTCGACGATCATCAGTTATTTTACTCCCTAAATAGCAAAACTGACAGAACTACAATGTCATCGGCAAATCTCAAAAGTTTTTATTTCTTCTCCAAGGATTTTAATGCCTACTCCGAACTTTTCTTTTGTTTCCTTTACTGCTTGCTCAATAAACAGATTGAATAACATCGGGGAGAGGCTACAACCCTGTCTCACTCCCTTCCCCACCACTGCTTCTCTTTCATGTCCCTCGACTCTTATAACTGCCATCTGGTTTCTGTACAAATTGTAAATAGCTTTTCGCTCCCTGTATTTTACCCCTGCCACCTTTAGAATTTGAAAGAGAGTATTCCAGTCAACATTGGCAAAAGCTTTCTCTAAGTCTACAAATGCTAGAAACGTAGGTTTGCCTTTCCTTAATCTTTCTATTTTGCACCTATGACTTATTAAACCGATAGTACGGTAATTTTCACATCTGTTAACACTTGCTTTCTTTGGGATTGGAATTATTACATTATTATTGAAGTCTGAGGGTATTTCGCCTGTCTCATACAACTTGCTCATCAGATGGTAGAGTTTTGTCAGTACTGGCTATCCCAAGGCCATCAGTAGCTCCAATGGAATGTTGTCTACTCCCGGGGCCTTGTTTTGACTCAGGTCTTTCAGTGGTCTGTTAAATTCTTCATGCAATATCGTATCTCCCATTTCATCTTCATCTACATCCTCTTCCATTTCCATAGTATTGTCCTCAAGTACATCGCCCTTGTATAGACCCTCTATATGCTCCTTCCACCTTTCTGCTTTCCCTTCTTTGCTTAGAACTGTGTTTCCATCTGAGCTCTTGATATTCATGCAAGTGGCTCTCTCTCTCCAAAGGTCTCTTTAATTTTCCTGTATGCAGTATCTATCTTACCCCCAGTGAGATAAGCCTCTACATCCTTACATTTGTCCTCTAGCCATGCCTGCTTAGCCATTTTGCACTTCATGTCGATCTCATTTTTGAGACGTTTGTATTCCTTTTTGGCTGCTTCATTTACTGCATTTTTATATTTTCTCCTTTCATCAATTAAATTCAATATTTCTACTGTTACCCAAGGATTTCTACTAGCCCTCGTCTTTTTACCTGCTTGGTCCTCTGCTGCCTTCACTACTTCATACCTCAGAGCTATCCATTCTTCTTCTACTTTATTTCTTTCCCCCATTCCTGTTAATTGTTCCCTTATGCTCTCCCTGAAACTCTGTACAACCTCTGGTTTAGTCAGTTTATCCAGGTCCCATCTCCTTAAATTCCCACCTTTTTGCATTTCTTCAGTTTTAATCTACAGTTCATAACCAATAGATTGTGATCAGAGTCCACATCTGCCCCTGGAAATGTCTTACAATTTAAAATATGGTTCCTAAATATCTGTCTTACCATTATATAATCTATCTGATACCTTTTAGTATTTCCAGGATTCTTCCATGTATACAACCTTCTTTTATGATTCTTGAACCAAGTGTTAGGTATGATTAAGTTACGCTCTGTGCAAAATTCTACCAAGTAACCT
This sequence comes from Schistocerca americana, assembly GCF_021461395.2. Lineage (NCBI taxonomy): Eukaryota > Metazoa > Arthropoda > Insecta > Orthoptera > Acrididae > Schistocerca > Schistocerca americana. Next base: position 156,480,913 of record NC_060123.1, read on the forward strand.
CCTCTTTCATTTCTTAACCCAAATCCATATTCACCTACTATATTTCCTTCTCTCCCTTTTCCTACACGCGAATTACAGTCACCCATGACTATTAAATTTTCGTCTCCCTTCACTACCTGAATAATTTCTTTTATCTCATCATACATTTTTTCAATTTCTTCGTCATCTGCAGAGCTAGTTGGCATATAAACTTGTACTAATGTAGTAGGCATGGACTTCGTGTCTATCTTGGCCACAATAATACGTTCACTATGTTGTTTGTAGTAGCTTACCCACACTCCTATTTTTTTATTCATTATTAAACCTACTCCTGCATTACCCCTATTTGATTTTGTATTTATAACCTTCTATTCACCTGACCAGACGTCTTGTTCCTCCTGCCACCGAACTTCACTAACTCTCACTATATCTAACTTTAAACTATCCATTTCCCTTTTTAAATTTTCTAACCTACCTGCCCGATTAAGGGATCTGACATTCCACGCTCCGATCTGTAGAACGCCAGTTTTCTTTCTCCTGATATTATACCACGATATAATGTCACATGCAACCTAATTCTCTGTAATCTTTCCTTGTCAAGGTAATCTCAAACTTACTTCTGTTTGTTTATATGAGCTGCCACTTGAAATAATTTTGTTACTTGCTCTACATGAAATAGTCCTTGGACTTTCATATGCCTTGTCATTTGAGAAGAGAACATATATGATGTTTGAATGAGAATCCAGAAATTAAATCTTATATCCCAGACTTGCCTTCTGCTTAATTTTGAAAATGTGACTTAATTTTTTTTATTATCACACTTGACTTTATGATGTTTAGGAAGTATACTGGTCCATGAGAAAGTACTTCTAATGTGAACATTATGATAGTTGGATGATCCGCCCAAAGAGGCATCTCACTTTGTTTATTTGTCGACATGGGATATGCAGTAATTCAATATGATATTTGTGTACCTTATTTCTATATTTTCATGTTTATGTACTAATTTACGTTTGAGCTGCAACAGATATAAGAGGAACACAGTAATTCTGTACCTCACTTTAGTTTTTCCATGTTTATGTATCAGATATGTCACAGGTTTCAATATTTTCATGTTAATGTAATTAATAATATTACTTGAAAATACAGCTCTTCGGTAGCACAGGTAAAAAATTATCCAACTTTACCTAGGTTTCAACTGCTCTAAGGCAGCCTTCATCAGAAGTAAAAAATTTTTACATTACCTATAACAGAGTTTTGGAATAATATAAAAATTATTAAATGAAACATATGTAATAAAATTACATCATAGCTAACTGTTACGGTACAGTAGACAAAGAAAGCATACTTACATAGAGTAAATAGTTATGAAATGGTTTAGAGCAACAGTGCTCACGTTAAAGATAAAAATATATTTGCACATTATAAAATTTTCCTAGGGATGCACAACTTGATTAAGACGCGCCGCTAAGGGTCGCGTGTGCGGCCGGCACTGTAAGCAGCATCAGACTGACAGGCGCGCGCGCCGTCGATGTTAGCAAGTCGGTACCTTGTACCGCGCCATCTAGTATTGAACGCTTGTAATTTACAGTGAAAACAGCTGTCAGAAGCATTGGAACAGGAGTGCACGTACTGTGCTGATTACATTATGTCAGATAGTATGTAACAGATCGAAAGTTGAACAAAATATTATACTGTAAAACAGGGAGAGAGAGAACAATATTTAAGGCTACAGTACGGGAAGCATAATAGCAATATTCTGCGTTAAGTGATTTTAAGCAAGGCCTTTACACCATCAAAAAAAATTTTATCACGCAATTGCAATTGCTCATTGAGGATTAAATGGTCGTTACAGGAAAAATGTTTGAAAATTTCCAACTGTTCAAGAATATCAAGTCTGAAGCCTTTCTTTTCCGTATGTAAAATACTAATATTATGAACATCTTTAGGTTTGTGTCCTGTGATACGAAGGTGGTCAGCGAGTGACGAATTATGTACGTTCGTACCTTTTTTCCCTAATAGATGCTCTTTGTATCTAATCGAAAAAGCTCGTCCAGTGTGTCCTATATAATAGGCTGCGCAAGTGTCAGGTGATTTTATAAACGCCTGAGTTTTGCAGAGGCGACCGTCTTGGTTTTAAATTGTGGACAAGATTATTTTTGAGAGAGTTGCTGGTAGAGAAAACTGTGTTGCAGCCATAGTTATTTTTAAGGAGGCGTTGCAATCTGTGGGTTATTGGCCCTACATACGGTAAAGAGAAATATTTCTTCAAATCGCTAGGCTCGTCAATAATAGTCCCAAGCGTGGTAATTCTGTTATTGGTTTTCTGTCTGAAGACATCTTCTACTATATTTGGTTCGTAACCATTATTAACTGCAATGGTTTTAATTAGATTCAATTCGGTTTTTAAATTTTCAGAGGACAAAGGGGTTGAGATTGCTCTATGAACAGCAGAGTGTGCCGACTTGCTAACATCGACGGCGCGCGCGCCTGTCAGTCTGTTGCTGCTTACAGTGCCTGCCGCACACGCGACCCTTAGCGGCGCGTCTTAATCAAGTTGTGCATTCCTAGGAAAATTTTATAATATACAAGTATATTTTTATCTTTAACGTGAGCACTGTTGCTCTAAACCATTTCATAACTATTTACTCTATGTAAGTATGCTTTCTTTGTCTACTGTACCGTAACAGTTAGCTATGATGTAATTATATTACATATGTTTCATTTAATAATTTTTATATTATTCAAAACTCTGTTATAGGTAATATAATTTTTTTTAACTTCTGATGAAGGCTGCCTTAGAGCAGTTGAAACCTAGGTAAAGTTGAAAAATTTTTTACCTGTGCAACCAAAGAGCTGTATTTTCAAGTAATATTATACTTTGTCTACGGTTGCTGCATTATCGGCCATGTTCAAAATTGTAATTAATGTAATTAATTATGTCTAATCAAACCTAGATATTAGAGGGACTGCTTGTACGTCAGCTGGTTATATCTAGCATTTGTTACTTGAATGAACCAACCCAGGGTTATACATATCATTTACTCTGTCCTGCAGAATGCTAATTGTTTGCCCACTGATGATCAGTCAAAAGGGAGTGTTGGGGTTAATTTTTGGGGACTGGGAAGGTAAAGCTGTGGCAAGTCTGTTCTGTAGGGAATGCTGAATACGCTTCTCCCTCCAGTGCCACAGTGAAGTACTGGAACAGTAGGGGTCCTGTGGAGGGGAGTAGGAGGGTTTCCTGTCTTTGGGGTCTGTCATCTTTTCTTCTTTGACTCTAATACTCCGAATCTTCTGTTTCATTTCTTACTTCGCATCAGAGTACGGTCCGGCCCCGGTAGCTGAGTGGTCAGCGTGACGGAATGTCAATCCTAAGGTCCCGGCTGGGTCGGAGATTTTCTCTGCTCAGGGACTGGGTGTTGTGTTGTCCTAATCATCATCATTTCATCCCCATCGACGCGCAGGTCGCCGAAGTGGCGTCAACTCGAAAGACCTGCACCGGGCGAATGGTGTGCCCGATGGGAGGCCCTAGCCACACGACATTTCATTTCATCAAAGTATGAAGCTATCATTCCCTCTGTCCACATGCAAATGTCTTTAATGCTGAGATCCTTCTAATTTACCGTGTCAACGCTTGCTGTTGTTAAATGAAGCCTATTATATAGGAAGATCTGGGAAACAAGCTAGTATTTCTGCACTATTGAAGATACTGAATTTACTTGTATATGTTATATATATAATGCTCAAACCACCTTACCAATGTATAAAGCCTATTCATATATTTATCGTGATGTACCAGTCACTTATGATTCATTTATTGTGTATTCACACCCAAGCCGTGAACACTTACCTTTGTATAAGTCCCAGCCACATAATTGTTGTGATGTTTCAATCACTTATAAAACACAAGCAATATGATATATTAGTCACTTATTAAATTTATTATATATTGTCACTCAGAGTAATATGTAATGGGAGTCTTACGTATCATTCCGTTATATACTAGCACTTACTGTGAAGGGAAGGCCAACAACTGCATTGCACATATATTCTTGAAGAAAAAATACATTAATTAATGATTGAATGATTGTAAAGGTGGGAAGGAGGCGTTGGAAGTGTCTGAACAAATGAAAAATAGTAAGACTGGTCGTTGGTCACACATTTCATTCAACAAAGCAGTCTGCGTACTGCAAACTTCAAGACTCTCTATAAAGCAAGCTGCGTACTGCAAACATCAAGACTACCTACCAACCAGTCAGTGTATTGAATTCTGAATATTTTATGTAAAGTACAGAGGTCAGTGGATTTACACTCAGGAATTTTGTACTAGGTTTGAGACTCAAAGTTACATGTTAGCTCATACAGCTATGAAATAAGTTGTTCTTTCCTTGTACTATTGAGTAATAATTTTTGCATAAAGCTTTATATTTAATTTACATATTTAATCAAATGCAGGATTTCTCTCATACCACAAGTAAAATGCTTGTTCTTCCAATTTATTGTAAAAATGTGTACTGCTACGTAGATCTGTCAGAAAAGGTTTTGTTCAACTTTTAGTTGCACAAATCCTTTTGGGGGTTGTTGAGATGTAACAGTCCATTAAAACCGACTTTTTTAAAAATATTTTCGACCATAAACAGAAAATATCTGACATACTTACTGTCGGGGTGTAGATAAACATGTACCTGTGGGATAGTTACTAATATTGAAGGGTGTAGGAATGTTCACTTCAGTATGAATCTTCTGTAATTAATCAAAACATCCAAAGTATTGTTAATATTTCATATTTTCTACATCTACATCCACATTTATACTCCGCAAGCCACCCAACGGTGTGTGGCGGAGGGCACTTTACATGCCACTGTCATTACCTCCCTTTCCTGTTCCAGTCGCGTATGGTTCGTGGGAAGAGCGACTGTCTGAAAGCCTCTGTGCGCGCTCCAATCTCTCTAATTTTACATTCGTGATATCCTCGGGAGGTATAAGTAGGGGGAAGCAATATATTCGATACCTCATCCAGAAACGCACCCTCTCGAAACCTGGCGAGCAAGCCACACCGCGATGCAGAGCGCCTCTCTTGCAGAGTCTGCCACTTGAGTTTGTTAAACATCTGCGTAACCTATCACGGTTACCAAATAACCCTGTGACGAAACGCGCCGCTCTTCTTTGGATCTTCTCTATCTCCTCCGTCAACCCGATCTGGTATGGATCCCACACTGATGAGCAATACTTAAGTATAGGTCGAACGAGTGTTTTGTAAGCCACCTCCTTTGTTGATGGACTACATTTTCTAAGGACTATCACAATGAATCTCAACCTGGTACCCGCCTTACCAACAATTAATTTTATATGATCATTCCACTTCAAATCGCTCCGCACGCATACTCCCAGATATTTTACAGAAGTAACTGCTACCACTGTTTGTTCCGCTATCATATAATCATACAATAAAGGATCCTTCTTTCTGTGTGTTCGCAATACATTACATTTGTCTATGTTAAGGGTCAGTTGCCACTCCCTGCACCAAGTGCCTATTCGCTGCAGATCTTCCTGCATTTCGCTACAATTTTCTAATGCTGCAACTTCTCTGTATACTACAGCATCATCCGCGAAAAGCCGCATGGAACTTCCGACACTATCTACTAGGTCATTTATATATATTGTGAAAAGCAATGGTCCCATAACACCCCTGTGGCACGCCAGAGGTTACTTTAACGTCTGTAGACGTCTCTCCATTGATAACAACATGCTGTGTTCTGTTTGCTAAAAACTCTTCAATCCAGCCACACAGCTGATCTGATATTCCGTAGGCTCTTACTTTGTTTATCAGGCGACAGTGCGGAACTGTATCGAACGCCTTCCGGAAGTCAAGAAAAATAGCATCTACCTGGGAGCCTGTATCTAATATTTTCTGGGTCTTATGAACAAATAAAGCGAGTTGGGTCTCACATGATCGCTGTTTCCGGAATCCATGTTGATTCCTACATAGTAGATTCTGGGTTTCCAAAAACGACATGATACTCGAGCAAAAAACATGTTATAAAATTCTACAACAGATCGACGTCAGAGATATAGGTCTATAGTTTTGCGCATCTGCTTGACGAACCTTCTTGAAGACTGGGACTACCTGTGCGCTTTTCCAATCATTTGGAACCTTCCGTTCCTCTAGAGACTTGCAGTACACGGCTGTTAGAAGGGGGGCAAGTTCTTTCATGTACTCTGTGTAGAATCGAATTGGTATCTCGTCAGGTCCAGTGGACTTTCCTCTGTTGAGTGATTCCAGTTGTTTTTCTATTCCTTGGACACTTATTACGATGTCAGCCATTTTTTCGTTTGTGCGAGGATTTAGAGAAGGAACTGCAGTGCGGTCTTCCTCTGTGAAACAGCTTTGGAAAAAGGTGTTTAGTATTTCAGCTTTACGCGTGTCATCCTCTGTTTCAATGCCATCATCATCCCGGAGTGTCTGGATATGCTGTTTCGAGCCACTTACTGATTTAACGTAAGACCAGAACTTCCTAGGATTTTCTGTCAAGTCGGTACATAGAATTTTACTTTCGAATTCACTGAACGCTTCACGCATAGCCCTCCTTACGCTAACTTTGACATCGTTTAGCTTCTGTTTGTCTGAGAGGTTTTGACTGCGTTTAAACTTGGAGTGGAGCTCTCTTTGCTTTCGCAGTAGTTTCCTAACTTTGTTGTTGTACCACGGTGGGTTTTTCCCGTCCCTCACAGTTTTACTCAGCACGTACCTGTCTAAAACGCATTTTACGATTGCCATGAACTTTTTCCATCAACACTCAACATTGTCAGTGTCGGAACAGAAATTTTCTTTTTGATCTGTTAGGTAGTCTGAAATCTGCCTTCTATTACTCTTGCTAAACAGATAAACCTTCCTCCCTTTTTTTTATATTCCTATTAAATTCCATATACAGGGATGATGCAACGGCCTTATGATCACTGATTCCCTGTTCTGCACATACAGAGTCGAAAAGTTTGGGTCTATTTGTTACCAGTTGGTCCAAGATGTTATCTCCACGAGTCGGTTCTCTGTTTAATTGCTCGAGGCAATTTTCGGATAGTGCACTCAGTATAATGTCACTCGATGCTCTGTCCCTACCACTCGTCCTAATCATCTGAGTGTCCCAGTCTATATCTGGTAAATTGAAATCTCCACCTAAGACTATAACATGCTGAGAAAATTTATGTGAAATGTATTCCAAATTTTCTCTCAGTTGTTCTGCCACTAATGCTGCTGAGTCGGGAGGTCGGTAAAAGGAGCCAATTATTAACCTAGCTCGGTTGTTGAGTGTAGCCTCCACCCAAAATAATTCACAGGAACTATCCACTTCTACTTCACTACAGGATAAACTACTACTAACAGCGACGAACACTCCACCACCAGTTGCATGCAATCTGTCCTTTCTAAACACCATCTGTACCTTTGTAAAAATTTCGGCAGAATTTATCTCTGGCTTCAGCCAGCTTTCTGTACCTATAATGATTTCAGCTTTGGTGCTTTCTATCAGCGCTTGAAGTTCCGGTACTTTACCAACGCAGCTTCGACAGTTTACAATTACAATACCGATTGCTGCTTGGTCCCCGCATGTCCTGACTTTGCCCCGCACCCGTTGAGGCTGTTGCCCTTTCTGTACTTGCCCAAGGCCATCTAACCTAAAAAACCGCCCAGCCCACGCCACACAACCCCTGCTACCCGTGTAGCCGCTTGTTGCGTGTAGTGGACTCCTGACCTATCCAACGGAACCCGAAACCCCACCACCCTATGGCGCAAGTCGAGGAATCTGCAGCCTACACGGTTGCAGAAGCGTCTCAGCCTCTGATTCAGACCCCCCACTCGGCTCTGTACCAAAGGTCCGCAGTCAGTCCTGTCGACGATGCTGCAGATGGTGAGCTCTGCTTTCATCCCGCTAGCGAAACTGGCAGTCTTCACCAAATCAGATAGCCGCCGGAAGCCAGAGAGGATTTCCTCCGATCCATAGCGACACACATAATTGGTGCTGACATGAGCGACCACCTGCAAATGGGTGCACCCTGTACCCTTCATGGCATCCGGAAGGACCCTTTCCACATCTGGAATGACTCCCTCCGGTATACACACGGAGTGCACATTGGTTTTCTTCTCCTCTCTTGCTGCCATATCCCTAAGGGGCCCCATTATGCGCCTGACGTTGGAGCTCCCAACTACCAGTAAGCCCACCCTCTGCGACCGCCCGGATCTTGGAGACTGAGGGGCAACCTCTGGAACAGGACAAGCAGCCACGTCAGGCCGAAGATCAGTATCAGTCTGAGACAGAGCCTGAAACCGATTCGTCAGACAAACTGGAGAGGCCTTCCGTTCAGCCCTCCGGAATGTCTTTCGCCCCCTGCCGCACCTTGAGACGACCTCCCACTCTAGCACAGGTGAGGGATCAGCCTCAATGCGGGCAGTATCCCGGGCAACAACAGTCGTAGTCCGATCGGGGGATGCGTGGGACGAGCTGGCCGTCCCCGACCAACCCCCATCCGGACCCCCACAGTGATGCCCATTGGCAACAGCCTCAAGCTGTGTGACTGAAGCCAACACTGCCTGAAGCTGGGAGCGAAGGGATGCCAACTCAGCCTGCATCTGAACACAGCAGTTGCAGTCCCTATCCATGCTAAAAACTGTTGTGCGAAGAACGTCTGAACTAATCTACAGAGAGCGCAAACAAATCGACACAAAATTTAAACGGTTATTAAAATACAAGATTGCCTAGTAAATGCAGTAATGCTGCTACTTGCGCACTGCTGACACACTGCTCGGCGGCGGAAGGAGACTGCGCGATTTTACACTATTCAGGTACTAAAACGCGATGCTACAACTCTCAAATACTATAATACGCCCGAAATTTATGAATTAAGCAATGCAAGTACCAAAAACACGCAAAGAAATTAAGATTTAAACTATAACAAATGAGTGAGCTAGGAGTATACGACTTGCTGCTGCAGCTGCTTATCCAACGGCGGCAAGGAGCACACTGTGACCAACCGACACTGGCCGTTCAAAACAAAAACGGAAGACAGACGACTACGCGAATTTACACTATTCAGGTACTAAAACGCGATGCTACAACTCTCGAATACTATAATAGGCCAGAAATTTATGAATTAAACAATGCAAGTACCAAAAACACGCAAAGAAATTAAGAATTAAACTATGTAACAAATGAGTGAGCTAGGAGTATACGACTTGCTGCTGCAGCTGCTTATCCAACGGCGGCAGGGAGTATTTTCATATTTATAAAATATCAAATGCTTAAAGTTTGTTATATGTATTCGTTCTATAAGTGCCAATGCAACTGATGCAATCGGACATTAATATTTAGATAACAGTTTTAATTGTAATTTTACTAAAAAACACTTTATAACAATACTGAGGATTGTTGGGCTTTATATATAAAGGGGCAGCTGTATTGGCGAGTCAGTCAAAACTTTGTGTGCATTTGGACAGAAAGCATGTTGCTTGTTGAGTAAGACTCATTTCATTATTGTAAGTATGTTACTAATTATTTGAGTTTTGTAAAGATGGTTTGATTTATTTTTTGAGATTGCAATAAATATTTTGATAAAACATTATACTTGATTAAATATTCATTTAACTTTATAGTTAAATTTTGCTGTAGCTGTCTAAGAATCCAGGACTATGGCTGGGCTGCGACAGATCGTCTGCAATGATGAGTACACGACCTTAAGTCAAAAACTAAGTCATAGAAACGTTATATGTCGAAGGCAAACAAATTGTATCCCATACCACAGTTTTCCTGCCTAGCTCAATTGAAGTATAGGATACGAATTCTATGGGTGTCGCTTTTGTTTCACCATCGCGTAGTTCAACTGAGGTACAGGATGTCCATGTTCCATACATCGATTTCTTTGTTTCCATTAGCACTAGTATCCTATTTTTCAGTTGATGTATATAGGTCAACTTAAGTATGGGATACAAAAATTATGTATGTAGGTCTTTCCACCTTTGCTAGTAATACCATCTATTAAAGAACGAAATGGTAGTAGTAGCGAGGAAAGAGGCGAAACCTGTAAAATTTGTATCTTGTACTTCAGCTGACATATACAGGGTGTTACAAAAAGGTAAGGCCAGACTTTCAGGAAACATTCCTCACACACAAATAAAGAAAAGGTGTTATGTGGAAATGTGTCCAGAAACGCTTAATTTCCATGTTAGAGCTCATTTTAGTTTCGTCAGTATGTACTGTACTTCCTCGATTCACCCCCATGATTTCATACGGGATACTCTACCCGTGCTGCTAGAACATGTGCCTTTACAAGTACGACACAACATGTGGTTTATCCACGATGGAGCTCCTGCACATTTCACTCGAAGTGTTCGTACGCTTCTCAACAACAGATTCGGTGACCGATGGATTGGTAGAGGCGGACCAATTCCATGGCCTCCACGCTCTCCTGACCTCAACCCTCTTGACTTTCATTTATGGAGGCCTTTGAAAGCCCTTGTCTACGCAACCCCAGTACCAAATGTAGCGACTCTTCGTGCTCGTATTGTGGACGGCTGTGATACAATACACCATTCTCCATGGCTGCATCAGCGCATCAGGGATTCCATGCGACGGAGGGTGGATGCATGTATCCTCGCTAACGGAGGACATTTTGAACATTTCCTGTAACAAAGTGTTTGAAGTCACGCTGGTACGTTCTGTTGCTGTGTGTTTCCATTCCATGATTAATGTGATTTGAAGAGAAGTAATAAAATGAGCTCTTAACATGGAAAGTAAGCGTTTCCGGACACATGTCCACATAACATATTTTCTTTCTTTGTGTGTGAGGAATGTTTCCTGAAAGTTTGGCCATACCTTTTTGTAACACCCTGTATAAGTCAACTGAAGAATAGGGTACTAATGGTACCGAAAAGGAATAAATCGACATAAGTTAATGCTGAGCATTTTTAATAAACTCGTGAAAGCTTTCCGAAACAACGTTTTATTAGTTAATCAGTTCGTGCATAACAACTACTATACATCCCAGAACACATAATAATCACAGAGTAATTATAATACAATGTAGTAAACAAAAATCAGTCGATATCAGTTTACATATCTTAACATGTCCCCTTAAACTGACACCGACACACAGTACAAAATCTAAATATACAGTCTCTTCTTCACTTATTTCACAAGGCCACAGTTTCTTACAAATGTTTCATGTCTGTAATTGCTAAGTGGTTGTGTGAAAGCATCGGCTAACATTTCTTCAGAAAGCAGATGTTTAACATTAATAACATATGATTCGACATGCATTCTTATAAAATGATACTTTATATCTATACGCTTTGATCTAGATTTTGTCACTAGATTTTTGGCTAACTGAAAGGCTCATTTATTATCAAAGTACACTGTAAATGGCTTTATGACACTGCTTGGATCTACCTCAGATTCAAGTTGTCTTAACCACAGTAAATCTTGAACAGTCAATGCCAAGGCCATATATTCAGCTTCACAATTAGAAACTGCAATAGCTTTTTGTTTTCTGCTAGACCAGGAAATTAAAGAGTTTTGCAATTTTATGCATGAACCAGTTACAGGGTGTCCATCATTGATTTTGCTTCGCCAATTTGCATCACAGAAGACTATTACTTTTCTGTTACCACTTCTAGAAAATTCTAGCTTGTAGTCCATGGTTTCCTTTAAATATCTAAACACCCTTTTTACTGAAAAGCAGTGAATCTTTTTAAAACAATGATTATATCCGCTAAGGAGATTTACAGTGAAACACAGATCAGGTCTGGAGATTTGGGATAGATATAGACTTCCTATTGCTTCATGATATGGTACCTTGATATCACCTGATTCAACTGCTTCCAAGTCCAAAACAAGTTCAAGTGATGTTGACACCAGCTTGGCTTCACTCCTTCCAAATTTCTCCACACCTTTTTTTGCATAGGATTGCATCTGGGAGATCCAGATTTTTCCTTTGTCATTATCTCATGTAATTTCCATACCTAGGCATTGATGTATCTGTCCTAAATCTTCTATCTTAAAAAATCTCTTCAAAGAACTCTTGAATTGATCAAAAACACTCTGTAGCGTCTCTGGTGTGGAGCGCCCTATCTTTGACTCTGGCCTCTTTGAACTGTTGTGTTCTATATCTTCTCTCGGCACTCGACTTGTGTACTGTCATGTTTGTTCTTCTTGCCTTGGTGTCTAATAAATGCATTTACGATATTTAAAGTGTGTTTTTACCGACCAGCCTTACTTGATAACCACAATCGTGACCATGACATTGTCGTCTTGTAATCGCGACTTATTTTGTGCTTGTTTTCGTGATCAACGAAATTCGTGTGGCAGCCCACATTGTTTTCGCCATAATGGATCTACCAGTGTCTTTCAGTGCAAGTGTAATATACCTAATTAACTTTGCTTGCGATCATGTGTGTACCTACTTCGAACTTGGTTAAAAGTGAACAGTTATTTACGCCCGGCTACACCGGTGGCCACCTAACCAGTTCAACATGGCACCCGCCTAGTGTGGCAGCACAACAACAGCCACAACACGGACAATGCACACCGCCTAACGACAATGTAGACGACCTTCCAGTTAAGGACTTTGTTGTTTAGCCTTCATGTAACTCATTACCTCTGGGACTTTGGGACAGTTCCAGAACTGCGATCGAACATTTCTATGCATTGGGTAGCACATTCTAATTTACATAGTGTTGCAGCACCCCTCTCCCCCCGCATGCTGTTTCAGCGATGCTGGTCGCCTTGACCATGCCGTTTTCCGGGAACCGGGTCAGCCCCTCTGTGGCTGCGCTGCGACCGCCTTCAACTGCTGTTGCAGTGGCACCAGCCATTACACCCACGCCATGTTCTTTGTCAGTGGACACATCGTGCCGACTTCTGCACCCGCACACTCCACACTGAATGCTGCATGCGGCCACCCTCCTCCCCCACGCAAAGCTCGGGTGACTCACCGTTCACGACTACTGCACTCCAGGTGACGTAGGCGTCCTGCCCTGCTCGTACGGACCTTCGGCTGCTGGTGCTGCGTCAATGTGTGTTACACAGCAAATATCCTAAGTTACCTGCTTTGCAAAAAGATAGCCAAAGACTTGGTTCGCCTTAGTGGATCACCTCCTGGACACCCACAGCATTTCTGGCGATACCGTTCATTTTTTCTGCCTGATGAGCCATCTCCGTGCACATACGGACCTCATCAGTGACTTGTTCCTCTCACTGCCTGTCTCACACAATTATTCGATGGCCAAATCACTCCTCATGTAGCGCCTTTCCCACTCTCCAGCAGAGGCTATTCATCAAATTATTCACAAGGAGCATCTTGATGACCACACCCCTTCGCAACTTTGGAGGCGCCTCCGTGCATTAATTGATGATCAAGCATTACCTGACATTGTGCTTTGGACATTGTGGATGGTCAAAATGCCTTTGGATCTACAACTCCACCTGCTGTCCCATACTGCCGACCTACTTGAGGTTTGCTTACACATGGCTGATCGAGCTTACGCAATCATTCGTCGCTGAGACTGCCTGTCATGGTCGACTCCTTCATCACTGTGAGTTGACATGCCTGCACCTTCAATTCCACACCTTGGCACCTCAGCTGACAGTCGGGAGCTGCCACCTAGTGGCCTACAGGAGGTACTGCCTGCAGCCTCCCAACAGCAGCCGACCTCACCCAAGCAGCAACCCAAGTGGCTCCCAGCACCGACACAGCCAGCTGCGGCCCCCTCCTTCTCCACATCGCCTCGCCTCCCAGCCTACCCATTGTGCTGGTACCATGTTACTTACAGGGACGCTGCACACAACTGTCGCACACCTTGCGCCTACCCAAACGTTTCTGGCGGGCACGTTTAGGCGCCACGTCCCACCATGTTCCTTCATGGCGCCTACTGTCTGACACCGCACCACTCGCTTCAGCTGCGCGACGCCTCTACGCCACTGACTCTTCATCAAGCACTCGCTTTCTCGTCGACACCAGCGCCAACGTCAGCGTTACGCCAGCCAAGCACGCAGGCACCATACTTTCACCTGCTAACCTCGCTCTGATCGCTGCAAATCATTTTCCTATTGTGGCCCTTGGCTCCACCAAGATATCGCTTCGCCTATTGCCGGTCCACACCTTCCCTTGGTCTTTCCACGTTGTTGACGTGGATGAATCTGTCATCGGGTGGGACTTTCTACACCATTACGAACTTTCACTGGACCTGCAAGCTGCTACACCTCTGGTTCTACTCTTTTGTGCACAAACGAGTTCAGCACGATTCCACTTGGCTACACACTATGCTTACTTGGCTACACTTTCCAATGTATTACTAAACGGCTCTCTGATTTGTCGGACGTGCACACACATATCGACAAACTCCGTTCCCAGAATGATGCGTTTTGGGCTCACATTGCCTGTGCCTCTGCTGGACTGTCAGACGCACAGCATACGATACATTGCCTATCTGCAGAACTTCAACAAGGCGACCCAACACACCCTCTACTGCGTGTTCTCCCGAATCAGTTCATGTGTCGAGCATTCCACCTCCTGCTGCCGTTTTCGCATCGCCACAGACGAATCTCCAGAATGAACCTGCTTGCACTACTCCAGATTCCTCGCACCACGTAGCTGCTGCACCATGTCTTCCTTTGTCGACTACAGCTGATGTCCCACCTACAGTGCCCCAATCTGGCATGTTCAGCGAACCGACATTCCTTCTGGACCCTCTCTCGACCTCCCTTGCCGGCCTCCTTTCAGGAGTATCAGCCATGAGTAATGACACTTGTCATAGGATTCACACCACAGACAGCCCACCTGTACATTATATAGCCAAGCACCGTAACGTTTCTAAACTTCTGAGTGCAAAAGACATCGTTCAAGATTTGTTGGCTTCGGGCATGCTCTGCCCCTCTGATAGCAACTGGTCTTCACCTATCCACCTTGTTCCTAAAACTGATGGCTCCATACGCATGTGCAGGGACTACAGGTCTCTTAATGCTCGCAAAATTATCGATAACTACCCCATTCCCCATATCCAGGATTTCACACAACTGCTACTTTGTTCTAAGTTTTTCTCTGTTTTAGATTGTCGAAGGGGTACCATCAAATTCCTATGCATCCTCAAGATATTCCGAAGATGGCCATCATCACATCCTTCAGCCTATTTGAATACTGTTACATGCCTTATGGACTGAAAAATGCTGCGCAGACATGGCAGTGGTTCATTGATTCCATTTTGCTACCTTCGCCATTTGCTCACTCTTACTTAAATGATATACTGATCTTTTCCTCCTCTGCTGCGGAACATCAAGTTCACCTCGATACAGTCCGTTTGGCCCTTGCTGATAACAGTGTGGTGATCAACCATGATAAATCTCAACTCTGTTCGACATCTGTTATGTTCCTAGGCCATACTGTCTCTGCCGATGGCCTCCAACCAACGAGTTCTCATGTCGAAACCATACTTGATCTCCTTCCGGAAGATTAGGCTCAGCTCCGTCGTTTTCTGGGTATGGCAGACTTTTACCACCGCCATATTCCTCATGCTGTTTCTGTCCAATAGGCCCTCACCGATGCCCTCTTCAGCAAAAACATGATGAGGAAACTAAAGTTGGAGTGGACCAAGCCCATGCTCGATGCATTTGATAGCCTTAAAACTGCCCTCACCAAAGCTGTTACACTCGCCCACCCTGACCCTGAGGCACGTGTTTCGATCCCGACTAATGCTAGTGACTCAGCTGTGGGCGCTGTTTTACAACAGCACACTGCTGACTCAAACTGACTGCTCCACTTCTTTTCCAAGAAACTGACTAAGAACCAGTATAAGTGGCCGGTTTTCGATCGTGAGCTTCCTGCTGTGTACCAGGCAATTAAACACTTCCATAGTGCCCTTGAGACACGACTATCACGCTCTACTCAGATCACAAGCCTCTCGTGGACGTTATTCGTAACCTGGCTAAGGACCTTCCGCCAACGCGTTTTCGCCATGTGGACTACATCTGTCAGCACTCTTCCGACGCATGCTATATCCGCAGCATGGAGAATGTTGTGGCAGACTACTTGTACCACATCTGCGCGCTAACTGCACTGTTGAACTTGGAAGAGCTCGCCCGACTTCAGGATGAAGACGACGATACACCGCGATTAATTTCGGACAATTGCTCTCTGTCCAACCCCACATCCTACAAGGGTTGACGACCCCGGCCTTTGCGACATCTCTATGGGAACTCCCTGCACCCTGGTCCCTATCACTCTTCAACGTGGGGTCTTTACTGCTTAACATGGCTTGCCCACATGGGAATGCGGGCCACAATGAGGCTGGCTTCTGAGCACTTCGTCTGGCCCTGTGTGAAGCCTGACTGCTCCATTTGGACTCGCGCGTGTGTACCTTGTCATTGTAGCAAGGTCGGGAGGCATGCTCAGCCTCCATTAGGCAAGTTTGACATTCCAAGAGGACGCCTTCAGCATGTCCACATCGACATCATTTGCCCCCTACCCACTTCCGAGGGATAGACATACATCTTATCAATCGTCGACCGCGTAACCTTGTCGACATCACAGCCGAGACCATACCTCATTCTCTCGTATCCACGTGGGTCTACGATTTGATTGTCCTCTTTACCCTCACAACTGAGCAGATACAATAGTTCAAGTCTGTCTTCTTTGCACAGCTCCGCAACGTCTGTGGTGTTGCTAAATTCCACACCATGGCCTACCACACACAGGCGAACAGCCTGGTCAGATGGTGGCACCGAACCCTCAAGGTTGTGCTTATGCGCCACGGTGGCTTATGGTCCGAGGCCCTCCCTTAGGTCTTGCTGGGCATCCCCTTGGCACATAAAGAAGACTTGAACGCATCACTTGCTGACATTCTATACGGTGAGCCCCTCCTCCTTCCAGCAGAATTCATGGGGGACTCACCATCAGCTGATACTATGGACCTTCCGGCTCAGGTTGAATGGGTTCGTGTATGCGTTGCATGCCTCCGTACCACCTGCCTCGCCCTCATTCCAATCCACCTGTGTTCATCCATAAAGACCTTGCATTTTGTGAATTTGTGATGCTGCATGACGACTCTGTGTGAGCGGCCTTGCAACCACTTTATTTGGGGCCTCACTGAGTTTTACGTCGAGGTGTGAAGACGTTTGTAGATCATCTACTTGGACGACCACAGACCGTGTCTGGTAATCGCCTGAAACCGGCGTGGTCACTCTACAACCTGTCTTCAGACGCTTCCAATCTGCCTTCTGTCACTATCGCCCACCTCCTGATGCCATCAACCTGCTGTGGACCTACGCCTCTCCGCATATGCAGCAGTTGGCCACATGGGACTCTTGCAGCGCAGTTTCTGGCATGCCTACTTCTCTCGCCAGCCTCTGCCTACAACTGCTGCACTGCCATGAGGATTACATTTTCGAATGATGAAGCTTCCCTCCGCCGTGCTCTGCACTGCTTGGGGAGGGAGGGGATTCCGTGGCGTCTCTGGCACGGAGTCCCCTATCTTTGTCTCTGACCTCTTTGAACTGCTTTATTCTATGTCTTTTCTCGCCACGTAACATGTGTACTGCCACGTTTGTTCCTCTTGCCTTGGTGTCTAATAAATGCATTTATGATATTTGAAGTGTTTTATTACCGACCAGCCTTACGTGATAACCACAACTCCTTTCACTTGAGAATAATAACATATCATCGACATATAAAGCTATGATGACTGGTTTGATGCTATCTCTGTGAAAATAGATTCATGGATCAGTGTTTGATCTGTTCAGTTTCAGTTTTCTTAACACTTCATCAATCTTTTGATTCCAATTCCTGGCAGCAAGTTTGAGTCGATAAACAGCTTTCTTCAGTTTTCATTCCTTTCCAGGTGTTGCCAAATTTTCTGGTGGAACGACATAAATTTCTTCATTTAAGTCTCCATAGAGATAAGCAGTAGCGATGCCGACATGGTCGATCTCCAGGTTCTCTCGAGCTGCTATAGACAAGAGATATATAATGAATGCATGCTTGATCACTGGTAAAAAGGTTCTTTAATAATCAACACATTGAATTTGAGGGCATTCTTTTACCACTAGGTGTGCTTTAAACATTTCTGGTGGACTGCTGGTCCCAGGTTTTTTTTTATCATACCCACTTAGTCTTGAGTGCTTTGTGCCTTCTGGGTAGCTCTACTTCTTCAAATGTGTTATTACAAACTAGAGATGAGAATACTTTCTTCATTGCTTTTTTCTGTTCTTCATTACTGGTCCCTTCCAAAGCTTCCTTGTCATCAATATCTCCACTTTCAGATAGTAAGTAACATGGTCAGGCCATGTTTTGAGTTTTGCTTCTCTGTTTCATCTTCGAGGTGTGACCTCTTGAACTATGTTTCGATCCTCATGACTCTCATCTTGAGCTTCAGTTTCTTTTGAATCACTGTCAAAGCCAAAAAAGGGTTCATTATCACTGTCTTCTGATTTAACTTCTTCTTTAGTTTGTGAAATATTTATGTCCTGAAGAACTGCTTCTTGTTCCAATCCTAAGGCATTTGGGGTCTTAGGTTTCTCTGTCTTTGAATTTGAAAAATTCCCATCTTCCAGGAATTTTATATCCCTGCTGACAATTATCCGGCCAGCCTCTCTATTGATGAATTGATAGCCTTTGGTTGCCTGGCAGTAGCCTACAAATGTCAAGTTCTGTAACTTCTTATCCCACTTCTTGTGATGTGGTTTTGAATGTGAACCATTGCACTGCAGCCAAAAATACTCAGGTGTGATAAACAAGGTTTTGTCCTATCCCAAAGTTCATATGGTGTCTAATCTCCAAGTGTGGTGGATGGTGAACGATTTGATAGGTACGGAGCTGTAGACACAGCTTCAGCCCAGTACTCCTTTGGTAGGTTAGCATCAATCTTCATGGTACAAGCCTTTTCACCCAGTGTTCTGTTTGCTCTCTCGGCAACACCATTTTGCTGTGTACAGTAATGTGCTGCAAGCTGATGGATGATACCCTCAGAAGCCAGAAATCCTTTTAGTTCATCGTTGATGTACTCCTTCCCATTGTCAGAATGCAACTTCTTGATGTTTCTGCCTATCTCCTTTTCCACCATGGCTTTGAATTTTTTTAAATATGTATGTCAGTACAGACTTTTTCTTCAAGAAATAGACAAACTTAAATCTTGAGAAATCATCCATAAATGTGAAAAAATAATAATTTCCACCAATAGATTCTGTCTCCATTTTTCCACACAAATCAGAATGTACCAAGTCTAAGATGTGTTTAAAATAGCTTTTACTCGGTTTAAATGGAAGATGTGACTGTTTTGCCATGATGCACAACTCACAGAAATCCTTAACCACAATATCTTTAGTCCAGTCGAAACCTTTGACAACGTCAACGTATTTTGTGATTCATATGTCCTAGCCTGCGATGCCTTAAGAAGTCACAACCTTTTGTATAGTAGCACTGTTTCGTTTCACTTGTATTTAAACAGTAGATGCCATTCTTAATCAATGCTTTGGCAATTAGCTCACCTTTTACATTGTAGATGAGTACACCTTTTTTGTTAAAAGTCACTTTATGCCATTTGCTTACAATTTTACTGAGAGCAAATTTACAGCTGATTTTGGGATATGAATGATGTCAGATGCTTCTACTCTAATGTTTTCTTACCAGTACAGAAGGTCAGATCGAGACCTCCAATAGTCTCTGCTACTAAGCCATCACCTCCCACGATGGTCACCGAACTATTACATGGCTTGACATTATGAAGCTTCTTTCCATGATTAGTAATGTGAGTCGAGGCACAGGAATCTAAATACCACATATCCTTTACGTGAGACTGTTTAACATCAGCAGCAAGAAAAGCTTCCTTTTGTTGTGTCTGTTTCCTAAACACATATCCATCATCGTTATTTTTTGACGAGCTGCTCTTTTCTGTCCTTGCTAGAACAATATTTAGCAATATGATTCGGTTTACTGCACTTGTATCATTTAATAATACGTTTTGTAGGCCTGTTCTTATTTGTATATAGAGCAGATTCTTCATTCCCATTTGCGTCTTCCAGTTTGACGTCTTGTAGCAGTTTCACTTTAATAGAATCTCTCGTGATACGTATGCCTTGTTTTCAAGTGCCATGATCATAGGCTGATAATGATCAGGTAATCCAGCCAGGAGCAAAGTTCTTATCCACTCTTCACTCACCGCAAACTTCATTTCGTTTAATTTAATTGTGTTTCTTATTATACGAAAGCAGTATTCGTCTAACGACTTGAATTTATCTGATTTGATAGTTATTAATGATCTAAGCAAATGCACTCTACGTATGAGTCCTTAGTCTTCAAATGCCTTTTCCAAGGCTGTCCAGGTTTCTGTTGCCGTCTTTGTGTGCACTGCCCGCTTTTACATCTACAGGTCACAGAGGTCATGGATCACACTTTATTAATAATTATAGTACAGAGTAATGTCTCCAGTTACAGTTACATTTTCTGCAAGTACACCAAGTCCTTTCATCCATTCATGTATTTTTTCATTATTACTGATTTTTCTACATGATCGTGTATACAAAGTAAATGGCATATTACTATACAATACCTAGGTCTACTTTGCGTCTTCACGGCAATACCACAATGCCAGGTTTTGTAGGCGATAACATCTCGATCGGCGAAGGATTCCAGTCCAGGTAGAGATGCATATTCACAACGAACGATAGCTAAAGTGCGCGTCATTTATGACGGCGGGCGAGTTTAGGTTCGTTCTGCGCATCTGACGTCACAAAACACAGTCAGCCAATGAACAGAGAACGACGTTGCCAGAGATCGATTGCAGTGCAGAGCATGGACGAGTGTCTTCAGTTTTAGGAACGTTCAGTCATAAATAAAGTAATTGAACAACAGCAATGTCTTGATAGCAGACTCTTTTATAGAAAGTTTGGAAAAAGCATTCTTTATAGCAATTGCTCCATATTCTGTTAATTAATTAAACCAAACAACCAATAAGCCTCCTAATTCAGGCGATAGCAAGGAAAGGTGTTAGTATCATTCTCACTAACCGCTTTTTCGCAATAAAGAACAGCGTTTGTTTATTTCTTATTGTACTTCGACGAAACGTGAGTACTTCATAATCACACCAACAGTGTTTGTCGGTATTTTGGTGAGATATCCGGGAAATATATTGAACTATGAGCTGCGTTAGCGTAATGGTTAAAGTGTATGGCTACTAAGTGAAAGGTTCTGAGTTCAATCCTTGCTTGGTGCTTAATATTTTCGTTTTTTAAAAACAATATGGAAGTGTCTTACTTCAAGAATTTTATTTGTTTGAATGTAATTTTTTGAAATTTCTAGTGGCAACTAAAATCGACCATACGCTATGGACTTTTACCTCTGCAAACTCTTCAAAATTTTGTGCAATGGTTTACTACATCTAATGCTGCACAATAACTGCGTTGAACATTGAAACAAAATTAAGTCATTTATGGGAGGAAGGTATCAGTCAAGTAGATGTGTAAAAATCTAATTTTTGGGCCAAATAGTTTTTGTGAAATCGAATGATAAAGTGTGTTAAAGCAATCGAAACACCATGTGTCTGCACAGGCGATCAGTGCAATGATGACAAAATCGCGCTCATCGTGGAATGCGGGGAGCACGTCTCTGTAGCAGCGAAAGGGTTAATGCGACCGTGGTGGCTTTACTTCATAAACTGCGTGCTCCCCCCCTACACTTAAGTTTGCGAACTATACTATGGCGCTGCTTCTCTTGGCGCGTACAACTGGCAATGCAGCAATCTCCCACGTCTGGGCGGGCATGCGCGAACCGCCGAGATAAAAGAATTGAACTATAGTGTGAACCAACCATTACCAGATTTCCCATGGCGGCGTCTAGGGTGAAATTTACCCTATAGCCTTGGAAAAAAATTGGCCCATTCAATATGACACTTTGAGCTGTGCCATTTCCTCTCTTCTTCCAAGAATCGTCCCGTTTCGTGGGATCTGAAGGAGCGTTTTCAACAACAACACAGTTCGTCATGGACCAAATACGCCTTAATGGCGAATTTCCACATCGAGTAATTTTCACGCCCGGTCAACTTTTGGAAGTCCCTGTTGAGGCTGTACCACTTATTTTTAGCTTTGAGTAAGAGTGAAAAATATCGGCAGTCTGCACGCAAGAATGATCACTGGGCAAAATATGGGTGATCGACACACGCGTAACTTCCGAGCTGGCTCTGGATTTCCGCGCACGAGTTCGATTTTAACATTTATAAAACCTTACTTTCACGCCTGTGCCTGGGTCCGTACTGCAGTTAAACTATACAGATCGACTGAAGTTTGGGATACACGTAATGTATATGTTTACAGAAGTACTAGTACACAAGCAAGAGATATACTTGACGTATGTTCGAAATATTAATGGTCGTGATATAAGTGTACTATATGTTCTTTCTCTCCTGCATTTCTTTGTTTCTGAACACTCGTCTTTGTTGTTAAATCCATGGAGGTAACTATTCTTACCTCCATGGTTAAATCTGTGAAATAAATCATCTCTGGCAAATTCTGACATCATTGGACAAAGCTTAGTCAAAGACCATGGGTTGCATCCCACTCTTCAGCAGTCCTTAATTCTTGATTTATGCCATATGGTGAAATTAGTTCTGTGAAGTTGGACTTTATTTTGAAGTTAAATTATCTGCAAGAGTGTGAGTCTTTAAAATTTGCCAATTCACTCTCTGGTTCACATATGAATTTCTATAATAAGTAAATGAATGTCTCTTTAGCAGCCCAGTCAATGAGCTCTAGTGTTGCTGTTATCGTTGAATTTCTAGAGAGTTCCCAGCACCTAGATTTTCAGGACGCATCTGCCACTACAGAATTCATCAGAATTAGTGGTAAACTGTTTGATGTGTGCAACTCTAGGAACGTTCATACTAAGGGCTTCAAATGGCCATTGAGAACTAAAAATGTAAATTATTGGACTGAATTTCTTTGTAGTGTAGTACATCCACGAAAAATATTTGTGTTGGGATTTTTGACTTGAATAAATTATATTAGAAGCCTCTCACAGGAGTTTCTGTTTCAGGATACAGAACCTCTAAAGTATTATTTTGACATACAAACCCTCACAAGATCATTTGGAACACACTTTTTTCTTGCATTAGCTCTAGGTTTGGTAGTAACAATAATCCCATCGCATTAGTTCCAGTCTGTTGTGAGAACATGTTAATGCAAATGACAAGAGTAATGTAGATGACGATGAGAATGTGAGCTCTTCCAGTGTTGATGAATTCATGTGCCATAAAAAGCAAAGTGATAAGTTCACTGATGATAGTGAAAATACTAGTTCACTTTAAGGTTCTTGATTCAAACACTACTCAGTGGTTACCAGATATGGTGTGAGAAGAGTTGTGCAAATGTTAAGATATGTTGAGTGCACAGAACGTTTTGCTGTTCCCTACATGTGCCCAGATGATCACACTTACTGAAAGACTCTTGTGGCAAATCCAGCTGCATTTACAATGAATGTTAAAAGACGTGGCTTGCTTCATCCATCTGTAGCAGTGTTAAAATAGTGCAGCAAACAGAAAAATGCTTTCGTTTTGTTCTAGTGATATTTACTTTAAACTCAAAACCATTTTTATGTCAGACTTATGAACTCTGCTTATTGTTTATTTAGTGTATAAGCTGATGTATTTGACAAAAGTGCATATGATAGTCTCTGCCATTGACTGTAAAGATATGCACGAGTCACAATTAATACAAACCTCGATTAATGAATTTCGAGGGACCATGAAAATTAAATTGTTGTAACAGGATTATTGGTATAATGAGGTTGTGTTATTCTGACTCAGAGCAAGGAGATACGTTTTCGTGGCTGAGAAGTACATTACTGTATTACTTTTCTGATGAAAAATAACATTGAAAGACAAATAATAAAACACATTTTGTTCACTTTATTTATTAATGCTGTACTTGTAGAATATCTTACTTTTGTGTACAAAAAAATTAACTTATTTTCGTTTTTTTTCTTTTTTCTTAAAGACTCTCTTGTGAATATAGTCGTTATCTCCTCCAACACAATCATTTGCTGCGCTGAACACTGGGGATTGATGACGCTACTTGCTGAATGGTTTCAAACTGACCTATTAGCTCCATCAGAGGAGGGGGAATCGCACTTATCACATCACTGTCATCGTCAGAATCTTCAACAGGCGAATTACCCTTTAACTCCTCAATGATAGATTTGTCAGTATATGCTACAAACACCAACACCTTATTATCCACTGACAAGTATTCGACTACTGAAACATCTATGGTTTTACCAGTAACTGCTCAATAAATCTCCAGATCACTCTGAATATCATCCTGTGTTATTTCATCCATCACAACATTCGCACCAACATCTTGACTTTCGGAAATTCTAGCATTTTTCCAGCAGTTCACAATCCCATTCGGCTGTACACTGTTACAGGGACTAGCAATCATGTGACAAGCCTGCTTCACATTGAAACTGTAGTGATTGCTCAGCTTTCTTTCAATGTTTACGATCACATGTTGAACTAAAGGTGAACGGTATATTGTCTTAAAGTTCTTAATTATCCCCATACCTAGTGGCAAACAGTTTGAGGGGGGGGGGGGGGGAGGAGGGGAAAGTAGCATAGTTCAACTTCTTCAACGCTGGCATGTTGTTATGCGCACTACAGTTATCCACCAGCAATGCAGTTTTCTTATTCTTTATCTAGCGAAAGCAGCCACTCACTAAAAAGAGTAGACGTCATCCATGCTTTTCGATTTGGCTTGTAATTGACTGCAATAAAAGAAATCACGTTTACAATACGACTGTAGCAAAACATTACAGCTGAAGCTATACTGTACTAAATTAACTTATAAATTAAAGGAACGTAAAACAAAATGTATGTACCCTCTTACCTGGTAAGCTTCTTACATTTTTGAAACACCGTAGGTTTGCTGATCGTCCGATCACCAGTGGTGTCAATTTGAGTTTCCCTGGCGCATTGCTGCAGAGAAGAACAGTTATGGATACTTTAGACTGCTTCCCTCCTTTACACTTTTCTCCTCTAAAGGCCATCGTCTTCTCTGGCATCAGTTGATAAAATAATCTCGTCCCATCTGCGTTGTACAAGTTTTCAGGACTGTATTTTTCTAGCCGTTTACAGATGGTGTTTCCTCCAAAACTCTGCGTCACCTAAAGGTGCTCATTTTTCTTCTCCTGAGATCACTTTCAAAATGATCCGTTAAATCTTGGCAGTCATCCGTTACTTGCCTTAAAATTAGAGTCGCCAAGCAACATTGCGAAATCTAAAGCTTTTTGAAACTTCAATGGACCATTAATTGGTACATCTGCGCATGCATCTCATTAAACCACCACAGTAAAGCACCGTCTACATCGTCAGCAGCAGCAGCCGTCTTCATTTTTTCCCTTGAAGGGTAAATTAGCCACCTACAAAACTTTCTTCAATTTATTTTCGTTTTTTTAAGGAATGTAGCTAACGTAGATTGAGCAAGTCCATACTTCCCCACCACGTCTACTTGTTTCATTCCGTTATCAATGTCTTTGAAAACCTCAAGTTTTGTCTCCAACCTTATTTGCTTCCGAGTTCCAGCCGTTGTCCAAATCTTGGCGAAGTTAAAAGCGTTTACATCAAATAAACATTCACAGACTCCAAAAATCACAGAGATAAGCTGCGTATGAGCCCAACCAAACACTTCTGCGTGCTACTGAAGCTCAACAATGGACACACTAAACACTTGTTCAAACAAAGGAGCTCTTTGGCGTTGCCGCTCAGCACAACACGCCCGCGGCTGTAAGCCATTCTCTCTACCGCTAGAATAAATACAATACTGTAGTATGTAGCGAAGCTCCTGGAAATAAAGCGCCGAAAGCCTAGTAGCTAAATAAAGAATACTAAATAAACAATACCTATCGCTATAGTGAGCTTCTTAAAAGTTGGAAATAATAAATTCCTCGAAATTATTGTCTTCATTATAACAGGGTGTTGCTAAATTTACTTCATCGTTGTAATGGAGTAATTAACACAGTACATATAGGAAATCAGCCAGGGCTGTACAAAATTATCGCTGTACCTGGGTTTATCGTTTTATTGGTAATCGTTATACGGGGGTTTGACTGTATAACGTATTGTTACCGTCTACCTTCAGTTTAAAGACAAACACCAAAAAAAGCAACAGGTGCTGCACAGGGTAAGTGTTGCTGGCATGAGGCAGAGGTTGGGGAAGCTAATAACATTTGCAAATGTATGACGTGTGAATATATATTGAATGAAAAACAATAAATAAAAATTAAAATTTTATGTTTACATGTTACTAATTTGACCTTTTCCAAAAAAACCTAAAAACCTATACAGTGATTCATATGAACATTAAAATATTTTTTCCCTTGTTAGCAGCTGAAATTAGCAAGAAGATAATTGTTTAGTAGTTTTGTTGCCTAATGGTGTGTACAGAACTTTTATCGTTAGGTGTAATGACAACATGCACTTTCCATTAAATGTGTTTGTGTGTGAAATTTCGCCACATAAATGAAGCTGTAATTGTAATGAGAAATTTTTCGTGTCAATGTTTTGGTCATTGTGTATCACTATATACTTTCATCATTCAGGAAATAAAATGCGAAAAGTGAAAGCAAAAAATCTGTTGCACAGAGGTAATGTTTTTGAGAAGCATAGTTTGGCCTTAGCAACAGTACGGAAATTACGTATGTAAACATAGCAGAATAATTGCAAAACTGACATTGCAGGAAACGGTTACAAGGTAAAACGCAACAGCTAACAGTAAACTATAAACACACACACACACATAGCTTCATATAGTGTACATAAATGCTAACCGTATTTGTTCTATGTAGAAGAACAATTTTACACCTTGTCCTGGTTTAACATGGCAACTGTGACGTCATGCCCAACAGCTTTGTTTCGTGCAGTAGTCTCTCGACTTTACTATTGAGATCACTGCAGGAAATTAAGGGGCTCTCGCGTTCAGAAATATTGTGAAACTATCAATAAATTGACCGTCTGAGGGCGCGTATTGACGTATTGTCAATACTAGAAATACTGAACGAGCAGTATTGATGGACCTCAAAATATTTTCAGTATTGTCAATACATCCTGAACGTGTGGGGTCAAGTAATGACAGTTTGACGATATTCTCCGTTCAGATGTTGACAGAGCTTCAGTAACCAGCCAAACGGCGTTAGTGTGCACCGTTTAATCTTTAAAACGCAATCCTGTGTATCATACCTCAGATGTAATTTTTAAAGAATCTTTTAAACTAAAATAATTTTGATAGGTCTATGCATGGATAATCATTGTATATAGCACTTAAGGATGTTTAAAGGAGGATGCCCTATGAGAGTGCATCCTTCATTAATATGAAAATAGAATATAGATTGGAGCATTACATAGCAGTTCGGAAAAACGCTCAGATTTCGAAAAATGTGACCTATATCTTCAACTACTAGTAAGAGACCAGCGAAATGCAAGTAAATTTCACCAAATTATCACAAACCGTAAAAATAATCTGTTTAATGTTAATTGCCTGAACAGGTCCTTGCCAGGCAGATATAATTTCCTCCGTTTTCCACATACGAAATCTTTTGGGTCCATGGTTCTGATCTCAGTCAGTAAATGAACGCATGACCAGCTGCTCCTTTTTTTCAACTATTCTCGGGCCCATTTCGTCTTTTTCTGTTGCTAATACAGCGTGTACATTAAGCCCGGCAACACTTTCAATTATTTATTGCAGAAGAACTAAACACTGTACAGATGTCAGACATATTGCATTTTGAAGAGAAACACTAAGTTTTTTCTTTTTTTTTTTACAAACATTCGATGTGCGGAACATGAGTGAACCGGCAAACATCAATACTGTAATCGAATTCTTGCAACGTGCAGGCCCCTTAATGTTTAGAATGGCAGTGTCGACGCAACTTCGCACTACTATTTGCAGTTGTGACGTCACTAGTGGGCTTTCCATGATCGAGTTTTGCGGGCCCTTGTGAACGACCCTTCTGTGAACTGTGCATTTCGATTATTTATTTCCTTCGTAGTGTGACGTGTTAATTTTATAACTAATGCACAATATAAACATCAGACGAGTAACCTGTAACATAATGAATAACGTCACAGTTTACAGACTCAGAGGTTATAAGTTCGCAACTTGCTGCATGCCAGTTTTTTTCCCCCCATACTTAGCGTCATCATCACGTTCTTTACGATCGTAATACGATATATTCTGCAATATATGATGATGTTAAACGTTTTTGTCTGATTAGTGAACGAAGTTCGAGATAAATATTTGCCCGTTTTTTTCGAATGTGTGATGATTCCCGAGTGTGTGGTACACAGAAACCTAAGAAGATATCTTACATTCCAGCGAGTGAAACGAGCAGCCATAAAATTCCTATAGTTCCTTGCCACAAATATTTCGCTGTTCATTTCCGAATATGTGGGGATTACCGAATGTGTGGTTAGACAGGAACCTAAGAGAGGCACTTAAAGTGCTACAAGTGAAACGATGAGCAGTAACATTCATATTCTTCCATGTCAAAAAATATTTGAAATATTGCGCTTTATTTCTCAAAAGAGTTGTTGCTACAATTGAGATTCTCCAAACACATCCATAAACACCAACTTGACACTATGGCTTTCGACAAATCGATAGCCTCGTTCCTATTCGCCTTCACAATGCCACCACGTTGTGATTACGTAAGTTCCTGGAGAAACTAGTGTGAAACATACTAGACCCGTTACCATTGTGCGGTGAAGCTAAATGTTGCAAGTTATGTTGGCAACAATGATAGTGAATTACGTCAGCATTTCCTCACTCACATCTCCCCTCTCCGCAATGGCCAAAATATCCCCTTAACTCTGGCGTCACCCGTGGTGAGAATCGTCTGTCTTCTGCGAGACATAACTCATTTAGTCATATCAAATGTCAATAGGATGAAAATGGGACGAAGTCAAGCGAGACATCAAATAAGAACGTAGAATCGAGTAAATCTTACTAGGAAGAAACGTAAAAAACGGAATTTGTAGCACTGATGTTGAGGGTTTTCACAGGGGCTGCGAATTTTTTGGAGCGGAATCAAGAAAGACGAAAAATCGGGGTACGTAAAATCGAAGTTCCACTTCCGCCTCCATCATGTAATGCATAATCCACAATTAAGAATTACTCAGAGTTGTTATTAATGAAAGGGGACAACTACAGCAACCTCCCACATTACAACACATTATCACAACATAATCTTTCTACAAGAAAATTGTGTGTCAAGGTGTATAGTGCATGATAGTAATGTTCTGTCATTCTCCTGAATTCAACATCTCACTAATGATGGGGGGGGGGGGGATGCTGACTATTTCAGGTGGACTGAAGGGAGTACATAAAGACATGCATGGGGCATATTCGTATGTTTACAGTTCTGGAGTGTTTTCTGAACATACTGGAAGAAATACAAAGAGGCATAACAACATGTTCATGGTTCAGGAGTGGCCAGTGGGTGTCCTTAGTGTGTGCAGTGCAAGCTATATTTTATATGATAAATGCTGTGATGCGCATTGTGTACAATTCAGTAGATTAATCAACAGAAACAAGTATGTGAAGGGACAAATAATAATCTTTCAATAATTTTTAATAGTTATTACACCATACCAGGTACAATTAATATGACATACTTAAAACTACTGACTAGAACCTCTCTTCTCTATTCATGAAATCACTTTTATAGAAAAGGTCACTCAAACAAAATGAATGCACCACTATGGGATATCTTAACTAAAAAAAAAAAAAAAAACTCCTTAAAATATAATACTATACCATTATTTCCCCTTTGATATTACCAATTCCATACTTAAAACACAGGAACCAAAGATTAAATAACATGTCAAGATGAGCGATAAGAGTACAATGGACATATAAAAAACAAATGCAAAACTGACTGGTACTTAAGTCAACTAAAAATAAAAAAGTAAAAAATGAACATTACAAATACATAAAACATTAGGATATCACTCACTTATTACTCAATGGAACTGAAACAACTCAAGCAAGGCTAAGAGGTTTGCACAAGAAAACACGATATTTCTTTTGGAACTGCCAACTTTGTCACCTTTTCTTGTTTATCTGCTAGCCCAGTGTAATTATACAGTTGTGATAAGTAGATATCATCCTTCTGTCTTATATTGTGAATGATTCAATTACTCTTAACAAAACATATATTTAATTGCAGATAATTTAAAGGAAAAACAAAATATATATCGATATACCAAATATATGCAGTTATCACTTCCTACAAGGAACACTTTTGTTCTTACAGAGTTCTGGTAAAATGAAATTTTCCATTTCCTTTGTGTATATTATTCAGCACGAATGTATTTGGTGCTCTTTTTTGTCACACTAATATAGTCTTAAGTATTCAAACATCCCTGCACTTTCATCCTGTTGAAAAATGACTGCCACTAAACAACTCCTCTGTAGCACGGATTTTCTTGAATAGCTGAAGTTGTATGTACTGAAGATTCCAGCAACTGTCAGGATTCATAAACAAGGCGTTGGTAATGTGGGAAGACTTCCCATGTTGGCAGGTGCAGAGCAAATTCCAGTGCAACTAGAACAGCAAATTCTGACGCCAATAAATCCTTGCGATTCAGTCGGAACACGCTTTCTGTTTTCTGAAATGTAATAAATTACACAGGTCAAATAGCATAATATTCCAGCAAAACCATTAACAGGGAATACCAATAATTAAAGATTTAAAGAGGAAACATTCATAGCCATTGTGTATCTATGATGAGAGTATCAAATCATGGGAGATTATATCAATTGTTAGTGTGAATTGGTATCTTGCCTACAAGCAAATATATCACATACATAAAAGAAAGGAAACTTACAAAACTGATAAGAAATAAACACTGAGAATATCAAAAGAATGAAGAAGAAAAGTGAATCACCATGTGGGCCATCCTCAAGAGAAAACAAATGGACAGGGCTCAAGTACCAACAATCTTTTCTCGCAAAATTTTCACTTAGGAATTCAAAGTTATACTATAGTTGCTCTGAGAATCTCTCTAGTCTCAAAGAGTGTATGTTTCATTCATAACCTGGGTGACCTAAGCTCCATTTCTCAAGAATAACTCCACAAATGTCTAAGGCAGTGAATTAAAAAATTATGATGCAAATCAAATAATTATCATCAGAAGTGTTATTTACAATTGATGAGAGCAGCAGCACATTAAGAAAGGAATATGGTTCAAGTTCAGAGAAAATGGGTAGAATGGATGAAATACTGACTGTATGAACACACACTTCTCTCTCTCTCTCTCTCTCTGTGCGTGTGCGTGTGTGTGTGTGTGTGTGTGTGTGTGTGTGTGTGTGTGTGTGTAAAAAGACAGAAAATTTGAAGACGTTTCCTTTCATGTTTGTATGTTATTGTGTCTATCCCATGCCCGTCAGGTATAAGAAGAGTGATATTCTTTACTTGTTCCACTATTTGTATTCCAACCAGGATTGTGGGTGCGTAAAAAGTTATCTACACATAGCAGATCTACAAAGTTTAAAAGAATCACATTTTATTCCTAAGTGGAACTGTTCAAGCAATATATTCTTTTGTATACATGAATTATGCTTGCACTCTTCCCACCAACAATTATTCATTGTTCACATTTTCTCCCTCTTTAATTAAAAAATATTCTGGCTAGAACAGAAGTTTTTGGCTAAAAATGTATATGAATAACCTTTTTGTTGTGCCTGCCTGCTGCTCGGTGTGTGAGTAGCAATCTATCCATTTCACAGTACAGTTATTCTCTCATGAAGTTAGTTGTAAATAATCCACTGCATTTCATTTCAACAAGAACATGTTGCAGATAATTACAATACCAGAAGAAAGAAGTGACACTCATTACACCACAGTAAGACTGTCTGAAGCTCAAACAAGGGTTCACAATGCTACAACCAAAAGTTTTGATCATTTACCCAGTGATATAAAATGCATGAAACACACCGATAACTCCTCCTCCTCTGCAGGAGACTATCTACAAACATTAAAAAAAAGTTTTGCATCACATCGGTTCCAAGAGTTCCGGAACCTGTACAGAGAATTGGAATGAGATCAACATAATCATCATTTCCGCCCTTTTTATTGTTCATGAAAACCACACATTGCACCACCATACAGCGAGACCTTCAGAGGTGGTGGTCCAGATTGCTGTACACACCGGTATCTCTAATACCCAGTAGCACATCCTCTTGCTTCATGCACACCTGTATTCATCGTGGCATACTATCCGCAAATTCATCAAGGCAATGTTGGTAAAGATTGTCCCACTCCTCAACAGCGATTGGGCGTAGATCCCTCAGAGTGGTTGGTGGGTCACAATGTCCATAGACAGTCCTCCTCAATCTACCCCAGACACGTTTGATAGGGTTCATGTCTGGAGAACATGCTGGCCACTCTGGTCGAGTGATGCCGTTACCCTGAAGAAAGTCATTCGCAAGACGTGCACGATGGGGGTGCGAACTGTCGTCCATGAAAATGAATGCCACGCCAATATGCTGCCGATATGGTTGCACTATCGGTCGAAGGATGGCATCACGTATCGTACAGCCATTATAGCACCTTCCATGACCACCAGCGGCGTACGTCGGTGCCACATAATGCCATTCCAAAACAACAGGGAACCTCCACCTTGCTGCACTCGCTGGACAGTGTGTCTAAGGTGTTCAGCCTGACCGGATTGCCTCCAAAAATGTCTCCGATGATTGTCTGGTCAAAGGCATATGCGACACTCATTGGTGAAGAGAACATGATGCCAATCCTGAGCGGTCCATTCGGCATGTTGTTGGGCCAATCTGTACCGCGTTGCATGGTGTCATGGTTGCAAAGATGGACCTCGCCATGGATGTCGGGAGTGAATCATGCAACCTATTGCGCACAGTTTGAGCCATAACATGAAGTCCTGTGGCTGCATGAAAAGCATTATGCAACATGGTGGTGTTGCTGTCAGGATTCCTCCGAGCCATGACCTGTAGGTAGCTGTCATCCACTGCTCAAGTAGCCCTTGGGTGGCCTGAATGAGGCATGTCATCGACGGTTCCTGTCGCTCTATATCTCCTTCATGTCCAAACAACATCACTTTGGTTCACTCTGAGACACCTGGACAATTCCCTTGTTGAGAGCCCTGCCTGGCACAAAGTAACAATGTGGACGTTATCTAACTGCGGTATTGACCGTCTAGGCATGGTTGAAATACAGACAACACGAGCTGTGTACCTCCTTCCTGGTGGAATGACTGGCACTGATCAGCTGTCGGACCCCCTGTCTAATAGGCACTGCTCATGCATGGTTATTTATATCTTTTGGCAGGTTTAGTGACATCTCTGAACAGTCAAAGGGATTGTGTCTGTGATACAATATCCACAGTCAATGTCTATCTTCAAGAGTTCTGGGAACTGGGGTGATCCAAAACTTATTTTGATGTGTGTATTGTTGTAATGTGTATATGGTGATGGGTAGAAATTACTGATTAACATGTTTGTCTTTAATCAACAAACAAAAAGCTAATAAATTATCAGCTTGGAGGCATGTTTTTTTAAAGGAAGGACGCTAATATCAAATGACTCATTCTACATAATTACAATTCATTATGAAAATGATACATGGAACATGAAACTAACTATCTATTTGTACATGAAAAAGCATGGTACAGGCTTACATGCTTTGAAAACCTCAAAATGAAATTCAAACATAAAATGATGCTGATGATCAAAAGTAGACAAACATTTTCAACTGTGAATGTCACATATTGTGCCCCTGTGGGTGAGGATTATTGTATGTGGGCACAATAAACTAGGACTCATGAACTCTGACAGTGAACTAGAGTGATTTAAGTGGAGGAGATGCTACAGCCAATCAGCGTTGGGGTTTCATGGCCACAGTATGAAAGCAGCCAATCATCAGCGAGTGGGTTCTATGGAAGCAGCCATTGAGTACATGATGAAATGATAAAGCATCATCTGCAGTGTATGGTGAGGGGAGCAAAATGGTCAAAAACAGTACTGAAGTGGATGAAGTCATTAAGGTTAAGTGGGAGGAACCTAGTAGCAAAAGTCAGCAAGGGCAAAAGTTTATGGCAGATGAAAAATTGAAAGCGATGTCAAGGCAAATTACGAGTAGTTTGAGTAGTATGTGTACGAAGGAAGACATTAATAGGGTGGAAAATAGTATGAAAGAAAATAGTAGTAAAAAAACATACATGACTAGCTTAAAGGATGAACTGAAGAAAGAAATTAAGGTAGTCAGCTCAAACCTTTCATTTAAAGAAAGTAGTCCAGAGTACTGAAGAGAAATTAACATTGATGAGAAGCAAATGTGTAGAAAACAGGAAGAAGCTTTGTGATTACTATAGTAGGAGGCTGGAGGATTCTGAAAAAGTGTAAAGATGAAATCAAAGCTGACATGAAATTTTGTACTGAAAATAGGGATAAACTAGAGAACCAAACTGATCAGATTAATAATGATTTTGAAAAGGAAGTAGAAACCAAATGTGCAGTAGTGGTATAGGAAAAACTAGAAAAAAGTAAATGAAAATGTAGACTCAAAATTGGACTACAATAGAGAAAAAGGTGGAAGAAGTACAAAATCTAAAGCATAGAGAAAGTGAGTGGGTCTGATAACACAGGTCAACAATGGAAAAACTGTTTTGCTGAAAATACCTTATTCTTATGTTTTTAGGGTGGGAAATCCAAATATGATACTTAAAAGACAGTATCACCCAACATTTCTTCACATTTTACAATTACATTTATTAAATTAAGCGATTTTTAAAGAATTTAACAGCTTTTATATAGTCAAAATAATTTTAAAAGGAGGTGTAACGAATGTAGATGACATTGGTAGTACTGCTGAAAAAAATTTGCTGGCAAAAAAAGGTCAATTCTATTTTTGTGCTAACAGATGGTGTTTTGTTTACTGTCAACCTAACCTCACTTTCCTGTTTCCTACTCATGTGCTCAGTACAATGTTTAATTGTGGTTGCAAAAACTCTGCTGACAGTTTTTGTTACATTTGTGGTGAATTTGTGATTAAAAAACCAAAGAAACATTACAGACTTTGTGAAAAAGGTTTATCTATCATATTTTAGATCTAAACTTGGTGATCAATATACATCTTGGGCACCGCATAAGATATGTTGTGTGTGTGTTGAAGATCTGGGAAAATGGTCCAAAAAGGAGGAAAAAAGCCTTCACACTTGCTATTCCTTTGATATGGAGGGAGCCAAGAAATCTTTCCAATGATCGCTACTTTTGCAGTGTTGATATTAGTCATAATTCGAAAAACAAGAAGGTAATAAGCTACCCTAACCTTCCGTCTGCCATCCAACCAGTAGGTCATGGTGTAGATTTGCTGGTTCCTGAACCACCAGATGATTTAAATTCTGTTCCAACAGAAGTATTTTCTGTTGTACAATCTGATTTAGATGAACCAGATGATGAAGAATTCCATTGTAATAAAGAAAGTCTAGAGCCCAAATTGTTTACACAGATCAAGCTTAACAGTTTGGTTAGGGATTTGAGATTAACAAAAGAAAAAGCTGAATTTCTTGGCTCTAGATTAAAAGAAAACAGTTGGAGCCAGAATACACATGTATAGAAATAGAGAGCAGCAATTTTCCAAGTTTTTTCAACAAGGTGATTTAGTGTACTGCTCAAACATTCCCGGTCTGAGTTTGGTATTGAATACAAAAAAGGAAGATTGGGGGCTGTTTATTGATCCATCCAAAACTAGTTTAAAGCCTGCTTTATTACACAATGATAACATGTATGCATCTATACCTGTTGGACATTCTGTACATATGACAGAAAGCTATGAAAACCTAGTCTAAAGATAGACCATGTTTTAGTATGTCTGCCAAAAGTTTCCACACCTTTCAGAAGTTAAACTAAAAGAAGGCATCTTTGTCGGACCTGACATCAGAAAATTCATCTTTGATGTTAACTTTGAACACACAATTACCTTAAATGAGAAAGAAGCACGAGTATCATTCAAGCAAGTCGTTACAAAGTTCTTAGGACATGAAAAAGACCCAGAATATGTTTATCATAGCTACAATGTTAAAGAAGTTTAAAAATTTAGGATGTTTAATGAGCCTGAAAGTTCACTTTTTGAACAGTCACCTTGATTACTTCCCAGACAATATGGGAGATGTTAGTGAGGAGCAAGGAGAGCGTTTTCACCAGGACATTACAGTGATGGAAAAACGCTACCAAGGCTGCTGGAACACCAACATGATTGGGGACTACTGTTGGTCATTTCACCGAGAAGTTCAGCAAGCGACTCATTGTAGAAAAAGCTACACCAGAAGCTTCAAAGAAAAAAGAGAAAGAAAATACAAACCAATTCCAGACTTTACTGAAACCTCTGTTAACACATATCATTGTTTTAAGTAGCTTACTGTAAATACAAACCATGCTTATGTTGTAACAAAGTGTTTCATTAATTTCCCTGTTTACCGTATAGCATAGGATTTTTATACTATATAAAAAAAGCATATTGCTCAAAAACTATGGATGATACAAGCAAACTAAGGCTAGTTTGGATTCAGCTCAAAAAATCTAAAATGATCAGCTATCAAAGCAAAAAAGTTTTTAAAAAAAATTTTGCTTGGCCTGTGTAATCACTTTGGTAAGCAAGATAATAGTTTTTCCACGGAAATGATTAATGAGGATCTGTTGTCTGGAGAAGATCACATGGTAAGTAAAAAGAAAGTGTGACACACTGTAATAACAGCAAGAGTACATGGTAAACATGTTAAGTGTTTACTGGACAGTGGTAGTGATTTGAATGGCATTTCACAAGCATTTTTTGAATCTATTAAGAACACAGACGGTATAGCAGTGATGCATGTTTCTGGAATAAAAATTATTGGTGCTACTGGTAAGCTATCAAATATTGTGAAACAAGAGGTACTATTAACTGTGGAATTGGCAGGACAGCTGTTGGAGTGCAATTTATTGGTGATTCAAAATCTCGGCATTGATGTAATATTTGAGTCTAATTTCTTGTGCAATTAGCAAGTAGGGGTTTCAACATTCTGTGTTGGATTCATTATGTGGCGATAATGCTTACCCCAGCTGTCAGTCTCATTTTTCATGTTTCCTGAGGCAGTCAAACTCTTCTCCTATCCTATCTGTAGTTTATAAGTGAGTCAGAAAATTACTTCTTTGACTGTCACGTGATTTGGTGCAGCAGCATACTTTAGTAAAGTAATATTTTAGAAAAGGTTTCTCCAGTATTATTTATGTATATATTATATTAGGTTATGTTAGTTACAAGTAATAGAATCATAAGAGGATGGAAGAAAGTAAATTGGTACGGTGATTAAAGAATTTATGTCAAACAATGAGGTAATGTAAACAGAAAATGAAAGGTGTCGGCATATATGGAGCAGAAGGTGCAGATTACCTGAAAACTATAATTAACATCTGAAGTAATCAGCTCATGGGTGTAGCATCAGAGGCAATGTGCAGCAAATATCATCTTGAATACCAGATCTTAATATTAATTGTAGTACAATAGAAGTGTTTGTATTCACTGCCATCAGTATATGGATCTAGCTATCTACCTACAGAAGTGTGTCATGGTACAGCCTCTTCTAACATTAAGGAAATAGAACTTTATAGTTTCCTGGGGTAATGTGTGGAAAGAGTAAGCAAGATTTGTATGTATATCAGGCTAGAATATTAAGAAATTTGATGGAATACAGTGAAATAATAATTTTTCTAAGTGATAATTTTGTCTGATCGGTAACGAGGGTTAAGTTTGCCTTAGCATAAGGACCTGTTACTGTGGAATGATTTTCAGAAGAATCAATTTTGCATTGGATAAGCAGAGCAGGTGTTCATTTATTTGATAATGAAGCAATAAGGAAATAATAAAATAATGAATAATGTTAGGGTCTTAATGACTAGGGAGCCTGTCTCTGCAGTAGGGATATTTTTTGAGAATGCACTCCACTAGCTAACAAGGTAAGAAATGTAAGTAAAATAATGGAGCTGACAGACACGATTAATGAAAAAGATGAATGTGTACAGAAAAATGTGGTTTAACTATCTTGGTGATATATGCAGCTGGGAATGAGAGCTTAACAGAAAGACCAATAATTTAGTGAGGTACAAGTCATATAACACTGCATTATCAGATATGTAGATTATCTGAAAACTTCTGTTAGTGTTCTGAGGAATTATGAGCTTAAAGTGATAACACTGGCATGAAGAAAAGTAGTTTTGCTGATTGAATGATAACTGTGCTACTAGAGTGATGCTAATATTCTGGCAGGTCAACTACTTGGTAACATTTAGTGATTTTTGTGAGGCGAATGAGAGTAGTGCTCAGAGTTGAGTGGAGAAGTAGGCCAATAATTTGGTACAACTTCCATTCCCTTAATTTTCATTTGAGTAGTAATTAAGCTATGTGATGGTGAACATTCTTTTTCATAAAGTAATGATTAGTAAATCTATGCTATTGCATATCTTGAGTTTTTGCTGTTTTGAAAAAGGGGAAAGAGATCGAAATCTTTCAAGTTTAACCAGTTGCAGACAGTTATGACTTAGAGTAATGTTTTGTAGTGTAATGTGCACTTGATTTTAAATTTTTACTAGTCCAAACCTTTCCTACTATAGTCAGTTTTAGTGCTAATTATTGTTATGTTATGAGAACTATATAATGTATCTATTTGTGAAGTAATGACTATCAGCCATAGTGTGAAACATTTTTTTTCTTTATACATAAGTTAGAAGTAAAAGTAAATGTACTAAATTAGGGTATTTTGTCTAATTTTTTCATGTACTGTGGTGGAGGAGAACACCTCCAAGGGAACTGATAGCAGTGCATTTCCTTACTAACTGCCATTTGGGCCTGTTGCAGGCGTGGACAACTTATAAGACTTATATCAATTAGTACCAGGTTTATATTAAGTAACTGTGTATCTACGATTATGGAGTGTGTGTTCTTTGTTAGTTAAGGTCATTGATTGGTGACAGGAAATTTAAAGTTTGTGATGTTTGTATGGAAAAAGATAAATGATTGTCAAAAATAAAGAAATTTTATAATATATGTATATCTATAAGAGACACAATATGTATCGAAAGCTAGTTCATGCTTAGGGCACTTGTATTGTAAAATGTAAAAGATGTAGAGATGTCCCTCCACAATAGAAGTGGCATGGCGCAATGTAAAAGGTGGTTAAGGTGGTCGAACTGGGCGGATCCTTGGTGTGAACGGTGTCTAGCCATCAATGGTGCCAAGGGAGCAATTGGAAGCCGCTTTGCAAGGAATTTTGCCTCGGATGCGGATTTGGCTGTTGCTTGGTATTCTGGGCAATAACGACTGGCTCTAACACATTAAAAATCCATTGCCAAGAAGAAATTTTATAGAGCTTTCAAACATCAAGAGCCGTGAGTACAGTTAGTCACCATGTTGCTTGCCACCACAACTTCACCACTGCTCCACTAACTTCATGCATACAGATATGTATAAGAGCATGTTGTTGTTGTTGTGGTCTTCAGTCCTGAGACTCATTTGATGCAGCTCTCCATGCTACCCTATACTGTGCAAGCTTCTTCATCTCCCAGTACCTACTGCAGCCTACATCCTTCTGAATCTGCTTAGTGTATTCATCTCTTGTTCTCCCTCTATGATTTTTACCCTCCATGCTGCCCTCCAATACTAAATTGGTGATCCCTTGATGCCTCAGAATATGTCCTACCAACCGATCCCTTCTTCTAGTCAAGTTGTGCCACAAACTCCTCTTCTCTCCAATCCTATTCAATACCTCCTCATTAGTTATGTGATCTACCCATCTAATCTTCAGCATTCTTCTGTAGCACCACATTTCGAAAGCTTCTATTCTCATCTTGTCCAAACTATTTATCGTCCATGTTTCACTTCCACAGATGGCTACACTCCATACAAATACTTTCAGAAATGACTTCCTGACACTTAAATCTATACTCGATGTTAACAAATTCCTCTTCTTCAGAAACGCTTTCCTTGCAATTGCCAGTCTACATTTTATATCCTCTCTACTTCGATCATCATCAGTTATTTTGCTCCCCAAATAGCAAAACTCCTTTACTACTTTAAATGTCTCATTTCCTAATCTAATTCCCTCAGTGTCACCCAACTTAATTCGACTACATTCCATTATCCTCATTTTGCTTTTGTTGATGTTCATCTCATACCCTCCTTTCAAGATACAGTCCATTCCGTTCAACTGCTCTTGCAAGTCATCTGCTGTCTCTGACAAAATTACAATGTCATCGGCAAATCTCAAAAGTTTTTATTTCTTCTCCAAGGATTTTAATGCCTACTCCGAACTTTTCTTTTGTTTCCTTTACTGCTTGCTCAATATACAGATTGAATAGCATCCGGGAAAGGCTACAACCCTGTCTCACTCCCTTCCCAACCGCTGCTTCCCTTTCATGTCCCTCCACTCTTGTAACTGCCATCTGGTTTCTGTACAAATTGTAAATAGCCTTTCGCTCCCTGTATTTTACCCTGCCACCTTCAGAATTTGAAAGAGAGTATTCCAGTCAACAATGTCAAAAGCTTTCTCTAAGTCTACAAATGCTAGAAACGTAGGTTTGCCTTTCCTTAATCTTTCTTCTAAGATAAGTCGTAGGGTCAGTATTGCCTCATGTGTTCCAACATTTCTACAGAATCCAAACTGATCTTCCCTGAGGTCGGCTTCTACCAGTTTTTCCATTCGTCTGTAAAGAATTCACGTTAGTATTTTGCAGCTGTGACTTATTAAACTGATAGTTCGGTAATTTTCACATCTGTCAACACTTGCTTTCTTTGGGATTGGAATTATTATATTCTTCTTGAAATCTGAGGGTATTTGACCTGTTTAATACAACTTGCTCACCAGATGGTAGAGTTTTGTCAGGACTGGCTCACCCAAGGCTTTCAGTAGTTCTAATGGAATGTTGTCTACTCCCGGGGCCTTGTTTCGACTTAGGTCTTTCAGTGCCCTATCAAACTCTTCACACAGTATCATATCTCCCATTTCATCTTCATCCACATCCTCTTCCATTTCCATAATATTGTCCTCAAGAACTTCGCCCCTGTATAGACCCTCTATGTACTCCTTCCACCTTTCTGCTTTCCCTTCTTTGCTTAGAACTGGGTTTCCACCTGAGCTCTCTATATTCATGCAAGTGGTTCTCTTTTCTCCAAAGGTCTCTTTAATTTTCCTGTAGGCAGTATCTATCTTACCCCTCGTGAGATAAGCCCCTACATCCTTACATTTGTCCTCTAACCATCCCTGCTTAGCCATTTTGCACTTCATGTCGATCTCATTTTTGAGGCGTTTGTATTCCTTTTTGCCTGCTTTATTTACTGCATTTTTGTATTTTCTCCTTTCATCAATTAAATTCAGTATCTCTTCTGTTACCCAAGGATTTCTACTAGCCCTCGTCTTTTTACCTACTTGATCCTCTGCTGCCTTCACTGTTTCATCCTTCAAAGCTACCCATTCTTCTTCTACTGTATTTCTTTCCCCCATTCCTGTAAATTGTTCCATTATGCTCTCCCTGAAACTCTGTACAACCTCTGGTTTAGTCAGTTTATCCAGGTCCCATCTCCTTAACTTCCCACCTTTTTGCAGTTTCTTCAGTTTTAATCTACAGTTCATAACCAATAGATTGTGGTCAGAGTCCACATCTGCCCCTGGAAATGTCTTACAATTTAAAATCTGGTTCCTAAATCTCTGTTTTACCATTATATAATCTATTTGTAACCTTCTAGTAACTCCAGGGTTCTTCCATGTATACAACCTTCTTTCATGATTCGTGAACCAAGTGTTAGCTATGATTAAGTTATGGTCTGTGCAAAATTCTACCAGGTGGCTTCCTCTTGCGTTTCTTAGCCCCAATCCATATTCACCTACTACGTTTCCTTCTCTTCCCTTTCCTACTGTCGAATTCCAGTCATCCATGACTATTAAATTTTCATCTCCCTTCACTACCTGAATAATTTCTTTTATCTCATCATACATTTCATCAATTTCTTCATCATTTTGCAGAGCTAGTTGGCATATAAACTTGTACTACTGTAGTAATCGTGGGCCTCGTGTCTATCTTGGCCACAATAATGCATTCACTATGCTGTTTGTAGTAGCTTACCCGCACTCCTCTATTTTTTTATTCATTATTAAACCTACTCCTGCATTACCCCTATTTGATTTTGTATTTATAACCCTGTATTCACCTGACCAAAAGTCTTGTTCCTCCTGCCACCGAACTCCACTAATTCCCACTATACCTAACTTTAACCTAATCATTTCCCTTTTTAAATTTTCTAACCTACCTGCCCACTTAAGGGATCTGAAATTCCACGCTCCGATCCATAGAACGCCAGTTTTATTTCTCCTGATAACGACATCCTCTTGAGTAGTCCCCGCCCGGAGATCCAAATGGGGGACTATTTTACCTCCGGAATATTTTACCCAAGAGGATGCCATCGTCATTTAACCATACAGTAAAGCTGCATGCCCTCGGGAAAAATTACGGCTGTAGTTTCCCCTAGCTTTCAGCCGTTCGCAGTACCACAACAGCAAGGCCGTTTTGGTTAGTGTTACAAGGCCAGATCAGTCAATCATCCAGACTGTTGCCCCAGAAACTACTGAAAAGTCTGCTGCCCCTCTTCAGGAACTGCATGTTTGTCTGGCCTCTCAACAGATACCCCTCCGTTGTGGTTGCACCTACAGTACGGCTATCTATATCGTTGAGGCACGCAAGCCTCCCCACCAACGGCAAGGTCTATGGTTCATGGGGGGGGAGGTATCAGAGCATGGACCAGTTAATTTGTGCGAGTGATTTTAATAATAATCCAAATGCTATAAATCTGTGTTTCGAACCATAACTTATATCTTGATCATGAACATATGCATGGTTCTCTCCTAAGTGTGTATAAAACTGAGTATCTTGTTTCAAATGAACTAGTGATTTATTTATGTTGGTCAAATGTGCAAAGATTAGCAAAAGTTGAAGTTAAAACCACAAAGGTGAAGTTAGTTAGAAATTTGCTAAAGTACTCTCAGTTTAGTGTAAACTATCATTTTTGCAAAAATATAGTGCTAGACAGTGTGAATGTTACTGTGTAAAATACCTGCTTCACAGGCGATAAAAAGGTAAATAAGTTAAACTAATTTGAAACATAATTTGCCTCGATTACTAACATGAATGATTTTTTGTAAGTTAATTGAGCTCAGTGTTGATCAATTTGCCTTGAAATGTAAAAATATAAACTATTCCAATTGAAGCTCTGAATTAACTTTGGTTGAATTAATTTTTGCTACTGAAATAATCAGAGTTTGAGTAGTGATACTATACCAGTTTATGGGCCCCACCATATTATTCTCATATTAGAAAGGTAATTGGAATATTATTGCTACTAAGGAAATCTGACATATTTCTTTAAATGGGAGTATAAACAGTGTAATTGTGGTATTTTTTTAAAATTAGTGGTTGTTACATATCAGTTATGTTAGAAGCTCTCCATGTACAACTTTAGTTCTGTACTTCCTGCAGTAACATCTCAGTACTGAGTCAAATAATGATCTTGATTGTAGCTGTTATTAGTATAAGTTTGGTACACTTTTGCTTTCTATGATTATTGGTTTGTGCATTATTGGTAACTACTGTAACCCACAGCTCAAGAGTGCCCTGTGTCCGTTTGTATCCTGTGTGCTATTCAAAGGGAATACTAATGAAAATAACTTCAATAACTGATATTCAATTTTCTTAAACTTATATTTCCAAATTAATGTGCCTAATTAGGCTGGCGACCATTTGTTTTTTTCATTCGCATAAGATTTTACTACTCTCATTAAACCCAAAGGTTAAAGCCTGTTTAGTTTTCCTGTTAATTACAATACAGAATAACTCCACTTTTACATTCCCGGAATTAACATTTTCCCGCCGTTTACGACATTTTCTTTTTATCGGTCCCGTTAAATTTCCTATGCCCACAATTTTAATTTGCACCTGATTCTGCATCAACATATTTATAATTTTCCTGCGATTTGCGCATTACGAAAAAATGTTTGTGGGGAAAATGTGATGCTGGCAGTCCAGTACGGTTTACAAATATTATGTAGTTAAGTTTCTTGACACCAGGATGCTCTATTCCATGGATTTGAACGGGTAAATGAGTAAAAGTTGTAACAATTTGCGCTGTATCTCCCACCGATGCCAAGCTCTACTTGGCTTGGGTGGCTGATGGGAGTAACTTGGTTCGTTCAAATGAAGATATCATGACCAATCAAACCATTTCCAAACTGTCTCTACTGCGCAAATGCTGTTCCATCATTGTCGTTATCATCGTGACACCTTTGTCGAACCATATTTAGAGCGTTTCAGCGTATGGCCATGGGGAGCGCTAGTTGACACCGTCATTCACCTTGCGTTGCTCAAATGTGTTTAGTGTAAACAAAGCGTCGGTTATATATTGTATTCATGCTGAGCAAAATGTGTTTCGAGAATTTATTCTCGTTGTCAAGTGCAGTATTTACGTATGTATTTTTGTGATGTTAAACAAACAAACAATGCGAGTGATAGTTTGCCCGTGTGTGTGGCTTTCTACACAACTGATGAGGCATAGTACCCGATAACCTCAAAAAAGATGAGTACATTGCAAGAGACGCAGAATAACACACATCCAAACACCATACAAAATACTTATTTACATATTTGCACTGACTATGAGAAAAATTTCTCAAAATTCGTCATGCTAAGCATGAAAAAATACATAACTAGCACAGTATTTCATTATTTAAATAATGAATGACAGCTGCAGGCTTTCCAAAAACATCAACTATGACATTTGAAATTAAGTCAAACGTTTCCACTTCCCAGACAGTTATCAATCCCAGTTACATTGTCGGTTTT
Source organism: Schistocerca americana (assembly GCF_021461395.2). Classification (NCBI taxonomy): domain Eukaryota; kingdom Metazoa; phylum Arthropoda; class Insecta; order Orthoptera; family Acrididae; genus Schistocerca; species Schistocerca americana. The sequence goes on from NC_060123.1 coordinate 156,525,849, forward strand.
TATTAGATAATAAACCTTTATTAGAGAATAACAAATTCCCTGACAAGTCTTTTGATGTCTGTTATGTACATATATCATATATAAAGTGCAAGGGGGTATCCTATATGTAGCTTTCACAGCTTAAAACACTATTTCCCACATTTTACATTTTACCGCGTTTTACACAATTTTTTTGAAGTCCCTTGAAAAGTGTAAAAGTGGGGTTTCACTGTATATATTCAAAATTACAGTCTGATACTTTTATCTGTTTGACATACATGCACGGTCAAAATTATAAATCCTCTCACAGGGTAACATTAGCTTGTGTCACAGCAAGTTAGTGTTATATGTGGCTTTTCCCGTGACAGGACTTAAGGTTAGGTTGTCAGGGAAGAGTGAAATGTAACAGGTTAGTGTTATAAACTTGGCGAAAAAATGTGTAACAGCTCATTGATAAAGAGTGAAAGTGCTTGTGAAAAATACTAAACATCGAGCAAGTGAAGTTTTCTGTCTAAAAATGTGAAGTGCAATGCGCAGTGTAATTTAACTTTTTGCAACCAATGAGGATTTATTGTTTTTTCACAAGACGGGACTTGTACAAAGTAATATATATCTTAAAATGTAATCCTTGTTTATCCAAGAAGGACGTCACTTATGATGAAGATGCCTAATTTTTATTAGAAGTATAACTTGTGGATATTTTGTGCGAATGTACAATACACTGTATGTAAATATTTTGTATGGGGATTTTCATATGGCCACTTCATGTAAGTATAAATTTGAAAAAATATATGTACTGTGGTTTTTGGTAAGATTTCTTATTTAATATTTTTTTGTGTAGATTGTTAAGCCCAATTTCTGGGGTCAGCTGTGGTCATTGAATCGCCCAGTTAGCTATTTGCAATATCTATCTGGTCAATCCAATGAGGGGGTGATGCGATGAAGCAAGCTAGGATATTTTTACCTCCCCTCTTGTGTTTTGCCATCTGCCTCATTAAAATTCATTTTTGACTAATTACCATTAACATACGTGAGTATAATCTGCATTTTCATAAAAGAGAAAGGTTGGCCCACAGTTTTAAACAATGTAACACCAGATCTAATTTTATGCTTAGTTTTATGTATGTAACTGATTTCCTAATTTATTTCAGCTATTATTAGTTAGTACCTTTTGTTATACAGTGAAATCAGTAACTGTTTTGTAACTTAAATTCTATTGTTGACTTATAAACAAATATCAATTCTGTACTAATTATAAACATTTGGAGGAACAACTAATAGCATTCTTAAAGTATTTATTTGGCTCTATTGAAAAACATGTTAGCAAAGCCAGCTCTTAATTAATTCCACAGTAATTTCCAGTTTTGTCAAAAATATTGTTTGCATAACTGTATCTGTTATTTTCATGATTTAAACAAATAATACAGCTTGACCCTTGTAGTAGAAGAAACTGTTAAAAAGACGCAATTTTTCAATGCATTCAGTTAATTTAATGAGTTAAGTTTTAATTGTGATTTCTGTAAATTAAACATCAAACAATGTATAGTTTCAGTGCCTATTGTTGTCATAATATATAAGGGCCCGATTTTTGGTCCTGACACAGTCAGTCCATGGCCGAGTTTCAGACATGAAACCTGTGTTGGTTAGATCAACAACAATGCATCAACTTAACTGTGACATAAGTGTTACACCCATAGGCCGTGTGCTGAAGCAATGACAGTGTCTGTTCAATTTGTTTGAAAGACTGTGAAATGTGTGGTTAGGTTTCTACTGCTCATAGGTGTACTACCGTAAACTATTGTAGCAGTATGTGGATGTTTGCCTGCAACCTATTAATGAGGCTTATCAAAAGTTAAACTATAGTTAACTGGCCATATTAAATGTGTATATTGGGAGGCTGGTTTGTGAACAGTGAAAGTAAAGAACTGTGAAATGCAGATGTGCTCCTGTCAGCTACATATTTTACAGCAGTCAGTGTTGAACTTCCACCCCCACTTTTGAGCCAGTATAGCAACGCAGTATGTTGACACCGAGGACAATCCATGGGGAAATAAAGCAGGCGAATGTCACAATGGTAATACATGAGGCCACCTCATTCAAAGTGCAAGTGTTACTACAGTTTGTGCCTGCTATAAATACCGAAAGATATTTGAGTCAACTAACAAGCCTCTGTGAAAATTCATTTACAGATTCATTTAAACGTTCAGTATTCCTCAAAACTAACTGTGCTTTATTCATTCCTTAAACTATGGTTCATCTACACCTTCCCATTTGGTTCATACACACCTTTCACCAGCATTGTGCAAGGGTTCAAATCGAGCACATGGGTGATATAAGGGGCAATCAGGCCTATGGTAACAACACTTATTACAAAGGAAATAACACTGAGAAATAGTGAGCACATCTTGGTGCTATATACCAGCATCAAAGTCACACTGGCTTGCGTATGGGGTGACCAGACATCTGGATTATTGGCACAGCCTTCGTGATAAACACGCACGAAGGCGGTGTTAGTAGGTGGCACCAGGATCGAGAATATTTTATCTAATTACCACACAGTGGATTGATGAGAGGAATAGATTAAACCTTGAATCAGTGAAAGGTCTGTTGATGATCCAATATAATTTAAAAGAATTTTTGTGTGTGTCATTTTACAATAATCTGTAAAGTAAGCCTAAACTTCTGCAAAAAATTGTTTCCTCCGAGAAGTATCAATAATTGTTAAGGAATGTATGTATGTTATGTTTTTAATAATAAACTCATTTATTAAAATTGAATGTATGTTTGATGAAGAATACTGCAAATGAGGATACCACCAGTCAGCTTTGGACAAGCCACATGAAAGTAGCCAATCAGGTGTGGCGTTTAGGCTGCCGTCTTTGTTAAATCTTAAAACTACACGTAAATATAAAAACAATTGATGCTACACTGTCACAACAATCAATATTTTTAATTTAAAATAAAAAATATTGCTCTGGGAATCACCACCTGACCAACAGTAACAATTAACTACTAGTTTTACCGGTAATTCCCGGCAGTCACATGACATGTCCAAAGCTGACGGGTGGTATCCTCATCTGCAGTTGACCCATTTGAAGTGTCCTCTTTTTTCTTCCTTTGTCCTCCTTTTTGAAGCTGTTTGTCCTCTTTTTAAACAATTGCATCTGGTCACCCTACTTGTGTATATGCTTCGCATCATCCTCAAATGGAAATTTTTTGATTGTTCCTTACAGAAGATGTAAATGGCAGTCTTACTGGTGACCAGAAAGAAGCAACAGTTAGATGGTAACAACACTTATTACAAAGGAAATAACACTGAGAAATAGTGAACATTTGTGTGGAATCAGAAACAGAACCTGACATTCTATTCAGTGAAACAAAGAATGCAATGATGGGAGAGAAACACACGTGTGCTATGAGTGTAATATGTTAAAACTTTTTCAGTTGTTGGGCTATAACATTAATACCACATGCTAGCAAAGTTCTCCTGTACATAATGAATCAAGCAGAATTTGTGACAGGTACAGGTACTTGAGAGGCTATCACGAATTTGAGACAGATTAATGAAAAAGTCACGAGTTCTGATTCCTTGCCTTAATTGTTTCAGAGATTATAAAAAGGCTTTCGATTGTGTCACATTGGACAAGTTGTGGCATGTCCTCAATCAGTTTAGGGTTCTAAAAAACCTAGTATCATTACTAAAATGTCTTTATAACCATCATGTTGCGACCATAACAGTGGATGATAAATAACTGGTGTCAAATGGGGTAAGACAAGGTTGTATACTGTCACTTCAGCTCTATAACATCTATGCAGAATATGTTATGAGTGGCACACTGAATGACTTGGATGGTGGAATTTCAATTGTTGTCACGAAAATCAACAATCACTGCTTTGGTGATGATACTACCGTCACTGTAGGAAATGAGGAAGAACTTAATGATCTGTTCTCCAGGGTGAAGACTATTAGTTTAAATTTTGGGCTAAATATAAACATGAAGAAGACCAAACTAATGGTTAACTAATCAACACAATTTAGATCAAATTCCACTTATAGGTTAAAGGATCTGGAGGTAGTGAATGACTGTATGTCTATGATATCTCTGATCAATGACACAGGAAACTAAGATATAGGAAGAAAACAACTAATTTTCCTTGGTTGAGCTGTGATGGTTAAACTTTCTACTATCTGGTAGAATTAATGTGGAATTAATTCTTTTGTTATCTTAAAACTCTTCATATTTCATACATTCTATTTTAGTTATACTACAATCTACTTTTCAAGTCAATTAAAAAGGAGGACATATGAAATAAAATCAGATAAGATAGGTAGCAAGTCTTTATGAGCTCATATTCAATGGTGAATTTCTTTCATTTCTGCCAAAGTTTTCATAAATTTAATTGAAAGAATGAAATGTGTTCCCAGAAATAATGATACAGTTGTAAGTATATTTTAGTTGTGCTATACAAAATATGTGTGAACAGAGAAAGACAAACATCAATTATCTGAAATATCTCACCTCAATCAACATCTTCAGAACATCTCCTTTCACATCATTTAGTTTTGCTGAGAGGAGGAGACATGCTCCAGCACATAGTTTACGATTTTCTTTATTTATAAGGTTTCGTAAGATCAATTTTTCAAAGTAAACGTACGCCTGTGCAACAGTTAGTAAGTCAATGCCACATTCCTGTTTTGCAATCTTCCTAATTTCCCTTTTCAGACTTCGGAGTTTACTTAATGTTAACTTTATGTGAGGAAATTTTTCCTTAAATTTATCATTTAATTCCTTCTTGAGATCAGATGGGCGCACATAGTCAATCACTGATGTCTGAAACATATTAAATTTTTCTTCAGTTAACTATTGCACACACAACATAAATTTAATATTAATGCTAATAATAATTATGGTGGACTTTTCTTTTCTATAAGCTTGTTTCTTAATAGTACTGCAATATTAACACAAAACTTAGACCAGTCTTCTGCGATCTTGCTGAAAAATCACATACATCATCATCGTACCTGCTACAACTAATAACAAAATTAGCATGATCAAAAACAGACAAAATACATTTCAAACCTGCTTGAAAGTAGTATACTCATTTTAAATAAAACTTGCCATCATCTTTCTGACTAATGGGTACTGTCCTTTTACAAATGATGTTTACGAAATGAGATCAATTAGTAATTTGTTGAGAAAATCAACCAGGGGAAGAGAAATCTGTCATTAAGTCTTTCGTTACTAATTTCTCCCTGTTCAAATATCTCTCTCTCTTAAAACCTGTCCTCTATGTAACTTTTTGTCACAGATGCAGTAAACTAGAGATGCTGTTAAAAGCAAGTTAGGAATTAGGTAACCATTTATTGATGCAGATTTATAAATAGATGGCAGTATGACTCGAGATTTTTTTATAAAATTCAGAGTATAAATAAACCCTGTTCTATATTTTATAAGAATAGTGACAGTTTCTCATTTCAACTTGCCACTTGCCCATCAGCAAAGTTCCACACAGATGGAATATAATCCTGTAAAACAATTCTGCCTTATTGTAACTATCTCTTTCTTCTTTTGTTATGGGCACTGTGTGAAAAGAGGCAAATCCTTCATGGACTGGACTTCCCCAGAACCTCTTTATCCTTTTTCCTCCATCTCGTCCTCTTATGAAGTCTTGTATTTTCATCTTGCCTGTTCCATTGGTGACCTTTTAGTCAGTCATAGATCATTACTTGTTTTTATCATTTTTAACATATTAGTTGGTGTGCATTTAGTTATCCTTGTTCTTCCCTTTTACCATTATTACTCTCTCAGACCATTCATTCCTGAGTACAATTAGTTCCTGTCCTTTGCTTTGATCCAACACACTGTTTCCCATACTCAACTATTAATTCTACCAAGGTCTCTCTTGATTACATGCCCAGCAAATATTGCCCACATGAGTCCAGTTCCTTGTAACACTGTGCTCACATTTTGGTACATTCCTTCTCTTAATCCTCGGTCCATTTTTCACCACCGCTTTTTAGGCATAGCATCTTCCCAAGAATTTTGGTATCTTCTTTTTCTAAACCATTTCTTCCTTATATTATCATCCCCGCCATTAATAATGCCATGTTACCCAATGTTATGTCATAGTGTCCGATATGTGTTTCTATTGGTGTATTATTTCTATTTAAAACTTCTCTTTCCATATGGTAAGCTACTCTCAATTTTGCTCACTGTCATTTCTGCCCCTCACTACACTTAATTCTTCTAGTTCTATATTTCCAAGCTACTTGAACTTGTCAATCTTTTCATTGGTGCCTTCTGGTGTTTCCTTCGGTAGTATTAAGTGTCTTTGTCCTTCTGTCTTTAGGCTATTGTTAATATTTCCCCTCTTACTACTTTGCTCCATCTGTTACATCATTTCTTACCATTTCCTTTTATCTCAACATCTGCATAAGCAAGGCAATCAAACTGTGCATTTTTATCCTTCTTGCCCGCATATGCGTCATATATACCCCAATTTCACTGTTTGTTAATCTCCAATGATTGTTCCACCCAGTGCTGTGTTCAACAACATTGGTGGCAGTCCACCTCCCTGTTTCACTCTCATAATGATTTATATTAAAGTGTAATCTGCAGGAATTGCATTTCTAGATCACTACAGTCAAAAAATGGTTCAAATGGCTCTAAGCACTATGGGACTTAACATCTTAGGTCATCAGTCCCCTGGACTTAGAACTACTTAAACCTAACTAACCTAACGACAGCACACAAATCCATGCCCAAGGCAGGATTCGAACCTGCGACTGTAGCAGCAGCGTGGTTCCAGACTGCAGTGCCTAGAACCACTCGACCACAGCGGCTGACTCATTACGGTCAATTCTATTTTCCATTAACCTAATATTTTTGAGAAATATAGTCACAAGAACTAGTTACCTACTAATGAGGAATTCTTGTCTTATTTCTTTCTCTCTAACATTACAAAATACGTTGTCTTAACATTACTCAGTGTCAAATAGGAAAACTGTTGTGTCTCCTATAGCTACCTGCCAAAACTAACCCAGCACTAAAGATTATGTTACAAACCATGGTTTATTACAATTCACACATAATGTAATTACATTTAGAATCTCCAATGCGAGAACTAAAGATGAGTCAGGAACTCATTTTTCAGCTTCATAGAAGAAAATGTAACTATACAAGTATCAAGTAGTACCCTAAAGTACACAGTACAGGTCTACCTTGCCAACATGAACAGACGTGTATTTAATTTTCTTTTATAATAGGCACTGTTCTGTTTTATAAAACTCTATAATTATTTTGGACATATTATAACCAAAATTTCGTAATTCTGAGAATAAACTTGAAACATGTCACTGATATCCAAAAAGGAAACAGCAGCATGAAATAGCTGATTCTAAAAATTATTTCTTTAAGTGAGGAAATTGGCGCAATGAACCCAAATGAAAAATCATTTAGTTATACTTGGGTAGCAGTATCACCCTAACTACTTCACAGCATTTATGAGACCTATTAATTCTCTGAAAACAAACTCTCTCATGGATATTAACAATGTAGGAAAAGACAGATGCTACTTACCTGTAAAGAAGACATGTTAAGTTGCAGACAGGTGCAATTAAAAGACACTTACATAAAGCTTTATGCCACAGCCTTAATCCGCAAAACGGAAACACACATCATTCACACACATAAGCAAGCACACCTCATGCACACATGACTGCAAACTCCAGCATCTCAGGCTGGAAAGCAACAACCTGGAGGGGGCAGGAAATGGGAAGGGGTGTAGTGTATGGGTGGGGCGAGAGAGAAACAATGTCTGGCAGAGTGTGCAAGGATTAGAATGCCAACAGGTGCAGTGTCATGAGGTTGTGGGGCAGTGCCTGCATTCTGACAGCTATCATCCCTTTCACACCAAAAAATCCCTCCCCACAGCTTGGCCACCCAGGGTCGAAGGTGTTGAGGTTGTGAAGGAACAAAGAAGACAGGATGTCTTGGCCCTGAGTCCAAATCATGAAGATATTGTTAATGAACCTGATCCAGACTAGGCGTTTGGTGTTTTGGAAGCCTAGGAAGGTCTCCTCTAGACAGCCCATAAAAAGGTTGGCACAGGAGGGTGCCATGTGTTGCGCCCATAGCTGTGCTGCAGATTTGTTTATATATCTTTGCTTCAAATGAGAAGTAATTGTGGGTTAGAATAAAGTTAGTAAGGCGTATGAGGAATAAGGTAGTGAGTTTGGAGTCTGAAGGCCGTTGGGAAAGATAGTGTTCAATAGTTGTAAGACCATGGGTGTAAGGGATATTGGTGTATAGGGAGGCAGCGTCGACAGTGATGAGTAGGGATCCAGGACGATCCTTCCGAAAGAAGGCCTCCACCAATTATCTGACTCCAATCCCTACTTAAAGCCTTATTAGGCATTTCCCAGAACATCTTCCCTGAATCCATATCCCTCTTTACCCCAATAACATCATGCACACCCACCTTCTATATTCCCCGCAAAATCCACAAACCCAACAGTCCTGGACACCCCATTGTGGCTGGTTATTGTGTGCCCACTAAAAGAATTTCGGCCCTCACTGATCAACAGCTCCAACCAACTGCCTGTTATCTAGCCTCCAATGTCAAAGATACCAAGCACTTCTTTTGCAGACATTCCACCATCCCTACCCCTTTATCTCCCGCATCCCTACCCATTATTGTTGACACCACCTCCCTGCACACCAACATCCCTCATGCCCATGGTCTTATGACTACTGAATACTTCCTTCCCCAACATCCTTCAGACTCCAAACCCAACCCTCATTCCTCATACACCACACTAACTTTATCCTAACCCACAGCTACTTCTCATTTGAAGGGAAGGTATATAAAGAAATCCGCAGCACAGCCATGGGCAACCGCATGGCACCTTCTTATGCCAACCTTTTTATGGTCCATCTAGAGGAGACCTTCTTAGCCTCCCAAAACACCAAACATCTAGCCTGGTTCAGGTACATTGATGATATCTTCATGATCTGGACTCAGGGCCAAGGTACCCTACTTTGTTCCTTCACAACCTCAACACCACTTCTCCCATCCCCTCCACGTGGTCCTCCTCAACCCAGCGTGCCACTTCTCTAGAAGTTGACCTCCTCCTCTATGATGGCTCCATCCACAACTCTGTCCACATTAAACCCACCAACCATTAACCCTTTCACACCAAAAACTACCTCCCACACAGCCTGGCCACCTGGGGTAGGCATCTCTACAACGCTGAGGGTCTCACCGAGGCCTTCAAAGACAGGCACTATTCTCCAGACCTAGTTTGCAAACAAATATCCTGCAACACCCCCAAATCCCCCCCCCCCCCCCACCACCTAGCCACAATGGAGTGTACTTTCATCAAACAGTACCACCCTGTAGTGGAACAACTGAACCAAATCCATCACCAGGGCTTTGATTATCTATCATCATGTCCTGAAATGAGGGACATCCTACCTGAGTACCTCCCACCCCTCCAATAGTGGAGATCTGTCACCCACCCAACCACCACATTCTAGTCCATCTCTATGCCCAATCTCTTGCTACAAGGATCATATCCCTGTGGAAGACCCACATGCAAAACCTGCAGTCCTGTCAGACGTTCATCCTACCCCATCACGGGCCAGGCCACTGGTGAAAGCAGCTGTATCATTTACCAGCTCTGCTGCAATCACTGAACATCTTTTTATATTGGTATGACTAGCAACCAGCTGTCCACCAGGATGAGCGGCCATTGCCAAACTCTGGCCAAGTGCAAAGTAGGCCACCATGTGGCATAACAAGCATCTGAACATAACTCACTTTATTTCAATGGCTGCTTCACTATCTGAGCTATCTGGATCCTTCCCTCCACCACCAGCTTTTTTGATGGGAGTTATCCTTACAACATATTATCAGCTCCTGTAATCATCCCAGCCTTAACCTAGGATAACATACTGTCCCTACACACTCCACCCAACTGTTTCCACCCCCTCCATCCTATCATCTACTCATCATTCTCATCTCTCACTCTATTTGCAGACCTCTGCCACTGTATCCTCCTGTCTTTCCCTGCTCCTCTCCTTTTTTGTTCCTTTTTTCCCCCATCTCCCTGCCCCACAACTTCCTGACACTGCGCCTCTTGGCAGGCTAGATTCTGCGCACTCCACTAGACAGTGTTCATCTCTCTCCCCACCCATACACTACTATCCCTTACCAAACCCCCTGCTTGCACCCCGGTGGTATGTGTGTGTGTGTGTGTGTGTGTGTGTGTGTGTGTGTGTGTGTGTGTGTGTATTTTCCCAATGACATATTAATTACATTAAATACTAATATCATAATGTTTACTGGGCAAAAATACAAGTCTCAGGTCAGCCATTCATTTAGTAATGGAAACAAAATCTTTTCTTGTATGTTTTCCTTGAAAGTGTGCTTACATAAAATTCCATATGTATGACATACCATATAAGAGGTGAATGTGAGAAGTGTTCGATGTTTGCCTGCAATTAGTTCTGGATCATCCAATACATTTGGCGAATAATGAACCAAAGACGAGTGCACTTGATGCGTCTCGTCCCAGTCAAATGTTTTATTGTCGGCAAAGAGCAAAGGTGGTGAACCAGGAGCTGTATGATATGATGGTCTGTGCCCACTGGCATCATATGAAAAGTACCTGCACATAAAACATTTAGAGATAATGAAGGCATTGTAGTAGTTGTAGTAGTAGCAGTAGTAGTAATAATAATAATAATAATAATAATAATAATTTTAAACATATGGATGCTTGCTGCCACTAGAAATATAAATTTCAACACAGTGTGACTTCAAAATTATAAAAAAGTGAAATTTTAAAATTAAAAACGCTACACAGATCTTTATCAAGTTGTATTAACTGTTCACAGAATGATATATATGAATTTGCACCATTTTCATCACAGTATTCAAGATAAGAACTGTATTCCAGAAATTAAAAACACTTCCTGCCCCATACGGCATATTCCTTCACAACATATGACTTCATCTGTACTTTAAACCATTATTTTTCTTCCTTGCAGCTATATCTACACAAGTTTCTAGTTAATTCATGTATAGCTGAGGTAAAAGACAACACAGTTCTATTAATTTTAGAACCACGCAGACAAAAAACTGAGGACACATGGGTGCGTTACAATCTAACACCGTAGCAGCCAGGTGATTGGAATAAGGACCATAGAAGGATTAGATCATAAATTCATTTAAGGAACTATACTAATGTACATTTATACCTTCTATAGAAACTACTGAAAATCTTATTCAGGATGACCACATAAGAATTGGAACATCATTCCTGAATATGAGTTCAGTACCAAACATTGTGCCAGAACATACAATAGAAAGGCAGACAGTCTAATAATGAGTTATTACATACCAGTATACTCTTTTCTTATTACTACCATTATTATTTTAGAAAATTAGTGTATGATAACAACAAACCCACTTTTCCAATAACTGTTTCAGGACTACTAAACACAGTTCTCAAAGTATCTTTTCTACAATAGTGTCATCATATTTGATCTCACTAATGACGTTAGGCACAGATAAAGCAGAAAAATTAAACGGTGAGCATTTTCTGTGATCTGAACAAAGGTTTAACCCTCCATAAAGAGGTTCCTTGTGGCTTGGTACTTCCTGATTCCTAGCAATACCACCAGTATCACCAATGCAATGATTAAAAATGGCCTACTGACAAACAGAAATTGAAGGGCAGATAGATGCTGAAGTTCCTGATATCCAAACAAATGGAAGTATAATTGAAACCACTACAGCAGTACCGTGTTTACAGGGACTAATTCAGACAAGAATATGGTATAAAATGAAAAATAAATTTCCCATTTTTCTTAGAAAAGAAAGAAAACCAGGATTTTATGCAATAATATTAATGATAATCTTCATGCATCATAAAATTCAAATGGGCTCTTCTGATGCATAAAATGATGCTCATAACATTGTGGGACAGAAAGGGAATTTTGCTTTTTGGTTTTTAATGCAGAGATGACACAGCAAATTTTGGCTCTTATACTAAACTCTGTTCAAAACTGTAAAACCAATCACAAGGAAGGATGAAGGATCCATCCAGCAGAAACTTTACTGACTGATAAGAATAATAGTACACTTAAGACTCTGTGCACAACATGTTCCCTACACAAGTTATACTGGCCAATATTTGACTATACATACTATAGTCCAGGTCCTACCACTATTGTTAACCATCATTTCTCTTATCTGAGGCCATTACAACTGAACCAATATTTTCACAGAAAAGTCAGTCCCTCCAAGCAGACTTCTGTTACCCATGAACACTGAAGTTGATCCAATGATATTACAAACATATTTTGAGGCTAATATGTTAAAAAAGAATTCGCCTTCATAGCCATGTGGTCAGCAAGTCTGACATCCATGTGGATGGCCTGGGTTCAATTCCTGGTACTGCCAGGGATTTTTCTTGGTGGTAGAACTGGAACAGAGTTTACTCAGAATAGGACGTCAATAGAAGAGCTACTTGAATGAGAATTTGTGGCTCCAAGACACGACAATGTGAAAATGGCTGGGAGAGAGGTGTGCTGACCCTGTGCCCCTTCATACTGTATTCAAATGACGCCACAGGACAGAGGATGACTCAGCAGTTGGTCATCAAGGCCTGATTGTGGAGAGATCTCTCTCTCTCTCTCTCTCTCTCTCTCTCTCTCTCTCTCTCTCTCTCTCTCTCTCTCTCCCCCCCCCCCCCCCCTTTCTCTCTCTCAAATATGTTGAAAAGTAGTGAACAGTTGCTGTATCTTTTTCAATAATTGTTTACCGGTAACAACAACTTCATTTTGTTTCCAGCCCTGAGGAAACTTAACTTTCCTGTTAGGTTTTGTATCATTTGGATGTGAAATTTCCACGTGCGTCAAAGTTTTTGAATGGAGTTTGGTACTTGAATGCAAATTTCTTTATATAGTCACTCACAAACAGTAAAATGAGAAATCATGAAAAATTAAGACATGCCATTTCTTTTCTTTTTCATCTTTTTGCATTGTTTGAAAATTCAAAACTTTGAACCACAGAATCCTCTAGGCAGGGAAGGAAATAATGATCTCAGTAAAGTAAATTATATGACTTTTTCTGGATCAGGACCAAGATATACAAATACGAAATGGCTGATGAATGTCAATCCAATAGTATTAATAGGAAAACAGCAGCCTTTTACTCAAGCTATGTTTTGCTGAAATTTTAAGAATAAACAGAGTAAATAAAATTTCCATCCTTAATATCTACTATTGATTTATTAGTAACAACAGTAACTGGTGCAGCATATGAAGTCATTTGCTGAATGTTCTGATTTATTCCCAATCCCTAATGGATTTGCTTCAAACTGTGATGAATGATTGAAAGGGAATTTCCAAACAGATAAAAGGATATTTCCCTGTATATAGATAAAATGTTTTTTTCGTGTATACACTTTTTAACAAAAAAGAAAATTTATAAATTTAAGAAATGCCATTGAGGAACTGGTGTTTACCAAAGAAAATATATAAAGAAGTAAAAAATTTAGTTTGGGCCAGGGCCAGAGATTTTTTCTTGAAAATGTTGAGATAAAATCTTAGCATGTGTTTGATATTAATATGTTATTTAATTGTAAACCTCTTTAATACAAAGTACTGCTTATACAATAGAGAAATCACAAGTTTATCATATGTAGTATTGATCTGTGTACTCAAAGTTGAACAAGTGCATTGAGGGAATTTTACCAATGAGGTCAGCACAATCAGCAGTGGCATCTTTTTACACAACTGCCTGAAGTAGATCACAGGCATACATCATGACATGAGCTCCGGCGGGCACAATGTAATACAGTGTAGTGATATGCCTCATGGGCCAGTAATATAATAGCTTTGTGTCATTTCTGTTTTCCTTTTCAATGCTGCTGTAGCTCTCGCAGTAACTTGGCAGTGAACTTCTCAGGCTTCTTTGACTCCTTTCGAGACAACCTCTCCTCTAATTCGGTTTTATATAATTTTGAGCATGTTTATAAGTCACAAAGTGACCTCTTATATCATTTTGTTATTTTTTAATGTGCTTTTTGACATTGCTGTAGCTTTTGCATTCACAGAACACTAGCCTTTTGGATTCCTTTTAACATGAACTGTCCTGTGATTTGCGTTCTCTACACTTTTGGCATATTTACGAGTCACATGAAATGACATTTTTTGCATTATTTTGGGATTTTAAATTGAATCCATTTTTCCTTGTATTTTGGAGATTATTTTTATTGGTCACTATGAGTCCTCATAGTAATTTGAAAGCGCTATACAATGACATCTGAATCAACGTTCTAAGCTGAATCTGTTTCTATGCTGCACCAATTTATAACTTTACACAGAGCTAATTTGTAGTAATCATATGCAAGTGGCTCCACTGCTATGATGATGTAACAGGCAAAACAAATAATGTGCAACAAACACAGTCATGATCTATTTTTTCTGGGCCCAACCACTGTTTACCCATTATCAGTCTTGCAGTTATTAGGGCTTCAAATCTAAAAGTATTTTGTACTACAATAAACTTCACTGGTGAGAAAATGACTTTTCATATCACTAAAGGGTGAGGGGGGAATCAAGCTATAGCAGACTCTTCTTCATAATACCATACCTATACACAAAATGGGTGCGCATCTACATCCACACACTGCAAATCACTGTGAAGTGCATAGAAGAAAGTAATTTCCATTAATTTCTAAACCAGGTTTTTTTTTCCTGTTACAGTCACACATGGAGAAAAAGAAGAATGACTGCTTAAATGCCAGTGTGCATGATATAATTAGTCTAATTTTGTATTTGCTATCTTCAAAGGGGTAGTATGTGAGGGGCTGTTCTTGAAACTTTGTAAGTAGGCCACAACACATTTTTCCCTATTTTCATGAAGCTCTCCATTAAGCCAAACGAATTTACACACCTTTCTTGCTACCCTTCTTTGTGTATGTTCAGTGCCCCCGCTCCACTAGTTATTTGATATGGCTCCCACATTCTTCAGTAATTATCTAGGATGAGTCACACAAGGGTTTCATAAGCAATCTCCTTTGTAGAATGAGAACATTTTCTTGATACTGCAAAATGAACCAAGGCCTGCCAACTGAGCCTATGTAATTATTTCATTTCATACCCCCACAAATTGCCACACCCAGGTATTAATAAGAGTTGACCGATTTCAGTTGTGATTCACTGTCATTGTGAACATACGATATTGTATTGTAGCATTTTGTAAAGTAACAATTTTACATTTCTTGACATTTAAAGAAAGTTTCAGGTCTTTGTGCAACATTGAAAACACACAAAGACTTGACCCGATGTGTGTGGGTAGTCATTTTTCAGGTTGCACTTCATTAAAGATAACTGCAGTCCACAGATCATGGTCTGGTGGTAGTGTTCTCGCTTCCCAAGTCTGGGGTCCCGGGTTCGATTCCTGGCAGGGTCAGGGATTTTCACCTGCCCCAAGATGACTGGGGGTGGTTGTTTCATTTTTTTCATCATCATCATTCATCCCCATAATGGTTGGAGGCATCGTTCCCCTACGCGCTGTCAAGAAGCATGGGACTTCACTTCCATTTTCCAAAGATAACTGCATCACCTGCAATGAGTCAGATATCTATTAATAGTGCCAACCAGGTCAATAATATACGACACACCTCCCTGGGACAAGTCTGGAGTTACTTGTATATCTATCAGTGTCGGTTGGCATGGAGGAGGTAATTCTGTTTGAGATACCACATTGTGTTTGAGATCAGAATATTTTCTATGATTCCACAAGAGATTGATTTCAATGGTACTAGATGGTAGTTTTGTGAATCACCCCTGCTGTCTTTCTTATAGGTAAGTGCTTCTTGTAGTTGTCTTTTCTTCCAGCCACTAGGTCCAATTTTTTTTATTCGAGAGATCTACCGTATGTTATTATTGTGAGATGGCTAATTCGGCTGCAAATTCTGTATTGATATAACAGTAATTCAATTGGGCTATGGAGCATTTTAGTGATTTTGGCTGTTTCCTATTGCCACTGACATAAATATTTCTATCAGTCATCTCTGCAATGCTGTAAGAGTTAAAACTGTGGCAGTATTCATGGATCTACCTTTGTAAAGGACGGTCACTTACTTGGGTGTCATTAACACCTTAACATATAACCAGAGGTCTTTAAGCCATTATGACAGAAAACATGTTTAGCACGTCAATATCTATACTCCTATGTTGTATACTAGTCACCGTTTCTTTAAAAGTTTCTTTACAGTGACTGTATACCATGGCGGATCCCTCCCATCATGATATTCTACTGGGTATGAGTTGTCTAGGAATTGAGAGTATTCAGTTGAAAAATTGGACAAGCATCATACTTATGAAAAATGTACAAATACACAGATGTACATCGAGCACTATTTTCTGACAGTCAGCTTCATTCTCAGTACACTTTCTGACCTGAGAGATTAGCTTCCCAATATCATCATCGAAAAAGTCTCCCGCTGCCTCTTTGGCCTAGTGTTAAATGGCACTCTGTACCCCATCATAGGTACGAAACCTTTTTTCAATCATGAACAACTTCAAAGAGAAGAGGTGAAACGACGAAAATCTGATGTTCCAGATCAGGTCTATTAGTGGGGTGATTGTTAATATCCCAACTGAATGAATCCAAGAGTTGCTTTGTGGTGACACACACTGTCATGCAACAAGCACAGTCACTTTGTTAACATTCCCCTTCTTTTGTTCTGTATCACACTACAACACTTTTTTTAAGCTTTCACAGTACCACACAGCATTAAGTATTTTCTCCTGTGGTAAAAATTCAATCCTGTTACAGTCCCAAAAGACAGAATCCATGATTTCCCAGGCTTTGAAATGTTTGGCTGATGGTGTGGAGGAATGTCACCAATGCACTGACTCTCCTTTTGCCTCAAGGGTGCGATGGGCAACCCATACATTTTGTCACCAGTCACAACAGAGTCAAGGAATTATTAATCTTCCAGTTTGAAGTGCTCAAGTAACTCCTGGGAAGTTTTGATTCTGTCAACTTTGTGGTGATATGTGAGCTATTCTGCTAACTCACTCACTCATAATTTTTGAAAACCAAGGGTTTCAGTAATGATTTCATGCGGAATATATCTGGATATTTCTGGGCCAAAGTTAATTAAAGGTCACAATGAATAATTTTTTCAATCTCATTCAACATCCCATCAGTCATTATTGAGGGACAAAGATTCACTTATTCACCACAAACATCAATTCTGCCAATCCCCATTAACAATTCTGATTTTGTTAAAAATCTGGAACAGCTCATATCCCTTTGCAAGAAGAAACCAGATTAGGTTCCCCACCTCACCACTGGTGGAATTTGGAACATACACACTCATTTCGACACAGCACAACAGCAAGAGATTTCAGCCAATTGAGACAAATAAGTATGTTTTCTGCTACCAACACCATGTCCTTCAGTGCAATGCTGCCAACTGCGTAAAATAAATGTCAGAGGCTCAGCGCTCTTATTTTCTGGTCATACCTCGTACACATCCATCCAAAGCTTGGTCAACCATTCTTTTCAACATCAGCTACAGTTCCTCTGCATGCTCATGCCCAGAGATAAACGCTTCTAGCTTCTTCTTGAGATATGATACTAATGTCTTTTTTGTTTTACAAGACATGCAAAACTTTTTATTTGTTTCAGTTTCCCTCCGTATTTTGGCAATTATCGCTGATTCAACTGCTTCATGGTCACTGTTTCACAGGATATCGTGTCAACTGACCATTTACAGAACTGTAATTATTTTTATAATTGTTATATGGTTTAAGTCTCATCCAATGGCGATAGTTTGGGGTTTCCTCTGTAAGATTTTCTGTTACGCCTGGGGGTGAGTCTGGTGTTCAATAGAAGGCCCCAAATACATGTGTTTGCCTGCTCTTGATACTGCCTCATGCCCAAATAATCTAGCTTGGAGCTTCAATTTCTTTTTCAGTGAATTTAAGTTTCTTGTGTACTTCAACAAGTGTGGCCTATCCTTTTTTATATGAGCTTAGATGCAAAAATCTCACCATTGCCAATTTTGGGTTTTAAATAGCTTACTGTACACAGTATTATGGGGGCACCCTTGTTTTTAGATGTGTTTCATTCTCTGGCAAGTTGCTATGAATGCTTCAACAGTTCTGCACTAAGATTTTAACCTGTCATCTGGAGGGGATGACATGTCTTGTGGTCTTGTATGAATGCTGTGGGGTGATCTACAGCTATCATTATCTGACTTATATGCCTCTTGTGTTGCACATGAGTAATATAGGCAAACAATATAGTTCTCAATCTCTTGACACAAATATAGGAAGTCACAGCCTAGTCTGTCACAGAGCTTTCTATGCCCTCGATTCAAACCTTCCACTCGCTCGGAACCACAGGCCTATTCTCAGTTCTCTGTACAGTACTGCAGGTTGCGTACTTCACTGAAATTCCATGAGACACATTAGTCTTTTGCATCATCTTTGGCAGTTGCTGGAATGATTGAAGTATGATCTCAGAGACCACATAACAAACTTAATTTGTTACGATTTTGCCACACCATGGTTGCACCATGTTTCCTCATTGGCTGACGGAACAGCCTTTTCAACATGTTGAACGAGATCCATACAGAACATAGTGTGATGCTTCTTATCCTTTGCTTCCATGTACCAAAGACAGATGTTCAAACCTGGGGGTTAATTATGTCTGAAGGGATAATACAAAATTTTTGGAAGGGTAAACAAAGGGTTCTATTGTGTTTCAGTCAGCAAACTTCCTTATTTTTAAAAGATTATCACTATTATCACTTTTTCATAAGACTGTAATACTGATTACAAAAGTTAAAAATAGTTTTTCTTTTCTTTTTTCCTAAAATAATAGCATTAACGCATGACACAATGTGGTGTAGGTTATAGCTTGTTAAATGAATGTAAGGACATCATCTTCCTCACATAATCAACCCACTACCCACATGCTGTACTTTGTACCACACATCTATAATGATAAAATTGAGACACAGACATCACATATACTTAAATATCTCATGAAAATGCCTTCTCTGAGTTGTTTGTAGTTCCCATGATGAGCCAGAAACTGCTACATCATTCGCAACAGATAAACTTATTGACAGTACAACACAACAGCAACTGTGATCTATGTACCAGCTACCACATTGCTGTAAGTCCCAAACAGTATTATTATTATTATTATTATTATTATTATTAGTAGTAGTAGTAGTAGTAGTAGTAATGGTAGTAGTGGTGGCCAGACACAAAGTACTGGTAAGCTGAAATCTTCCAATTTCTTGCACTGAAATAGTAAGGAGTCCAGCAATCAGGTGATTTACAAACAGTAAGTATAGAGGAAAGGGTGAAGTATGTGTCATTAGGGTGAAGTATGTGTCATTAGGGAGAGGAGTGCTGCAGAGGAAGTATGTTTTGTAACAAGTATCTTACCACAATCTGATTTTGTTTTGAGTTGTAGGTAGCACCTGTGATGCACTGAAAACTGCTTCATCAATCTACAAAAAAAGGTTGTTAGAAATAAGCATTACCAATTGTCTCACTGTAATATCTGATTGCACTCAGGGGTAATGGCCTCAGGAAGGTTGGGAACCACTACCAAAGAAGTAGCACTATTCGCAGTATTTTTAATCTACCCCAATCAACAGAAACTATTCCTTTTGCACTTGCTTTCCACTGACAAAAGTAGAGCAAGCATTCCACCAGGTGAAATGTGTCACACTGGTTCAATTTCAGTTCCTGTGGGTGACAGCATGCCAAATTAGTTGATAAGGTGCACGAGTGTAGAAGCCTAAGTTCTGCCTGATTTCTGTGCCCTCTGTGCAAAGCCCCTAGTTTAAACATTAACATGCCACACACAGTCAAGTTGACAAGTCGTGACAGGATTTGTATTCTGTGGAAGGAAATCTTATCATGTGAGAAGATAGTAACTGAGGTACCTTCCAAATCTCAGGTTGTTAACTCGCAGTAGTTTGACCAACACACTATTCACAGTGGATTCTAATCACTTGACAGTAGTCAGTGTAATTTTCTCCTCTGTCTGTGTGAATGAGAAGGAATGCCAAAACTTGACATTTTGTTTTACTGATTGTAGCTTGCTATCTATCACTTTCAATCATTCTTTCTCATGCCACACAACCTTATGACTTAACAGAGACATAACATCTCTCATGGGACTGCACATTTCACTACAGTATGTACAAAGTTGGTTTTCGTGGCTGTTGTCTTTGCCTGGATTTCAATGTGCCCCAGTGTTGAGCAGAATGTTACAATCATCTCCTGTGTTTCTAGCAGGAGAAGTCAGTAGAACAACATCAGCATAATTTTCTATGTTGCATATATCTATATGATTGCTTGGAGGGCACTTAGAGAATAAGGGGGGACAAGAAACTCCTCCCTCAGTCATGCCTCTTCTGCTTCAGACTCCTAAGGATCTGTATTATTAAATCGCTAAAACGGTTATGCAATACCTTGCAGGTTGCCTGTTTAATGCCTTCCAGAGGCAACAAAGATTTGATTTTCAGTATTTGATATAAATATTGACTAACTTTAAAATGATGTTATAACCTACTTATTCAGCACTATAATCTTACATTTAAGGTTTAACATAATATGACAAGTATTAAAATTAGTAACTGTACTTGTACTAAGGCAGTGTAGAACACGATGTGCAAATCACCCACATTATTTAAACCCAGTATTTGAGAACGTAAGCACTTACCGACTTCCTACAAACCGTACAAATAATTTTAAACCATTAAAAACCTTTTTCTCAAAGACACCCCTCACATAATAATGAAAGGAAAAAAGTTTATCGTTTACCACATTTTCGCTATTGATGCTCCCAAACTTCAGCATCAGGTGTGACTTTTTAATTTATTACTTCTTAGCCACTAGCTTTATTCACAAGACATTTTGTAGACAGCATTGTCATTTATCACTGAATGTACATGCAAAATTATTTCATTGTACAATGCACAGTTCAGGAGATATTATGTCATAAACATTGAGATACATGTAAAACTTGCTTTTCTTAAAACAGATTGCAAAACTCAGTGCAAATTACCAAAATTCGGTTCCGACTTTTTCTTTAGTCCATGGGCGAAAAATAAAAAATTAATAAAATGAACATTATTAGAGCTTTCAACCACAAAGGTTTTACATACTTAACATCAAATATTTAACACATTATCTCATTTATAAAATAATGAGACATTTGAAGCTGTTTTATACATGGGACTTCAATTCTTTCAAGAATTAGTGGTGGTGGTGGTGGTGGTGGTGGTGGTGGCGGCAGCAGATGCATATAATTCTGCACTGCAGACCATAAGTGCACCACCAGAAATTGTCACCTAATGGACTGTAGCAGGTTATAAGTGTTTGCATAAATACTAGGAATGGAGGTGATCATAGAAGCCCCAGTACACAGTGTAACTCTTTTATGGTTAACTGTATTGAGAGTGTTCACGTTAGATGGCTGAAAAACCCAAACATTGTGCAACAATAACTGAGTGGGGACATTATGAAGGACTTATAAAGCTAAAGCAGCTGGTTTTGGTTGCTCCACATGTCCTGTGATCAAAGCACTGTATAATGTTGAACTGTCTGAGGGACCAGGCTTTCAAGATTCCTCGGCTATAGCAACTAGGAAAACTCATTATTGATAACGGTGCCCAAAAATCACAATGATCCATTAAAATTTAGTATCAGGTCCTTAATTTAATTTACAAAAATTTAAAAGCATGATCTTAACAGTTTTAAAAATAATACATACAAATTTATCAGCAGAGGGTTAAAATTCAGTATGTTGTGTCTATAACTTCAACTTGAAAGACTGCAAGGTTCTCTGCAATCGGTTGTCAATTGAACCCATCCAGAGCCATGGGCCTATCTTTTACACCAGAGATGAGATCCTCATGCTACCAAGGTACACGTGTTCCACGTACTTACCCTGTAAACTTCAGAATTAATACATGGGTAATGTGGTGGATTCCGTTTATGATGCAGTTCACCCACCGCTAGATCTGGTCTCAACATTTAAGGGGATGTAGAACGCCCTATAGTGGTGACAATATTAAATTTTGTGACTTGGGTTCCCTATATTTCTGAAAACACTTGACACGAGACTTTTATAGGACATTATGCACTTTGGGCACTGAACTAAAATAATTGTGTTTCAGCCAGTGGATGAGAAATACAATTTTTTATCTATACATTTCAAATTTTGTTGAGACAAACGGAAAAAAAAAATTGCCAGGTGCAAGTAGTACTCGCACTCTGAAGGTTTCATACAAACTTAATTACTTATACAGGGTGGTCCATTGATCGTGACCGGGCCAAATATTTCACAAAATAAGCGTCAAATGAAAAAACTACAAAGGACGAAACTTGTATAGCTTGAAAAGGGAAAGCAGATGGCACTATGGTTGGCCCCTTAACATAGACAAATGTAACGTATTGCCAATATATAGAAAAAAGGATCCTTTATTGTATGATTATATGATAGCGGAACAAACACTGGGCCGGCCGGTGTGGCTGAGCGTTTCTAGGCGCTTCAGTCTGGGACCGCGCAACCGCTACGGTCGCAGGTTCGAATCCTGCCTCGGGCATGGATGTGTGTGATGTCGTTAGGTTAGTTAGGTTTAAGTAGTTCTAAGTTCTAGGGGACTGATGACCTCAGATGTTAAGTCCCATAGTGCTCAGAGCCATTTGAACCATTTTGAACAAACACTGGTAGCAGTTACTTCTGTAAAATATCTGGGAGTGTGCATGCAGAACGATTTGAAGTGGAATGATCATATAAAATTAATTGTTGGTAAGGCGGGTGCCAGGTTGAGATTCATTGGGATAGTCCTTAGAAAATGTAGTCCATCAACAAAGGAGATGGCTTACAAAACACTCGTTTGACCTATACTTGAGTATTGCTCATCAGTGTGGTATCTGTACCAGGTCGGGTTGACAGAGGAGCTAGAGAAGATCCAGAGAAGAGCAGCGCATTTCATCACAGGGTTGTTTGGTGAGCATGATAGCGTTACGGAGATGTTCAGCAAACTCAAGTGGCAGACTCTGCAAGAGAGGCGCTCTGCATCGCGGTGTAGCTTGCTGTCCAGGTTTCGAGAGGGTGCGTTTCTGGATGAGTTATCGATTATATTGCTTCCCCCTACTTATACCTCCCGAGGAGATCACGAATGTAAAATTAGAGAGATTCGAGCGTGCACAGAGGCTTTCCGGCAGTCGTTCTTCCCGCGAACCATACGCGGCTGGAACAGGAAAGGGAGGTAATGACAGTGGCACGTAAAGTGCCCTCCGCCACACACCATAGGTCAAACGGATATCAACTCCATTTTTTAAAATAGAAACCCCCATTTTTTTATTACATATTTGTGTAGTACGTAAAGAAATATGAATGTTTTAGTTAGACCACTTTTTTCGCTTTGTGACAGATGGCGCTGTAATAGTCACAAACATATGGCTCACAATTTTAGATGAACAGTAGGTCACAGGTAGGTTTTTTAAATTAAAATACAGAACATAGGTCCGTTTGAACATTTTATTTTGGTTGTTATAATGTGATACATGTACCTTACTGAACTTATCAATTCTGAGAACGCATGCTGTTACAGCGTGATTACGTGTAAATACCACATTAATGCAATAAATGCTCAAAATGATGTCTGTCAACCTCAATGCATTTGGCAATACGTGTAAAGACATTCCTCTGAACAGCGCGTAGTTCACCTTCCGTAATGTTCGCACATGCATTGACAATGCGCTGATGCACGTTGTCAGGCGTTGTCGGTGGATCACGATAGCAAATATCCTTCAACTTTCCCCATAGAAAGAAATCCAGGGACGTCAGAGCCGGGGACATCACATCCGGGGACGTCACATCCGGTGAACGTGCGGGCCATGGATGGTGCTTCGATGACCAATCCACCTGTCATGAGAGATGCTATTCAACCGCACGCGAGCTATGCGCCGGACATCCATCATGGTGGAAGTACATCGCCATTCTGTCATGCAGTGAAACATCTTGTAGTAACATCGGTAGAACATTACGTATGAAATCAGCACACATTGCACCATTTAGACTGCCATCGATAAAATGGGAGACAATTATCCTTCCTCCCATAATGCCGCACCATACATTAACCCACCAAGGTCGCTGATGTTCAACTTGTCGCAGCCATCATGGATTTTCCGTCGCCCAGTAGTGCATATTATGCCAGTTTATGTTAACGCTGTTGGTGAATAACGCTTCGTCGCTAAATAGAACACGTGCAAAAAATATGTCATTGTCCTATAATTTCTCTTGTGCCCAGTGGCAGAATTGTACACGACGTTCAAAGTTGGCACCATGCAATTCCTGGTGCATAGAAAAATGGTATGGGTGCAATCAATGTTGATGTAGCATTCTCAACACCGACGTCTTTGAGATTCCTGATTCTCGCACAATTTGTCTCCTACTGATGTGCGGATTAGCTGCGACAGCAGCTAAAACACCAACTTGGGCATCATAATTTGTTGCAGGTCGTGGTTGACGTTTCACATGTGGCTGAACACTTCCCGTTTCCTTAAGTAACTTAACTATCTGGCGAACGGTCCGGACACTTAGATGATGTCATCCAGGATACCGAGCAGCATACATAGCACATGCCCGTTGAGCATTTTGATCACAATAGCCATACATCAACACGATATCTACCTTTTCCGCAATTAGTAAATGGTCTATTTTAACACGGGTTATGTATCACGAAGCAAACACCGTCCGCACTAGCAGAATGTTACATGATACCACGTACTTATATGTTTGTGCCTATTACAGTGCCATCTATCACAAAGCGAAAAAAAGTGGTCCAACTAAAACATACATATTTCTTTACGTACTACACAAATATGTAATAAAAAATGGGGGTTCCAATTTAAAAAAATGTAGTTGATGTCCGTTTGACCTATGGCAGCATAGCGCCATCTGGTTTTCCCCTTCAAGCTAGAGAAGTTTCGTTCTTTGTAGTTTTTTCGTTTGACGCTTATTTTGTGAGATATTTGGCCCACTCATGAGCAATGGACCACCCTGTATAGTCAGTTCATCCATCGTGGGAATCGAGAACACCTCTCTCTCTCTCTCTCTCTCTCTCTCTCACACACACACACACACACACACACACACACACACACACACACACACACGACCAACATCTCTAGCAGCTCTCAGACTGGAATGCCATTCCAATATGTGTTGCCGGAGACGGTGGTCGTGTGTGCAAGAGTTGTGCTTGCTTATGTGAATGAATGTGTGTGTGTGTGTGTGTGTGTGTGTGTGTGTGTGTGTTTCTTTTTTGAAGAAGACTTTGGCCAAAAGTTAAATGTGTGAAGGTATTTTTGTTTTGCCTGTCTGCAACTCGGCATGTTCTTATATTGATGATATGTCAACCTGGAATTTTCATTGTTTCAAGTGAGAAAAGAAATATTTTTCTGTGAGATGAAATTCCAAATAAACAATTTTTAGATATTTTTTTACCTTTTATTATGCTATGAAACTACACTTCTTCCAAATTTGATGATTCTAGGGTAATGGGAAATACCCTGTAAGCCTTATCGAATGAGTTTGCGAGTGTCAAAATGTGTGACATAAATGGCCATATCTTTGGATTGTAACAATATTATGAAAAGGAAAATTGCTACTCACCATGCAGTGGAGATGCTGAGTTGCAGATAGGCACAACAAAAAGATTGTCACAAATAAAGCTTACGGCCTGTAAGGCCTTCGTCAGACAAACAACAAAGTGGGGGTTTCATTTTTACTGACTGAGGTGCGGAACCCTAAAAGGTAAGTAAACTGTTTATTATTTCAAAAGTAACCACTATAACTATTAATACCTGTACCCTGCTGTGAGGCAAGAGGGTCAATGCCTTTACAGAAAAATGTCTGCGATTGTCTACTGAACCACGATTGTACCAAGGTGGGCACCTCTTCATCCGAAAAGCCACAAACATCTTTCTTCAGGGCTCCAAAAATATGGAAATTGCATGGGTGGAGATCGGGATGATATGGAGGATTTCTATGTACTTCCCAGAAAAGCTTCTTCAGCAT
This sequence comes from Schistocerca americana, assembly GCF_021461395.2. Lineage (NCBI taxonomy): Eukaryota > Metazoa > Arthropoda > Insecta > Orthoptera > Acrididae > Schistocerca > Schistocerca americana. The sequence goes on from NC_060123.1 coordinate 156,551,985, forward strand.
AGTCAAACCAAGCATGGCAACATGTGGGACAGTTGATTTGCTTCGGATGTAAATGTGCTCACCTGAGAACAATCATGGTTCCACAGTCAATCACAAACATTTTTCGATGACGGCACTGACCATCATCTTGTCTCACAGTGGGTTAAATGTATTTATGGCAATTACTTTTGCAACTGCTTGAAAATTTCAATACCCCACTCCACTTGGTTTCTGAGATTTAAGCAATAATTTAAGCGAAAATGTGAATTTTTCAGAACAGTTTTTAAAGCTATAAATGAATAATACTTACTTAATATATGTTTTATTTTTTTTTTCACTCAAAGCATTAAACATGCTGTGTATTATCCTCTTGAACATTTTTCATAGATATCATTCTTCTCTCCCTTTGGACTTCTTACTGCTCATTTCTGCTGCATAATGTGCTTCATCAATGTGAACCTTGTCCATCCAGGAAAAATTTCCATATGCTGTAGCACTTTCGCCCTACCAGTATTGTAATCATTAAAAGCAATACCAACTTCACAGACCCTCTGTTTTAGTGTCTTCCGCCCAACAAAAACATTTCTTGGTGTGCAAACCCATATAAGATTGTTGAAATAACTCATTTGGATTCTGTGTCTTCCCATATAAACACTCATTCAACAAGTCAGGTCTCTGTAAATTGACATTATGACTTCCATAATGTTGCTGGGATGGAATGTTTTTGGCTGTATTAGTGTTCGAATATTGGACATTGATTTACTTGCACCACAAATCTGGTCCAGAAGGTCAAAGTTGATGTACTGGTTTGCTGACATCTGTTGACAGTTTGTATGAGGAGGTGGCCCATACTGCCTGCTGCATTCTGAACAAATCATCGATGTTATTCTTAATGGCTGTCCCATGGCATCAATAGTTTTGTCTGCCAGTCTAACCCTTACAGTTTTACCACCAGAAAATTTCTTGCATCTCAAACTTAGTTTCAACTTCCTCAGTCTGGTGCCCATCATCTTCTGGACATGCTCCTCACATTCCAGTTTTGTGATAATCTTACTTCCACCGACTAAGCAGCTACTACACTTCTAAATGTTTTTGAGTCCTCATCACCTAATAAGTTAGAATAACAAATACCCATTTCATTTATGGTTAACTAAATATTTCAGTAGCTGCATAGACCTCCATTTCACCACTTGTTCCCTCATAGTTCCTATCACAATATGTGCTGCTTAGTTCACTGATTTGTATTTATAACAATGTTTTGTCAGGACCAGGAAGTCTATTACCTTTCCAGTATCCATACTGGCCACCACGCCAACAGAGAACTTTTACATACTATATGAGTTTATATTAGGAAAAGCTACTATAGTAAAGATTGCTCAAATCGGCACGGGTATAATTCGGAAATTTGCCCAAACCCTACAAGTGTTTCAGTCCCGGCGCATTCTGTGCACTTTTATATGCTGATTTTTTTTGTATAAAGCAAAATGTGCCTAACGTGGAAATGGAAAGCGAATCTTAGAACATACTTAATAAGTCATTGTATAATGTGGAAAAGAGGCTATACAGTACTACTGTATTACAGTTCATTAATTATTCACGACTCTATAAGGATGATACTTTTAACACTTCTGTTAAGCAGCGCAGAGCCAAGAAAAGAGATCCAGCGCAGTGCGCCACTGCTGGTGCGGACCTAAAACTGCACTGCTCTGTGCAACAACGAATAAGTTACGCTCAGTGTCAGTACAGTACATCAAAGGAAACGGTTCCTTCGTCAGCGCTCTGTTTGTGGGCTTTCTCATACATGCTGGTGCATATAGGAACATTACTGGGCATCCACCAGCACTCTGCTGCAATGTGCTCAGTGAAAGAGGTGAGTATTGTTGTGTTAAATGGTGGTTTTACCCAGCAAGGTCATTATTTTCTGCCAGTTTCAGTTGACTAGTAGCAATTTAAGAGATACAGTAACATGATGCCCAACAAACAGTGCATGACATTATGTTGTGTTTCAAGTGCGGTAAAACACAAATTTATGAGACTTTAAGATAAAAGGAAAAGATTTGGGATGAATGGATGAAAGCACACAATCAGATGAGAAGAAAGGCGAAGAAGACCAGAAATGAAGAAATTAAAGAAATAGTGAGGGAATGGTTCGTAAGTGTGCGGGCAAAATCTTATCTTTATCTGGACCCGTGTCGCAGAGTGAGGCTCTGAAAGTCACTGAAGAGCTTGGAATTACGAAGTTTAAGGCATCCACAGGGTGGCTGGACAGTTTCAAAGCTAGGCATAACATCGTGTGGAATGAAGTGTGTGGTGAAGCTAAGGATATGCAGGAAAGTGTAGTAACAGAATGAAAGACAGTACTATCCACCTTAATTGTGAATTGTGGTGAGAACACAACTGTTTATTCACAAAAAGCCCATTCATTGGAAAACCTCATTATCCAAGTAATTATCCACAACAAAATTTTTGCACATCCAGATATATTTTCTTTATTTGAGGCCATAAGCTTATTTGCTTCCCTGGTATGAAGCTATACTTTTGTTGCCATAATTTTTCTGAATTGGGTAATGCATTTGTTTATTCAAATAAGTCACCAATTAAAATTTTCATAACAATAATGCTTTTTTTAATTGTCTGTTAACATAGTTAAACAAGATAACTGTTGAGTTATATAGTTTGACAGCACTGCAACATAAACTTGACATTACATTACTATACTCTGAAATATAGTTACGGAATTCACAAAATATTCACATGCACATCTTAATATGCAATCCACAGAAAGGTCCAGCAGTCCATGAGCAGCATCCGATATGAGCACATCATGTAGAAATGTGTGTGAATGTCCATGAGTGAATACCATCACAATAACATGAACTGTGATCTATGGAAGACTAACGTATCTGTAGACAAGAATGCTGAGTTTGTTACAGAACTGTTTACAAAATATGCTGCCACTGATATGACTACAAAGTGTGTGTGTTAGCCCGGTAATTGTGAAAAATAAACAGAAGAGAAAGAAGAAGATGAGAGATGGCAAAATCTCACCATGCCTAGAATGGCTTTTTGTCACCCTCGCAATCTCTGCAATATCCTTGTCAGACCCTATGCTCCTTCTGCACCCATCTCCCTATCCTATGGCTCCTACCCCTATGACCATACCCATTGCAAGACTTGCCCCATTCACCCTCCTACCACCACCTATTCCAGCCCTGTAACTAGAAAAACAATACTATCAAAGGAAGAGCCACCTGTGAAACGACACATCATATACCAGGTGCTATGCAAACACTGTTCAGCCTTTTACATCGGCATGACTACCACACAGTTATCAGTCAAGATGAATGGGCGTAGGCAGATGGTGTGTACAGGCAACATACAATATCCTGTTGCAGAGCGTGCTGTACAACATGACACTCATGACTTCCATGCCTGTTTCACCACAAGCACCATCTGGATTCTTCCCCCAGACATCAGTTTCTCAGAACTCTGCAGGTGGGAACTAGCACTATAACATGGCCTTGGTTCTTGCCACCCACCTGGCTTTAATTTATGTTACTTCCTTCCGTCTCAGCATTCCATTTTAGTTTTCTATATCTTTCATTTCTGACTTGTCTAGTTTTCATCGTCCTCCCTCCCATCTCTGTTACATACAATGCACATAGCTTTTCACTCTTATTAACTTGTGCACAACGTTTTAGTAGTAATCTCTGTCTTGCATTTCACCCTGTCTCCCATTTTTAAGCTCTCAGGTTTTCAAATCTCGTCTGTCCAACAGTCAGTCTTTCCTTCTCATACCATCGGGTAAGCCTCTAAGTCTCTTCTGACCCTGGGTTCTGGGTGACTTTTCTAAACTGTACCCCTTACATTAAACCTCTCTAGTCCTTTTCCTTCACCCCTCTTACTTCCCCTTCAACTTTTCCACCAGAAGGAGCCACTGGCTTGAAAGCTTGTAAAAGTTAAATTCTTTTGTCTGTTCCCCTGCCATCAAAATGAACGAGGATCTTGTTTGACCATATGCAACCCAAATGGATAGCGAGTTAGGAAAACCTAAGGTTAAGCAAAAGAGTGAGAATGAAGAATTGTATATAGCTGTTTATAGATGGTATAGGAATTCCAGTCGGTGGCCCGATAACAAAGAAAAAGCAGATGTATTTAATAAACAACTTGGCAGTAGTAACTTGTTCGCAGTAAGTGAGGGGTGGCTATCAAACTGGAAAAAAAATGGCATGGCATTTAGCAGTTGATGGTCGCCAGGGAAAGTTACTCAGCTCACAGGAAAAGATGCAGAAGAGTTTGTAAACAAGATATGGAAGATAACAGAGAAAGAAGATTTAACTGATGATGCCTTGTATGAGAGTTGCCCGGGAAGTAATGCAACACTTTTTTTTTCCTTCAACAATGCTTTATTGAACATAATGAGAATTACATACACGAATGAATGGTGTTTTATTTACACACCCTACTTTTCCACGTAATCTCCATCAAGTCCTACGGCCTTACTCCAAGGGAAAAACAAGGGTGTGTATGTCCTGTAAATACGAATCCTTGTCCTGGTGATGGTACCAGTGCTTCACTGTGTGAACTTCCTTTGCAAATAGACAGATGCGGTGCCAACTGCCAAGTCATAATGAGTCTGTCATCACAATTGACAACATCAGCTCTCTGTCATCACAATTGACAACATCAGCTCTCTGCAACATGTCAGCTGTGGCAGCTGTGGATGGTCTCCCTGACTGCTGCAAACCGTGGAGCTCTGCCGAACCGTCTTCTGATGACCTCACCCTCTGTGCCCAGTAACTAAGTGTATTTCTGTCGACAGCAGATGCTCCGTAGACTTTGCACACGCATATGTGAATATTCCTCACAGCTTCTTTCTCTGCAGTTGAGAAATTCAATGACAGCACATTGCTTCTAATGCACATCACCTACAGACGCCATTTTGAAACTGTCCTGCGGCTACGCTATCTGTTGGAAGTGAGGACACTTGGTGTGCTAACTCAGGAAACTTCAAATATAATGTTTCGCATTCACAGCAATGTTTCTGGCTAAGAAAAAAGATGTGATGCATTACTTTCTGGGCAACTCTCGTACAAGGCTGATGACAGTGGACTCTCTTACACGATGCTTCCTTCGAAACCAGTAGCTGCCAAGAATGAGACGGAAGCTTTTGGGTACAAGCAACAGAAACAAGCATAATATTAATAGCATATTGTAATGCAAATGGGAGTCAAACTACTACTCCTGGTGATTTGGAAACCACAACATTCATGCTGTTTTCGACACAGTGACATAAATACACTACCAGTCGAATATTGCACGCAGAAAAAAGTATGGATGGACAGAAAATATAAGAGAATGGTTCCACAAAACATTTGTACCAGCAGTGAGAAGAGAGCTGAAGACGAAAAGCTTCCACTGAAAGCTATCCTTATTATTGACAATGCATCCAGTCATTCTTCCAATGTGACACTGAAGTCCCCTGATTCAGCCCATGGTCCAGGAAATTTTTGAGTCACTTCAACATCAAAATCAACATGCATTTCTTGTCGCCTTATTGAATGAATGTGAAGACGACTATGATGAACGTGTGGAAAGAAAACAGCTTACGTGACTTGTTTCCCAAGCAACCAAAGCATGGGATAAAGTGGAGAGCACTGTCATAATGAAGAGCTGGAGAAAAGTGTGGCCATCCATTGACACAAAGTTGGGCCCAGTACTGAGCGACAATGATGAGTCAGTCAATTCAGAATCATCAACTGCTGTTACTTTGTGCGCTGATATGTTCTACAAGCTTCCCAGAGGAGGATAAATTGATTATGAAGATGTTTCTAAGTGAATGAACCAGGAAAAGTGTGAGACAGACTAAACTTTAACAGATGAAGAAATAAATAGAAGCGTGCAGTAAAGTATTGATGGAAATGATGAAGAGGACATAGGAGGAGAGAGCTTGGAGATTTCTCACAATGCTGGTGCTGCAGTTGCAGATGGTCTTCCTGGAGTAGACTACGCAACAGATAAATGCAGTGCCAATGTAACGCTTGTAAAGCAGTTGCATGATAAAGCATGCTGCCGTCACATATTATCATTGCAACAATTAAAAATTTGAGACACTTTTCATAGTGGGTGAAACTACTGTATAATTATGTACACTCTCAGGGACAACATTTTCTTTGAAAATGAATCTATTTGGATTTTGAAGTATATCCCCATGTTTTTATAATTGTATTTTTGGATTTAAAAAAGTATATCCCTTATGTTTTAAAATAAATGTCAGACACATTCAAGAATATGCCACTTCCACTAATCTGGCATCCATATGTCCAAGGAATGGATAGTATGAAGTATACTATTAAGTCAAAACAGAAACTTTAGTTTACAGTATGCAGCAATCAAATCATCAAAGATTTATACCTAAATGCTGTACCCTTCACAAAGGTAAAAAGAAAGTGCACATCTGTAATAACACCACAAAAATTCTTCAGACCCAATGTTTTCTGAAGATAATTAGCCAGCTCATGACCTCTGCAAATTTGGTTTGCACAGCACTGACATGACAATGCCCTCCAAATGTTTTATCTCATCTAGACATACTAAATGACATAAGTATGGCTGCAATCACTCTCACTCTAGAAAACATGGTATGTTGCAAAAGATGACAATGCTTTTCTATTGTGACGATTAATGCCAAGATTATAAAGAATCTTAAAGCAATAACTGGAACCAAATACAGTTAAAAACCAGTGCCACATTTATATTCCTCAAAAACTAAAATAGAAGCGAAGTTAACACGTAATTATGTACACGAAGTAAAAACACATTGTGGTAAATGGAGCATATTGATAGCTGCCTGTCACAGGCTTCACAACTGGTACACACCCTCACCACAAAAGGAACCCATGTGCCACTGGGCAATCACCTCTTTGAAGCCAATGGGGTGGTAAGGAGGAATTATGCCATGGCCAGGTAGTACCTTTCACTGGCCTCAGAGTGTTGTCCCTTCCTGTCACTGTTCTTCCCATAGAAATATTGCACACTAAACAGTGATCAGTGGCTGCAGGAGTACAGGTATCTTGCCATAAGATTCCTACTTCAGCTCTTCTTAGCTGGTGCATTTATCAGGTCATTTCTCTACATACAAATGTGCCAGGGCAGCCAACAGAGAAATACCGCCTGCTGTTGGAAACGGAGAAGGAAGCACAGCACACTTTTGAGTATTTTTACTGCTAGAAACACATGCCAAATAGCTTCAAAGCCAGCCAAGAAGGCTTCATTGCAAACTTCATTGCATTGCAACATTTTCCAATTTAGTGCTTTCAAGACGATATTTAAGACGTTGGTAAATATGCGTGGCAGGAATCAAACAATGGAAAATCCAAGATGAAATGTAACAATACGAGAGAAGGAAAGTTGCTACTCACCATATGGCGGAGATGCCATTAATGGCCGAAAGCTATGATTGTGTGAATCTTTTTATTGTGCCTATCATGATTCAGCATCTCCGCTATATGGTGAGTAGCAACTTTCCTTCTCTCGTGTGTGCGTGTGTGTGTGTGTGTGTGTGTGTGTGTGCGATATTTTTTTTTTTTTGGGGGGGGGGGGGGGGGGGGGGGAGGGGGGGCACACGCAATTCAGAGCCAAGAGAATCTTCTACTATGAGTCATCAGTGTATTGAAGTATGGTTTCTACTATATTTCATTAGGTACAAAATTACTACTGGATATCTAAAAAAATACCTAATGTAGAAAATAACCCAATCTTTCTCTAGCTACATTAATTAGATTCAAACCAAGCCTTACTAAAGCCTGTCTCATAAACCATAAGTGTTCATATACAACTTATTAAATTCTGTCTCATTTATGCAGAGCAAGGAAATGATTATGCTAATTATTTTCCAAAAAACCACAGCACACTATAAAAAGCCAATGTCTGATGGGAAATCCACAGGATTGATAGAAATATAATCTTAAAAATGTCTGTTGGTAACTTACATGGTCCAGTAACATTAATGTAACCACTGCCTTTGCTCTATGTCATCATGCAAATACCACTCACAGCCAGCAGGTGGCAGCATTAGCAGTGAAGGGTATATAAAGCGTGTCAGGTGGACGCAGGAAACAGAGCAGTAATATGGAAATTGATTGATTATCTGATTTGCAAAAGGGCATTATCACAAGGGTGTACACATTTACTTTGTGAACTGTTTGTGTGCTGCCACGGCTAAAGTACATTGTGCATGGCGAAACGGCAGAATCCTAACAGGCGCCGTGGCAATCGTGGTGTACTACAAGCCGTAGGCCATAAATGACAGGGGTGAATGACGGCTGTGCAGATGAATAGATGTACACTGACCAACCAGATGAACCAAAGGGCTACCAACAGTGCCTCCTCTATTACCAATCAGCAAACACTGCTGCATATGGGTCTCCACAAACAGCGCCTTGTTCACGCACCCCTGCTCACTGTTGTCATTGACGATGAAGGCTGGAATTTGCATGTCAATACTGCAGCTAGCATGTCAATACTGCAGCTAGCATGTCAATACTGCAGCTAGCATGTCAATACTGCAGCTAGCATGTCAATACTGCAGCTAGCATGTCAATACTGCAGCTAGCATGTCAATACTGCAGCTAGCATGTCAATACTGCAGCTAGCATGTCAATACTGCAACTGCAGTCCACTGAGTGGAGACAGACATACTTTTCAGATGAATCATGTTTCATGCTCCACTGGACAGTGTTGGAGGGTATGGCCTGAAATGTCAAAAATCAAGCGCCCTACAACATTCGCTGGAAGGGTTCAGGCCAGAGGACATTCCCTGAGTGATCCTGTCATTCTGGAAGGAAAAATTGGTCAACACAACTATGCATCTACCCTTTGGGACCATGTCCACCCCTACATGCAGTTTGTTTTTCCACAGCACAACGACATCTACTGGCAGAACAATGCAACATGTCACACAGTTCGCAATGTCTGCGCATGGTTTAAGAACTGACTATACTCCTTTGGCCACCAAGCTTCCCAGATTTAAATCCAACTGAGAATCCATGGGACCATCTTGATTGACTGTATTATGTGCCATGGATCATCAACTGAGAAATCTAGCAGAGCTGGCCATGGCAATTTAGTTAGCATGCTTCCACGTCCCTGTCAGTACCTTCCGGAACCTCACTGACATTCTTCCTGCACGTCTCACAGCAGTCCACATTGTAAAATGTGGTTATTCAGGCTTTTGACAGGTGGGCATGCACATTAATGTGGCAGGACACTGTAGTCTCCTCATGGCAAAAAATATTATCATCCTGAGGTATGACTGCCTTGCTGATCCATACATTGTGCATCTACAACCAAAGCATTATCTAACAAAGATTTTATACATAATACACATGTTCACTGTTACCTGAGACTGAAGTATTTTAAGATGTTTAACATTTAAGACCTTGTTTCCTCCACAAGTGGTAAAAAAGAGTGTCGCCATATAGGAAACCAGAATTCAATGAAAAGTTAGTTATTTTCATTTATTGAAAGTTATAACACAAAAAACATTTTCTAATGTAACGTATATGAGTGCCTTCCGGTCAAAAGGCTCATGGAATGATAAATATACTGAATATACTGTCACCCTCAGATATATAAGGAACATGTACTGTCACAAAAATTACCTGTAAATTGATGGTGGGAGCAAGTGTGTGGAGTACCCCACTAAAAATTAATGTCATCCTACAGCCTCTTATCACAAGGGAGCCGAACGGCTAGAATTTGTGCACAAAAACAAATACTTCTGCAAACCAATACAGAAAAGGTCAATTACCTGTCAACTCAAAAAGATGATTCACATGTGTTCTGAAACTGCTTATGTTTCACTTGAGTACGGCATCCATTTGAAAGCTGACAATTTTCTGATCCCCTTGCTTCCACTATTCCTGAAGAACTGGACAAATTGTTTCTTACAAATAGATCTCAGGATTCCAAGTTTTTCATCATTGTCAGATGAAACAAATGTTCTGTTGCTTGGGTGGTTCATGTGTGGTGCAGGTGCAAATGTTTATGCAACACTAGTTTGAGTATCACATACTCTATGTACACAGAGGGGTCATCCAATTCAGAAGCCACTTTCTTCAGAGACATACAAAAAGATGTGGAAAAGTTGGGAGACAGTATGATTTTCTAAATTTCTTGGATGCACTACAATTTGTGTTCTATCACTATAAATTCAGAAAGTACTTTTCTTCCTGAAAAACTAGGAATGTACTACTCAATACAGGAGAGCTTCCAAAAAAGAAAAAGGTGTGGTGTACTGAGATACAACATAAGAAGAGTTTGCGACAATTGGCACCAAAAGTACAGTGGACGTCTGTCTACAGCAGGAACATCGCTGCGTGCAAACCAATCATACTGCCCACGAGAATCACGCCCCCAGGAGCGGCAGCGCCACCAAGTAGAGAGACGCACACCTAAGTAACCGTGCACCAGCACAAGTTGTGAACTGCAAGCTGTAATCCGGTCCGAGTCTTACTAGGAAGTTCCTGCAGAATATTCGTCGTGTCAGCAAGTCATCAAGAGAGATTGAAAGAGTGCTGATAGACAGACATTGGTTAGTCTTCAGTAGAAATTATGAATTGAATTATTGTGTATGGACAGAGACTGCATGCCTACAGATTTAACTGAAAACAATATTTTTTAAAAGCTACATATTTTCAAGCTGTTTACAAAACAACCCTATCCCGTTCAAAATACGCTGCATTACAACAAATATATTTCTCCCACCGATGTTTCCACTGTTCGAAACATTTTTTGTAGTCATCTTTAGAAATGGTTGACAGTTTCCCCCTCATTTTTTATTCACTTCTTCAAGGTTTCCAAATCGATGTGCTTTCATGCCCTTTTTCAAGTGTGGGAATAAGAAAAACTTGCATGGAGCCAGGTCGGGCAAGTGAAGTGTGTGGGGCAGCAGAACCATGCCATTTTTAGCCAAAATATGTAACAGAGATGGCTGTGTGTGCAGGTGTGTTATCATGGTGGAAGAACCAGTCTCCTGTCGGCCACAATTTGGGTTTTCTTTGACAAACACTATTGTGCAATCTTCTTAAAACTATCAAATAAAAGGTTTGATTGACGGGTCTGACCTGAGGAACAAACTCTAAATCGACTACGCCCTTGGCATCAAAAAAGCAAATCATCACTTTACATTTGATTTGACTTGATGACATTTTTGGACAGGGTGTTGATGTCTTCTATTGGCTAGACTGTTGCTTCGTCATTGGATTGTAACCACAGCACCATTACTGATCAACCAGTAATGACATCTGACACAAAATCTGGATCAGTTTCAGGCTGTTGTTTCAGGGCATGACATGTTTCAACTCAACCTTCCTTTTGATTATCAGTCAGAACCTGAGGAACAAACTTGACAGAAACACTTTTCATTCCCAAATCTTTTGTTAAAATTCATTGAACCAAGCTCCAAGATAACCCACTAATCTCTGATAGTTGATCAACTGTCTATCAATAGTCTGTGAGCACAAGCTCTTAAATTTTTTCAATGTACAAAGGGCGTTCAAAAAGTTTTGCATAATCATCTCTATTTTTTTTATTTTTTGTAGGAGTAACATGAAATTTTTTATAAACATACTTCGGACATTTAGCTATACATTGAGCCTACCCAATGTAGCCTCCATCAGCTGTGATGCATCTGGCCCAATGTTCTTTCCATGATGTAGATGCACTTTGGTAAAATTCTGGGGATTGACTTTTAGACCATTGCTTGACACAGGACGGAAGGTCTTTCTTACTATCAAATGTTTTACTGCCCAGGTGGGCCTTCAGACAACCAAAGAGATAAAAGTCAGAAGGAGCCAAGTCTGGACTGTAGGGAGGATGAGGAACAATTTTCCAACCCATTTTCCTGATTTTCTCCTGCATCATAAGGGCTGTATGGGGTTTGGCATTGTCATGGTGTAGCCGGATGAGCTGACCCTGAAGCTGTGGTTTGATGGCACGTTGCAGCTTGTTCAATGACAAACAGTTACGGTCCCAGTTAATTGTGGAGCCAGGTTCCAAACAGTCAATGAAAATAACACCCCACTGATCCCAGAAGAAGGAGGCCATCACCTTTCAGCCTGCTGTTCGTGAAAGTCTCAGTTTCTTCTTCCAAGTAGCACCTGGATGACGCCACTCTGTGGATTGGGTTTTGCTCTCGGTTCGGACAAAAACAACCATGTTTCATCCTAGGTAATGACACCATTAAAACACTGTCTGCACTCTTCTGTAAAGGTCTTCATGAGACCCTCGCACACATTCTTCCTCATCGTCTTCATTTCTCTTGTCAATAATCTACGCACCCAACATGCACAGATTTTTCTGTACCCTAGTGAATGTGCCAGTGATACCACACTACCCAATGACAAATGAGTCATTTCAGCAAGCTGTCGTGTTATCACACATCTGTCATTTTGGATGATTTGATCAATGGTCTCCTTATTTACATCACTCACTGCCATCGATGGTCTACTGCATCGTGGATTGTCCAGTAGAGAGAAATCAACTTCTTTAAACCCCTGCAACCACCACTGGATACTGCTGCGATCCACTGTGTCCTCCTCATAAACAGGGAGCTACTTCCTGAGAATCGATGTGGCAGAATCATCGTCTGTCTTGAAGAGGAACTCTATCACCAACCGTTGTCGCATACTGACATCTACTTCATGGTCCATTATGGCTCACATGTAAATAAATGAAAATACTTTTATATGCCAACTTATAGCTAAATGTTCCAAGTATGTTAACATAATATTTCATTCTCCTCCTGCAAAAAATAAAAAAATAGAGACGACTGTGCATAACTTTTTGAATGACCTTTGTATTTGTTTATTTAGGCAGCTGGTGGATGTCCAGAATGAGGTCTGTCATCAAATGACATGTTGCCAGTTTTACATTGAGCAAACCACTTGAACTTTAGTTTTTCCCATAGCAGCAATTTGGTAAGCTGTTTTCAATGTTAAAACAGCTTCAACAGGATTTTTACCAAGCAGAAAATGAAATTTCATAGCTGCACATTGTTCACTTAAACTTGCAATCATAAAAAACACTAACAAACCAGTGCTAGCATAAACAATCACTGGAGATGAACAGAACATGCCAGGTCAACAACACAGACGGCACTGAACTGGCAATGAGTTGCTCTATACACGTCTACCAGCAGGAAGGCGTACTACATAAGCTCTGCTCACAGCAATGTCTATTCCAGTTTTTTTTTTTGGGAATGCCCCCAGTCCATTAGTTTGGAACTGTTCTTCAAACAGTATCAAGACAAAAGATTTATTTTCTTCTGACTTTAGTTCCAAGAACATTATTTAGTTTGGGTTCATGAAACTGTAGTTAATGCAGGACAGATAGGCTAAACTTGCATTCTAAAACTGCTGTAACCAGTGTTACCAAAGTTCAGTGATATTTTTTACTATTCACTATTCTGTTTTACTTTTAATGTGTGTGTACTGTCCTAGAACCCATGCATACACCCTACCATGACACCTTTATTAGTCTTTCTCAGTGGCAGCGAGATTTTCATCAAAGTGGATGCCGCCCGACCACAACAAAAGGAAATGAAGGTGTAACAACTTTCTGTAAGTGACTAGATTCAGCTCAGATTGGTAAAAACTTCTTGGATAGGAAACTGGTCATGACACCCCCGCTTTTTCAGAAAGAAAAGAAATTAAAAAGACAATATGGCATTTGCTTTAAACAGTTTAGGGATACCTTGGAAAACTGAAATCTGTGAACTGTCCATCAGAATGCTCCACCCTGCTCGGTGGGATGATCTCCATAATTATTAATGTAGATTTATACAGTTGAGCACAAACTGTTTTGATCGCATAAAACAATACTTTACATTCCGCATGTTGCTTACTGTTTATTAAAATGCGTGGTGCAGTTTAAATTCGCAGCAAATGTGAATTCCTTTAGTTTCCCATTTTTCATATGGTTATTACACAAATGCTAGTGGAAGTTTGGAGGAAGAGGGTCCTACAATAAAGCCAATTAAACTGAATACTACACCTTCCCATCTTTCTTTTCACTACAATAAATAAATCCGAACATATTATGCTTGCCCTATTACTGTTTGAAGGCTCACTGAGCCACTGTGAGTACTTCTTTGCACATTAAGGAAGGAAAAGAAGGAAGATTAGGGTTTAACATTCTGTCAATGACTTAAGCAATTTAGGGAAACAATGGAAAACCTACATTTGGATGGCCGGGTGGATTTGAACCGTTGTCCTCATGAATGCATGTCTAATGTCTTACCACTGCACACCTCACTAGATGCAGTGAAATCCAATTTTTGCACTTTTCAATTGAGTTAAAAAAATGGTGTAAACTGTGGGAAAATGTAAAAGGTGAGAAATCACAACATCATAGTTTATACATGATATACACTGTCAGTTCAAGAAGTTTCAAGGCTACATTTAGAGAGAGAGAGAGAGAGAGAGAGAGAGAGAGAGAGAGAGGAAAATTGAAATGGTGGTTTTAAGGCTTCAGGTATTCTATGCCCCCCCCCCCCCCCCCACTAGAGTACAACAAACAAAAATTCATACAACCATGTGAAATTGTCTAGATAGTCTTCCTTGGGATATTGTTCAACTTGCGCATTGCATTAGCTCGAATTTCGCTTATGTCACTCTTCATGTGAGTTTCTGCAGTTTGTCATTTTGTGATAGATTCATACTGACAATACCTAATCTTGCTACCTAGTATGATTTTTGCCAGAAAAGAAGTGTCTGTATTTTGTAGTTCACTCACGTCATGGCAGGTGTCCTAATGTTTTAACTTTTGTTTGTGAGTCAAGGTGTGTCGGACGAACTTTGCACATTTTCTATTCTTCTTCTTCAAAACGTGCTGACAAATGTCTTTAACACTTGATTGAGGGGCACCACTCCACTGCTATTTGTGACAACAATGTTGACACACTACATACACATATCCACTACTTAAATACTGCCTGCTCAGAGCTGACTGCTCGAATGCACATCCGTTGTTTACAGTTGTTAGTTCAAGCTGTTACTGTAGCTACTGTGCTGACGTCACTTATATACTAGGAATAAAATCAGTCTCGAAACTTTCTGGACAGATGATGTATGTACATAATATGCATCAAAATACTGTTGGAGAGCTGTTTATTACCTAATGGACGTTTTCTGGATTTGGTACCACATTTAGTTTCCAATGAGATATTCAACAACACTTTAGCACAACAAATCACACTACAAATGATGCGTTCTGGAGAGAGACAGATAGTAACAAACTGAGCCAAGTTCATATTAATTGTTTGTGAAGCTAAGGCACTGTATTTGACAGTGTTCTAATTTATACTTGCATACAATGAAAATATGCAGTTTAAGCGATACACTGCATTATAGATCTCTCCAAAATGAATGATGCTTAGCACAATTTGTTCTCCTAAGGTGTTGGGAAAAGTGACATCGGCAGGTAGACAAAGTACCCGAGCTTATCTGGCCATTTTAGATTTTATAATGAATAATGTGTAAATAACTGCAAAATGCTTTAAATATGGTGTGTGAACAGGTCAAGCTGTCATCACAGACTTTATTCCACATTTGTATTTGTTGGCTTCACAGGCTTGTAACCAAATTGTCACCTTCCCCTGACATAGACCTTGGACTATGCTACAATTCAGTCTGTCACTACAACAAAGATTTCACAGTGGGAGGGTTCCACACTTTAGTCTTTTAAGCTCACACGTTATGAAACATTAATAAGCCATTTTATTTATAATAAAAACATTTAATTTGGATGGTGTTGCATAAACATGACTTAATGAACAAATAGATACATCTGTTCATACTTCTTAACAAAAATATCCAAAATTGTAGGTTGTTTTGATTTTTTGGTGAATTTTTTCAATACGGGTTTCCAGTTCATAAACACAATAAAAAGATTTGACATATATCTGCAGTAGGAATATAATTTTTATTGTCTTCATTGCTGCATTTACATCTGCAATATAAGGAACTAAGTCACAGTCATTATCATTATCACTTCTTGCACTGTCATTGTTTTCCGGTGTATGAATGTCAATTAGATCTTCAACATGTATGTTTTCAACAGAGACAGCATGTCGTGAACGTGCAGGAAACCTTTTAATGGATGCTCCAATTGCATCTTCTCCCACGATGAAGCAAGAAGGCTTTCAGTGTAATCATTGTTGCTGATCTGGTATGTTGGATGCATTTCCTTTTTCTGAATAAATCCCACTTTTAGAAAGCAGTGGAGATGGTGGACTCCTTAACCTATGTCCATGTGTTGGCAAAATAGTAGAAATCACCTAAAACTGACACTTTAAAGCAGGCTGGGTCTCTTCTAGCTTCCATCAAACTTGAGGCCTTCTGCACTATGGCTTTCCTGTAATAAGTTTTGAAGGCCCACATAATGTCTTATTCCAAGGGCTGCAATTTGCTCGTGCAATCTTGAGGCAGGAACTCTAACTGCACATTGCTAAAATTTATATTTTTTGGATGTGCAGGGCAACATTCCACTAACAGGAGAATTTTGTGTTATTCATTACCATTCTTGCATCAAGACTACAGCATTGCTTCTCAAGCAGTTCCAATGTCATCTACAGTTTGTTATTGGAACTGTAGTTCGTGGGTAATGTTTTCACAATTTTAAAGCTATGTGGCATTTTTTATTTGGCAAACACAAAGGGTTTAATTTTTCCAAGTCATCACCGCTCTTGCCTAGCATTACTGCAAGCCTGCAAGGTGAACTTTACAGTGTTTCCCACCATGGTCATTTTTGGTTTTAGAGGAAAGTGTTTTGTTTGAATGGATGCTGAAAGGGAGAACAGTTTCACCTATGTTGACGATGTCTTTCAGTTTATACTAAGTTCTTGTAATCTACCAGTCTGCCATTCACTAACAGTTTTTATGTTTACACTGTTTCCTTCACCACACACAGTTTTGTTTAAAACTTTATACTGCTTCTTGTACCTAATGATCCAACTGTTACTTGTGGAAAAGTCCTAGACTCCAAGCATAATGGCCACATTCAGCACATTTTCGTGCAATGCTACACTTTTCATGAGGATGTTGGAAGCACATGCTGTGTGAAAGTAGTTCTTTGTACGAGGGTCACTCCAAAAGAAATGCACACTATTTTTTTAAAATCCGTCTTTTATTCTACATGTTTAAAAGTTTTACAGTGTGTAGATACATCCTTTAGGAACAATATTTTCATTTATCTACATAATTTCCATCCCTCTCAACTGCCTTAACCATCTTGGAACCAGCGCCTGTATACCCGCACAGTAAAATTCTGGACCAACCTGTTGGAGCCATTGTTTGGCAGCGTGCACAAGCGAGTCATCATCTTCAAACCTTATTCCAAGAAAAGTGTCTTTCAGTTTCCCAAAGAGATGATAGTCACATGGAGCCAGGTCACGACTGTAAGGCGGGTGTTTCAGTGTTGTCCATCCGAGTTTTGTGATCGCTTCCATAGTTTTTTGACTGATATGTGGCCATGCATTGTCGTGCAACAGCAAAACATCCTGCTTTTGCCGATGTGGTCAAACATGACTCAGTCGAGTTTGAAGTTTCTTCAGTGTTGTCACATATTCCTCAGAATTTATGGTGGTTCCACTTGGCATGATGTCCACAAGCAAGAGTCCTTTGGAATCGAAAAACACCGTAGCCACAACTTTTCCAGCAGAAGGCGTGGTTTTGAATTTTTTTTTTCCTTGGATGAATTTGCATGATGCCACTCCATTGATTGCCTCTTCATCTCTGGTGAAAAATGATGGAGCCATGTTTCATCACCTGTCACAATTCTTCCAAGAAATGCATCTCCACCATTCTCGTACTGTTCCAAAAGTTCACTGCATACCATTTTTCTTGTTTCTTTGTGAGCCACTGTCAACATCCGGGGAACCCACCTGGCACAAACCTTTTTTACCGCCAACACTTTGAGTATTCTGCAAACACCTCCTTCCCCTATCCCCACATAGCGTGAAAATTCGTTCACTGTGATGCGTCTGTCAGCAGTCACCAATTCGATAACTCTCTGCACATTGTCTGGAGTGTATGCAGTACGAGGCCTGCCACTGCGAGAACATTCCTCAAAATTGCCGTGCCTACTTTCATCACGTAACCTGCTTGCCCACCGACTAACTGTACTGCGATTGACAGCAGCATCTCCATAAACCTTTTTCAACCTCTTGTGGATGTCTCCCACTGTCTCGTTTTCACAGCACAGGAATTCTATGACAGCACGTTGCTTTTGATGAATGTCAGGTGTAGCAGTCATCTTGAAGACATGCTGTGATGGCGCCACTCAAGGGAACAAGTTGAACTAAGTTTGAAAACAAGCAGGAAGGATGTATCTACACACTGTAAAACTTTCACACATGCAGAATGAAAACTGTATTTTTACAAAAATAGTGTGCATTTTTTTTTTTGTAGTCACCCTCGTACTTCTTCCAGGTCCACATATTTAGAGTAACTGGCATACTTCAAATTTTTTTTCTAACCAGGTTCTCTGTTAATG
Source organism: Schistocerca americana (assembly GCF_021461395.2). Classification (NCBI taxonomy): domain Eukaryota; kingdom Metazoa; phylum Arthropoda; class Insecta; order Orthoptera; family Acrididae; genus Schistocerca; species Schistocerca americana. Next base: position 156,570,519 of record NC_060123.1, read on the forward strand.
ATGCTCAGCACAGATACAGGTATCCCTAAACATTGTGCAAATGCAACACGTGTTCTGTGTTAAACTACATCTCTTTTGGGGATTTATGATTTCTATTCCATCAAAACGATTTTTCTCTTTCTTTTAGTAATACAAAGGGCAGTCAAAAACTTTTGAACAATAGTCTTTAATTTTTTTTATTTTTTGCAAGAGGAGAATGATTTTTTTTTTTTTTTTGTGAACATACTTCAAACATGGGAAAGAAATACAGTAGAAGAAGAATGGGTAGCTTTGAGAGATGAAGTAGTGAAGGCAGCATAGGATCTAGTAGGTAAAAAGACGAGGGCTAGTAGAAATCTTTGGGTAACAGAAGAAATATTGAATTTAATTGATGAAAGGAGAAAATATAAAAATGCAGTAAATGAAGCAGGCAAAAAGGAATACAAACATCTCAAAAATGAGATCGACAGGTAGTGAAAAATGGCTACGCAGGGATGGCTAGAGGACAAATGTAAGGATGTAGAGTCTTATCTCACTATGGGTAAGATAGATACTGCCTACAGGAAAATTAACGAGACCTTTGGAGAAAAGAGAACCACTTGTATGAATATCAAGAGCTCAGATGGAAACCCAGTTCTAAGCAAAGAAGGGAAAGCAGAAAGGTGGAAGGAGTATATAGAGGGTCTATATAAGGGCAATGTACTTGAGAACAATATTATGGAAATGGAAGAGGATGTAGATGAAGATGAAATGGGAGATACGATACCGCATGAAGAATTTAACAGACCACTGAAAGACCAGAGTCGAAACAAGGCCCCAGGAGTAGACAACATTCCATTGGAGCTACTGATGGCCTTGGGAGAGCCAGTACTGACAAAACTCTACCATCTGATGAGCAAGATGTATGAGACAGGCGAAATACCCTCGGACTTCAAGAAGAATATAATAATTCCAATCCCAAAGAAAGCAGGTGCTGACAAATGTGAAAATTACCGAACTATCAGTTTAATAAGTCACGGATGCAAAATACTAATGTGAATTCTTTACAGACGTATTGAAAAACTGGTAGAAGCCGACCTCGGGGAAGATCAGTTTGGATTCCGTAGAAATGTTGGAACACGTGAGGCAATACTGACCTTACGACTTATATTAGAAGCTAGACTAATGAAAGGCAAACCTACGTTTCTTGCATTTGTAGACTTAGAGAAAGCTTTTGGCAATGTTGACCGCAATACTCTCTTTCAAATTCTGAAGGTGGCAGGGGTAAAATACAGGGAGCAAAAGGCTATTAACAATTTGTAGAGAAACCAGATGGCAGTTATAAGAGTCGAGGGGCATGAAAGGGAAGCAGTGGTTGGGAAGGGAGTGAGACACGGTTGTAGCCTATCCCCAATGTTATTCAATCTGTATATTGAGCAAGCAGTGTAGGAAACAAAAGAAAAATTCGGAGTAGGTATTAAAATCCATGGAGAAGAAATAAAAACTTTGAGGTTTGCCGACGACATTGCAATTCTGTCAGAGACAGCAAAGGACTTGGAAGAGCAGTTGAACGGAATGGACAGTGTCATGAAAGGAGGGTATAAGATGAACATCAACAAAAGCAAAACGAGGATAATGGAATGTAGTCTAATTAAGTCTGGTGATGTTGAGGGAATTAGATTAGGAAATGAGACACTTAAAGTAGTAAAGGAGTTTTGCTATTTGGGGAGCAAAATAACTGATGATGGTCGAAGTAGAGAAGATATAAAATGTAGACTGGTAATTGCAAGGAAAGCGTTTCTGAAGAAGAGGAATTTGTTAACATCGAGTATAGATTTAAGTGTAAGGAAGTCATTTCTGAAAGTATTTGTATGGAGTGTAGCCATCTGTGGAAGTGAAACATGGACGACAAATAGTTTGGACAAGATGAGAATAGAAGCTTTCGAAATGTGGTGCTACAGAAGAATGCTGAAGATTAGATGGGTAGATCACATAACTAATGAGGAGGTATTGAATAGGATTGGAGAGAAGAGGAGTTTGTGGCACAACTTGACTAGAAGAAGGGATCGGTTGGTAGGACATATTCTGAGGCATCAAGGGATCACCAATTTAGTATTGGAGGGCAGCGTGGAGGGTAAAAATCGTAGGGGGAGACCAAGAGGTGAATACACTAAACAGATTCAGAAGGATGTAGGTTGCAGTAGGTACTCAGAGATGAAGAAGCTTGCACAGGATAGAGTAGCATGGAGAGCTGCATCAAACCAGTCTCAGGACTGAAGAACACAACAACAACACTTCAAACATTTAGCTATAATGTGAGACCTGAGTTTCTCCTGGCGATAACAACTTTCAAATAACTTCCGGGAATTCAGCCAGGTAACACTTTCAGCGACCACCGATATTTCGGCGGGAGAACACCCCGCCATTTTCAAGGCAAACTGCAACGGACAGGCGGCGTACATGCAAATTTAATACCTCGGTTCTCGGACCCAAGCAGGAAAGATAACACACACACACACTGAACACTAGTGCCACCAAAGATGGCCCAAGTCAGAGCTATCGATAGTGAGACTATGAATTCGCAGGTGAGGTAGCATTAAGTCTGTCCCTCTGTTTCTTGACAAGGGAGAGAGCCGGATTCCAAACAGAGTTTAAACAGAAACCTCCATCCCTGTTAACAAGGTTGCTCGCTAATTTAATCTCAACTGCCTCCCGAATCACACTGTCCCAATAGCTGGACGTGCATGCCAATATCTCGGTGTTATTATATAACATGGAGTGACCAGTATCCAAGCAATGTTCAGCAATAGCAGATCTATTTGGCTGCTGTAATCGTGTGTGCCGTTTATGCTCAGTACATCTGTCCTCCACGGTCCTGATAGTTTGACCAATATATGCCATGCCACAGCTACAAGGGACACGATATACACCCGCCTTACGCAGTCCAAGATCATCCTTAATGGAACTCAAAAGTGCTCTAATTTTAGATGGAGGTCGGAAAACACATTTCACATCGTATTTCCGTAAAATACGACCAATCTTATTGGACGTGTTTCCTACGTAAGGCAAGAAGGCAGTAGACTTAGGTGTTGACTCAGAATTATCATCAATCACCTGATGTACAGTTGGTCGATAGCGCAACGCACGTTCAATCTGTCTATCACTGTAACCATTTTGACGAAATGTAACTTCAAGATGGGACAGCTCAGCTGGCAAAGTCTCAGCGTCAGAAACGATATGTGCCCTGTGTACCAAGGTACGAAGTACCCCTTCACGCTGAGCCGAATGGTGACAACTATTAGCTTGTAAGTACAAGTCGGTGTGAGTACGTTTCCTGTATACTGCATGTCCCAATGATCCATCATCCTTCCTCCTAACCAACACGTCGAGAAAGGGAAGGCAACCATTCTTTTCCACCTCCATCGTAAAACGAATGTTCAGGTGGATCGAGTTCAGATGTTCTAGAAAGACATTCAAATTCTCCCTACTGTGAGGCCAAACAACGAAGGTATCGTCAACGTATCTATAGAAACAGGCGGGTTTTAAAGGCGCCGACTCCAATGCACGTTCCTCGAAGTCTTCCATAAACAAATTTGCGATCACAGGAGACAACGGACTACCCACTTCGTACCTTGGTACACAGGGCACATATCGTTTCTGACGCTGAGACTTTGCCAGCTGAGCTGTCCCATCTTGAAGTTACATTTCGTCAAAATGGTTACAGTGATAGACAGATTGAACGTGCGTTGCGCTATCGACCAACTGTACATCAGGTGATTGATGATAATTCTGAGTCAACACCTAAGTCTACTGCCTTCTTGCCTTACGTAGGAAACACGTCCAATAAGATTGGTCGTATTTTACGGAAATACGATGTGAAATGTGTTTTCCGACCTCCATCTAAAATTAGAGCACTTTTGAGTTCCATTAAGGATGATCTTGGACTGCGTAAGGCGGGTGTATATCGTGTCCCTTGTAGCTGCGGCATGGCATATATTGGTCAAACTATCAGGACCGTGGAGGACAGATGTACTGAGCATAAACGGCACACACGATTACAGCAGCCAAATAGATCTGCTATTGCCGAACATTGCTTGGATACTGGTCACTCCATGTTATATAATAACACCGAGATATTGGCATGCACGTCCAGCTATTGGGACAGTGTGATTCGGGAGGCAGTTGAGATTAAATTAGCGAGCAACCTTGTTAACAGGGATGGAGGTTTCTGTTTAAACTCTGTTTGGAATCCGGCTCTCTCCCTTGTCAAGAAACAGAGGGACAGACTCAATGCTACCTCACCTGCGAATTCATAGTCTCACTATCGATAGCTCTGACTTGGGCCATCTTTGGTGGCACTAGTGTTCAGTGTGTGTGTGTGTTATCTTTCCTGCTTGGGTCCGAGAACAGAGGTATTAAATTTGCATGTACGCCGCCTGTCCGTTGCAGTTTGCCTTGAAAATGGCGGGGTGTTCTCCCGCCGAAATATCGGCGGTCGCTGAAAGTGTTACCTGGCTGAATTCCCGGAAGTTATTTGAAAATTTAGCTATAAGTTGTCATATAAAAGTATTTTCTTTTATTTACAGGTGAGCCACAATGGACCATGAAATAACGGTCGGTGATGGAGTTCCTCTTCAAGATCAGTGATGATTCAGCCACATTGATTCACATGAAGTTGTTCCCTGTTTATGAGGACACAGTGTATAGCAGCAGTATCCAGTGGTTGTTGCAGAGGTTTAAAGAAGGTGATTTCTCTATACTGGACAATCCATGATGCGGTAGACTATCGACTGCAGTGAGTGATGTAAATAAGGAGACCAATGATCAAATCATCCAAAATGACAGATGTGTGATGATACAACAGCTTGCTGAAATGACTCATTTGTCACTGGGTAGTGTGGTATCACTGGCATAGTCACTAGGGTACAGAAAAATCTGTGCACGTTGGGTGCCTAGATTACTGACAAGAGAAATGAAGACAATGAGGAAGAATGTGTGCGAGGGTCTCATGAAGACCTTTACTGAAGAGTGGAAACAGTGTTTTGATGGTGTCATTACCCAGGATGAAAAATAGTTGTTTTTGTCCAAACCTGAGAGTAAAACCAAATCCATGGAGTGGTGTCATCCGGTTTCCCCTCGGAACAAGAAACCGAGACTTTCACGAACAGCAGGTCGAAAGTTGATGACCTCCTCCTTCTGGGATAAGTGTGGTGTCATTTTCACTGACTGTTTGTAACCTGGCTCCACAATTAAACGGGACCATTACTGTTTGTCACTGGACAAGCTACAGCATGCCATCAAGACCCACAGACCATAGCTTCAGGGTCAGTTCATCAGACTACAGCATGACAATTGCAAACCCCCATACAGCCCTTATGATGCAGGAGAAAATCAGGAAAATGGGTTGGAAAATTGTTCCTCATCCTCCATACAGTACAGACTTAGCTCCATCTGATTTTTACCTCTGAAGGCCCACCTGCACGGTAAAACATTTGATAGTGAGAAAGACTGTATTTCCTGTGTCAAGTGATGCTGTAAAAGTCAATCCACAGAATTTTACCAAATTGCATTTACATAATGGAAAGAACGGTGGGCCAGAGGTGTCACAGCTGATGGAGGCTACATTGAGTAGGCTCAATGTATAGCTAAATGTTCAAAGTATGTTTACAAAAAATTTCATTCTCCTCCTGCAAAAAATAAAAACATTAGAGAGACTATGCAAAACTTTTTGAACTCCCTCTGTGTTTTACATCCCAAAATTGAGGCCGAAAACACTAAACTTATAACTGAAATAAATGGCTAACAACAAAGCATTTTGATAACAGGTATGGTTATGATCAATGCTACACTGTACACACAATTAATGTTTTGGGATGGTGGTTGAATGGAGTAGCTGTGTTGATTGAAATCCACTGATCCTGATCAGCAGTGACCTCTTTGTCGGCACAGCCAATGTAATCAACCTTAGCTACCAGATGATATGAGTTCAATACACGTATAAACCATAAATGAAACTATACTATTATATATCTAAAAACAAAGATGATGTGACTTACCAAAAGAAAGTGCTGGCAGGTCGACAGACTCACAAACAAACACAAACATACACACAAAATTCAAGCTTTCGCAACAAACTGTTGCCTCATCAGGAAAGAGGGAAGGAGAGGGAAAGACAAAAGGATGTGGGTTTTAAGGAAGAGGGTAAGGAGTCATTCCAATCCCGGGAGCGGAAAGACTTACCTTAGGGAGAAAAAAGGACGGGTATACACTCGCGCGCACACACACACATATCCATCCACACATATACAGACACAAGCAGACATATTTAAATATGTCTGCTTGTGTCTGTATATGTGTGGATGGATGTGTGTGTGTGTGTGTGTGTGTGTGTGTGTGTGTGTGTGTGCGCGCGCGCGAGTGTATACCCGTCCTTTTTTCTCCCTAAGGTAAGTCTTTCCGCTCCCAGGATTGGAATGACTCCTTACCCTCTCCCTTAAGACCCACATCCTTTTGTCTTTCCCTCTCCTTCCCTCCTTCCCTCTTTCCTGATGAGGCAACAGTTTGTTGCGAAAGCTTGAATTTTGCGTGTATGTTTGTGTTTGTTTGTGTGTCTGTCGACCTGCCAGCACTTTCATTTGGTAAGTCACATCATCTTTGTTTTTAGATATATATTTCCTACGTGGAATGTTTCCCTCTATTAAAACTATACTATTACTTACAAATACTGGGAAGTGGATGTCCTCTGCATACAATTATAACAACAGAGCAAAGGTAACACTGAAACAATATGGCTACAATAATTTGAGCAGATTATTTATTGCATATTGCACAGTACTGAAAGCTAAGGCTGGCAGTAACAACAAACAAGTTAATGTAGGCCTGAAGTCACACTCTCTTCTGACTTCTACTGAAACAGTTACTCCCATCAACACCAAGCTGAGCAGAGCTTGGCACCACCAAGAGAAAATCACTCATTCCGCAAATTGTTTTGACTTTTACTGATCCAGATTTAGAGTGCCCACACTCAAGAAAATTAACAATGTGTCACCCGTAAACACTGTTTTAAGGCAAATGTCATGTCAGCTTCATTTTATATGAATTATATCAATTTTTTTCGCCACAAACAATTATCCATAAAATGTAAATTGTTTGAAAATTATAAGTACATTAATGGAAAAATTGGTGCAAATGAACATTGTGAACATTAAAGCTAGGTTATACTATAAGTAATAAGAGGTTAGACTACACACTACAGAAGCAGGACTCAAATCAACAGAATACAGGATGTCTGAGCAAGGGTGTAACAGGTGCCCCAGATGTTGTCCCCAGCTCATAGTGAGTTTGAGTTTTTTCTGCCATCATTTTGATGTGTGCAGTTAAATTTGAATCACACTATCTTCCATCATCATATCTCATGAACATTGTTAAAGCTCACACGGAGTATATGGTAACAGAGGACAGAGTCCACTGATCTGTTTCCAGTTTGGAAACACTTGGTTTTGCCAAACAAAACAAAGCCATTACTAACTCAGCTCTCTGAGTAATACTCAATTTTATAATCCAGAGGGTTATGAGTTATGTAATGCTACAGGTTTAAGTGTTCATATTCTGCTAGCAGTAAGTAACAAAGAATAACATCACTCACAGTGAAATGGATAGAACTTTAGTTGAAAGCTGCACTCTTGTTTCTGACCAATGTTTCCTTATCTTTAAACAATCTGACAGGACAAAAAAATATTTTAAGTATACCAGAACAAGAATGAAATATGGACAATGTTTCAAGATTTACTGGTGTTGGGCCTAAATATCATAACTTAGTGCTGCAAGTATCAGAAAAAGGTTTGGAAAATATATGAACTACGTCTAGTTAATGTGTAAACATCGCCACTACATCCACTTCCAAAATCTGCAATCATATGGTATTTACTAAACTTATACATCTATTTAATATACACTGTCCAACAAAAATTTTACAAAATTGATTTTATTCTTGGTGTGTAAGCAACATCAATGCAGTAACTATGGCGTTGGTTCGAATTAACGACTGTAAACAACAGATGTGCATGCAGCCAATCAGATGTGAGCAGGTAATGTTAAGTAGTGGACGTGTGGCCATAGTGTGCCAAAGTAGTTGTCACACACATCACAATGGAGCACTCCATCTCTAAATCAACTGTTCAAGACATTCTCTAGAATGTTTGGAAAAAGAGAAAAATTGTGTTCAAAGTTTGACCTGCACATTTTGAATCCAGAACAAAAACAATGTGTGGACATTTGCTGTGACTTGATTTAAATGCAAAAGACTGATAATTATTTTGTGGAAAGAATCATTACAGGTAAAAATACTTGGTGTTATCAATGCAAACCTACCATAAAATAACAAAGTGCAGAAATACACACAATGGGTCAATTTTCCTACAATATAACCAACATTCAAGCCAATGTGATGTGCAAACTGAACAGCATCTCAAAGAATGATTTTTCTGATAGTTTCACATCACTGTATGAATGTTACCGGCACTTTACTTACACGGGGAAAGATTATGTACAGCATCTCAAGCATTAAAATCACCATCTTCAATTTTCTCTATTATTTATTAATACAGTCTTGAAAGTTTTTGGGCCTGGTAAGTTTGTATTGTCCGAGTTTTTCACAGCTGCAAACTGAACCTGTTTTATAGTACAAATGTACACATACTATATTTAAAATCTATATAACTGCTTTCAAATTCTGCAAATGTCAGCTCTTTCTCTAATGTCACTAGAATTACTGCAGATTTTCCAATAAATATTGTTATGCATCTTCAGCATTAGCAGACTGAACCAACTATCTTACATCATGCGTCCCACATTTTTTGCATAGCAACAATAAACAAACAACATTAATACACTACCTGATAAAAAAGTGAAGTGCCCAGAAGACACAGGCAGACGTCATTGTAACTTTGTACTGCACACACCGTATGTAGGTAATTAGAGTCAAAATTAAAATTCTCTATGGCAGGCAGAATGGCCACCAAAGAGCACGAATGTTTTCCATGTTTAGTGTTGTTAGCAGGTCTAGTAGGGTCTATGAGGGATGCAAACAGCATCAGATACAGAGTGATCACTCTGAAAGACATGTAGATGCCATATAATTGTGTGGCACAAAGTTATCAGCACCTAAAAGTACGAAAGGGGCCTCACTGTGGGTCTCGATCTGGCCAGGTGGTCAGACTTTTTTTTTTTTTTTTTTTTTTTTTTTTTTTTTTTTTTTTTTTTTGTGGTTTTAGGGCGCACAACTTCAATGGTCATTAGCGCCCTGACTACTCTAAGAATGCACCGCGAGGCACAAGTTGACCACAACAACTAAAAGGGAAAACACGATAAAAGACAGACTGACAGGCATAGGATTAAAAAACAGCATCATCAAATGTCCTTAGCGAGGTTTGTCAAATTGATAAAACGAAGAACACGAGCAGCTGCTCGTGGGTCATCCGCTAAAATGTCATCGATTGTTTTTGGCAGGTTAAGATCGAGGCGCAGTGTGTTAAGATCTGGACAGGACATTAAAATGTGTCTAACCGTCAGCAAGTGCCCACATGGGCAGAACGGCGCCGGCGCAGCCGTCAGCAGATGGCGATGGCTGAACCGGCAGTGTCCAATTCTTAACCGGGCTAATACGACCTCCTCCCGCCGAGAAGGCCGTGAGGAGGACGTCCAAGCCACGGGAAGAGGTTTTAAGGCCCGAAGCTTGTTGCCGGTAAGTGCAGCCCAATCGGCATGCCATAGAGATAAGATGCGCCGACAAATCACCCTGCTAAAATCGGACGAAGGGACGCAACAAGAAGCTGTCCGAGGCTGGAGGACCGCAGCCTTGGCCGCGGCATCTGCAGCTTCGTTCCCAGGGATACCGACATGGCCAGGAACCCACATAAAGCTAACTGGAGAACCGACGTCCACCAGCTGCTGAAGAGAGCGTTGGATCCGGTGTACGAAAGGGTGAACCGGGTACGGATCACTGAGGCTCTGGATGGCGCTCAGGGAATCTGAGCAGATGACATAAGCAGAATGTCGGTGGCGGCAGATGTAAAGAACAGCCTGGTAGAGGGCAAAGAGCTCTGCTGTGAAGACCGAACAATGGCCATGGAGCCGGTATTTGAAACTTTGTGCCCCGACAATAAAGGAACACCCGACCCCGTCATTGGTCTTAGAGCCATCTGTATAAATGAAAGTCATGTCGATGAACTTCGAACGAAGTTCCAAAAAACGGGAGTGGTAGACCGAACCGGGGGTGACCTCTTTTGGGAGCGAGCTGAGGTCAAGGTGAACGCGGACCTGAGCCCGGAGCCAAGGTGGCGTGCGGCTCTCGCCCACTCGAAAGGTTGCAGGGAGTGAAAAATTAAGGTGTTGAAGGAGGCGACGAAATCGAACTCCAGGGGGTAGCAGGGCAGAGACATACAACCCGTATTGACGGTCAAGAGAGTCGTCAAAAAAGGAACGATAAGACGGATGGTCGGGCATTGACAGTAGCCGACAGGCATACCGACAAAGCAGTATATCGCGCCGGTAGGTGAGTGGCAATTCGCCAGCGTCAGCATGAAGACTCTCTACGGGACTGGTATAAAATGCTCCGATCGCAAGTCGTAAACCCCGATGTTGTATGGAGTTGAGGCGGCGTAAGATGGATGGCCGTGCAGAGGAGTATACGAAGCTCCCATAATCCAGCTTGGAGCGGACGATCGACCGATATAGACGAAGTAGGACGGTTCGATCCGCTCCCCACGACAGACCACTGAGAACACGGAGGACATTTAAAGAACGGGTACAACGGGCGGCCAAATATGACACATGTGGAGACCAGCTAAGTTTCCTGTCAAATGTAAGGCCTAAAAATTTGGTTGTCTCCACGATTGGGAGAGCAACGGGACCGAGTCGTAAGGACGGTGGGAGAAACTCTTTGTAGCGCCAGAAGTTAATACAGACCGTCTTTTCGGCAGAAAAACGGAAGCCATTGGCGACACTCCAGGAGTAGAGACGGTCAAGAGAGCGCTGAAGACAGCGCTCCAGGACACGTGTACACTGAGCGCTGCAATAGATGGTAAAATCGTCCACGAAAAGGGAGCCTGATACATCAGCTGGGAGGCAATCCATTATTGGATTGATCGCGATGGCGAAGAGAGCGACGCTCAAAACTGAGCCCTGTGGCACCCCATTCTCCTGGCGAAAGGTGTCGGACAGGACAGAACCCACACGTACCCTGAACTGTCGATCCATTAAAAAGGAACGAATAAAAAGAGGGAGGCGACCGCGAAGGCCCCATGTATGCATGGTGCGGAGAATGCCCGCCTTCCAACAGGTGTCGTAAGCCTTCTCCAAATCAAAGAACACAGCCGCGGTCGGGCGCTTCCGCAAGAAGTTATTCATAATGAAGGTCGACAAGGTAACCAGATGGTCAACAGCAGAGCGGCGCCTACGAAATCCACATTGTACATTGGTAAGTAGGCGTCGAGACTCTAGCAGCCAAACCAATCGAGAGTTAACCATTCGCTCCATCACTTTACAGACACAGCTGGTAAGCGAGATAGGTCGATAACTGGAAGGCAAGTGCTTGTCCTTCCCCGGCTTAGGAGTCGGGACAACAATAGACTCGCGCCAGCATGCGGGAACATGTCCCTCAATCCAGATGCGATTGTATGTACGAAGAAGAAAACCTTTACCCGCAGGAGAAAGGTTCTTCAGCATCTGAATATGAATAGAATCTGGCCCTGTAGCAGAGGACCGTGATCGGCCAAGTGCGTTTTCGAGTTCCCGCATGGTGAATGGGGCATTATAACTTTCACAATTCGAGGAGCGGAAGTTAGGTGGCCTAGCCTCCTCTGCCTGTTTGCGGGGGAGGAAGGCAGGGTGGTAATGAGCGGAGCTCGAAACCTCTGCGAAAAAGCGGCCGAAGGCATTGGAGACAGCCTCAGGGGCCACAAGGACGTCATTCGCGACCTTCAAGCCAGAAACTGGTGAGTGGACCTTAGTGCCAGATAGCCGGCGCAGGCTACCCCAGACAACAGAAGAAGGAGTAAAACTGTTGAAGGTGCTTGTGAAAGCAGCCCAGCTGGCTTTCTTGCTTTCTTTGATAATACGACGACACTGAGCAAGTAATCGTTTATAATTGATACAATTCGCCACTGTAGGGTGGCGTTTAAATGTGCGTAAAGCACGTCGACGAGCACGTAAAGCGTCTCTACATGCTGCGGTCCACCAGGGGACCGGTACGCGACGTGGAGAAGGAGGGTGAGGGATGGAATATTCAGCAGCAGCGAGAATGACTTCCGTGAGGTGTGCGACCTGACGATCGCAGCTTGTAAAGGTTTGATCCTGAAAGGTCGCCCTGGAAGAGAAGAGCCCCCAGTCTGCCTTGGAGATGGTCCAATTAGAGAAGCACGGAGAGGGGGTATGCTGCAGGAGATGGATAACACACGGGAAGTGGTCGCTCGAATATGTATCAGAAAGTGCATACCACTCAAACCGGCGTGCAAGTTGGGGAGTACATATAGAGAGGTCTAAATGGGAATAGGTGTGAGATGTGTCCGAAAGAAAAGTAGGGGCGCCAGTATTGAGGCAGACAAGATCGAGCTGGTTGAAAAGGTCTGCTAACAAGGAGCCCCTCGGGCAGGATGCTGGAGAGCCCCAAAGGGGATGGTGGGCATTGAAGTCTCCAGTTAACAAAAATGGTGCAGGTAGCTGAGCAATAAGTTGCATCACGTCTGCCCTGGTAACGGCAGATGACGATGGAGTGTAAACGGTACAAAAGGAAAACGTAAAAGTGGGGAGAGTAATGCGGATGGCAACTGCCTGCAGGCCGGTGTGCAACGTGATGGGATCGTAGTAAATATCATCCCGGACCAGCAACATAACCCCTCCATGAGCTGGGATACCTACCACAGGGGGTAGGTCAAAACGCACAGAGGTGTAGTGTGCCAAGGCAATTTGATCGTATGGGCGTAGCTTCGTTTCCTGGAGGGCTACGACGAGCGGACGGTGCAAGCGGAGCAGCAACTTCAAGTCCTCTCGGTTGGAGCGAATGCTGCGAATATTCCAGTGAATAAGTGCCATCGTAAGGAAAGGAAGATGAGAGAAGTGGTCACCTCGAAGGCCGCTTAGGGCCTGGCTTCGAGCGAGCACTGCCGCCGCTATCAGTAGGCGGACAGTCATCGTCCATTGGGTCTATAGGGTCATCGGCCATCTCGGGAGGATGGCCGGGAGGGGGAGCTTCCTCCGCCAGTGAACGGCCAGATGTACGGCTACCAGCGGTGCGGCCAGGCGAAACGGATGACGGCCTGGGGCGGCAACCGCTGGGTGGCGCAGGAGAAGAAATGCGCCGTGGCGGAGAAGGAGAACTGTGCTTCCTATGCGCCTTTTTGGAAGGACGTGTAGTGGAAGCACCGGTCGAAGGCTGGGAGGTCGAGGTACGGAGGAAGTCTGCACGGGATGGTTCCTTCTTGAAGGCCCGTGCATCTGTCTTCGATGTCTTCGTCTTAGCAGAAGCTGAGGAAGGTGCTCGTGTCTGTGGGGTGATGGGCGGAAGAGGAGACGTCGACCGCGCGATCTTAGCACTGGCCGAACGGACGACCGTGGTGCTGAAGGTCAGATCGCATGTCTGGGTTGCTACCTCCCGGGTAGTCCGAGGAGAGGCGAGGACAATACTGTATTTCCCCGCTGGGAGCAGCGTGGGCTTCCTACTAGCCAATAGCTTGCGAGCAGCCGAGGTGGACACTTTCTCTTTGACCCGAATTTCTTGGATACAGCGTTCTTCCTTATAGACAGGACAGTCGCGGGAGGATGCGGCATGGTCACCCTGACAGTTCACACAACGAGGAGACGGAGGTGGACAGTCACCCTCATGGGCATCCCTGCCACAAGTGACACATTTAGCCGCATTGGAACAAGACTGTCGAGTGTGATTGAAATGCTGACACTGGTAGCAGCGCGTAGGTGTCGGGACATAGGGGCGAACAGAAATAACCTCGTAGCCCGCCTTGATGCACGATGGCAGCTTAACACTATCGAAGGTCAAGAAAATTGTCCGGGTCGGTACAAGGTCATTGTTGACCTTTTTCATGACCCTATGGACAGCCGTCACGCCCTGCTCAGCGAGGAATGATTGAAGCTCCTCGTCAGTCAGTCCGTCGAGGGAGCTAGTATAGACTACACCACGAGACGAATTCAAAGTTCGGTGGGCCTCCACCCGGACAGGGAACGTATACAGGAGGGTGGCCCGAAGCAGTTTTTGTGCCTGAAAGGCACTCTCAGTTTCTAGTAATAAGGTGCCGTTACGCAACCTGGTACAAGATTTGACAGATCCGGCTATGGCATCTACACCCTTCTGAATAACGAAAGGGTTGACAGAGGAAAAATCCTTTCCGTCCTCAGATCGAGAAACTATGAGGAACTGTGGGGCAGGCGGTAGTACTTTTGTCACTGTTGGCTGGTCACGTTTCCGTTTTTGGGTCGAAGTCGAAAGAGATGGAGTAGAATCCATTGCGGAGGAATCCCCCATGATTGCCAGCGTCTCCGATGGCGCGCTCCTTCCTTGTGGGGACCCTCTCAGAGGGCACTCCCGCCTTAGGTGAATGTTTACACCTCAGGTCACACCTCCCGAGAAACAGACGGAGGGACCAATCGGCATGGTCAGAAGGTATCAGCTCAGGCAATCACCCCTCCCCGGGCCTGGCCTTTACCAGGGGGTACGCGCGTGCCTTACATGTCTACCCAGGGCGGGGACTTACGCGTTACCCCGTCACCGGCTACGCGTGCGAACGCGTGGGTCGGCCTTCAGGCATGCACAGGGAGGAAGGAAGAAGAGGAAAAAGAAGAGAGAGAGGGAGAAAGAGGACAGACTGTCTCAAACGCCGAGGCGGAGACCAGAGAAGGCAAGGAGAAGAAGGCAATGAGAAAGCAAAGGCAATGAGAAGGCAAGGAGAAGAAGGCAATGAGAAGGCAAGGAGAAAAAGGCAATGAGAAGGCAAGGAGAAGGCAAGGGAAAGAGTAAGGAAGACAGTGAGGTGGAGAAGAGCAAAGAAAGGAACCAACAAAATGAAGGAAGAAACGAGAAGTGAAAAACCAAAAAGACCACGATGATAGGTCGTGGAACCGTCCGTCTCCGGACACAGGCGCTAACTACCCCCGTGAGGGGGATGGACTCCTTTTAGTCGCCTCTTACGACAGGCAGGAATACCGCGGGCCTATTCTAATCCCCGGACCCGCAGGGGGGAGGTGGTCCGATTGTACAATATAAAAGTTTGTGGCACATTTAGATATGACAGTAGCCAAACTTTGGACTAGCCGAACTTTGGACTGCATGGGAACTTGAGGGCAGGTGTACTTGTCATCAAGGTTCTAGTCAAGCACTTCTAACTACTGTAAGTGAGATTCACCGTAATGTGCATCTAGCACTTTGTAACACCTTCACATCAGTGCCTGCCATCTGAGAACAAGTAGACTCCCTGCAACATTCTGTTTCATCCTGTACCATTGGTTGGAGATTAAAAGCAGATGGACTGAAGAACTACCATCTCATGCATAGGCTGCCACTGAACACCACAGCACAAATGGCTGTGTTTGCATTGGTGTTGTGGCCAGACAGCATGGACTGCCGACGAGTGGTGACTGACTGGCTTTAGTGATGAGAATTGCATTTCTGCACTACCCTGGACGATCACTGTCCTCAAGTACGGCGGCAACCTGGGGAGAGGTCCAAATCTTCTGGTGATTTGGAGAGAAATAGCAGCGTCACTCCTGGTGTCACGGTGTCGGGAGGCAATGGGTATGAGTTGAGGTGACTGCTAGTGGTGACTGAGAGAACACTGATGGCACAATGGTAAGTCACTGACATCCTGCATCCTCATGTCTTACCTCTTATGTGACAGTATTGTGGTGCCATTTTTTCCAGAAGTCAGTTATCTTCTGCAAATGGCATGTGTCTCTATGAACTGTTTGAATGATCTTCAGGTACTCACTTGGCCAGAAACATCCCCGTATCTGTCCCCAATAGAATGTGTCGGATTAGTTTGCACATCAATGCTGCCCATAGCCAGGATATCATGGACTGGTTGTAACAGTTGTTGGGCAGCTTGCCTCAGAAGGATATACAACAGTTTTATGACATCCTGCCCAGCCAAATCAATGTACGCATTCAGGTCAGAGGGAGTGCAGTGTCATACTGATAAGCAGGCTCATACTGCCACACTCTTTGCAAATTTGACCCAGTTATGTAATCTCTGGAATTACATCACATACCCTCTTCAAGCCGTGAAGTTTCACTATTTCCTCCTCTCCATCTGGGTGCTTCACTTTTTTGTCAGGGAGTGTATTTTACCAGTACTATGCGTACTAGGGTACAGCAACCACATTGCTGAGAGCATGATCACAAAGGTTGTAAGCATGTACACCCAATTTTGTGTGCATGCAACATACATTTTCTCCCAGACACACACTTCTATCTGAATGTGTGCTACAAAATAAAATAACCACAAAATAATAATTTTCTGCACACCATGCACCAACAGTACAATACTTCGCTACTTTTCTTTTCACAGGATCATGAATGGTGATAAACTATTAAGGAACAACAATACAATACTTTATATGACACGCATTGTGCTTATTTTACTTGACAATATTAAACATATGCTGACACTCTGAAACACCTACGGTAATCTAATGAAATTATTATTCAAAATAACACTGAAGTACTTCTTTCAAGCTTGCAATTCGAGCAGTATGCCAACAATACTATTGTTGCATGGTCGGTATGGAAGACATTTCAATTATTTGTTGTGTGTGATGAGCTTTTTTCATCTCTGACAAAATACTGTTCACCATACAGAAGAGCATTTGAAGCAAGCAACTGAAAGAGAGGACTGCATCAAAACTTATTCAAGACAATGTTAGTCAAGAAAGATTCTTTTAAGAAAGCAAGCACTGAATCTGTGGTGATCAACAGCTATATAAATATTTTAATATGTTTAGATAAATGAAGGTCAAAGTTCCAGAATATCCATGTATTAGTGTTATGTGCATTGACTTTCCTTCACCATATAGTACAGATAGTGAAACCCCAGAACATTCACTGGACAGCATTTTTCTACAAATAAAACTACATAATCAACTACTACAACAGCAAGATATTCTACAAAATACAGAAGTTATTATACATATGCATTTTTTACCATTTGTGATCCATATGCCACGTTAAGACTTTTGTCCTGCAATAAAAATGTAAAACAATTGAAAAAATAAAAATAGGGGTTCACATTATTTCATTAAAAAAATTTGGTACAAGTTCAGACCATGTTCTATGTATTTACCATGCATGCGTGCATTGTGTTTAGCTCAGATAATGTACTGATAGTGATACTTTTCAGGCCTGTTGAATGTAACTGTACATGAGCATCAGAGCGATGTCTCCACAAGGCAAAATGTTCAAAATCAAATATGGAGGAACCAATAAAGGTAACACAGATGAAAAATCTGCTTTGACATATACTGCATCACTGTTGTGTTTCTAATTTCTTTCTTTCTTTTTTCTTCATTTGTTTAGAATGAAGTATTCTATTATCAGAGGTGACTGTATTATTATAGTTTACAACTAACAATAAAGTAGCCAACTCTTATTAGAAGTTAATAATGCACATTTTTTTTGAATAGAAGGTTAAGCACTATCAATATCTGCTACAAAACAGAGAAGTGCAACTGAAGATTATTGGTGCATGTTGAAAACATGTAGATGTTCTGAGGCCGTAGACAATTTAATGTAGGGACAAAAACTCCAGACAGCATAATGCATGGCCTACAATAGTAAAAAGTACTGAGAATACAGACTACCGTGTTCATTAATTAGGTGGTTTATAGCTGACAGAATCAGAATAAACAGATTTAATTTTGCTGTAACACAAAAAGGAAACTAGCACATTATAAAGCCAGCAAAATGCCCCGCTCTTCCATAAACATAATACTTAAGAATGGATTTCATATTACTAGGCTTTTAGAGTGTTATAAACATTGCCCTGAAACATTTCACTGCAACAAATAAACCATAAGATGTTTTTGTCGCTTTGAGGAATTTTTCAAATGCAAATAATTCCATAAAATTGGTTTTCTGCAGTATCACAATAAGTTGCAATTGTATTTGTTGTAGAATCACAGTATCAAAGAATTTTGAAATGACGTCAGTTCAACCACCAATGGCTTTATCAAAATAGCAAATGAATCGTAACTTCTCAATAAAATTGTTTTAAACAGCTGTAACACAAAAGCCAAATCTAATGCCAAACATAATGGTGTAGTGCATGAGAAATACTTGGTCAATGATCTGAACCTTTACCAAATAATTTGATTCAAATTTAAAAAAAGCTTTCCAAAAAGAGAAGCACAAAATTTCATCAAACAACAAGAGACATGATACACATTAATTATTAAGAAAACTACAGGAAATCACCCTATAACTTATGCTTTGGTAATGACAAACCAAATCCTCAGGTATTTGAAGCACACCATTTCTTGTTTCCATGTCCTTCTCAACCACATTAACTTCCAAAAGGAAGAACCAATTCTTCTTCCATGGATCATTAAAATTCCTTTACATGCGGAAGGGGGTAATATACTCTAGACATCATTGATGCAGTTGTTACTACTTCTTTGGAATCACCAAGAGTGATTACCAATACAAAGAAATTACTTCTGGTGTTTCACCTGCATGTTGGAAAATATTAACAAACAACTATTAGCTCCACTTTCTATGATGATACAACACAAAGCGACTTCGCCTGACAGGATACATTACAGACAAACAGGGAAGAGGAGGAAACAGAGGGGTACTTATGACGGTGGTGGGAATGGAGGAAAAATTTAAAGTGATTTATGTTTCCACTTCCACCAGCATCCAGTTACTACCACAGTTACCCCACTATATATTACTACAAAAATTTGTAGGTTTTTCACCTTAAAAAACTACCCCTTCCTTCTTGTTCTCATATTGTCTAGCATTGTATATTGTGCTTATAATTTCTATTTATAATTTTTTGTGACTCATTTTCTTCACACATCCAGATGATACCATTTTAATGTGTTTGTTTGTGTAGCTGTAACATATAATAACAGATGATACTGTTTTTGTCTGTCTTACTGTCTCATTTTGACCACATATTAGAAACAACCATTAGTAGCTTTCCTCTCCATTTCAAATGTTCTCATAATTACCACTATTTTTGTAAAATTCTATTAAACTGAGTTTCATTTTCTGCTCTCATTTTCATTGTAGAGGGTGGTTGTTTCAGAATGAAGGTAATATTTAACCCTCTTGTTACAGTTTAGAATTTCCTCTTCAATAATCTTTGGTGTGTGCTTGTAATACTTTAGTTTAATGATTTCACTATGTGTTCTTGGGTTTTCTTGTCTATACTTACTTAGATTTTGTTGCTTATCTTACACCTTTGATCAGTCACCAATATGAAAGCATTATGATTTCCGACAAGATCATCCAAAGGGCTCCATAAATTCAAGAGTAACAGTAAGTCTTCCCTTAAGACAATTTTTGATTTGCAGCTTGACCACAGCAGGAAGACCAATCGTGCTGCTGCTGACAGTAATGGAGAATGTGATGCCAGTCGATTTCCACTTATTTCTATTTATGTCAACGTTAACCAGCAAAAACACTGTGTGTATTATAACTGAAACAATCATTAATTGTATACTGTGCACTGCTTTATCTTTTATCTTCAAGGTTTCTTCAACATCAGGTTTTAACATGAGTGAAGGCACCATTTATTCTTGACTCACCATAAGGTTTATCCACCTCGCCAACTCCAAAATGGAGGATACCTGTAATCTGCATTGGTGACAAGAAAATGATGCAGAATGTATTGGATTTCTGCAATGGAGGGAGGGAGGGAGGGAGGGAGGGAGGAGAGAGAGAGAGAGAGAGAGAGAGAGAGAGAGAGAGAGAGAGAATGAATACGCTACTACTTACGCAGTGAGACATGGCCTGAAGTAGTGACAATTTCACATGATCATGACCTGTACATGTACACAGATGGGATTAGTGATCGTGAATGAAGTGATTATTTCTTGAAATTTTTATTTCATTTTTTTCTACTGTATGTTTCAATAAATAAATAGAAGAACAGTCATTGGCCTTTGATTCATGGTGTTACAAGCTTCACCTGTCCCCCCCCCCCCCCCTCCCCCCCACTCTCTCTAAATAATACACAATTTGTAGCTGTAAGTATCTTCATTCAACATGTTAATAAGTTGATTTCAGTTATGACCAGTGGAAACATTTAGAAAGTGACTGTTACTTCCATGTGTCACTTGTGTTTTCAGAAAAGTACATAACAAAGAATATGATGCCAGTATTACATGACGAAATCATTGTTACTACCCTACACACTGCTACCCTCCCCACAGCAGTCTATTTGCAGGATGAGGTATGCTTGTTTCCTGTGGTGAGAGCCATCATGCAGAGAGTATTACATATTGTAAACATTGCACTTAATGTCTGCGGATTGCCAGATTCTTTTTGCACAGGTTGACCAATTACATAAATTTCCTTCATCCTGTGATCACAATGGTTTCCACGACTGCTTCCTCTGTTATTATTCATCACCCCAATTCACACAATCTACAGCTTGTGGTACTAAAGTCATCTTTTGATTTGTTTATCAACACTGCAGAGAATGTGCGTTTCATTGGGCAGCGTAATATAGTGAGCTGTGAATATATGCAATGAATAAACTTTTTTCATGGAAGTAATTAAACTGTGCGATGCAACTATGACAAATACCAGTCTACAATTTTCATTGTAATGTCAACATCAGGGTAGCACATTCATATTTTCCCAGGAGTCACGCACAATGACTACGAGTCAAGTAATAAGCGGACTGCATGGCATGAACGATCAGGAGTCGCTAATACAAAGAAGTTGTCATCACACAGTAGAAACAAGCCCTCAACAGTTTCATTTGTGATTACAGATGGATTTACATCTTAAAATGACCCATGTGAGTAAATATGGATAATAATGTTATAACAGAATTCATTGAGAACCAGAACGTTACATATTGTTAGGAGAAGCAATGAATTATTCGACAAGAAAACCATCACACAATTAATAGTAACTCACTTTAGTGCACAGCCTTCTTGGGAAATATCTCAACCGTTACCAAACACAACACACTGAGCTGCCATGCCAGCGTAGATTACAACCTCTTTGACTCATAGACTCCAGATCAATTTTGCACTGCAGTCCAATCACTGCTAGACATGTAGCAAAAGTGGAGAAATGATAAAAATTGTCTCTACTATCCAAGTTTTGTTAGTTTTAGCCAAACAATACAGAACAGTGATGAAGCACACTTAACACGTCAACAACACAGGCCAGTTTATCTCTGAACGTCCAATAAGAATATGATCTAAATACATATATATGGCTGTGGAATATTGCCCATTTCCATAATTCTCTTTTGAAGAATTTAATTTTTATGCTTCCATATGATGTGGTATTCATACCGTGCAATAACATGTCTGGAACTTCCATGAGGACCATGAGTCAAATCTGCCATCTCACCATCCATCCCAAAATGTTTACGGTCACGAAAGGAGTGTCTTGATGGAACCAGCAAAGCACCGTATGATATTTCCTATAAACAGTACATATAAAACATCTCAGTCATCATAAACAAAATATGAAACAGCAACAAGAAAATTCTTTTACTAACAAGAATCTGAAAC
The DNA here is from genome assembly GCF_021461395.2 of Schistocerca americana. Classification (NCBI taxonomy): domain Eukaryota; kingdom Metazoa; phylum Arthropoda; class Insecta; order Orthoptera; family Acrididae; genus Schistocerca; species Schistocerca americana. Next base: position 156,592,239 of record NC_060123.1, read on the forward strand.
TAACATTTTTTAGAAATATAGGTGGCATTTCATTTAAAAACATTATTACAAATTAATTTACATCTACATTTACACACATACTCTGCAAGGAACCATATGGTTTGTGCGTAATGTACCTTGTACTACTGTCAGTCATTCTCTTTCCTGTTTCAGGTGAAAAGAAGCAGGGGAAAAACAACTGTCTATATCCATATGAGCCCCAGTTTCGGTTACCTTGTTTTTGCTGCGCTTACACAAGACGTGCTGGCTGCAGTAGGATCATTCTGCAGTGTATTGGAAATGGAGGTTGTCTAAACTTTCTTAATAACATTTTATGAAAAGAATATCTTCATCCTTGCAGGCACTTCCAACTAAGTTAACCCACAATTTTTGTAATATTCACTTTGGCTGAACTTCCTGGTAACAAATCAAGCAGCACGCTTCTGAATTGCTTCAATGTCGTACTTTAATTTGATCTGGTGGGAATCTCATACACTAAAGATGCATCCAGGAACGGATCTCATAAACATTCTTTGCACTACACTTTCCTAGAATTCTCTCAATAAACCAAAATTGACCATTCACTTTCCCTACAACTGACCTGACATGTCCGTTCATTTCAAGTCACTTTGCAGCATTATGCGTAGATACTTAACCTACAAGACTGAATTGAGAAGTACTGTATCCAAACAATTTTTTCTACTCACCTACGTCAGTATACATTTTTACACATTTCGAGGCAGCTTCCATTGATCACACCAAACAGAAATGCTGCCCAAGTCTTTCTGTATCCTCTCCAAAACCCACTGAATGGTGACTCTTTCCCATACTCCATAGTGTGTTCAGCAAACAGTCACAGATTGCTGCTCATGCTGTCCAACAGATAGTTTATGTATACAGAGAATAAGACCAGTCCTATTATTCTTCCCTGAGATACTCCTACAGATACTTTTTTCTCTGATGAGCACTTGCCAACCAAGACAACATACTGGGTTCTGGCAGTGTGTCAAAGGCTTTCCGGAAATCTAAGAATATGGGATCTGCCTGTCGACGCTCACTCACGGTATCCAGGATATTGTGTGAGAAAGTGACAACCTGAATTTTGCAAGGGCAATGATTTCTAAATCTGTGTTATTTTGTAAACAGTAGCTTCTCTCTCTCAAGTAAATTTATTATAGTGGACCTAAGAATATGCTCAAGACTACTGCTGCATACTGTTATTGAGGATACTGGTCTGTAATTTTGCAGGCCTGTTCTTTTTCCTTTCTTTTATACATGAGTCACCTGCACTTTTTTCTAGTATGTTGGGACTTTTCACTGGATGAGATACTTGCAACAAATAAATGCAAGGTAAGTATGGGACCAAAGTCAAAGAGTATTCTCTGTAAAATTGAATTAGGACTCCATTTGAAACTGGCAACTTATTTGTTTTCATCTCTTTCAGCATTTTTCAGTGTTAGGAATACCTGATTCTAGGTCCTCTATATGGGAGAGTATGTAGCAGTCATATGGTGGCATGTCTGTACGACCCTTCCGCGCAAATAAATTTTTCAATGTGAAATTTGAAACTCTGGCTTTCTTTATGCTATATTCTGCTTCCACAGCAGAATTGCTTACAAGTGAATTGAACAGAAGCCTTCAACCCTTTTAGCGATTGTACATAGGACCAGAATTTTCTGAGGCAGCAAGATATTTAGATAATGAATGAAGGAGGAACTTGTAAGCTCTGTGCATCCAACCTTTGTTCTTTTTTAAACCAAGTGTACAACAATCTCTGTTTTCTCAGTATTTTCCAAATGTTGTTATAAAAATAGTGGGTTGTTGTTGCCCTTAATTCACCTGCTCGGCACATATTTCTCCAGTGTGACTTTACAATCAGTTTAAACTCTGCCCATAATTTCTCTAAGTCTTTTCATTGACTAAGTACGATTATAACTGCTTTTCTGCTCTTTCCAACATAAAGACACTCTTAGCCTTCTTGAAAGTTTTAATGGCTTTAGTAACCATCGGGCAAGATAACATCGTGATCACTAATCATTGTTTCTATACAGATACTGTCGATAAGGTCAGGCCTGTCTGTAGTTATGAGGTCTAAAATGTTTCCATTACATGTGGGAGACAGTTTTCGGAGAAATCTTACAGACCTTTCTTGGGAGACTGCCTTGTCCATACAACCTGCAACAAATTAACAGGCATCCCAATCTTTAGTTGGTTGGTTTAAAATTGCCTACGATACAATTTTCATGATAAAGATACTACCACACTACTATATACTTTCTTTGAACAATTCCACAACTGTTAAAGTGGGATCAGTAGGTGGTAAAAACATGTGATGATTAATTTGAGTTCACCGAGACTGGTTATTTTCATCCAGATAAAGTACAACACCTTGTAGCCAAACTTGGTTTTACAAACTCCCAGGTTATCCAAAATGCTTCCAAAAGGTTCCCAATCCAAACATAACACTGTACTCCACACAAGTAATTCGAGGGTGAGAGTGTGTTGGGCTATTGTTAGCAAAGAGACACGAATGGCTGAACTTCTTATTTCCCCAGCAACCAACTCACCAGTCCAAATATAGCTACATTGCCAACAACAGAGCATTCAAGCAGTTGATTCCCCCTGTGTGTGTATTTTAATGCTATTGCAATTGAATTGTGCGGAAGTGTACTTTTGCTGATATATTGACTGTTGTCAAAGAAGTTAAATAGAAGAAGAAGAAGAAGAAGAAGTAGTAGTAGTAGTAGTAGTAGTTTTCAATAACCTATTGCATCTAATTACAGAGATGGTATTTCTACATTTCAGAATGAGTTGCGACTAAATCTAAATTTGAAAAGGCCTACTAGATATTGCTGAAAACATCCAACTTTGATAAAGTAGGGGAAGCTCTTTCGTTCATCCATCAATGAGAAGAAGGCACACCTTTAACCTGACCAATACTGTGAGAAAAAACTAAAATGTTAACTGTCTTGCTAGGTGAGGAAGGAAAGGGTGTTTCTTTTCCATGGAGAAAAGTTATTTGTAGACCAAGACAGAGTTTAAGTTCACACTCAAAGCTATACTAATGCCCGAACTTCCTAAGCAAATGAAACTGGTATTAATTTCATAATATTACATACAAAACCTTTAGCTTCCTCAGAAAAAAATGCCTGCCCCAGGAAACAAAATGAAAAAAAGAAAAGATAACTGTTAGTTTGGCATCAAAAGCTCCTTGAACACACTGAATAGAGGGCTCCAACATGTATTACGAAGTTGAAAAAAATCTTGAGCCTTGGAGGATCTTGCCAAAATGTGCTACGAGTTTTTTATGGATCCCAAAAAAGTTCTAGGATGTCTAGGGAACTGTCACCTAAATTAAGAATTTGTTATCTTTCAGAGATCTACTGGGTACAGAATAACACATATTAGATCACATGTGTTGTTAGTTTACGTCACCCTAAGATCTGTTAAACAATGCAGTGAGTCAATGCTTGCTGGCATCCTTCTAATGAAAAATATTGGGAGGGGGAACATTAGTGCTTGAAAACATTTGAAGGGTCACAAGAACGAACAAAAATTACTAAGTTTTTTGAATGAGTAATTCATATGCAACAAACTATTAAGTACAGTACTGTATTTGTACTGTGTGTTGAGATACTGCAATACTAAAAATGAAATTTTGACTTTAAAGATCTTAAGTGTACCCTCCAGAGGTTTCTGAATTTGTTAGACCTTCAAAAGCTATCAAAAGTACACTACTGGCCATTAAAACTGCTACACCACGAAGATGACATGCTACAGACACGAAATTTAACCGACAGGAAGAAAATGCTGTGATATGCAAATGATTAGCTTTTCAGAGCATTCACACAAGGTTGGCACCAGTGGCAACACCTACAACATGCTGACATGAGGAAAGTTTCCAACCGATTTCTCATACACAAACAGCAGTTGACCGGCGTTGTCTGGTGAAATTATGTTGTGATGCCTCGTGTAAGGAGGAGAAGTGCGTACCATCACGTTTCCGACTTTGATAAAGGTAGGATCGTAGCCAATCGTGATTGCGGTTTATCGTATCGCAACACTGATACTCACGTTGGTCGTCATCCAATGACTGTTAGCAGAGTATGGAATCGGTGGGTTCAGGAGGGTAATACGGAATGCTGTGCTGGATCCCAACGGCCTCGTATCACTAGCAGTCGAGATGACAGGCATCTTATCCGCATGGCTGTAACGGATTGTGCAGCCACATCTCGATCCCTGAGTCAACAGATGGGGACGTTTGCAAAACAACAACCATCTGCACGAAGAGTTCGATGATGTTTGCAGCAACACGGGCTATCAGCTCGGAGACCATGGCAGCGGTTACCCTTGACGCTGCATCACAGACAGGAGCGTCTGTGATAGTATACTCAACGACGAACCTGGGTGCACGAATGGCAAAATGTCATTTTTTCGGATGAATCCAGATTCTGTTTACAGCATCATGATGGTCCCATCCATGTTTGCCGACATCGCTGTGAACGCATATTGGAAGCGTGTATTAGTCATCGCCATACTGGCGTATCACCCAGCATGATGGTATGGGGTGCCATTGGTTACACGTCTTGGTCACCTCTTGTTCGCATTGACGGCACTTTGAACAGTGGACATTACATTTCAGATGTGCTACGACCCGTGGCTCTATCCTTCATTCGATCCCTGCGAAACCCTTCATTTCAGCAGGATAATGCATGACCGCATGTTGCAGGTCCTGTACAGGCCTTTCTGGATACAGAAAATGTTCGACTGCTGCCCAGGCCAGCACATTCTCCAGATCTCTCACCAACTGAAAACGTCTGGTCAATGGTGGCTGAGCAACTGGCTCATCACAATACACCAGTCACTACTCTTGATGAACTGTGGTATCGTGTTGAAGCTGCATGGGCAGCTGTACCTGTACACGCCATCCAAGCTCTGTTTGACTCAATGCCTATGCGTATCAAGGCCATTATTACGGCCAGAGGTGGTTGTTCTGGGTACTGATTTCTCAGGATCTATGCACCCAAATTGCGTGAAAATGTAATCACATGTCAGTTCTAGTATAATATATTTGTCCAATGAATATCCATTTATCATCTGCATTTCTTCTTGGTGTAGCAATTTTAATGACCAGTAGTATACGTACTGTAACTGCAATACAAAATTCTGTAGTGCACTTTAGATGGGTCATGGGTTAACCAACAAATTTGTTGTTCAAAACTGGTTCCCATCCTTCAGCTCTGTTAACTGAGGTTGGACTGTAACTTCACAGTCATCTTCGCAGGCAATGGGATTGGTAAAAGTGTAGACTAACAGAAAACAGCCATTCAAACAATTTTGTATCTACGTTTTCTGGCCATTATAATAACAGTAACCAAAGTACAAAGGAGAACAAGAACCAAAATGTAATGTGAAATGTCTAATAAAAAATATTATATGGTACAACAGGTTTCATTTAACTGCTACAGAAATGTATTCCAGATCTGCAGCATATCTGACAAAATATTGTATACAGCATTGTAAATAACTGATACAAAATTTGAAACCAGTGTTTAATTGCTGTTTTAATGACAAAATGACCCTTTATATACAGCTGTTTTACATCCACACCTGTATTGTGAGAGCCAGCAGTTATCCTGTCAAATCGCACTGTTATGAGTATATGCTATAATTCAGAGAAACCTTCATTTCGAACACACAAATAAGATAGGTAAGCTGTAAGTGCATTGACAGGTCACCAAGCACCACTGTGGTTATTCTCATTCACCTAGGAAATCAAAGCACTTGGAGAATCACAATTTAAAGGTACCATTAGTCCACTTAAGACTTTTGACCATAAAGGCAAACACATAGTTTTCCATTTCAGAAATATTGCTTTTCTTGGATCAAAATCTGATCACTGGAAGCTTTATGATCTAGATAAACCTTTTCCATCACCCATGAAAGTGAATGGAATGGGTGTAGTGCAAATCAATGGCATACATAATTAACTATAGTGGTTTTTGATGTTGTTCACTTACAAAAACACGAAGAGAAGCAATTGTGTGCAAGCTGAGTATTGCAAACAGTGGTGAGATACAGTATCTTAAACAGTGGTGAGATACAGTATCTTAAAGTTGGAAGACATCATGTAAAACTCTTTGCGTGGAGTCGTCTGAGGATATTATGTCTCCTAGTGGTATTGTGAACCTTCAAGGAGAAACCAGGCTAGTACAATTTATATGATCCCTATACAGCAGGGTCATTTGCCCTTAGAGGGACGCAGAGTAACTTCTGACGAATGCTTTTCTACGACAAATATTTCTGATGTTGGGAAAAAAGTTTATTTTATTCAACATCCAACACTGCAAACAGAATGTTAATGCCAGGTTTAACTGCTGATGTGTGTGTTGCCAAATCCTTCTTCTCATATGTTATTTAGGTAACTGAATTGAATGAAGACATGCAAATGAGTGATTTTTCAGTATCTTCTTCATGTTTTGATTTTAACATCTTTCACACCATTTTCTGTACACTATTCCTTTATTTCCTCTACATCAATATTTATCAAGTTTGTTATATATAAAAACAAAGATGAGGTGACTTACCGAACAAAAACGCTGGCAGGTCGATACACACACAAACAAACACAAACATACATACAAAATTCAAGCTTTCGCAACAAATTGTTGCCTCATCAGGAAAGAGGGAAGGAGAGGGGAAGACGAAAGGAAGTGGGTTTTAAAGGAGAGGGTAAGGAGTCATTCCAATCCCGGGAGCGGAAAGACTTACCTTAGGGGGAAAAAAGGACAGGTATACACTCGCACACACGCACATATCCATCCACACATACAGACACAAGCAGACATATTTAAAGACCAATATTGATATATTGATATATTGATATATATTTATCAAGTTTGTGCATGATATAACACCAATGGCAGTGTTAAGGATGTTGTGCAGTTCCACCATGGATGGGTAGTTACCACAAATTTTCACTATTTTAACTCTATTAGTGACACTGGTACATATAAATATACTGGACATAAAAAGAATAATTCTTTATAAATTTTTTGCCCCTGATCCATTTGTATGAAATACACAATAAATTGAGCAGTTTTATTCCCAAGAGTGCATGCTGATGTGTATTCCATTCTTATGCTGAAAAAATTTTGTCACTTAAAGAGTTTATCTGCTCAGCCTGCCTCAACATTGTTTCTTCAAGTGGCTGATAAATTTAAGCATATGCTACGCATGACAAGCTTTTATAAATAAAAAAAGTGGTGCCAACTTTCCAAGCGATCTCTAAGGACTTTTAAGTAAAAAAATCTGTCACACATTCTGCACCTGTTACTAAAACACGTTCTTTTTTAGATGATTCTCTTGACATATGCAAAGCCCTGTTCTGTTAAATTGGTGCTGTTGCTCCTAGGTGGTATACCTGTGCCATGGAAGTATTCTTATGGTAATTTTGATGTTATCATTATGCACTCAAGCTTCCTTCTTAAAATTGAATATGCGCATATAGTAAAACAAAGTCCTACTTCACACTCATTCTTACTGTGATATGTTACATGGACACAGGTTAACAGCTTTTTGGATAAATTCTGGCACTGTCAACATTAAGTCTACTCCTCCAAACCAGACCTACAGGGACAGTTAACTTGCTCAGTTTCTGGGGAGAGAAAATTTGCATTCGGTAATTGTTGGATCTCTTAGTCTGAATTGATCTGAAATTTTCCACAGATTTTTTCAAACATGGACCCTTCTTCTTCTTCTTCTTCTTCTTGTCACTGTCTTCAATCTGGATACTGGTTTGATGCAGCTCTCCATGTTACTCTATCCCGAGCAAGCCTCTTCACCTTTGATAACCATGGTGACCTGCATCCTTTTGTATTCCCTCATGGTCTCCCTCTACGATTTTCAACACCCCCCGCATACTTACACACACTTCCCTCCAATACCAAAGTGATGGTCCTTTGGTGTCTCCTGTCAATCAATTCCTTCTTTTAGTCAAGCTAGCCACAAATTTCTTCTCTCTTCATTTCTATTCAGTATCTTCTCATTAGTTACTTGAGCTACCCACCTAATCTTCAGTATTCTTCCGTAGCACCATATTTCAAAAGCCTCTATCCTCTTCTTGTCTGAACTGTTTATCATCAATGTTTCACTTGCACACACGACTAATAACATCTTCAGAAAAGATTTCCTGACACTTAAGCCTACATTCAATATGAACAACTCTCTCTTCTTCAGAAACATTTTTCTTGCCATTGCCAGTTTATATCTTATATCCTCTGAACTTTAACCAAACAGAAAAACTCATCTACTACTTTTAGTGTCTCATTTCCTAATCTATTTCCTTGCCCGATTTAATTTGCCTACATTTTTTTACCCTTGTTCTCCTCCTGTCGATGTTCATCTTATATCCTTCTTTCAAGACACTTTCCATTCATTCAACTGCTTCCCTTTCATGGTAGACACAAATGCCTTCTGGTTTTTGTACAAGTTGTAAATAGCCTTTTGCTCCCTGTATTTTACACCTGCTACCTTCAGAATTTCAAAGAGTATTCCAGTCAACAGTGTCAAAAGCTTTCTGTTTAAGTCCACAGATGCTGTAAACATGGTTTGCCTTCCTGTAACCGATCTTCTACGAGTATGAGAAGTTCTAGGGTCAATGTAGCCCTGCATGTTCCTACATTTCTCTGGAATCCAAACTGATCTTCCCCAAGGTTGGCTTTTGTCGTATTTCCCATTCTCCTGTAAAGAATTTCTGTTAGTATTCTGCAACCACGACTCATTAAACTGATAGTTCTTCAGAATTGGAATTTCTTCCTGCAGTCGGAGTATTTCACCTGTCTCATACATCTTTTACGCCAGAGTTTTGTCATGGCTGGCTTTCCAAAGGCTATCAGTATTTCTGACAGAATGTTATCTACTCCAGGGGCCAGGTTTCCACTTAGGTCTTGCAGTGTTCTGTCATATTCTTCTTGTAGTATCATATCTCCCATCTCACCTTCATCAATGTCCTCTTCCCTTTCTATAACACTGCCTTCAAGTTCATCTTCCTTGTATAGTCCCTCTATATACTCCCTCGATCTATCACCTTTAGGACCGGTTTTTGATTTGAGCTCTTGATATTCACTGAGCTCTTGATATTCACAAAGCTCTTTCTCTTTTTTCCAAAAGTCTCTTTAATTTTCCTGTAGGCAGAATCTATCTTTTCCCTAGAAATACTCTTCTAAATCCTTACATTTGTCCTCTACCCATTCCTGCTTAGCCATTTTGCACTTCCTCTCAATCTCATTTTTTAGACATTTGTATTCCCTTTTACCTGCTTCATTTGCAGCATTTTATGTTTTCTCCTTTCATCAATTAAATTCAATATATCATGTGTCATCTAAGGATTTCTACTAGGCCCTGTCTTTTTACCTTTTTGAAACTCTGCTGCTTCACTGTATGATCTCTTAAAACTACATATCTACTTCTCTATACCCTTCCCTTGTTCTAGTCGACTATTGCCTAATGCACCCTCACAAGATCTCAATTACCTGCCATTCTTTGAAGTTATCCAAGACCCATCTCCTTAATTTCTTACCTTTATGCAATTTATTAAGTTTTAATCTACAGTTTATGACCAGTACATTGCAGTCAGAATCCACATCTGCCACTGGAAGTGTCTTAAAATTTAAAATATGGTTCTGAAATCTCTTTCTTAACATTATATAATCAATCAGAAACCTTCGTGTCCCCAGGTCTCTTACATATATATAACTTTCTTTCATGACTCTTAAACCAAGTGTCAATGATGATTAAATTCTGCCCAGTGCAAAATTCTAACTAACAGCTTCCTCTTTCACTGCCTTCCCCCTGTCCTTATCCACTTAAGACTTATTATTACATGTTACATAACATTTGAATCCAAATGTAGTTTGCTCAAATCTCTAATGGTATGGTCAAACCTCAGGATAAAAGTTTTAGTTTTAGGCAACTATAACATTATAATGGAACTGATCAGTGACACTTATCTCTAGTACACAATTTGAGAAATTCAATGAAGTCCCCATTTTCGTGTATGTTTAAACAAATGGTAAAGTATCATTTGTTCATGTTGTTATTGTTGTTGTTGTCTTTAGTCCTGAGACTGGTTTGATGCAGCTCTCCATGCTCCTCTATCCTGTGCAAGCCTCATGCATCTCCCAGTACCTACTGCAGCCTACATCCTTCTGAATCTGCTTAGTGTATTTATCTCTTGGTCTCCCTCTACGATTTTTACCCTCCATGCTGCCCTCCAGTACTAAACTGGTGATTCCTTGATGCCTCAGAACATGTCCTACCAACCGATCCCTTCTTCTAGCCAAGTTTGTGCCACAAACTCCTCTTCTCTCCAATTCTATTCAATACCTCCTCATTAGTTATGTGATCTACCCATCTAATCTTCAGCATTCTTCTGTAGCACCACATTTCGAAAGCTTCTATTCTCTTCTTGTCCAAACTATTTATCGTCCACGTTTCACTTCCATACATGGCTACACTCCATACAAATACTTTCAGAAACGACTTCATGACACTTAAATCAATACTGGATGTTAACAAATTTCTCTTCTTCAGAAACGCTTTCCTTGCCATTGCCAGTCTACATTTTATATCTTCTCTACTTCAACCATCATCAGTTATTTTGCTCCCCAAATAGCAGAACTCCTTTACTACTTTAAGTGTGTCATTTCCTAATCTATTCTCACAGCATCACCCGATTTAATTCGACTACATTCCATTATCCTCGTTTTGCTTTTGTTGATGTTCATCTTATACCCTCCTTTCATGACACTGTCCATTCCGTTCAACTGCTCTTCCAAGTCCTTTGCTGTCTCTGACAGAATTACAATGTCATCGGCGAACCTCAAAGTTTTTATTTCTTCTCCATGGATTTTAATACCTACTCCAAACTTTTCTTTCGTTTCCTTTACCGCTTGCTCAATATACAGATTGAATAGCAATGGGGAGAGGCTACAGCCCTGCCTCACTCCCTTCCCAACATTGCTTCCCTTTCATGGCCCCTCCACTCTAATAGCTGCCATCTGGTTTCTGCACATATTGTAAATAGCCTTACGCTCCCTGTATTTGACTCCAGTCACCTTCAGAATTGAAAGAGAGTATTCCAGTCAACACTATCAAAAGCTTTCTCTAAGTCCACAAATCCTAGAAATGTAGGTTTGCCTTTCCTTAATCTTTCTTCTAAGATAAGTTGTAGGGTCAGTATTGCCTCACGTGTTCCAACATTTCTACGGAATCCAAACTGATCTTCCCCGAGGTCAGCTTCTACCAGTTTTTCCATTTGTCTGTAAAGAATTCGCGTTAGTATTTTGCAGCCATGGCTTATTAAACTGATAGTTCGGTAATTTTCAGTTCTTCTTCTTCTTCTTCTTCTTGCGTTACGGCCTCTGTAGGACCACGGGTAGCCCCTTCTTGGACTGCATTTTCCTCCTCTTCTCCCAGAAACTCTTCATTCTTTCTCTTCTCCTCTCCCGCTCTTCTTCCGAGATCTTCAGTTTCCGTTTCTCCTTGTCACTCCACTGGTGACATTTTAATCTCTTCCTGTATTCTTCTCTGTCATTGATCTCTGGCATATTTGTCGGTGTTTATTTGTTCCTCCAATTTTCCTTTCCTTCAACCTTGATCCCCAATTCCAACCAGTCCTTCCGAAGTTCAACAATTTTCACATCTGTCAACACCTGCTTTTTTTGGGATTGGAATTACTATATTCTTCTTGAAGTCTGAGGGTATTTCACCTGTCACATACATCTTGCTCACCAGATGGTAGAGTTTTGTCAGGACTGGCTCTACCAAGGCTGTCAGTAGTTCTAATGGAATGTTGTCTACTCCTGTGGCCTTGTTTCGACTTAGGTCTTTCAGTGATCTGTCAAACTCTTCACGCAGTATCATATCTCCCATTTCATCTTCATCTACCTCCTCTTCGATTTCCATAATATAGTCCTCAAGAACATCGCCCCTGTATAGACCCTCTATATACTCTTTCCACCTTTCTGCTTTCCCTTCTTTGCTTAGAACTGGGTTTCCACCTGAGCTCTTTATATTCATGCAAGTGGTTCTCTTTCTCCAAAGGTCTCTTTAATTTTCCTGTAGGCAGTATCTATCTTACCCCTCATGAGATAAGCCTCTACATCCTTACATTTGTCCTCTAGCCATCCCTGCTTAGCCATTTTGCACTTCCTGTCGATCTTATTTTTGAGATGTTTGTATTCCTTTTTGCCTGCTTCACTTGCTGCAGTTTTGTATTTTCTCCTTTCATCAATTAAATTCAGTATCTCTTCTGTTACCCAAGGATTTCTACTAGCCCTCGTCTTTTTACCTACTTGATCCTCTGCTGCATTCTCACTACTTCATCCCTCAGATCTACCCATTCTTCTTCTACTGTACTTCTTTCCCCCATTCCTGTCAATTGTTCCATTATGCTCTCCCTGAAACTCTGTACAATCTCTGGTTCTTTCAGTTTATCCAGGTCCCATCTCCTTAAATTCCCACCTTTTTGCAGTTTCTTCAATTTTAATCTACAGTTCATAACCAATAGATTGTGGTCAGAGTCCACATCTGCCCCTGGGAATGTCTTACAATTTAAAATCTGGTTCCTAAATCTCAGTCTTACCATTATATAATCTATCTGATACCTTTTAGTATCTCCAGGGTTCTTCCATGTATACAACCTTCTTTCATGATTCTTGAATCAAGTGTTAGCTATGATTAAGTTATGGTCTGTGCAAAATTCTACCAGGTGGCTTCCTCTTTCATTTCTTAGCCCCAATCCATATTCACCTACTACGTTTCCTTCTCTTCCTTTTCCTACTGTCGAATTCCAGTCACCCATGACTATTAAATTTTCATCTCCCTTCACTACCTGAATACTTTCTTTTATCTCATCATACATTTCATCAATTTCTTCGTCATCTGCAGAGCTAGTTGACATATAAACTTGTACTACTGTAGTAGGCGTGGGCTTCACGCCTATCTTGGCCACAATAATGCATTCACTATGCTGTTTGTAGTAGCTTACCCGCACTCCTATTTTTTTATTCATTATTAAACCTACTCCTGCATTACCCCTATTTGCTTTTGTATTTATAACCCTGTATTCACCTGACCAGAAGTCTTGTTCCTGCTGCCACCGAACTTCACTAATTCCCACTATATCTAACTTTAACCTATCCATTTCCCTTTTTAAATTTTCTAACCTACATGTCCGATTAAGGGATCTGACATTCCACGCTCCGATCCGTAGAATGCCAGTTTTCTTTCTCCTGATAACAATGTCCTCTTGAGTAGTCCCCGCCCGGAGATCCGAATGGGGGACTATTTTACCTCCGGAATATTTTACCCAAGAGGACGCCATCATCATTTAATCAAACAGTAAAGCTACATGCCCTTGGGAAAAATTACGGCTGTAGTTTCCCCTTGCTTTCAGCCGTTTGCAGTACCAAAACAGCAAGGCCGTTGTGGTTAGTGTTACAGGGCCAGATCAGTCAATCATCCAGACTGTTGCCCCTGCAACTACTGAAAAGGCTGCTGCCCCTCTTCAGGAACCACATATTTGTCTGGCCTCTCAACAGATACCCCTCCATTGTGGTTGCACCTACGGTACGGCTAGCTGTATCGTTGAGGCACACAAGCCTCCCCACCAACGGCATGGTCCATGGTTCACAGAGGAGGCATTTGTTCATATTAAAATTTAAAGCCATGTAATGAAAATTCATCTTGGACTGAGGATGTATTGTTATTTTAATTTGCTCTAATATCTGTTTAAGCATGTACTGTGTCAATGCCGGCTGACGTCTTCCCAATGAAAAGATGGGGCAGCGATGACGATAGTATAAAAACTACCAGGTCAAGCCAAACTCAATGAGAAACAGAAGTATTTTACATCTGAGGAACAGGAATGCAAAGAGATGCTCAAAATCTTTTCTGGGATGGAACAACACTAGAATATAACGTAGCTCAAAAATAATGAACAACAAGATGAAAGTGGCTGCCAACAATAATATCGTGCACAAACTGATGGGAACAACTTGAGGAGAACAACCAAAAACTATGAGAACTTCTGCACTTTTTTTCTGTCACTCTATAGCTATGTTTGTATCCCCTGTATGGTACAGATCCCATCATATAAAAGCATTGAATGTACGAGAGTCATTCGATAATTAGAGAGAAAAATTGGTCTGGAAAAAAAAAAAGCATTTATTTTTACCAAACAATACTTTTTCTACTTTTCAACATAATCCTCTTAAACATTTATGCACTTGTTCCAATGGGCTACAAGCTTTTTTTATTCCAGCTGCAAAGAACTCTATCTTGATGTTGGAATCAATTTCCGACAAACTTTTTCAAGTCCTTGTTGTTCTGGAACCTCTTCTCACGTTATGCCTCCTTCAGTGCAGCAAACAAATGGAAATCACTAGGTGCTAAATCAGGACTGTGAGGGGGATGAAGTGGTAGTTCCAGCCCACTTTGTTGATGGTTTCATGGATTAGTTGAGCAATGTGAGGAGTGTGTTGTCATCCTGTAGAGTTACACCTCCCTCTGAAATTCACGATGTCCATCTCTCATGGCTGACTTCACCTTGTTTAAAAGCAAATCCAAGTAGTATTCGCTGTTCACTATATGCTGTTCTTCGAGATAATTACAAAAAACTGGAACTTCAGCATCCCAAAACACCGCCAACATGACTTTTCCGGCTGATGCTTGGGTTTTAAATTTTTTCTTGACAGGTGAGCTGGCGTGCTTCCACTCCATGCTTTGTCTTTTTGATTCTGGCTCATAATAGTGAACCCAAGTTTCATCACAAGTTGAAATTTGTTGAGGAAGTGCTCACTTTCTCTTTCACATTTTTGCGGTACTTCAGCTTGTTACAGATAATGTTGTGAACTGTACCAGTACTAATTTGAATCTTATCAACTATCATTTCCACAGTCACATGGTAGTCGGCATGAATAATGTCATCAATTCAACTTTCAAGTGAGGGAGTCAGTCACTGAGTCGCAACAATTTTCGAACTGCTCTATCCACTCGTAAAAATTTGCACGATTCATACCAACTTCACCATACACTTTAGACATTCTAGACTACATATTCACTGGTTTCTTGCCTTCAGCAATTAAAAAAGCTAATAACAGAACATTGTTCAATTAATGTGGGTGTTTCAAGCATACTTGCCATCCTGAAATGTATTTTTGAGGTTATAAATAAAAAGATGTTGATACATCAGCTGATCAAAGCTCATCCCAATGATGTGAAATTAAATCCATAAAAGTACCAAATTTGCCCTGCGAACAGTTTTTTCCCCAGACCAATTTGTCTCTTTAATTACTTAGTCACCCTCATAGTTATCAAAGCCAATTGCTGCATTGTTACAGTCTGTCTCCTGTCTTGCTGCACTTCTTCCTCCTTGACATTTGATGAGAAATAACAAAGGAAGGAAGGAAGGAAGATTATGACTTAGTGTCCCATTGGTGATGAGAGAAGTAATACAAGAACAGAAAAGATCAAATTAATAACATCAGACTATTTGCTTACCAGAAAGCACATTCTCAACTTAAGTTGAGAAAGAGTTTCCTTAAAACAACTCAGTCATTCACCACAACAATCTAGACTACAAACACAGTGTGAAAAAGAAATGACACCTGGACAACAGCAGGAACACACAGTATTTAAGAGTGGACCACCTGGAAGTCACTCAACTGAATCCACGCTGGTGTTAAACGGATAAAACTAATATCCAAAGATGGGGTTCCAATGTGGAGATGTCATTCTTGAATGTGAGGCTAAGCACCCTCAGCTTTTTTCTGGCAGTATTTCCTATGGCCATTATTAGATTTCTGAGAATGCCATCCATGAAGTTGCGTTTTTGTTGTGTGTTACCAAGAAGAAACATCAGAATTTTGAGCAATGTTATGCCACTAAGTTTTATACTATGCTTGGAGAATCCGAGATGTCCTTGAAAGGCTCAGGTGAAGGGTGAATCAAGTGAGACTTGAAACTGCAGACAAGTGGATGCTCCAATCATGACAACACTCCATGTGACAAGACCATTCCAATAACTGAAATTTTGACCTCAAAAGGCAATCCTGTTGTTCCACAATGCCCCTATTCATCTGATCTGAGTCCTTGTGACCTTTTTTCCCCAAAATTGAAATATGTTCTAAAAGATCGTCATTTTGGAACTCTGGAGAACATTCAAATGAATGTGACTGATGTATTAAAAACCCAACCAGTTGAAGGCATTCAGAGCTGCTACCACGACTAGGAATGACTCAGCCGGTTTATAACTGCTGAAGGGAACTACTTTGAAGTTGACAATACTGTTGTTTGAAGAAAATAAAAACTTTGGTAGATATACAGTCTCATTACTTTTCTCTCACACCTCGTATTTAGATTCTAGTTAAGATGTGTATGTTTGTGTTTCATACAGGAGCACACAACAAATAAATAAAGCTTCTAGTGAAAATTCAGTACAAAGAGCGTAATGAAAGCTGAAACCGAGTTCGAGTCTCGGTCGGGCACACAGTTTTAATCTGCCAGGAAGTTTCATGTCAGCACACACTCCACTGCAGAGTGAAAATATCATTCTGGTAATGAAAGCTGTTGCTATCAGATGTGGTGCCTCATGTCAATGCACAAGCTTAAATGAAAGTGGCAACAGCAGCTTTTCAGGAGAAGTTTGAGTGTGAAAACATAGATCAACTTCCACACAGCTTGACCTCATGTCCACTGACTTCCAAATGTTCCCATGTTTAAAGTGGGAGCTGTCACACTATTGCCACTGCATAGGCAATGACAACATTGGCTGCACTGTTTCCACTTTAATATAGGAACATCAAGTTGTACGAGGAGGGGGGTGGGGGGGGGGGGGGACTGTATTAAGAGGTATTGTGTTTCAATGTTCATGCGAACATTCAAAAGCAGAAGAGCTTCTACTGTAAATGTATTTTCATTTCCTGGAATGGGAGGTTCATATTTATCTTCCAAACTATTTGTAAATGATAGAAGGATAGAGGTTATGTGTAACAGCCTACAGGAGCACACGACACTAGAAAACTAGTGAAGAAAATTACACTTTGGGGGGTTTTGCTATTTAAGAGGCAAAAATTTCCAGTTCGACCAAAGCAGTTCGTAGGGAACACTGCTCTGGAAAAAAGAAAATGTTTTTTAAGTACTCTTTTTGATGTCCAAATTACTTATACTTTACAAGTACATAATTAGAGAAAAGTACAAATTTCATGGTAAAATTTCTAAAGACTTTGGCACCGAAAGAAGTGTAGGGCAATTACTTATTTGAGATGACAGCAGATGAAATTTTTCCTGTAGATTGATGATGACACTGTCAGCATGAAAAAATGAAGACTGAGGAAACACAGGACCACACCAAATCAGTTTATTGAGGTAAGCATCCTCCTCAATGATTATCTTAATGGAGTGATGGATACAGCATTCTGGCAAATGTAGCAAATATTAATATATATGAAATATTTAGTAGTGGCTCTGCATTGATAGTCCTAACTCGAGTAGTTCCTGAGTCACAACTAGACTTGCAAAGGAAAGGATAGAATCATCAAGGTTTGAGTTGTATGTCTATGCCTAGGATGACACCTACTGATAGTAGGGGAGGGGATTAACTTATGTCTTCTCTATTCTCTCAAGAGGGATGTTATCTTTTACTCTCAGTATCATTTTATACAGTTTGGTCTTTCGTCTGCACCAGAATGCTATATAATGTTTTTGTTCTTAAATACCTTTCAGCTTTCTTGTACATTTAATTTTAGAGTTTCTTTAGCTTCTACAAAATAAGCTAATAACATGCCAAGTTAACCTGCCAACCTGAAACCTGGGGCAGTCCTCACCTTCCTCCCTGTCGCAATCATGTCAAGTTGACACTTTCGAATATCTTTCTATAATATGTAATGGTATCAAACGAAAGACATGGGATGGACTTCAATGAAAGAGGAAGGTAAGCATTTCTGACAAGTGTCAGCAGCTGCATGTGGAATAAAGATGTTCCACAGAAGACCAAAAGAATAATGTAGCAATCATATTCTGTTCCTATCCTGACCTATTCTTAAGAAACATGAACAATAAAGAAAGAGACTTAAGCAAGATATGTGCACATGAAATGAAATTTCACAGAAACAGAGTGGAAGTTACAAGGATGGACAGAATAAGCAATGAAGAGATCAGGGAGATGACAAAGGCAATGCCTTTACAGGAAAGGATAGAATCATCAAGATTTCATTTGTATGGGCTTGTAAAGAGAATGACAAGTGATAGAATACTGTCAAAGATGGAAAAACTGAAGCTCCTAGGCATATACCAAGAGGGAGATGAAGGGCTATTCGACTGAAAATTTCAGCTAAAAATACAGCAAAAAATTCCTCAAATTTTCAATCACTAACCACTGCACAGTTTCTGAAAGAATATTATCTAAATTAATGGTGAAAGGTACAACCATTCCAATTTTAAACAGTAACTTGTGCATGTAGTACTGTTGGATAGAAATCTTAACCTACTTGCCCATCTTGACCTTTTTCCAGGCCTAGAAGATCAAATGGATCTCTGCCATCATTGATTGATGATAATGGCCTTGTGCCTGATGCATGACGTCTCCGTCCTCCTTCTCTTCTTTCATTTCTGGAACAAGATTTCAAAAAGTCACATATTGAGTACACAATTCAAAAATATGTGTAAGTATAGTATGGTACTCCAATTAAAACAGATGACTTTTGAAAATGAACAATTTGGTCAAAAGCCGCAACACTTCACTATCAAAACATGTTACACAGCTGAGATGTTAAACTCAATGGGAGGAGATTTAGGAAAGGCTATCAGGAAGTGATAAGGTGGAAGATGGACCAGTCACAGATGACACAAAACTGCTTGATCCAAAGTGCTTTTGGCTAAATGTTGTACAGTAGATTGGGTGTTGACTAAATCCTCACACTCAGGGGAAAAGGAAATGAGGTTCCTTTGCTAGCCCATGGTCTAACCTGATTTTGGGGTTAGGTTTTCCGAAGAAGGTTGATGAAAGTGTTGAGAGTCTGGAGAGGGTGTTTTCCAGGATGAAGGATTGTTGTGGGAGGCAGAGTATGTAAGCAAGGTAGTGTGTCTAGAGTCTGTAAGGGGTTGGGGGGATAGATGTAAATGATAGGTTCCCTGTAGGGTAAACGCGTACTCCCAGATGAGACAGCTCTCAGATGCTGTTTGAATTGTCATTTTTAGATGTCAGACAACAACCTCAAACCTCAGTAACATGATGCAGGAAATTACTGTCACAGAGCAAAGAGATTTTGTGAAATGAGCACAAACAGTTAATTGTTCACAAAATCTCTTTGCTCTGTTGCACTGTTGTGCTGTAGAGTAATTTTATTGCATGTTTAAATTTTGTAAAACGTTCTACCAGATGAGCTAAGAACAGAGGCAGTTAACACTGGGCCAGGATGTCAATCAGACTGTCAACGGGGCATACTGCCAATGTAACAGGTGTAAGGGCACGAGACAAGCATTGCCACACAACCTCAGAGCATGGTAGACAGAAACACAAACAAATGGTTCAAATGACCCTGAGCACTATGGGACTTAACATCTGAGGTCATCAGTCCCCTAGAACTTAAAACTACTTAAACCTAACTAACCTAAGGACATCACACACATCCACGCCCGAGGCAGGATTTGAACGCCCGACCGCAGTGGTCGGGCGGTTCCAGACTGAAGTGCCTAGAACCGCTCGGCCACACTGGCTGGCGAACACAAACACTATTGCTTTACATAACAAGGCACTTTGAAGTAAGGCTATGTAACTTCATAGTCCAAGTGCCACTGTAAAATCAAACATAGGCAGAACTGATGTCAGTGACCTAGAATAGTTAATGAATTACAACACTGAGCCAAGGAGTGCTGACGGCACTCCATACTTAGCAATCATATACAGCAGCTCGCTAGTTGAAAGATCCACCTTAAAGACTGGAAAGTTGCACAGGTCACACCATCACTCACAAAAGGAAATAGGAGTAATCCGATCACTTACAGACTCCTGTCAATTTGCAATAGGATTTTGGAACATATACTGTGTTCTCCAAAGTCAATTTGCAGTAGGATTTTGGAACATATACTGTATTCAGACATTATGAATTACCTTGAAGTAAACAATTTATTGACAAACAGCCAACACAAATTCAGAAAATATTGTTCTTGTGAAACACAGCTAGCTCTTTATTCTAGATGTTGAGTCCCATAGTGCTCAGAGCCATCACCATCTTTATTCTCATGAAGTATCAAGTACTATCGACAGGGGACGTCAAATTGATTCCATATTTTTAGAATTCCAGATGGCTTTTGACACCGTTCCTCAGAAGCAACTTCAAATCAAATTGCATGCCTATGGAGTATCATCTCATTTTTGTTACTAGATCCATAATTTCCTGTCAAAAAGGTAATAGTTCATAATAACTGACAAAGTCATCAAGTTAAACAGAAGTAATATCTGTCATTTTCCAAATGTGTGTTATAGGCCCTCTGCTGTTCCTGATTCACATAAAGGATTTAGGAGACAACCTGAGCATACCTCTTTGATTGTTTGCAGATGATGCTGTCACTTACTGTCTTGTTAAGTCATCAGATGATCAAAACCAACTGCAAAATGATTTAGACAAGATATGTGTATAGTGTGTATAGTGTGAAAAGTGGCAAGTCACTCTCAATAATGAAAAGTGTGAAGTTATTAACATGAGTACTAAAAGGAATCCGCTATATTTCAGTTACACTATTAATCATACCAATCTAAAGGCTGTGAATTCAAATGAATATCTAAGGATTACAATTACAAATAATTTAAATTGTAATGATTACAAATATAACATTGTGAGGAAAGTGAACCAAAGACAGCATTTTATTGGCAGAATACTTGGAAAATACAACAAGTCTACTAAAGAGACTGCCTAAATTACACTTTCCTCCTCTTCTGGAGTACTGCTGCATGGTTTGGGATCCACATAAGATAAGACTGATGTGGGACATTGAAAAAGTTCAAAGAAGGGCAGCTCGTCTTGTATTATTGTGAAACGGGAGAGAGAGTGCCATGGATATGATATGTGAATTTGGATGGCAATATCATTAAAACAAGGTGTTTTTCGTTTACCTCCTCATGAAATTTCAATCACCAACTTTCTCCTTCAAATACAAAAATATTTTGCTGGCATCTAAAAACAAGGGAGAAATGATCATTGTAATAAAATAAGAGAAACCAGAGCTCACACAGAGTTTTAAGTGCTCGTTTTTCCTGTGCGCTGTTCAAGAGTGGAATGGTAAAGAACCAGCTTGAAGGTGGTTAAGTGAACTCTCTGTCAAGAACATAATTGTGAACTGTAGAGTAAACATGTAGATGTATGTGTAGATAAACGAGTACAAAAGTGCTCACACACCCAGA
Organism: Schistocerca americana; assembly: GCF_021461395.2. Classification (NCBI taxonomy): domain Eukaryota; kingdom Metazoa; phylum Arthropoda; class Insecta; order Orthoptera; family Acrididae; genus Schistocerca; species Schistocerca americana. The sequence continues at coordinate 156,613,681 of NC_060123.1, forward strand.
GCAACTGCTTCATAGATAGGGGCTCGACCATTTATGCTTCCATTCTGAGCATGTCGCTAGAATCAGAGAGAATGACAGTCTTTTGAGTTTCAGAGAAATCATAATGAGCTTATCAATCATGGGCAACCTGCTACTTGCTTGCTCACTTCAACATCAAGATGCAGCCACCTTGAGGCTCACCACAGCAGTGCCCTGTGTTACAGCCTACTGTGTTATCATGGATGGGAGGACTGGTGTGTGGCTAGCCCTCCAACATTACAGGTCATTGGGAATGATTTGCAAGCTGCCATCTCCTCACCAAACAGGCAAGGAATGTCTGCAAAGCCTCTTGGTCGAATCATGAGCATGTGCTACTGTCTTGGTCAATCCACAGTGGCTGACAAGGGCATAGACTTCATGGCAACTGGCATCCTACACAACAGTCGGCAGTCTCCACCAGAGTGTGCGACAAGCTGACTACAAGAGTGCTGAGGTGAAGCTGCACTTGGTTGAGGAACATCTGGGCAGGTGACACTTTTCTCGTACCTTTTCAACCACCACCACAGCATGTGGCCATAGCACTGACCTGCAGAAGCAGTGTCACAACTTGCTGACAAACTATCAGTACTTCTTCACAGCATGTGCGTTTCAGCTCGGCTGCCAATGCCACTCTGAAGACACTTATAACTCTGTGCATTTTGCACAATAAACAAATGTCATTGCAGATACCACTGCTTCACTGGTGCCTCTGTGCATGAACTGAACCATTCATCCACACTCCATGTTCTATCTTCTGTTTACAATGCAACCATAGCTCCCTGGATCACAACAGCACTAACAATATATTAAAAGTTAAAGAAATCCACCAGCGGGGATACCGAGTGCCAACAAGTTTTCAGGAAGATTACATGGGACTTGATTCTTGACAGGAGTAAGGCAATTTTCTTTATTGGCAGAGTGTTGGACTAGCAGGACATTAGGTGCAGTGGAAGAGGAGCTGAAAAATAAGCTATAATAATAATAATAATAATAATAATAACACTATAATGAAAAGGGTAGATTGCTACTCAGCATAAAGACGACCTGTTCAGTGACAGACAGGCACAAAGAAAAGACTGTTACACATTTTATACCTTTTGGCCAACGCCTTCTTCAGCAAAGAAAACACACACAGATTCACACAAGCAAGCACACCTCATGCACACATGACCATAAACACCAGCTGCTCTGACTGGAGGAACACTTTGGCTGAAAGCTATAATATGTTAACCGTCTTTTCATGGTGCCCGTCTGCAACTCAACATATTATCTTTACGGTGAGTGTCAATCTATCCTTTTCCTAATATTGTTGATATTCCCAACTGGAGTTTCCACTGTTTAATAATAATAATAAATAATAATAATAACTTAAAGCAGTGTTTGTGGTAGTAATAGAAAACAAATTTTAATGGTTACATGACAGAAAAAGTGGCTATGTACAAGTTTCAAAGAAGGAACTCAAGATCATGTTCAAAAATACATTCTCATGAAGCTGCAAGTGTGAGCACAGTTCTGCAATGCCAACAGTAATTTTAACGAAACTTTGTGCACATATATGATACTGCCGGAAGAAAATACTATCACAGAGTAGAGAAGGAAGTGATGACAAGGAAAAAACAAGCATCCAGGTATCACTGGAACAATGTCAGAGAAACTTAGTACATAGAAGACATATCATACGGTGAAAAAAATACTGTAAAGGTAGGAAGCCTCTAGCATGCCAATGAGTAGGCAGTGGGTGGGAATGGAGTCACATGTAAGAATAGTCAGACTAGCTGTCATAGGATAAAGTAAAGCATCCCTTCATTTTGTTTCCATTACCGTAAAGTTAGAGGTTCTCTTATTTATTTTAGTTGTGGAAAACTAAAGTGTATTCCAGCCAAATTTTTGAAAATGGCTTTACGGCTTTAAATATAACATGGTGCAAGAGCTTCACTTCCTCTGATATCACTCCTAACATTACTATTCGCCTTCCCCCCCCCCCCCCCCCCCCTTTTTTATCTAATCCACACACAGTATTTAACTGAAAACCCTAAATTCTGTTGTGAGAGGTATTTTCTAATCTTTATTATTTAAAGTTTACTGTAGACTTGACTGACTGTATGATGTAAGCTATAGATTATTTTTAAGGAAATATTCAAAATTTAGGATTCAGTAAGACCACGGGCACTCAAAATTCCAACCCCACTTGTGACAGTATGAAACCCAGCCTCCACTTAAATATAACAACATATGTGGTCAGACATATATTTTACACTGAATTCATGCAGTGGACACACACACTCTATAGCTGTCAGATGTGAAATCAGACAAGTGAGTGAGAAGGGGCTCAGAGCCAAGAGCAGGCACTCTGTTGCTGCCAGCCATGGAGAATGGTCAATGTCTTTAATATGTCTACATCTGCATACATACTTTGCAGGTCACTGTATGGTGCATGGTGGAGGTGGCTGTAGTGTTACGTGTCACTTTGGTGAAGTGATATGTTGCATTATGTCTATAGTATTGCTGAATGATGACCACCATCCTGAAAATATTGTTTAGTTTTTATAGTAAGTTGAAGATCTATACGTTGTTTGGGAATTTTATCTCATTTGTGCATGAAATCCGATGTGGATGGACACAGCATTTCTGCAAGGCAGGATGACAGTAGCTCCTTTACCTCAATTCACATTCCCACTTATTTGCACAGTTTCTTCCGTGAGGTCTCATCCCTGCTCGGAGATACGCCACATGGCTTAGAGCAATGAGTACCATGACAATCGGCATGCTGTCATGGAAACAAAAGAATAAACTGAGCCACCATTAAGATCTGAGAGATCTGTCATTCACATCATGTCGTACAGAGTACATTTTATAACAATGAAAATAATCAATTTTTGACAATATAATGAGATTGGATAAACAAAATCTACTCACTAAGTGGCAGTAGGAGAACACACTTATGAAAGGTATTATGTGAGCAAGCTTTCGGAGCCAGTGGGTCCTTCTTCTGGTAGAAGTGTTGAAGTGAAAGGAAGAGGGTTGAAGGAAAAGGACTGGAGAGGTTTACAAATAGGGGTAGAGTTTGGAAAAGTCACCCAGAACCTCGAGTCAGGAGAGGTTTACTGGATAGGACTTAGCTGTCCGGTAAGTCTCCCCTACCCTGAGGTTCCAGATGGCTTTTCTGAACTCCACCCCTTTCCCTAAACCTCTCTAGTCTTTTCCTTCACCCCTCTTCCTCCTACTTCAACCCTTCTACCAGAAGAAGCCACTGACTCTGAAAGCTTGCATACATAAAATCCTTTTTTTATATTTGTTCTTCTGCTGCCACTTGTTGAGTAGATTTTTTATCTATACAATTACAGAGTACATGTTACAGTAGCATGCATTCTTACGAAGTGCTTCCTGCTTTTAAGCAAAAGTTAGTAGAAAAAGGGTTTAGATAATTTAGTAGAGCTCTAGAATTGAGAAAATATTTCAGCTATCTGACAGAAGAAGATGCAGAAATAAAGAAGTCTGCAACTATGGTGAAATATACATTATTGTCCAGATCATTGAAGAAAAAAGTTGAAGGTCAGAAGTAATAACTAATGGCAGTCGCGAAATTTTATCCAAGTACGAAAATGTTTCATTTGACAGAAAACTTCATTATGGAGACCATGACAGGACTTGAAACTGTAAGCTTATCATATTGCCAGAGTTAGTTAACCTAACCATGCAAGTAATCTCTGGATGCAGTTAACACATGGTGGAAATTATAGTTAAGGTTAATACTCGTTTGACATTATACTAGTCATAATAAGCGTCTAATACTCATCCTGAAGAATGGAAGTATTGATGATTAAAATAGTGATGTGTGTGTTTTATCAGTCTTACTTGCGGTTAGTCTATGCATACAAAGAAATACGTAAGCCTGGTTGATGATCAGAATTTGTCATGAATATAAGTTACTTTGAGAATCCAAGTTAACTGAATGATTACTCTGTAGAGATGTGCATGCAATCTTGAACTAATTTATGCTATGTCACGTGTATGTTGATGATTACCAGTTAAGGATTGCTTGTGAGAAATCCACGTGTAATAAATATGGAATAGTATAAGGATTTCTTGATTAGAGCTTAGTGATTACTATAGTTCAATTCTTTTATCTTGGTGGTTCGCGCATGCCCGCCCAGATGCGGGAGATTGCTGCATTGCCAGTTGCACGCGCCAAGCAAACTTACGTTTAGGGGGGAGTGCGCAGTTTATGAAGTAAAACCATCACGACCGCATTAACCCTTTTGCTGCTACAGAGACAAGCTCCCTGCATTCCGCGTTGTGCGCAATTTTGTTATCACTGCACTGCTCGCCTGTGAAGACACTGGTGTTTCGAATGCTGTGACACACTTATCATTCGATTTCACAAAAACTATTTGGCCCAAAACTTTGATTTTTACACATCTTCTTGACTTATACCTTCCCCCCATAAATGACTTAATTTTGTTTCCATGTTCAACGCAGTTATTGTGCAGCATTAAATGTAGTAAACCACTGCACAAAATTTTGAAGAGTTTGGAGAGATAAAATTCCATAGGGTATACTTTCCGTATGGTTGATTTCAGTTGCCACAAGAAATTTCAAAAAATTACATTCAAACGAATAAAATTCATGAAGTAAGACACTTCGATATTGTTTTTAAATAAAGAAAATATTAAGCACAGATCAAGGTTTGAACTCGGAACCTTTCGCTTCACAGCCAAACACTTTAACCATTACGCTAACGCAGCTCATCCTTCAATATAGTTTCTGGAGGAATTTAAACTAGGACGCAAAATACCGACAAACACTGTTGGTATGACTATGAATTACTCACGTTTCGTACAATAGGAAATAAACAATTACCGCTGTTCTTTATTACGAAAAAGCAGTTCGTGAGAATGATACAAACACCTTTCCATGCTATCATCTGAATTAGGAGGCTTATTGCTTGTTTGGTTTAATTAATTAATAGAATATGAAGCAACTGGTATAAAGAATGGTTTTTCCAAACTTTCTTTAATATAAAGTCTGCTATCAAGACATTGCTTTCATTCAGTTACTTTATTTATGACTGAACGTTTCTAAAACTGAAGACACTCGTCCGTACTCTGCACTGCAGTCGAGCTCTGGCAACGTCGTTCTCTGTTCATTGGCTGACTGTGTTTTGTGATGTCAGATGCACAGAACAAACCTAAACTCGGCCGCCGTCATAAATGACGGGCACTTTAGTTATCTGGAGTTAATCCACATATGACAACTAGTCTATACTATGATTACTTCACTCTTAAAGAACTTAGATGGAATCATTTCTGCATTTGGAGTAGACAAATCTGGTATAGGGAATGATTGCAATTCCTTTCAATATATGTTTAGCCTTAGCATTATCGCCATGTGTGTACATTTCACAACAATCTTTAAATCTTTTGTCTAAGGGGATGGACCCTGTGGTGTGTAACATGCCACTTTGATGAAGTGGTGTGTATGTGAATGTACTCTGCAAAGGGACTGATGTAGTGTATCTCCAATTTGAAATGATGATAGCACTCTTACAACGCTTTGCTGTGACTGCTGATTGGCTGGTTTATTCCATGTCGTCGGATCCTGTCCTGGAGGTATCGTATGAGCCATGGCAGAACGACTGCTGTGACAAACAGAATGACGTCATAACAGCAGTGGAAATGTTTTGGTTGTCATTCAGTTAGCTGCCACTCAGGAGAGAATGAACATCAATTACTAACAAATGACAGTTTACTGAGTACATGTATTGATACAGTTTGTCTGTCAAAGTACAAATAAGTGTTTGATTATTATAATAAATCAGGCAATATATTGATATTAAAGAAGAAGGCCTCTACTTATTTGTTGGAAAGTTGAGATTTGTGTGAGACCTCTTAATTTCCAGTACAGAAGTAGTGCAGGTGGAGATGAAGTCTACGTTAACGAAGACACATACTGTTAGTCAGACTCCGTACTTCAAATCGTAAATGATCATAATTATTAATTAATAGTTACTGGAAATTTACTCACAAGGATAGCACATCACATACTGTACTAAATATCTCATCTTGGTGACCAACAGCACAATAAACATTTCTGTGTTGAAAATTAAACATGAATTTGATGAGAAGCATAAATTAACAGATTTCATCAGAAGAATTCTCATTAAACAGGATGGCTGTCCTTAGCAATAAAGGTCAACAGCCAACATTATGCCGTAGTGCAAAAGCAATTGCCAGCACTACAGCTTAAGAATCTGCAGAAGATCTGACTAGTCGACAAACAATCAATATATCTGTTGACTATGCTTATATTGAAGAAGAAATTAATTGGTCCATGAGCTGGAAGTTCTTTGTCCACAGGAGGACTTCAGTTATGTTATCAGGTCCACAACAACTTCACAGCAGCAGTCACAGATCACATTCATGGCTCATCCATCAACAGCATCAGCTTCAGCTGTGTCCTAGCATCCAGCCCTGAAGTACATTGCATCACCACCATTTTCTATCAGAACCACAACCAGGCAAGCACGTCAAGAAATTCTTTGAGCTGTGTTCAGTACTCACTGAAGCGTCTTTGTGGTTGACTGGAATGGGAGTGGTAGTGGTAGAGTTGTGCTATTAACTACAAGTGGTTTGACAACCGCAGAACTGCTACATTGGTAAGCTAAGTGTAATTGTAAAGGTAATGTTGAAGTTATTGAATACTAGTGTTATGAGAGGCTTGGAGGTGACTATGCTGGACTGCTTTAAAAAATTTTATGCACACTTAAGTACTGATATGATGGAGCTAGGTGCTAGATTAGACAAGGGTAAAATGGAAAATGTGAATGATCCAAGGACAAGAAATGCATAAACCTCAATAAGTGACGGCGTCGTGGTTAAGGGGTCATGGTGTTAGAATTCCAAGTGGGCAAGCCATATTCAAACCTCCCCCGAGTCAATATTCTTCTTCTTCACCACTGTTCACTGTATTCAAATTTGTGTCTGTTTCATGGTGTAACATCCATTTCTTTCGTGTAGACTGTGTAGTGAAAGCCCATTCTATGGTTTCAAATGATTTAAATGTGCTTCCTCACTGTGTACTATTTGGACATAGTAAAGTATAAAGTCTGTATCATATTGTGTTATGTATATTTCGCACCATACCCTCACCATATGGATCTACATGGTGATCTGCGTTGACTGCGAACTATGGCAAATATCCATTGAACTGGATGTTAAACATCAACAACACAGCCATAGTGTAACCACTATGTATCGCAATTTGCAGATTACGCGTATGAGTGAAGTGCCACGACATACAATGCTCTGCAACTGACTCTTCCAAAAAATTTATTTGTTAAAAGTAACAGTGGCACTAGCCAGTGCAGTGCATCAACAACTGTGGATCATGTTAAACAATGGTGTCCTATGACTCACTTATTGTGAAATATCACAACTTCTGTTTGGCAAGTGACCCATTCTCAACTGCTACTACCTGACCGATTGTACCCACGATCACCTGCTGTGAATGATGTCTCTTCAATACTACAAGAACTAATTTGTGACCTGGTGACCCATCCACCCATACAGATGCACAGTCTGCCCATGCTATCAACCGCAGCATGTACGGATTTGGCACCTTCACCTATTTTACTGTCACCAACACTTTCACAGCAATCGGCATGATCACACGCAGAGGTTGTCTCTAACCAGTTTAGTGCACACCCCAAGATACCACCATTTCATTCCAATCAGCCCTCCATATTGTTCCCCATAGTGGACAGCATTCTAGCTGCTCATGTTATTGTTGACGCTGCAAAATTCATCACACTCAGCCACTTCGGTGAATATGCAGACATGATTAGTAAAAACATCCTTCCACCAACGGTGGGCAACAAATATTCTACAACGAATCAGCACTTCTGCAACGCCTTTCCAACACTCCTTACGAGCAACTGCAGCAAGTGATCTACCACGAACAGATAACATGAAACTACATCATGCCTAGCACAACAGTTACAAACATTAATCAACTACCAGTTGATGCTCTACAATAAGCTGTGGACATCTACCATCTCAACTGCAGCTTGCCATGCTCGCCAATCAGTGAGTATCAGTGAGAATCAGTGGACTGCAGAATTTTTGCTGTTACTCAATACCAGCAATGTATCAGTTCAGTTGACAACTACACCATAATGCACAGACAGCAGCACCAGCCTGTGTGCACTGCTCCCTGTGACAGCCAAGCCAGCTTAACCACATATTACTGTCACTAACTGTCATGTCACAGCCCCCACCAGGGACAATGACCTCCACACAGCTGTGTCAACAAAACAAACTAATGGGAACTGCACCCCAGGCCACCACCTCATGTCTCTGCTGGTATCGGTGATGCCATGCACAACTGCCATCAGCCCTGCATGCTCAAAAGAGTCATGCAGCTGACAACAAGTGCACCAGACTGGGATTATCAATAAAGCCAGCTCATCTCATGTAGCAATGGACCACCTCACCTTTCAGCAACACGGGACAATGGTAGGCTCTCTATCTTGGATTACCTCAGACAGCAATACTATTTAGTCGATTCTAAATCCAACATCAGTTCCGCACCTCCGACCTCGCCCGCCACAGCAAATGACAAGACAGCCAGTTCTGTGCAACTATCAGTTCAGTTATCACCATTCATGACTCTAAACACTACACCTGGAGTTAGGAACAATGGTCACATGGAACTTTTTAATCACAGATGTCAGAAAATTAGTACTCAGTGCCTATTTTCTCTTCCATTCCCAGCTGCTACGGGATCTGTTCACAGCACACTGATTCCCTGCGACATTAGTTGTCAGTCACCGGGCTCTCTGGTCACGTCCTCCCCTTATTACATCTCCTCCAACTGACAAGCAGCAGAGCACTCCGATGGATGGTCATCATTGTCATCTACTCAACCGTGTTAACGAGCTTGCAGGAACTTAACAAAACCAGTTTCTTTGCTCCAAAACTTACCTGTAGTCTCTACGCATCTAACAGCAGAACAAAAATATATGACTGGCAACACAAAAAACATCTGATGAGCTCAAGACAGCTTGATGTCACCTACAGAACTCTTGACCGACATCAACCATCAACTACAATCTCACAGTACAAGCAAAATACTCTTCTGATGTACCTACAACTACCTCAGAGGAAGTGCCACCATCTATGCAGCCTTTATGTACCAATGAGGTTAATAATGCACCTCCTGCCTAAGTGCTTCCTGCTCCTAATCTGCACTCCCAGCCACTCATGAATTCTTCACGATTGTTATTCACCCAGTGCACCTTCACAAATGGAATGGTGCAGAGAACAGGATCCCCATTATGACGGGATTTCCGTTCAGACATACCACGTCAGCTCCTGCCAGATGAACTTAGTGTGGCCAAGGCAGCAGTTGAACTTTTAAAATCAGGAACAGTCAGATAGTTCATGGGCTTTACCCATTAAACCAGCACCAAAGAAAAACAGTGCCTGACATTTATGTGGTGACTACAGAACTCTTAATGCACCAACTATAATCAACAGTTACACGATACCAAACACACAGAAATTTACTAATTATATCATGGGCAATTCTGTCTTCAGAATCCTGAATTGCAAATGAACTTATCACCAAATACCGACGAATGAGGAAGATGTGCAAAGGACAGCAGTCCTTACACCTTTTAGCCTATTCGAGTACCTTTTTGTGCTTACAGCCTCAAAAATGCAGCCAAATGTGGCAACATTTCTGGACGTATCCTATTTAAGGTACCTTTCTGCTTTGCTAACCTTGATGACAACCTCATTTTTTCCTCAGATAATGACATGCTCGAGTCCCACCTTAAACAAGTTTATGATGTAGTTATGGCAATGGCATCATTATTAATGATGGAAAAAAGCCAAATTCGACAACGTGACATTATCTTTCTCAGTCACGTTGTCAATGCTATAGGCACCCGCCCTACACCACAACGAATGGAACTCATCTATCAACTACCATCTTCACAAGACTACCAGGAACTACGTCGACTTCTAGCAATGACCTATTTCTACTGGTGCCACCTTTCATGGGCAGCCACCACTCAGGCCCCAATCACAGTAGTCCTACGAGGGAAAAACACTAATGGTAAACGGAAGCTAAGTGAACCAACCACCACGATGCCTTCGGCAAGCTCAAAGGCTGTTTAACAATAATCGTGGATGTAAATGATTTTGCGATTGACGCAGTTCTCTATCAGAAAACTGACTCCTTGCCAAACCAAATGCTCCATCTACGAACACGAACTCCTCGTAGTCTATGAGGCAATTCATCAGTTCAAAGGCGACATGGAAGGCAACTGCTAGCCATCTATATTGATCACCAGCTGCTAGTGGACTCTCTCTGTAACCCATTGTAAGTCTTGTGCCCCAGGAATTTCCGCCAACTGGATTACATCACACAATTCACAATACCCAAATCTCTATTGAACACTTCTCCAACATGAAAAGTGCGGTAGGCTATCACATCTCTTGCATTAAAACCTTCCAAACCAGTAACATTCTTCACTTTATCACCATTATAACGAACAACAGCAACAGTAATCCAACCATTACCAGCTTGATGTGTGTCTAATTGAGTAAGTGTAAAATTAATGCTCTCGTTACGCAATGCATGACGTCAGCTACGCATGACCTTGAACAGCATTGCCGCTGCGCTGAGCTGAATCCCGTCCGCGCGCGGTCTAGAGATCCTACCGCGCGCGTACGGGATAAGCCTTTGCCAGTTGCTGCCCAGCGTTCGGCGAGTGCAGACGCCAGTGTGTATCAGTCTAAGCCGGCGTCAGTCGGCGTGCAGCAGCGCGTGCAGCAGCACCGTACTATTATTTGAGATGCCACGTTACAGGACAAGATACAGACGTTCGCGTCTAACTGTTTATAAGGCCTTAGACGATCTGGAGATCAGAGTTGCTAACAAAGGAGCACAGGTCATTTTGCAAGGTCCATCTGTGTTTTGCGGTTGTGTTAATAATTTTGTGTTGCTCTATGGCCTCCGGTCAATGTAGCGTACGTCTGGCGTTCAGAATCTAGCCGGTCAATGTTTTTTTTTTTTTTTTTAATTTGAAAGGGTTTGATAATGATCATCAAAAGTGGCCTGTTCATGAGTATAATCTAGATTATTTTTTTCCTACTCCGTACACCAATGACTGGACTATGATGAAAAATTATTTTTCTAAAGTAACTATATCTAAAGTTGTAATTTTGCGGTTGTGTTATTAATTTTACACTTACTCAATTAGACACACATCAAGCTGGTAATGGTTGGATTACTGTTGCTGTTGTTCGTTATAATGGTGATAAAGTGAAGAATGTTACTGGTTTGGAAGGTTTTAATGCAAGAGATGTGATAGCCTACCGCACTTTTCATGTTGGAGAAGTGTTCAATAGAGATTTGGGTATATCATACTTCATATCTAACCAGGCATTTTGGTTTAGAACAAGGAATCACCGTAAAATAAGTGAACAGGAGAGTGTGTGTCTGTGGATTAAAGGTGCAGGAAGATGTGCTAAAATACAAGTTACTGGAGATGTAACACATTATTACAGAAATTAAAATAAAGAACTTCTTATCCTATCCTGAATTCCTTTAAAAAAAAAAAAAAAAAAAAAAACATTGACCGGCTAGATTCTGAACGCCAGACGTACGCTACATTGACCGGAGGCCATAGAGCGAGAACAGTATTTTTAGCTCGTTACGCAATGCATGACGTCAGCTACGCATGACCTTGAACAGCATTGCCGCTGCGCTGAGCTGAATCCCGTCCGCGCGCGGTCTAGAGATCCTACCGCGCGCGTACGGGATAAGCCTTTGCCAGTTGCTGCCCAGCGTTCGGCGAGTGCAGACGCCAGTGTGTATCAGTCTAAGCCGGCGTCAGTCGGCGTGCAGCAGCGCGTGCAGCAGCACCGTACTATTATTTGAGATGCCACGTTACAGGACAAGATACAGACGTTCGCGTCTAACTGTTTATAAGGCCTTAGACGATCTGGAGATCAGAGTTGCTAACAAAGGAGCACAGGTCATTTTGCAAGGTCCATCTGTGTTTTGCGGTTGTGTTATTAATTTTACACTTACTCAATTAGACACACATCAAGCTGTAAAATAAGTGAACAGGAGAGTGTGTGTCTGTGGATTAAAGGTGCAGGAAGATGTGCTAAAATACAAGTTACTGGAGATGTAACACATTATTACAGAAATTAAAATAAAGAACTTCTTATCCTATCCTGAATTCCTTTAAAAAAAAAAAAAAAAAAAAAACATTGACCGGCTAGATTCTGAACGCCAGACGTACGCTACATTGACCGGAGGCCATAGAGCGAGAACAGTATTTTTAGCTCGTTACGCAATGCATGACGTCAGCTACGCATGACCTTGAACAGCATTGCCGCTGCGCTGAGCTGAATCCCGTCCGCGCGCGGTCTAGAGATCCTACCGCGCGCGTACGGGATAAGCCTCTGCCAGTTGCTGCCCAGCGTTCGGCGAGTGCAGACGCCAGTGTGTATCAGTCTAAGCCGGCGTCAGTCGGCGTGCAGCAGCGCGTGCAGCAGCACCGTACTATTATTTGAGATGCCACGTTACAGGACAAGATACAGACGTTCGCGTCTAACTGTTTATAAGGCCTTAGACGATCTGGAGATCAGAGTTGCTAACAAAGGAGCACAGGTCATTTTGCATCTTCACGGTGATTCCTTGTTCTAAACCAAAATGCATGGTTAGATGTGAAGTAGGATATACCCAAATCTCTATTGAACACTTCTCCAACATGGAAAGTGCGGTAGGCTATGACATCTCTTGCATTAAATCCTTCCAAACCAGTAACATTTTTCACTTTATCACCATTATAACGAACAACAGCAACAGTAATCCAACCATTACCAGCTTGATGTGCGTCTAATTGGGTAAGTGTAAAATTAATAACACAACCACAAAACACAGATGGACCTTGCAAAATGACCTGTGCTCCTTTGTTAGCAACTCTGATCTCCAGATCGTAAAATAAGTGAACAGGAGAGTGTGTGTCTGTGGATTAAAGGTGCAGGAAGATGTGCTAAAATACAAGTTACTGGAGATGTAACACATTATTACAGAAATTAAAATAAAGAACTTCTTATCCTATCCTGAATTAAATTACAGAACATTGTTTCTCATGCAGCAACATAGTTACATTACACAGCACTATGTTATACAATACAATTTGGAGCCCTCTAGCGGCAGAGGGTTGCAATGTGGGTCAGTAAAGCAGGATAGTCGACCACGTAATAAGCATGACACATAATACCTCAAACAATATTGAGAACAGAATAAAAAATGCAGAGGCATCATTTTTCAGCTTGCCCTCATGGACTATATAACATACCATTTGTCCTCCAGTATGCTGTAACAGAGTGAAAGAGTGAGTGGCTGGAGAAGTATGTAGATAGCATCACAGAGAATTTCATATAATTTGAATGGCAGGCACTAAAAGAAGTTGTCGGCATTACTGAAAGATTTACTATTCAAATTCTGGCTCATACATATCATTAAGAGCCAAGCAACATATTACTACTTTCTACAGATAACTTGCAAAATGGCCATAATGGTAAATTCAGATAAATGCAAGCTCACTTAGATACTTACTGACAGTTTAATTCCTGTACCCCATTCACAAATGAAACAAGAGAGGGGAAACTGATAATGGAACACAAAGTGCTCTCGACCACATGGGGTAATATTGCTGACTGAGTGTAGACACAGGTGTCTGTGAGAGACAAAACCTTCAGTCCATAAAAGACACAATAAAGCTGAGGCATATCTCCTCCCAGTTCACAAAATGTTATGTCTCCTTGAATTGCCTTCCAAAAGACTTTTAACACAAAAAATGCAGTGGTGCTCAAAAGTATTTTGTTGAAAACCTTAATTACAATTACATAAAGTAAGTATGTAATAGGAAAAAACTGCCAATGGATGCTTGAAAAGTATGTAATTATAATCCATTTAGTACAAAACTACATTTAGTCAAACAAATTTACCTTACATCAAAACAGGAAAAACTCTTCTGGATCAAAAGTTATTTGTAGGTCTAAGTATGAAAGGATAAAAAAAATATTTTCGAATCTTAAGACCAAGTCAGTATTTTGTTGCATACCCAGGGGCTTTGATCACAGCTGCACGCCGACTGACGCCGGCTTAGACTGATACACACTGGCGTCTGCACTCGCCGAACGCTGGGCAGCAACTGGCAGAGGCTTATCCCGTACGCGCGCGGTAGGATCTCTAGACCGCGCGCGGACGGGATTCAGCTCAGCGCAGCGGCAATGCTGTTCAAGGTCATGCGTAGCTGACGTCATGCATTGCGTAACGAGCTAAAAATACTGTTCTCGCTCTATGTGCAGGAAGATGTGCTAAAATACAAGTTACTGGAGATGTAACACATTATTACAGAAATTAAAATAAAGAACTTCTTATCCTATCCTGAATTCCTTTAAAAAAAAAAAAAAAAAAAAAAACATTGACCGGCTAGATTCTGAACGCCAGACGTACCAGATGGTATGTGCTAAAATACAAGTTACTGGAGATGTAACACATTATTACAGAAATTAAAATAAAGAACTTCTTATCCTATCCTGAATTAAATTACAGAACATTGTTTCTCATGCAGCAACATAGTTACATTACACAGCACTATGTTATACAATACAATTTGGAGCCCTCTAGCGGCAGAGGGTTGCAATGTGGGTCAGTAAAGCAGGATAGTCGACCACGTAATAAGCATGACACATAATACCTCAAACAATATTGAGAACAGAATAAAAAATGCAGAGGCATCATTTTTCAGCTTGCCCTCATGGACTATATAACATACCATTTGTCCTCCAGTATGCTGTAACAGAGTGAAAGAGTGAGTGGCTGGAGAAGTATGTAGATAGCATCACAGAGAATTTCATATAATTTGAATGGCAGGCACTAAAAGAAGTTGTCGGCATTACTGAAAGATTTACTATTCAAATTCTGGCTCATACATATCATTAAGAGCCAAGCAACATATTACTACTTTCTACAGATAACTTGCAAAATGGCCATAATGGTAAATTCAGATAAATGCAAGCTCACTTAGATACTTACTGACAGTTTAATTCCTGTACCCCATTCACAAATGAAACAAGAGAGGGGAAACTGATAATGGAACACAAAGTGCTCTCGACCACATGGGGTAATATTGCTGACTGAGTGTAGACACAGGTGTCTGTGAGAGACAAAACCTTCAGTCCATAAAAGACACAATAAAGCTGAGGCATATCTCCTCCCAGTTCACAAAATGTTATGTCTCCTTGAATTGCCTTCCAAAAGACTTTTAACACAAAAAATGCAGTGGTGCTCAAAAGTATTTTGTTGAAAACCTTAATTACAATTACATAAAGTAAGTATGTAATAGGAAAAAACTGCCAATGGATGCTTGAAAAGTATGTAATTATAATCCATTTAGTACAAAACTACATTTAGTCAAACAAATTTACCTTACATCAAAACAGGAAAAACTCTTCTGGATCAAAAGTTATTTGTAGGTCTAAGTATGAAAGGATAAAAAAAATATTTTCGAATCTTAAGACCAAGTCAGTATTTTGTTGCATACCCAGGGGCTTTGATCACAGCTGCACATCTGTTAGGCATTGAATTCACAAGTTCTTGTAACAGGTCAAGTGAGAGTTTTGACCAGTCGTCCAATAAGGCAGCAGCAAAATGATCCTTGTTTGAGTAACTTCTATGATTAAAATATTGATCCAATGCATCCCAGAGGTGTTCAGTTGGATTTAGATCCAGACTCTGGCTTGGTCACTCCAAAAGTCTGAATTTTTCATGTGAAAAATGGCCAGTGGTGTTTTGAATCTTCGTCTTGCTGAAATATCCAATTATGTGGCATATTCTTTCTCCCATGCAAAACCATACTGTTTTCTAAAATGTCACTGTGCAGGAAACAATCCATTCTGTCTTCTATTTGGACTAGAGGATCAAACGGAATCCAGAAAAACATCCTCCAGTTTGACACAGCTATCAACATCCTTAATGATCGGCATCTGGTACTTTTTGTCATCCCTTTTGGATTGCTGGGTGACCTATATACTGCACACCATCAGCATAACGTACATTAAATTTACTTTCATCACTCCATAAAATAATAGACCAATCTGTAGCACTCAAAAATTGATATTTCTTTCCATTTTTTGCATTTATGAGTTGTTTATGCAATGGTCACCTACAGTTTTAATCAGCTGCTACATTTTACAACAGAGACATTTATGTACAGTCCGTGATGCTGATCCTACCGCGCGCGGACGGGATTCAGCTCAGCGCAGCGGCAATGCTGTTCAAGGTCATGCGTAGCTGACGTCATGCATTGCGTAACGAGCTAAAAATACTGTTCTCGCTCTATGGCCTCCGGTCAATGTAGCGTACGTCTGGCGTTCAGAATCTAGCCGGTCAATGTTTTTTTTTTTTTTTTTTTTTTAAAGGAATTCAGGATAGGATAAGAAGTTCTTTATTTTAATTTCTGTAATAATGTGTTACATCTCCAGTAACTTGTATTTTAGCACATCTTCCTGCACCTTTAATCCACAGACACACACTCTCCTGTTCACTTATTTTACGGTGATTCCTTGTTCTAAACCAAAATGCCTGGTTAGATGTGAAGTATGATATACCCAAATCTCTATTGAACACTTCTCCAACATGAAAAGTGCGGTAGGCTATCACATCTCTTGCATTAAAACCTTCCAAACCAGTAACATTCTTCACTTTATCACCATTATAACGAACAACAGCAACAGTAATCCAACCATTACCAGCTTGATGTGTGTCTAATTGAGTAAGTGTAAAATTAATAACACAACCGCAACGTTACAGGACAAGATACAGACGTTCGCGTCTAACTGTTTATAAGGCCTTAGACGATCTGGAGATCAGAGTTGCTAACAAAGGAGCACAGGTCATTTTGCAAGGTCCATCTGTGTTTTGCGGTTGTGTTATTAATTTTACACTTACTCAATTAGACACACATCAATCTCTATTGAACACTTCTCCAACATGAAAAGTGCGGTAGGCTATCACATCTCTTGCATTAAAACCTTCCAAACCAGTAACATTCTTCACTTTATCACCATTATAACGAACAACAGCAACAGTAATCCAACCATTACCAGCTTGATGTGTGTCTAATTGAGTAAGTGTAAAATTAATAACACAACCGCAAAACACAGATGGACCTTGCAAAATGACCTGTGCTCCTTTGTTAGCAACTCTGATCTCCAGATCGTCTAAGGCCTTATAAACAGTTAGACGCGAACGTCTGTATCTTGTCCTGTAACGTGGCATCTCAAATAATAGTACGGTGCTGCTGCACGCGCTGCTGCACGCCGACTGACGCCGGCTTAGACTGATACACACTGGCGTCTGCACTCGCCGAACGCTGGGCAGCAACTGGCAAAGGCTTATCCCGTCCGCGCGCGGTAGGATCTCTAGACCGCGCGCGGACGGGATTCAGCTCAGCGCAGCGGCAATGCTGTTCAAGGTCATGCGTAGCTGACGATATGCATTGCGTAACGAGCTAAAAATACTGTTCTCGCTCTATGGCCTCCGGTCAATGTAGCGTACGTCTGGCGTTCAGAATCTAGCCGGTCAATGTTTTTTTTTTTTTTTTTTTTTTAAAGGAATTCAGGATAGGATAAGAAGTTCTTTATTTTAATTTCTGTAATAATGTGTTACATCTCCAGTAACTTGTATTTTAGCACATCTTCCTGCACCTTTAATCCACAGACACACACTCTCCTGTTCACTTATTTTACGGTGATTCCTTGTTCTAAACCAAAATGCCTGGTTAGATGTTAAGTATGATATACCCAAATCTCTATTGAACACTTCTCCATCAAATAGAACTTGTCCCTTAGTACCTCAACTTGTTGCATCCTGGCATCTGACCAATGACACAATGCAGATCATTTTGTTTGGTCAAACATTAAGGAAGACTGCAGGAGCGGGCATGCATGTGCGTACCTTGTCACTTAAGCAAAGTGGGATGCTGTCACAAACACACCACTCAGACAGTTTACAATACCAAAGGACATTTGCAACACATGCACCTTGATTTAGTGGGACCACTCTCTGAATATTAGGGTTGTAAATATACACTCTCAACAGCCAACTGTATAATGCAGTAGAGAGATGCCACGTCTCTATGAGGCATTCCAGCAGAATCAACAGCCACAGTGTTCACACCTGATATTCCTGATATGGGTACCCAGCATCCATAACCACTGACCAAGGCTGACAATTTGAAACCATCCCATTCAGCGAACTACGTAACCTCTGTGGTACCCACTGTTACTGAACTACTGCTGACCACCTGGCAAAACAATGGCCTTGTAGAGCGGTGGTATCACACATTAAAAGCTGCTCTTCTGTGCCTTGGCAGACACCAACAAAAGCTCTGCCATGGGTAACTTTAGGCATACACACTGTCCACACAACACTTCCCATGCTGAAGTCTTGTATCCATTTACCCTTCCCGCCAACTTCGTGCTCAGGTGCTGTCCCTGGAAACCACCAAAATTCCCATCCTTGTTACACAGGTAAAACAACACATTGCATGTTTTTAAATACTGTCTCCACAACCTCACAGAATTCCTAAAGTTTTCATCCGTATGGCACTCATGGACTGCGCCCATACCATGCTTCATGACGATTCAATTCGATCCACCTTACAGCGTCCTTATACAGCTCCATACATTGTTCTAAAACATGATACACGTAAGTTCGATATAATCCTGAACACAAGACCCAGCACAGTATCCATAAACCATCTGAAACCTGTGTGGATATTCCATCCACTGATGACACAACAACCTCTGCTACACACCACCATGACGTGACCAGACACACTGTGACCGACATCGATTTTGTGGTAAAGCTTTATACCAAAGACTTTTGACCTCGTGACTTGAGCATCAAGCTGTTTGATGAGTTCCTGGTCACTGAAGGTCAGCATCCTGAATGTGAGGTTGGGAATGGTTTCATCAGCCAGTACTTCACGTTCTTACAAACTGCTCATTGACGACACAGCAGCCATCACATGGCAGCTACCTTCCACAGTTTTCTCACCATCGTCATTCCTCTAACATCATACCCATCTACTGCCACAACAAAGGAACACCAAAACTATCCACCACAAGCCATCCTAGATGCAGCATCCTCACCAACTGTTATTTCACAACAATCCTGCTACGGTCGCACTCTGTGCCCTTCCGCATACCTGCAAGATTACCATCTGAAAGCTGTCTAAGAAGAGGCACACTACCTTCCCTGTGGTCCACACTATAGGGTGGGCGAGAAGGAGGTTGGGGGGCAGATTGGGGGGTACCACACTGCGTAATCCCACTGGCAATCAATCTTGCATCATAGTGGATGATCTTTAGTGTAGACTGTGAGTGGCCGTTCGTCCTATGGCTTCAAATGATTTATACGTGATTTCTCACTGTTTATCATTTGTACAAAATAAAGTGTAAAGTCCACACCACATTGTGGTGTATATTTTCTGCATCATTCCTTCACTGTACTACTCTGCAACCACCCTCTACATTTTCATACACACACTGAAAGCCACTGTATGGTTTATGAGAGAGGGTACCCTGTACCACTACTAGTTATCTCCTTTCCTGTTCCAATCCCAAACTGAAGGAAGAATGAATCTCTCTAATCTCTTCTTCGTGGTCCTCGCGCAAAATGTATGTTGATGGCAGTACTATCATTCTGCAGTCAGCTCAAATGCTGGTCCTCTAAATTTTCTACATAGTGCTCCTCGGAAAGAACACCGTCTTTCTTCCAGTGATTCCCATTTGATTTCCCAAAATACTGCATGTCGTTCAAATCTATCAATAATAAATGTAGCAGCCTGCCTCTGAATTGCTTCAATGTCTTCCTTTAATCCTACCTGGAACACCAGATGCTGGCCGTTAATGAAGTCACATCATATGGGGAATTAAAAGAACAGTACCCATATATGTAAAGTAATTGACATTCTAACACCCAACTTAAATCCTGATGAAATCTAAGTAAGGATATTTGAAGCTATAGCAGCATAGTACATCAGTAACAAATTTTGATGTTGATTTGCGGTCACATACAGAGGCGTACACACAAGACTGTGGCTGGAGAAGCTCAGGAATCAGGAGTAAGTTACCTTAAAATACACGAGGAAAGGAGAGAATAGAGCAGTAAATGATGATTATACAGGATACTGTACTCTCATGTACGAACTGTGCATTACATGGAGTACATGAACCAAAGGGAAAAGGATGACCTCTGTCTTGATGGAGAGATGTCTCAGGAGGAATGATCAATATTCTGGGACATGACAGGAATGATCATTCAAAGCAGAAGAGTCCAGTAAACATGAGCTCTAAATGCACAACTTAAGAGCTATGATCTCCACTTCATCTTCAATACTATGGAAAAAAATTTCTTCTACTGCAAGCTCTCAGCTTCCCATATTTTAGAAGGAGGTACTATGGACCAAAACAAGAAAAAATTGTCTTCTAAAATGGGTCCTAAAATGTTCACCTTAACTGCTAAGGGCCCTTGTTCAGTAGAAGAGAAGTGTTTCACAGTAGTGAAGAGGAGCAAGTGGCCACAGCTCCTCAGGTATGCATTTCAGAGCCCATGCTTACTAGACTTTTACTTCTAATGGCCACTCATGTTATGTCCCTGAATACTGACCATTCCTCCTAGGACATCCTGTACAAGAACACTATCACTGCGTAAACTGATAGTTTTTTCTAGGGAGTATCCTCCTGCAGATGGTGGTGTTCTTGAAGGTTCCTTTAGAAACACAATACTATTGGTTTTGAAGCTTACTTCAAGATTGCAAAGTAGGCGAGGGTTGGTTGGTTATTGGAATTAGAGGGACCAAAATGCAAGATCATCAGTCCTTTCGTCCTATATGTATCAAACCAGGAATAATCCCCAGAAGAAGAATACAGAAGGCATGATACAACAAGACTAACATAAAATGAAGAAGTAGTAGTAGGGAGTGATAGGGATTAAGGTGGGTGAGCCATTCTGCCCAAAATGTAGTTGGAGGTTCCCTAAGCGCAGTATGTGGTGAGAGAGACACCATCTGCTTCCCACCAGCACCACCTCGCTGTCCCTTACTCCAAGAAAACAAGCAGCACCGACAAGACAATGAAATTTTAGAAAAGATAAAACCTTAAGAACAGCAAACACAAAGGAATAAGGAGAATAAAAAGGTGGGAAGGGTAGGGGTCAGGCCATGCCAGACCATCAAGTTAGTGCTGCTGTTGGTTCCCTGGTTTGAATCTTATAAACTAACAGGAAACAAAGGGTGTCACTGTGAAATACCTGTGCAGTAAATAGTCAATCTTCATCTGATAGGAAATTAATTACTTGTGGTGTTCCTCAAGGTTCCATCTTGAGTCCATTGCTTTTTCTTGTGTACACTAATGACCTCTCATCTGTTACATTGCCAGATGCTAAGTTTGTTTTGTTTTCAGGGATACAAACATTGCAATAAGCAGCAAGTCACGCACACATTTAGAAACAGCTGCCAATCAAACTTTCACCGACATTAATAAATGGTTTAAAGCTAATTCACTGTCAATAAACTTTGGAAAGATCCACTATATGCAGTTCAGAACCTGTAAGAGATTTCCTTCCAGCATGTATATAACATATGAAGACATGCAGATCGAAGAGGTAGACAGTGTTAAATTTCTGGCATTACAACTCGATAATAAATTCAGTTGGGAAGGGCACGTCACAGAATTGCTTAAGTGCCTAAACAAATCTTTATTAGGGGTGAGAATGATGTCAGATGTAGGAGATATAAATATAAAAAAAACTTGCATACTTTGCTTACTTTCATTCTATTTGTCATGGGGGATCATATTCTGGAGTAATTCATCAAACCGAGCATGAGGTTTAGCGTGCAAAAGCAAGTAATAAGAATCATTTTTAGTGTAATTCAAGAACATCATGTAGAAACCTGTTCACGGAACTTTGTATTCTAACCACTGCTTCTCAGTATATTTATTCCTTAAAGAAATTTGTTGCAAGTATTATGTCTATTTCCAACAATTGTCTCAATACATAGTGTCAATACTAGGAATAAGAAAAATCTACATAAAGATCTAAAATCTTTTACCTTGGTCCAAAAAGGGCTCCAATATTCAGAAACACACATTTTCAATAAATTGCCAGAAACCATTAAAAACTTGGTTTCAGACAAAGCACAGTTTAAAGAGAGTTTGAAAGACTTTCTGATTGGCAACTCCTCCTACTCTATAGATGACTACCTTAACAGAGACTGTCAGGCCAGTTTAAGTAAAAATGTCTGTTAGATTTCAGTTTTGACAGCACTTGGTCACAAAAGTCAAGATTAGGTTTTTTTTGTGTATGATCAATTTATTAATAGTGCATAACAGTATTTCATTCTGACAGTGCATTAATTCTGTAAATATTAGCTGCTCCAGTTTATTGTATTGTATTCACCTATTTTGACAATCTCCTGACAAATGATCAGTGTAGTAAGTATTAGAATGTTTTTTGTTTTTTATGTTACACTTTCTGACTTATTCCACACCCACAAGAATTCTCATTTTTTGGGTTTATGGAACGAAAACTGAATCTAATCAAATTTAATCTGGGCCAGAGCTGGCGAGAGTTGCCCTCGATTCCCTCAGGCAGTCAATGAGGGCAAAGTGCCCTAACCCACAGAGATGAGTAGGAACCACCTCTATGGCATCTACCACTAGCACCAGAGGCAGCATGTCAGGAAGGTTAAGATATTGCTATAAAACAGCCAAATTTGCATAGTCTAGCAGAATGTGGGCCAACACCAGGCAGGCACCACATCGGCAATAAAGTGGGTCTTCACATTGGGGAATGTGGTCGTGGGATAGCCAATGCGGAGCCAACAAAGGACAGTGCATTCCATGCAAGAAGTGCAAAGCGAAGACTGTTTGTTGTCTCCTTTATTGCCCTTAGTTTTTTCGCTGAGTCCGGAATGGGTCATTCCAAGTTCCAGACTTCTAATAACTGATGGCGTAGAGTCTATCCAAGATCCAGTTCTGAAACCCTTATTTCCAAAAAGGGCATCCTAGCAGCCAACTTTGCCAAGCGGTCAGCATGTTCATTTCCAAAGATCCCTGTATGTCCAGGGGCCCAAGCAAAGATGGCTGGCCATCCAGCTTGATGAAGATCAGAAAGAAGATCTTGGATAGTCATGACAAGGGTAGCACTGGTCTATAGCCTGAAGGCTACTCAGGGAGATACTGCAAGTTAGACTCATCTTGCTTTTGCACAAATGAGCCTGGTTAAGGGCTCATTTGATGGCCACCAATTCAACAGTGAAGACACAGCATACATTTGACAGGAAACATAGTTTACTGCACCTTACATGTAAGTATGCAAAACCAAATTCTCCACTGACCATTGGGCCATCAGTGTACACCACTTCCAAACCCAGAAATACATCAAGGTCAGCCGGGAACAGATGGCAAAACACTATGCAATCAACTGAATCTTTCGGTCCAAATGATAAATCAAGACAGATCTGAGGTTAGGTTACACACAAGGGGCATATGCGATTTCTCCATGACAAGAGGCGACAGTGAGAAAGTCAAAGTTCAGTGCAGAGTCACTGTAGTCGAACTGTAAGCGACCACAGTTCTCAGTCTCTGCTGCGAAAGGTGGATCTCCCTATTACAGAAAAGAACATGGTAGTTTGGATGCTTTGGGGAGCTGCAAACATGTGCAGCATAACTGAGTAGCTGTTGTTGGTGCCTGATCCTTAGTGAAGGGATGCCAGCCTCCGCGAGTAGGTAGTTCATGGCTAGTTCAAACGGCTCCTGTTGCAAACAAGACCCTGCAGTGGTGTATCGGGTCCAGTGACCACAATTCCGAAAGCGATGATGAACCATATGCCAGACTCTCATAATCAAGACAGGACAAGATCAGGGCTTTGTAAAGCTGTAGAAGGGTAGCGCAGTCTGCATCCTTGATGGTGTTACTGAAGCAATGAAATGTATTATGGTGTAGCCAGCACCTTTTCTTATATTGGTGAAGATGAGGAAGCAACATCAGTTGGATATCGAGGACCAGTCCCAAAATGTGATGCCTGTGAAACATTGAGTAACTGGTCATCAAGGTAAAGTTCTGGTTGCGGATGAACAGTACAATTGTGACAGAAGAGCATGACATGAGTCTTGGCAGCTGAAAACTGAAAGCTGTGGGTGAGAGCCCATGTTGTGCCTTTCAAATGGTGCCCTGCAACCAGTGTTCAGCAACACCAACCCTAGAGGAGCAATAGTAAAAGCAAAAATCATCGGCATACAGGAAGATATACTTTTAGCAGGGCACCGCAAGACCCCATTCTCTTGGATGTCGGGGTACTGTGAGAAGCACCAACTCAAACCCAGATTGTATGGTGCTACACGAAGTTCTGGACAAAAATCAGAAGTGGGCCCCAGAGACCCCACGTACGTAAGGGTAGCGAGGCTGTGGTGTTGCCATGTGATGTCATCAGCCTTTTGAAGGTCAAAGATGACTGCAATTACGTGTTGATATTGGTCAAAAGCTGTCCAGATGGCACACTCCAGAAAAACCAAATTATCAGCAGTGGAACAGCTTTGGAAAAAAACTGTCTTGAAACAGAGCCACAAGGCTCTGAGACTCCAGGAGCAAACACAGCCTTTGGCACACCATGCATGCAAGCAGCTTATAGGGAACATTGGTGAGACTAATTGGGCTATAGTTGTCTAGCTCTAGGGGATGCTTACCAGGTTTCAGTACTAGGATGATGGTGCTTTCCCGCCACTGAAATGGGAACCCATCTTCACTCCAGATAAGGTTGAAGATGGAAGGAGATGATGCTGACAATCCACTGATAGGTGTTTGCCCATTTGGATATGGATGCAGTCTGGCCCTGGCACTGAAGAATTCCCACTCACTGGATGGAGCATCATAGAGCTCCAGGTAGTGTTTAGTTAAAGATATGTGCAATTTCTCCATCTGCTCTTTAATAACATGAAAGGCAGTCTCATAGTTTTCAGATGCAGAGGCTCGAGCATAATGCAGAGCAAAATGTTCGGTTATGGTGTCTGGGCCAGTGAAAACAAGCTGTTTAAAGGCAATAAGGTGCTTTATTGATGGATGCTGCTTATGGTGTTGGAGAGCCTGCCTGCAATCTCTAATGGCTTCTGTGATTTCCAAGGTCTACCAAGGCACTATCTTCCCACGGGAGGAATCCCAAAGAATAAAGGATTGCTAAGTCAGTTGCTGATATAATGGCTCTGTTCACTCTGGATAGCCATGTCACTGCTTCCATGTTATGGGTAGCTCAGAATAACAGTGAAATCAAAAGCATCCCAGTTGGAATTGTGGAGAGCCCATCATGGCAGAACCCAGGAGAGTGATGCTGATGGAGTGACAGAAAGACTGGGAAGTGGTCACTGCCACACACGTTATTGTGAACCCTTCAGTTGATGGATGGGAGAACACCAGGGCTGCAGACAGAAAGATCAATGGCTGAGTAAGTTCCATATGCCACATCAAAGTGTGTGGAGGCACCAGCATTCAAAAGATAGAGGTGAAGATATACTGGTAAGTCTTTGATATTTTCACCAAGGCAACTGATTGCGGTTCCACTCCTTAAAGGGTTATAGGCATTGTAGTCACCCAAGATGAGCAAAGGTTGGGGTTGTGAGAAACCAATGCAGACAATATTTCTGAGCCAATCCACCATCAGGAGGGAGATCATCAGTGTAGATTGTAAAACGCTGTAATGCCCTTATCCTAACAACCACATACTCGAAAGTCGTATCAAGAGGCACAAGTCTGCTATATATAGAGTCCAGAATGCATGTGAAAACTTCATCTTACACCCTGTCATAATCAGCACAATTCTTAAAATATCCCCGTCAAACACAAAAGGCAGAGGTCTGCACTGCTGGAAAGTTTCCTGAAGAGCAATGCAGAAAGCATTGGAGGAGCTTAAGAGATGTCACAGCTCAGTTAGGTGGTGGAAAAAGCCACTACAGTTCCATTAGAGGATCGTGCTGTCGGTAATACTATTAGGCATGAAGGGACCAAGGAAGTAGCTTATGTTTCAGGGTCACCTGCTGCCACTGGTTGAGAGGTAATGTTATCAGCACACACAGGGTCTAGGAAATGTTGTGTGGTGCGATCTGGAGCCTCAGGGGCCACTGGAATCACTGCCACGCTTAAAAAGCAGAATTGTGAGACCCTGTGGCGTGGGGGCCACCAGAATTTCCTTCATCTAGGAAGACTACTTCTTGTCTCTCTTCTTTTTAGTGTGTTTGTACGACTTCCCTGAATGAGATTCAGGAATTGAAGAAGAAAGTGAAGCTGTATGACCAGCAGCCTGTAGCTACTTCAGCCAATGGCAGGTATGTGGTTGACCGGCAGAAATCTTGGACGGGAGTGTCACAAGGGTCCCTGGCACGAAAAACCAGATGAGTGTGAAGCATCACCGGTTGGGGGATGGGCATTGGCATTCCTGGTCAGCAGGGAGCCACTGCTTCCAAAGTGGGTGTAGGGGAAGCAGCAGCAGTAGCAGCAGCCGAGCCCCCAACCATCAGCAGAGACAGGCACGGTCGAGCAGCCCTGAGGGCTCGCTGTAGGATGCGTGATGGGGAAATAGTACCATTGGCAGAGAGGGCAACATCATCAAAGCTATATCATGTGACATTGTCACATGTGCAGGATGTAGACACTCATACTTTTTCTTGCCTCTTGGTATGTCAGTCTGTCCAGTCTTAAAGTCCTGTATTTTTTTCCTCTCTGAAATATGGTGCAGCCTGTTGAGCAGGGAGAATGGTGCACTCCCAAGTTGACACACACAGAGTGGAAGAACACAAGGAATGTTCATGTGCATCAGTTGTCCACAACCCCTGCAGACTGGTCTGGTGTTGCAATGTGAAGACATGCGAGCGAATTTCACACATTTGAAGCAGCGCATGTAGGGATGGGGGTATATGGTTTCACATCACATCACTATACTGTCACCTTGACCTTTCAAGCCAACAAATTTCATCAAAGATCAAGATGAAAGCTCCAGTAGCAACACTGTCCTTTGGTCCCCACTATGGACACAATGGACAAGTGGCGGTCTTCATTTTGGAGATGGCTGCAACTTCCTCAGACTTGTTCTCTATAGGCTCTACAAAGAATAAAGGCTTTGTGGCCAAAAAAGAATCCCCATTTTCTTTTGTACTAGCTAGGTACTGGGGGGTGGGGAGTATTTCTTTGCTTGTCACTTAGCCCTATGTTCCTCTAATGGCGTAGCCAGGGCTGGAAAAATTTTTATGTAGCATCCCTCCGAGTTGAATTAATT
Organism: Schistocerca americana; assembly: GCF_021461395.2. Taxonomy (NCBI): domain Eukaryota; kingdom Metazoa; phylum Arthropoda; class Insecta; order Orthoptera; family Acrididae; genus Schistocerca; species Schistocerca americana. The sequence goes on from NC_060123.1 coordinate 156,641,123, forward strand.
CTTTCCATTTGAAGAGACTGCTGGGGCTGTATCACCACCTGCAGGAGAAAACTTTATCCGCATCAAAAGACAAGTCATTCGCCGTGATTCCACCCACTCTGAATGGAGGCTCTCCCCACGAGTGCCACCCAGCCTCAGCAACAGCTACTTGTCCAGTAATCTGTTGCTCTGAGTCCCTGTGCCCCAGTCACAATGGGCACATACTCCTTGGCATTCATTGGCAGGTTTCAGCTCATGTACCAACAGTGTGATCACTGCATGGTCCAGGGGCTACCACCATGCAGGCAGTTGATAAAAACCCCGCTGGGTTTTGGGTGAACTACCCTGCTGTAAAGAAAGAGTGTTAAGGTGGAAAGGCACAAAGGTGGAACACATACAATATTGGGTGACCTGCCCTGCATGATCTGCACTTCTAAAAATTTTCAAAATGTTTTGGCAGGTCAAACCCAACAATTTGCTTTGTTTTAGGGTGCAAAAACAACTAAGGTCACATACGTTCTTGTCAGAACTATAGAACACCAAGATGAAAAAGGAGTTAAAAGTGACTACCCGTTAAGTCCAATCGACCGAAGCAAAGACAGCTAAAAACAGGGACTCTCTCTTGGAGAGAGGTCCATAAAATATGCCATAGAGACAACGGAGGTCCTGAAACAAAGATTAAATGTCCTTCACCATATTGCTATGATGGATAAAAAGTAAAACATGGTTGACAGCCCGCACGTCATTCTCTAAATTGGCCAATGACTCAGATGTCAAACATAAATTAGAACATAAGCAGTTAAAGAGAATCCAGTCAGAAAATTGTGAACTGTCAAAGGTTGATGACAATGAGTACAAAGTGGTGGAGCACCACTTAACAAATGGTGATGGCTAAAACGACAGTGCTCAATATGCAACCTAGCTAAAATGATCTTCTCGTACCGAGAGGACCGAGATGAGGTCAGCCAAGCTGCTGAGACAGGTTTAATTCCCTGGAGCTTGCTCTCTTAAAGGGAAGACCAGTGGTGATGCCAAAGTAACACCATCTGCTGACAGGTGGCAACACAGAGATCATCGGAGGGAATGGAAGAACTATGGGCCGAGGTATGAGGATTGCAGCCTTGGCAGTAGCATCAGCAGCTTTGTTTCCAGTCAGATCAATGTAACCAGTGACCCACATAAATATCACAGTGGCTCCATCAAGAGTGAGCAAGTGAAAGTTTCCCTGGACCCTTTGCAATATGGGATGGATTGTGTACAGCACACAAAGGCTCTGAAGGGGACAGAGAGAGTTAGAGCAATTGGCACAATTGAAAGGACTGTATCACCGGATATACTGTGTGGCCTGATACAAGGTGAAGAGCTCCGGTGTAAATACTGAGCAATGTTCTGAAAGCCGATAACGAAAATCGTCGATGCCAATGACGAAGGCACACCTGACACCATGGTGAATCCAAGAGCCATTAGTGTACACAAAGGTACTACCGCGAAGTTCTGTGCGAAAGTTGTGAAACTTACGGCAATAGAGCGAGTCTGAAGAAGTGTCCTTAGGAAGCGAATGAAGAACAAGGTGAACACGGGCCGCTACACAAAGCCATGGTGGTGAAGGTTTCACACCCATTGGAAAAGTGGCAAGTGGCAGGTAGCATGAATTTAAGCTGTCAGAGCAATAGTCGAAAGCAAACTCTAGGAGGATACAGGGAAGAGGGACATGCCCCATACTGGCAGTCAAAGAAGTCATTGAAGAAGGAGGCATAGGATGGGTGGCCAGTGTAATGTAACTGACTACTGAAACTATCGATACCATTGGCTGGCGAGCTATGCAGTGCCGTGAATAGACATGAAGGAACAATTATATTAATATAAAATTACAGTGAACTTGAATATTAATATATTATTATAAAAACTAATAATTTGCAGGACGATCATATTATGTATTGCTGGAGAACTATTTGAGAACTCTATTCAATTTTCGTACTGTTTTCATAAGTGTATATGTGTGATGTATAAAATATCTATGCTCAATTCATGTTGGCAAACCTGTGTACTTTTTAAGGTCTTTGATTGTTAATGCAGAAACAGTTTTGCTGAGTGAGGCTAAGGGACAGTCGTGTTTTGGTGAGTCTAAGAGACAGTGAGTCTTGAGAAGTCGTGAGAAATGGTCGATTTTGAGAAAGGTCATGTTGATGAACATTTTGAGACGACTTATGTTGGAAAAGCTTATACTGGTGAAATACTGATTGTTATGAAGATATTACGAAAGTATATAATATGGAAAGCTTTAAACAGTATCAGTTCTTACGTAGCATATTACAAACCCAAGGACCCATTGTACTAAAAATTACAGCAAAAATCCAGAAGTTACCCCTAGACAACGAGCAATCAACAACGAGTATTCAAGGTAAGGTAATTAAATTATTTCGTATTCGTACTGTGAAGTTACCTTCTCTTGTGAAATATTTAAGTCTCTTATGCTCTGTTAATAGAGTGAACAGACTGACGGGGACTTGTGGTCCACTATTGAAACCAGGAAGACCACACAGGTTTTTAAACACGTGTCATAATTTGATATAAAATAATTGATGATATTTAATATTTGTTCCCTGGATGAGAGAGGTAACATTATACCAGGCATGGCAGACAAGCAGCATCCATATCTGTTGAGGAGAATATCACATCGGTATGACAATGGTAGTTAGGCAGCTTCTGCATACAGTCTCTCAACCGTGCTAGTGTCAAAGGCGCCAGTGGCCAAACGGGTGCCACGAAGGTGGATTGTATTGAGACGGCTTAAGATGGAAGGACATGCAGATGCATAAACAAAATACCCATAGTCTAGTTTCGAATGGACAAGGGTTCGGCACAAACGGAGGAGGGTAGAGGGTAGTCTGATCTGCTCCCCACAAAGTACCACTGAGGACACTGAGGGACTGCATACAGTGGGTGACCAGGTAAGACTTGTGGGAGAAACAAGAAAGTTTCCTATCGAGCATGAGCCCCAGGAATTTTGTAGTTTCAAAATCCAATCATGTGGACCCTGTATTTGTTAATGAAAAGCTGTAGAGAGTGCTGGAAAAGTGAGGTCCTAAATTATGTCCAAACAGGGACTGCACCAGAAAGACCATCCAATAGAAAAACAGAGGGGGAAAGGGATAGTCCAACTACAGGGATACAGCACAGAAGGGCAAGTAGTACAGCAAAGGCTGGGGCCCCGTGCTAGCCAAGCATGTTCTCTCAAAAGAGTTGTGAGCCACCTGGCGGCGGCGGTGGCAGGGGTGGGAGGGTGGGGAGTAGATGAACCTATCTGAGTTCTGTAATATACTGTTTACACAAATTTAATAAACGATTAGTAAGGATGCAAGTGTGAGTTTTGAGGACTGTTCTTAATACAGCTAATAAAAAGTAGATGAATATAATACAGTATGCAAGTAAAATTGTACCTGGGAATGAGGGCACTTCAGTTGGCTTACTGTGAGTTTTGTTCATGATATTTCAAGGGAACATGCTGAAGCACTGTTCTGAAATCATTCACAGTGCGAGTGTTTTCCTTAGTCACCAATGTACTTGTTGACATAATGTCACCGTGTGTTTCCAATAATGGCCATGTGAGGCCAAGTGCAATAACATTGTGGACAGGTAGTATATCTTCCTGAATTTCGGCATACATTTCTATTGATTAGTAGAAATCTGGTTGGTTAAGACATTTGTACAAGGGATATTTATACCTTTTTTGTGATTGGTTACATTTTATTGTTGAGTGTATATGGAATCTACTAGGAGATGTTAAGTTAGAGTAAGTAGTAAATTGACCTACTTGTCTGCATTACTTTAGAGACATAGTACATATACCAGTAACTTCCAGATGAAGTGCAAACAATGTAAATGGGTAACAGAAATTTGTAATTACTGAATGTACAATGAGTACCACTCAGCAATTAATATTCATTACATGTAATGGAAGAGCTGTTAATTGTAACTAGAGCTGCAACTAGATAGCCAGTTCTCTTACTGGCTAGTCTGTGACTGTTAAGTACTGATAATGATGTAAAACGAATTTATAATCTGAACATGCGATAACTCTCACTCACTTTATGAATTCCAGTTCATGTTAAAAATGCAACTACTTTATACTTATGCTTAAAAAACTTTGAGTACAGTGATTCTAGGTTAGAAACATGATGAAAGTTACACAATGAAATTATATGTAATAATGATTAATGTGAAAGCAATGTGATTTTTTTTCTTTTTAGTTTCTAAAGTTCAAAAAGATGATTTTATGACAGAGGTTGATTACATACAATTTTAAATGGTGTGAATTCCAAATTGTACTTAACACTATCACTGTGGTTCAATAACTGTGAGGACAAAATTCATCTAAGAAGAGAGGTATTGATGTAACATATCACTTTGGTGAAGTGATGCATAGCACAATGTCTATAATACATACGAATGATGAGTAACACCTCAAAAATGGTTTTTAGTTTGAATTGTGAGTTTAGACTTATATGCTGTTGGTTCCTTTTAATTAATGCATGAAATCTGGTGGAGATGGATGCAGTATTCCTGCAAGGTAGGGCAACAATAGCCACTTTATACACTTCATGGTACCTGCTGATTTGGTTGGTTTATTCCATGCCGCTTTGTCCCATGTTGCACATGCTCCACATGCCATTGAGCTATGAGTACCATGACAATCAACATGACATGACAGGAACGAAAGAAGAAGCTGAACTATCATTAAGATTTGAGAGATCCATCATTAAGATTTGAGAGATCCGTCATTCATGTCACGTCATACAGAGTTAGCACAAATTGTTACAAAGTGTTTCCTGGGTGTAAACGAAAGTCAGTATATAAGTGTTCAGGAAGACAGTTTAAGATCATTTAGCAGAGCTCTAGAATTGGAAAAACATTAGCTACCCACACAGAAGAAGATGCAGAGGTAAGGGAGTCTGCAATGACAAAGAAATGCACCTGGTTATTCTGATCTTTGGGGCAAAAAGCTTTTAAGGTCAGAAATAATAATTAACAGAATCATGATATTTAATCCAAATACATACATATTTCATACAAAGAAATACCTCCATAGCTTGTGCCACTGCTGGTGATTTCCGTTTTGTTCCACTTGCAAATAGAGTGAGGGAGAAATGACTGTCTATATGCCTCTGTACAAGCCGTAATTTCTCTTATCTTTGGGGTCCTTATGAGAAATGAATACTGGTTACTGTATCATTGCAGTGAAGTCAAGTTCAAAAGCAGGTTCTCTAAACTTCTGCAATAGTGTTCCACAGAAAGGACATAATCTTGCCACCAGGGATTTCCGTTTCAGTTCAGGAAGCATCTCCGCAATACTTGCATGCTGACTGAACCTACCACTAACAAATCTAGCAGCCTTCTTCTGAGCTGCTTCAATGTTTTCCTTTAATCTGATCTGGTGGGGATTCCAAACACTCAGTAGTACTCAGAATGGGTCATGTGTACTTAAATGATTTAGGAAGTGGCATCATAGGACACTGGAAGCCATGGAGCACTTGGTGAGGATCAACTGCCAGCATAATCATTTGATGCTACAAAGCAGCAGCAGCAGCAGCCCATGCCAGGAAGTGTGAAACACAATGAGCAGTAGCCGTTTGCACCGAAAGCGGGAACTGCAGCAAGTGGCAGCACTGGTCACAATGTGGCAGCAACAGCAGTGGCAGAGCAGAGGAATGGCTTCAAACATCTCATGGGAAGTAGCAAAATTTAATATTGCAAGCTTTAGAGAAAATGAACAGCCAATTAGGTGAAATTAAACCAAGTATAAAAGACCAAGAACCTGAAGTTAGGAAAAGCATCTGGGGCTAACGGGAAATATTTTGTGTAAAAGAGAAATTGACATCGAAAACAGTCTAAAGATGGAGACAGAAAGTAACTGAAGTGAATGTATAAGATTGAATGGAAGCTGAATATTTGTAGCAGTCAAATAATATGAATGAATGTGAGAAAGTGAATGCAGCAGGGAGTAATGTGCCAATCGCTGTAGATCAAATTCTATGGTTTCATAAGTAAGAAATGTTTCTTGTATGTGGGATGCTAACTTTTGTGTCGATATTGCTGCTGACTATATTTCTGATAACGATGATGTAGATGCAATGAATACATTATTGGTGAAGTTAATATTGATTCAGATAAAGATGTAGCTGATTTTTCTGGTAATGTAGAAAATGTTTACAAGGGAGAAGTTTTTCTTGTGATGAAATCAGATGCAACAGAATGAAAAAAGAATCTGATACTTAAAAACCTAAGACAGTAGGATGAGTGCACTAGTGGAGACTGTTACAGAATGTAAAGTAGCTAAGGCTGCTGATGCTAATGAAGTGATGCAAGTGGGCAATTTATTTGAAGTTATTACGATGCTGCAGGATTCACATGATACCAAAGTAGGGGATTTACAAAGACTGCAATCAGAGGGACTGGAATGAATTTTCCTTTCTGTGCAAGCAAGTTTTTCAAGTTGAAACTAAACAGTAATAATGAAAACAAAATAAAAGGATGTACTACTTCATCTAATAATTACCAGTGTGGTAAAATGTCATTTAGATTACTTGTAGTGGCTCCCATCATGGTAGCAAAATTAATAAATACAGTTTCCCGTTGCGTTTATAGTTTTTGCTGTGATCGGTAACAGTCCAAGTCCTGTCAAAGAGATCAAACTTAACTCTGTGCAACCTGCTAAAAATAAATAACTTCTTGCTGTGATGCATCATTCATCATTCTAAAACTGAAGATACAAATACCAGCAATTACAAATGGCAATTGAAGAGACTGGAAGTTTTTGGAAAGGAGGAGGAGATGAGGCACAAGTAATAAGGCAACATCAGGTATCAATTAGTACTGCACCTTCTAAAAATCAGAGAACAATGGTGTGTGTGTGTCTGTGTGTGTGTGTGTGTGTGTGTGTGTGTGTCTAAGGATCAAATTGCTGAGGTCATCAGTCCCTAAACTTAAACACTACTTAAACTAACTTATACTAAGAACAACACACACACACCATACCCAAGGGAGGACTCAACCTCTGGCGGGAGGGGCTGTGCAATCCGTGTCATGGCGCCTCAAACCGCGCGGCCACTCCGTGCAGCGAACAATGGTGGTCATATAATGAGGCTAAAATTGTGTGTGTAGCAACACATGTAGAATATGATTAACTTGACCAGAGTTTTTTTAAATACTTGTATTAAATACTGTTGTAAAAACATTTGCTATGAAAATACTGAAGTGTGTATTTATACAATACTGTGCCTAGTTTGTAGCATTTATTCAATCTTCTTTCTAAAAGCAAATGAGACATTAAAACAAAAAGCAAAAATTATACATATTAAAATGAAAGAAACTGATATTTTTAGTATATTAATTATTCATTTTCACAACTGCAGCGGTGTGCACAGGAATTAAGAAATGAAAAATGACTTAAAAAGATCTAGTTGACAATTGTAAGTTACACAATGTTCTAACCAACCTTCCTGAACGAAGTCCCCTGTTGTAAGGAATTGAAGAAAATATCAGAAATGGCACTCTCTTTGATGACACCAACACCAGTCTATTATCTTCTCTAAAAATAAGTTCCTTTCCAGGCCTTGTGAATCTAACCTCTTTACATGGTAATGGCTGTATAACCTCTGGAATTGTATTGCTTGGGTATTTCTGCCTTATTCCAGCTCCTTGAAATGCAATGAAATAGTTAATAAAGTAATATATCTCCAAGTTGCAATTTGTTTAAAATCCACTACTATATCAGCCACAAATAAGATGTTTTAAAACTAAGAAGTCAACACAGCTACTAAATGATCTTCATGTTAACTTACTTCATTGTTGAGATTGTGATGTGTCTAGCACCTAGCATCTACACAAAAACAATCATAAAGCAACAATGGTTTTATATTCAACCAGTCTTAAGTTGAGTAGTACAATGTAATACTTAACATTGAAACTATGAAAAGAGTGAATTCTCTTACTTTCATCTATTCTGCAAGAAAACATAAATTAAGTAAATCAATTTGGCATTAACAGAGCAAACCGACCATCAAAGGTCTCAATATTCTGAAGCCATAGGTAGTAATACAGCTCTGAAAGAGAAATCTACTTACAGAATACATAATACAGATAAATTACATTTCATTTCAAATTACTCTTTTCCAAAATCAGAAAAAGACATTAAAAAGAGAATAAAAACTACATAGGGGGTACACGATGACATAGTGAGGAAGACAAGGATAAAACCAATGGCTTATGGAAAAAACAGCACTGCAATAAAGAGCAGTCACAGACAAAATGTAAATGAGTACGCAATGTATGTGATCTGGTACTTAGTTCACATGAATAACAGTATTTTGCTGATATTACAACTATCACACCTCTAAATGTTCAAGAAAGGCTACCCATTATGTTCTTATACAATGACACCAGAGTTTATTACAGTTCTCCCTGGAGAATAATAAACAGCTATTGCTGGGTTTTACAGTGAATTGATTTGGCATATGACTGACGTGTTAATACATCCTTGAGATGTTTCATGAACATGCAGATGTGGCTTTGAGTAAGCCAGTCCAGTAAATCTATCGTGGTTTGGTGGGGATGTACAATCTGATGCATGGAAAGGTTTAATTAAAAACTGCTGTCATTGCATGAGAAGTATGATCACTTCACTATCAAACAAAGCCAAGGCCCCCACATAAAAAAAATCCACATATCACACTACCATGTCACATTATCACCTGCTATTTCCCTATTCTCACAGCACACTCAGGTAAATATTATCCTCCAACCCTAAAGTTGTCTCTCTGAGTGCCATATTATGAATCGCAATTTATTAACATTGAAGATTCTTCCCACTGGTACAGACACTAATGGCTGGATTGCTTGCATCACTCTGAATGTCACACAAGTTTTCTGATCAGTGACTACTATGCACCTACACAACTATGAAAAGTGAATCCTATCACCTTTTGACAGATAGTTCTGTCACTGGCTGCTGTACTAGAGTGCAAGAGAAGTCCATTGAAACAGCTTGCAAAGACATCTGATAATTGACTCAAAATATTCTTTAGAATTCTGGGATTGCTACACATTAATTTCTTAGCTCAACAGATCGATGACCTGGTTTAGAACTTCTCTGATGTTTTAACTACAAAATAATTTTGCTTACAGTGGAAATTTCTCTGATGGAATGCTTGAACTGAGAGCTATATGCAATAATACATGGATGAATTCACTTAGATCTCTCTACTGAGTCATTCTAAGAGGAAACATAAATGATTATATTCATGAGGTTGTTCATGACTGATGCTGCCATACAGAGGGAAGCCACAATGATAGACGAACTGTAGTGAAAAGCAGGAAAACCCACAAAGGACTGATTCCTGGCCCAGGGACTGGCAGCTGACTTTCAGCATAAAGAAACGTAGTGTACTGTGCATATACACATAAGCCTATTACTGTTTGATTACATGGATGGTGACCAATCACTTGAAACATTCAGAACCATAACATTTCTTAGAGTATATTTCTAGCCTATCCCCAATGTTATTCAATCTGTTCATTGAGCATGTTGTAAAGGTAAGCAAAGAGAAATTTGGAAAGACACCTGGTCATTTCAGTCCACATAATTTGCTGTCAAATGTACAGTTTGGTCCCAGAAGAGGCTTAACAGCTGAAAGTGCTGTATTCTCTTTTCTTGCTGAGGCACTGAAAGAATTAAACAAAAAGTTGCAAACAATAGGCATCTTCTTTGATTTAACTTAGGCATTTCATAGTGTGGATCACAAAATATTACTGCAGATGTTTGATCATTATGGAATAAGAAAAACAGTTCACAATTAGTTCCTCTCAATACTTGAAGAAAACACAGCAAAATATCATTCTCCGCAGTAATGGAAACGGCTGTTAGATGGTGTCCGATTGGATCACAATTAAGTTGGGGGGGGGGGGGGGGGGGGGGGCGGCACCATGTGGTGAAGGATGCAACACAGGCAATGTGTCAAATACTAAAATTCAAGGCATAATGTCATGGTTTGTAGAAAATAAAAATGGTGCTTAATCACAGTAAGACTCAGTTTTTATTGTTTACATACAATTCACCTAAAACTGACATTTTGATTACACAGAACGAGCATATGGCGAGTGAGTCTGAACAGTTCAAATTTCTAGGTGTTAAGATAGATGGTAAACTGTCACAAATGCTCATGTTTAGGATCTTTATCAAAAACTGAATGCTGCTATATTTACCCCTAGAAAAGTATCTTCAATAAGTGAGTCCAAAACTTTTGCTTATTTTAATTTGCTTCTGACATGCAACATTATATCTGAGGTAGCTCTTCCGATATTGGCCCCTCAATATTTATTTTCTTTATGTCATTTGTTGTTAGCAATATGAGCTTATGCCCAAGAACTAGCAGCTTTCAACCAATTAATACTAGGCAGAAATCCAATCTGCATTTGGATCGCACCTCCTTGATGCTTGTATAGAAAGGTGTGTAGTATTCTGCTGCTGCATTTTCAATGAGCTTAGAGTAATCCTTGCACATATAAGCCCAAACTGAAGAATTTCCTTGTAGTTCACTCCTCCTATTCTGTAAGGGGGCTCCTGGAACAATTATGCTAATCCTGTGTTATATTTTGGATACACATATTACCATACTTGCAGCTTGTCTTTTTCTTAGGATTTGCCATATTTTATCTTATTTCATGTACGGACTTGTTCCGTGAACATGGACATTCGGTCCTCAATGTGGTCCTATGAAACATACGTAAGATAAAATAAATAAAAATTAATTAAATTTCAAAAACTTCAGGAATAAAAAACAAGAGGTTGAAGTCTGCTGATGACATTGTAATCTTGTTCTAGACAGCAAGGGATTTGAAATGTCAGTTGCACAGATCGAGTAATATTCTGAAGAAAGATTTGTAAGATGAAAAATGTAAAGAAGGAAAATGAGGTTAATCAGATGATGCAAATGGGATTATATTAGCCTGACACATTAAAAGTAGTTGATGAGTTTTACTGTTTGGCCAGTAAAATAAGAGATGATGGCCAAAGTAGAGAAGATATACAAGTTGTCTTACAACTTAAAAATTTTATTACAACGGCAGTTGTTAAAATATTTTAACAACTTTTTTTATAGTAATCAGTTTTTATAAAAGTTTATTGACAGTATTTAACGGACCTCTACATGGGTACCTTTAGTTGCACGAAGCACATCAAGACGGTACTCGATTTCTTGTCATATTCGCTGTAGCATAGCATCATCAATGGTGGCAATGACATTACGAATCCTTTGCTTCAAGTCAGCAATGTCCAGTATCTGTGTTTGATATGCGATATCTTTTACATACCCCCATAAAAAAAGTCCAAGGGAGTGATATCTGGCAAACGTGGTGGCCAAGGAATTGGCCCATCCCTCCCAATCTATCTGCCTGGAAATGTTTCATTAAGGAACTGGCGAACATCAGTCCCCAATGTGTTGGTGCATCATCTTGCTGGAAAATGATAGTTGGTTGTAAGTCAATCAATTGTGGTGCTCAGACAGAAGGTCAAGGTAAACATCTGCAGTAATTATTGACTCGTTGAAGAAAAATGGACCTATTATTCAGTTGCACGATTCCTCACTACACATTCACATTCACTTTTGGACTATCCTGGTGAAGCTCCCTAGTCACATGGGGGTGTTCAGATCCCCAGATTCTCACACTGTGTCTGATTAATGTCCCAGAAACATGAAAAGTTGCCTCATCACTGAAACAAACTCGCTTGAGGAATGCTTCATCCTACAAAAGGCGTTCCAGCATGTTGAGTGCAAACTCTGTCAGTTTTGGCTTAAGTGTCTGCAACAGTTGCACTTTGTAAGCGAACAACTGTAAAGTCTTGTGGAGGACTTTATGGACAGTTGAACGTGGTAGTTGCAACTGTTTGGAAGCAGTGCAGATGGACTTCGTAGGTGAATGAGTGAAGACGTTTAAAACGCGATTGATGTTTTTCTCGGATGTTCTTGGTCGCCTGCTCCTCCCTTTATCCAACACTGTCCCTGTCTCAAGAAGAGAGTAGAAGCTGTTAAAATGTAGTGCACCAGGAGAATGATGAAGACTGGATGGGCAGGATGAATAATTAAGCAAAGAGGTACTGAATCAAATTGGGGAGGAAAAAAAAAAAAAAAAAAACAACTTGCGTTAAAGAACAGGTTAGCTGATAGGGCACCAGCAGAGGTATCAAGAAAATGGGTAAGGGAGGAATGTGTGGAGGATAAAAATTGTAGCAGGAGACCAATGTTTGACTACAGTAAGCAGGTTTAAATGGAGGTAGGTAGCAATAGTTACGCAGAGATGAACAGACTTACACAGGGTGGAGCAGCATGAAGAGCTGCATCAAACCAGTCTTTGGATTGGACTCACATTCCCATGTCGTGCAACACTGGGCCAGTGTCACATCTGAATGCTCCACGAATCTGAATACTGTACGATTCGATCAGCCGGACAAATGAATAGCCACAATGAGGCATCTTTCAAACTCTATCAGGTGTTAATACCATTGTCTATCATGGGTATGTGAGATCTAAGTGTACTTCACAGTGCTCACTCAACATCTGATGCTACTAAGCCACAATGCTAAACATGAAGAACACCAAAGTACTCCAGTGGCCATTCTGCCTGTCAATGAAAATTTTAACTCTCATCATTTACATATCCACCAATGGGGGTACATATACAAAGTCATATTGACATTTGGCCATGACTTCTGGTTGCTTCACCTTTTTGTGAGGCAGAGTAGATACTCAAACAGTGGCAAACACTTCAAAAGAGCCATTGTGTGTAACAATGAAGTTAACCATTAAAATTCTGAAAACTTACATACCAAGAATCAACCAACATATTTCTTCCTACCACAAGCATGAAATTGGAGAAATTTGAGCCCATATGGTGACTGATCAACAGTGATTCTTCCTGAGCATCATTTGCAAATGGAATATGAAAGGGAGAAAGTCATAATGGTACCCAAAGTACACTCTGCCATACACTGTAAGGTGATTTGTGGAGTATAGATGTACATGTAACTCAAAATTATATACTTGCATTGTAGAGCCAGACACCTGAAACTGCATTCAGTGAGATGTCTAGAAATTTTGGCCATATAATATATATCTTTACTCAATGTTTATGCAATTTGTAAAGTGAAAAGCAATGACAGGAGGAGATGGCACAAAATGGAGGAAAAATACACAAGAGGCCACAGAGAAGAGTGACAAAATAACTGGTGTGGAAAGGCTCAGAAAGTCATATACTGAATATAGAAGGGCCAGGATCTGGCAGAAGATGTTAGCATAACTGATACTGTTACCAGGAAATCAAAGAATGCATTCTTTTTACCATTAGTCTTTTCATCTTAATTTCAATTAAAAGTTCAACAATGATGTTACTGAAGATGAAAAATGTGATAACATGAGGAAAACGTTGAGAAAGAATAACACTGGAACGATTAACAGACTTATTTGTGCACTGTTGTTCTGTTCAACACCTTCTATTCCAGCTCTGCCACTGATATTTTCTACTTCATCATAGACACAACAACCTGTAATAGCAGCAACATCACCTTCAACTATTCTTCAACCACTATGCAGCATTATACATGAATGCACACCAAACCAACAATCCATCCAGCCGACATGCAAATGCTACACTTTGGACTCTAATGTTGTCTACATCTGATTGCGTGCATGGATGGTTACAGCTGGACAAAACAAAGTTGACTTTCTTTTGCCAGTCTTATAGTAAGAAATGCTCACATAACACTACATCATTAATCTGACTTATAGAGACTTTGATGACATTACATGGAAAGCTCTAAGTAAAATGCTAGACAAAAAACTTTACTGATTTCAGCATTCGTAAGTGCTAGAGGTGAGCCTGTCAGCCACTTCCCCAGTACTGAGCAGACCAACTATGAGAAACTTGTTGGGATATAGCAAAATCTTGATTACAATGTCTATCTCCTTGGCAGGGTGGACCACACTACAAAAAACCATGATAGTAATAAATTATCCTGCCAATTCATGCAGGCAATGTATGTGTTCTGTTGTCATGTGAGGCCTACAATGCAAAATTGTACAGCATGCTGTTTGATTTTACACAAGGAGCCCATCAACCCTGTCAGTCACAAGACAGCTGGGTCCCTTTAATCTTGCTCACTCCCTCAACAGACGTTTAGGTGTTTGAAGATTCAGGGCACAGTTCTCCTGTACCCAATATTCCCTCTCTCATACATTGCTCAGCATGCAGCCTTAGTTTTATCACCACTTTCAGAGAAATGTGCTCACTATATCTGCAACACATACAAATTTGTAAACAGACTACAAACTCTTAAGCTTAACAATTCTAGCTCAATCTTCTCTTCTGATATAGTATTGTTTCTTACTGAAGTTCTCGCTGCAGAATTATCTTTCAATGATTCATTGTGTTCCACTGATGCTGTCAAGGAGGAAAATCTTAAGAGGATATGCAACAAATCAAGACATACATTAATAAAAGACAAGCAAATCGTAGAAAATCGATCTGTAAACTTTGTTAACAGTAAACTATCATTACATTGCTCGATGACAGCTAATTTTAATCAAGTAAATGAGACAGAAGGTGCTACTCTGAATGCTCATATTGACAGTCAAACCTTTTTATAAAAACATTGGAGCATGGTTTCAGCATATGATCATCTTAATCAATTTGTATTTAATAACGAATTTTATGAGCAAATTGAAAGAACCACTAATAGTTCACAGATTATCCTGGTTTCATGCACATAAATATTCTTTTTTTTATGTCTTACTATTAGAGTCGACACAGTTGAATAAGTAATAGTGAGAAAGAGACATTTAGTGCCAGTAACTATATTTGCACTTACAGGTAAAATACATTGAACACAACAACCAAGAAACACTATATTACACACATAAAACTTAGAGCGTACAATAGCACCAGAGAGGTCTATTAGATTTCATACGTGAAACATATTGTTCACACAATACCAACATCCTCCTCTTTGAACATTATTTCGTGGTTTGCCTTCACAAGATAAACCAAATAGCCCTACAATCTGTTGAAACTTCTCTTTATCCAAGCGTTTTGTCAGAAGATCAGCCAATATGTCTTGTGTGTGCAGGTAGTCCACGGCGATGTTCTGTCACTCTGTGGTCCCAAATAAAATGGTGCCTTATTACAATACATTTTGTCTTAGCACTGGTGACATCAATTTTGGCTAGGTCAATGGCTCCTTTATTGTCACAGAAGATCATTATAGGTTCCGCAATTAAATTGGGCTCTGCTTCACATATTAAGATTCTTAGCCATAATACTTCCTGTGTGGTGTTAGATGCAACAGTTTTCTGCTTTTAACAGTACCATGAAATGAGGTCCTCCATTAATTTAAAGCAGCAACCAGTAGTGGAATGCATATCTCCCAATTCATTCCCCCAGTCCAAATCACTGTAGTCTTCTAGTTTTGCATTACCTTTTCTATGGTATTTCAATTTGTGGTTTGAAGTTACTCTTAGATATCGGAATAAACTTTTCACAGCTTTCCAGCGATTTTCTATTGGGTCTGTGCAATATCTGCTCACTGTGTTGGTGACAAAAGCAATGTCAGGTCATGACATTTGAGACAAATATAACAGACTCCCTACTGCTTCTAAATACGGAACATTCTTATCACATTCAACATCTGTCTCATTTATATTTAACTTCACTCCTACTTTCATTGTCATTTATATTTAACTTCACTCCTACTTTCATTGGAGTAGTTATGGGTTTACAATCACTCATGCCAAATTTCTTTATGATCATTTTGGATATGATGAATGATTTTATGCTCAAGTCTTGTCTCTCTTCATCCTTAGTCATCTGCACACCTAAAAAAACATTTAACTTCTCCCAAATCATGCCCCTTAAACTTGGTATGCAGTTGTTTCTTAAAATTTCTCATTTGGCTTTCATTTTCAGTCAGGATAAAGAAGACGTCCACCCATATTGACATTATTATTATTATTATTCCTTCTCTTCCCCTTTTATAGTATATACTCAGATCTGCCTTAGATTGCTTCGTATTCACATTCATTAGAGTTTTATGTAGACATCGATTCCACATGTCCACTCTTTTTAAGTCCACAAATATTTTTTCGCGAACGCCAAATCTCTTCCCTTTCATATCTGGTTTTCATGACTTCTCTTGGTGGAGTGACATATATCGCCCCCTCCAATTTCCCATTTAAATATGCTGTTTTTACATCCATATGATGAATTGTTAAATTTCGCTGTGCTGCCAAGGCTAAAAGACTCAATGAGGCATACTTGACTACAGGTGAAAAAGTTTCATTGTAATGTACCCCTCATTTTTACGAATATCCTTTTATTACAAGTTGTGCTTTATATCTTGGTGTTGAATTTTCGAGGCTCTTCAAAGTGAATACCCATCTTGCCTGTAATGATTTCTTATCTGCTGGTGTTTTTTACTCATTCAAAGGTTTCATATTGAGATAAAGATTCCAATTCTCTCTCCATCACTTCTTTCCAGTCTTGAGATTTCGGGCTGCTCTTTGCTTCTTCTGCTGCTGCTGGTTCATCATTAAAAGACTGGCTCCCATCCATTTCAAAATCCGGATGTTCCTTCAGTTCATTGGTGGTTGGATTGTAGAAGGGACCCAACTATGTGGTCATCAGTCCTTCGACCTTGGAATAACTAAAACCGATAAAACCTCACACTATAAGATGGAATTACAGTGGCCGTAAAATTATAAACAACTGACAGAGAAGGAAGGAAGAAGGCAGAAGAAGAGAGGAGGGAAAGAAAGTGAGGAATGACAGGAGCGGGAAGGAAGAAGCACAGGTAGACAAGACAGACACTCAAGATAAAACAGACCCCATAAGGAAAGGAGTGGGAAGGCAGAGGGCGGGGGGAGGGGTGAACCACCAAGCCCAATCGAAGCCAGTCCAATCAGGGTGAAGGGGGGTGCAAGACGGCCTGCCAACCCCTCCACCCACCGATAAGGTTGAAGGACCCACCCTTATATAAAGCGATAAAAACCCCCATCACGAAGAAACCATAAAGCGATATCAGCTGTTGAGGCATTGTCAGCTAATGCCAGGGGTAGCGTGTCAGGAAAGCTACGCGTCCGTTGCAGGGTGGTTAAGTTGGGACAGTCCAGTAACAGGTGAACCACAGTCAACATTGATCCACAACGACAGAGAGAGGGTCCTCACGATGGAGGAGATAACCGTGAGTCAGCCAAGTATGGCCGACGTGAAGCCGGCAAAGAACGACAGAGGCCTTACAAGAGGCCTGTAAGGAGGACCGCCACATAGCTGTAGAATCCTTTATCACCCCGAGCTTGTTCGGTGAAGAAAGAATGTGCCATTCTGCATTCCAAAGTCCCAAAACCTGGCGACATAATGCCGAGCGAAGGTCTATTTCTAGAATGCCAATAGCAAGAGATGGTCTGTCAGTAGCCAATTTAGCCAGTTGATCGGCAAGTTCATTTCCAAGGATCCCAACATGGCCTGGGGTCCAAATGAAAACCACTGAGCATCCACGTTGATCAAGGAGAGAAAGGGAGACCTGGATAGCAATGACTAACGAGTGGTGAGGGAAGCACTGGCCGATAGCTTGCAAACTGCTCAAGGAGTCACCACAGATAGTGAAGGACAGTCCTGGGCAGAAGCGGACATGGTCTGGGGCGCACAAGATGGCTACCAATTCTGCAGTAAGAACACTACATCCATCTGGCAAGGAACGAATTTCCCCATGTATCGCATATGTGTAAGCATAACCAGTGTAACCAGCAATCATGGAGCTATCAGTACAAATCACTTCTGAACCCTGGAATGAACTGAGGAGACTGGTGGTGAAGGGCCTTCGGAGGGGCAGAATCCTTTGAATTGATGGAGAGATCAAGACAGAGCTGTGGCTGAGAGACGCACCTTGGAGGGGTACATGCGTGAGCAGAGAAAAGAGGCGGTAAAAGGAAGTGCTGGAGATCAGAAAAGAGTGACTGAATGCGGGCAGCTATGGTAAGCCCACATCGTGGCCACTGCCACGGAAGGTTGATCTCCGTGTCTGGATAAAGGGATCACAATTAGGGTGCTTTGGGGTGCAGCGAATGCAGAGTGTGTAAGATATCAGTTGTTGTTGGCGCAAAACTCACAGCAGTGGAAGGCTAATCATGGGGCTAGTCTGGAAGGCACCAGTCACAAGTAGTACCCCACAATGGTGGATGGGGTCTAATATTTGCAATGCCGAAGGTGACACAGAACCATAGACAGGACTCCCGTAGTCTAAATGAGACTGAACCAGCACTTTGTACAAACACAGTGGAATAGAGCGGTCTTCACCCCAGATGGTATTGTACAGATGTCTAAGAACACTGAGATGTAACCAGCATGTCCTCTTCAGCTGGCACAGATGAGGGAGCCATGTCAACCAGGCATCGAAGACCAGAGCCAAGAAGTGATGGGTGTCCACCACCTCAAGGGATTGGCCATCAAGGAACAGGTCCGGATGGGGATGGACTGTACAGTGATGACAGAAATGCATGACACACGACTTGGCCTCCGAAAACTGAAAACCATGGGAGAGAGCCCAAGATTGCGCCCGGTAGATTGCCCCCTGTAGATGGCATTCTGCAGCGTCCATGATGGAGGAAACGATGTAGATACAAAAGTCGGCAGCATACAAAGAGGGGGACACTATCAGACCAGCAGCCTCCACAAGTCCATTAATGGCTATGAGAAAGAGAGGGGTGCTCAGTTCGGAACCCTGTGGAACCTCATTTTCTTGCCGATGGGAAATGCTGTAGGAGGAACCAACTTGACCCAGAAAGAGTGACAAGAAAGAAAGTTACAGATAAAAACAGGCAGAGCGCCATGAAGGCCCCATTCGTGAAGGGTGATGAGGACGTGGTCGTGCCAGGTGGTGTCGTAGGCTTTATGCAGGTCAAAGAAGACTGCAATGAAGTGCTGCCGATGGGCAAAAGCCATCCGGATAACAGACTCCAGGTGGACCTAGTTACTCACCGTAGAGCGGCCACAGCAAAAACCACCTTGAGTCGATGGCAAAACATTGCGGGATTCAAGGATCCTAAACAGCCGCCGACTCACCAGGCATTCGAGGAGCTTGCACAGTGTGTTGGTAAGGCTAATTGGACGGTAGCTATCCAACTGAAGAGGTGGCTTCCCAGGCTTCAAAACCGGAATAACAATGCTTTCCTGCCACTGGGTTGGAAATACCCCTCACTCCACAGATGGTTGAAAATTGTCAGTATACGATGGTGGCCAGCCACCGATAAGTGTTGGAGCATTTGGTTATGTATCCAATCCATGTCAGGACAAAGGGTGAGGGCTCTGGCGAATTCCCACTTGCTAAATGGGGCATTATAAGGCTCCAAGCAGCGAGAAACGAAAGACAAAGGCAGTCATTCCGAGTGCTCTTTCAGGAGACGGAACATGGGCAGATACTGAGTCGATGTAGAGGCTTGGGCAAAGTGTTGAGCGAAATGCTCTGCGACACAGTCCGGATGGGTAAGGACAACATCACGCACAGAAATTCCTGCAACGCCGGTGGGAGGATGATGGCCAAAAATCCGCCTGAGTTTAACCCAGACTTGTGAAGAGAGGGTGTGCAGTTGTATGGCAGCCACATACGAGGTGTGGCTAGAAAAAAACCGGACTAGTACTGGTGAAACAATAAAACGAATGCAACAAGGCTGAAATTCGCGTGGCCTGTCACGTGACTCTCGCTCCGCCTACTGCTCGAGTTTCATCTGCCTCCTGCACTCAGTCTGCCCGTGGCGTCTGTTTTAAGTAGTTGACGTTTTGTCTGTGCGTCGGAAAATGCTAAGTGTACAGAAAGAACAGCGTGTTAACATCAAATTTTGTTTCAAACTAGGAAAATCTGCAAGTGAAACGTTTGTAGTGTTACAACAAGTGTACGGCGATGATTGTTTATCGCGAACACAAGTGCTTGAGTGGTTTAAACGATTTAAAGATGGCCGCGAAGACACCAGTGATGACACTCGCACTGGCAGACCATTGTCAGCAAAAACTGATCAAACATTGAAAAAATCGGTAAACTTGTTCGACAAGTTTCCTTGTCAACTCCTGTTAACTCAGACACTGCTCTGATTGTTAAACGGCGATCTTGTCGAAGAAAAGAAGACTGCAGTGAGCTGCTGCCAATGGGCAAAAGCCTGCCAATGTGCATAAATTGTAATGCGCAGCATCCTCCATGCTCGCCAGCATGCCTGATGTATGTGAAAGAACGACGGAGTATGACCGGCTCCATCCTCTGCCTATAACTTCTACTTTTGCTTCAGCCCTTGTGGGCTTCTGGTGGTGTTTGCACCTTGGTCCACAAGGACATTGTTAGTAAATGGGTTCCCTTCCATACCACTCTGGAAGCAATTGCTGTCAGGGTCCATCTGACCACTCCAATCACCATCTGTAATCTCTACCACCCGCCTGACAGGCCACCCACATCCCTTGCCCTAACCACCCTTCTTCAACAACACCCTTCTACCTTCCTGCTTCTAGGGGACTTTAATGCCCACAACCCTCTATGGAGTAGTCACACGACTACTGCCCTGGGCAGGACAGTTGCAGCTGTTCGGGCAGAGCTTGACCGCTGTCTACTAAAGAACGGAGCTCCCACACACTTTAGAGTGGCACATGCTACTATCTCTGCCATTGACCTCCCCCATTCAGTGGGGTGTCCACGATGACTTATGTGACAGCGATCATTACCTGATTGTTTTGACCTTCCTTCAGTGTATTTCGCTCCGTCACCCTCCCAGGTGGACCTTCTGTAAAGCTGATTGGGGTTCCATCTCCTCTGCTACCATCCCCCCTGTACTACAACACAGCAGTACTGATGAATCTACACAGACTTTGCAGACTTTGACTGCTGCCATTCTTTCCGCAGCTGTTTCAGCCATACCTTCTTCCTCAGGTTTCCCCCATCGGAATATGGTCCTTGGTGGAATCCGTAAATTACTGCGGCCATTAAAGATCACCGCTGTGCTCTTGAACACTTCAAGCAGCACCCTTCTACTGCTCTCCTTCTGGTCTTTAAACAATTCCATTCCTGGGCCCGTTACCAAATCAAATTTCAGAAATGGATTTACTTGGAATGATATGTGGCTGCCATATGACTGCACACCCCCTCTTCACAAGTCTGTGTGAAACTCAGGCAAATGTTTGGTCATCATCCTCCCACCGGCATAGCAGGAATTTCTGTGCGTGGCCTCTACTCCTCCTGAATGAGTGCTCAGAACAACTGCCTTTGTCTTTCATTTCTCACTGCTTTGAGTCCTATAATGCCCCATTTAGCGAGTGGGAATTCTACAGCACCCTCGCCCTTTGTCTTGACACGGATTGGATACACAACCAAATGCTCCAACACTTACCGGTGGCTGGCCACCGTTGTATACTGACCCTTTTCAACCATCTGCGGAGTGAGGGGGGGGTATTTACTACCCAGTGGCAGGAAAGCATTGTTATTCTGGTTTTGAAGCCTGGGAAGCCACATCTTCAGTTGGATAGCTACCGTCGTATTAGCCTTACCAACACACTGTGCAAGCTCCTTGAATGCCTGGTGAGTCGGCGGCTGTTTAGGATCCTTGAATCCCGCAACGTTTTGCCATCGACTCAAGGTGGTTTTTGCTGTGGCCGCTCTACAGTGAGTAACTAGGTCCACCTGGAGTCTGTTATCCGGATGGCTTTTGCCCATCGGCAGCACTTCATTGCGGTCTTCTTTGACCTGCATAAAGCCTACGACACCACCTGGCACCACCACATCCTCACCACCCTTCATGAATGGGGCCTTCATGGCGCTCTGCCTGTTCTTATCCGTAACTTTCTTTCTTGTCACTCTTTCTGGGTCAAGTTGGTTCCTCCTACAGCATTTCCCATCGGCAAGAAAATGAGGTTCCACAGGGTTCCGAACTGAGCACCCCTCTCTTTCTCACAGCCATTAATGGACTGGTGGCGGCTGCTGGTCCGATAGTGTCCCCCTCTTTGTATGCTGACGACTTTTGTATCTACATCGTTTCCGCCATCATGGGCACTGCAGAACGCCATCTACAAGAGGCAGTCTACCGGGCGCAATCTTGGGCTCTCTCCCATGGTTTTCAGTTTTCGGAGGCCAAGTCGTGTGTCATGCATTTCTGTCATCACTGTACAGTCCATCCCCATCCGGACCTGTTCCTTGATGGCCAATCCCTTGAGGTGGTGGACACCCATCACTTCTTGGCTCTGGTCTTCGATGCCTGGTTGACATGGCTCCCTCGTCTTTGCCATCTGAAGAGGACATGCTGGTTACATCTCAATGTTCTTAGATGTCTGTACAATACCACCTGGGGTGCAGACCGCTCTATCCTACTGCGATTGTACAAAGTGCTGGTCCAGTCTCAATTAGACTACGGGAGTCCTGTCTATGGTTCTGCGTCACCTTTGACATTGGTAATATTAGACCCCATCAACCATTGTGGGGTACGACTTGTGACTGGTGCCTTCCGGACTAGCCCAGTGATTAGCCTTCTCGCAGAGGCGGGGATTCCACCGCTGCGAGTTTTGCGCCAACAACAACTGGTCCCTTATGCACTGTGCATTCATTGCACCCCAAAGCACCCTAATTATAATCTCCTTTATCCAGACATGGAGATCAACCTTCCGTGGCAGTGGCCACGATGTGGGCTTACCATGGCTGTCTGCATTCAGTCGCTTTTTTCTGAGCTCCAGCACTTCCCTCTACCGTCTCTTCTTCTTTTCTCTACTCACACATGTACCCCTCCTTGGTGCGTCTCTCGGCCACAGCTCTGTCTTGATCACTTCATCAATTCAAAGGATTCTGCCCCCTCCGAAGGCCCTTCACCACCAATTCTACTGTCTCCTCAGTTCATTCCAGGGTTCAGAAGTGATTTATACTGATAGCTCCATGATTGCTGGTTACACTGGTTATGCTTACATATATACGATACATGTGGAAATTCGTTCCTTGCCAGATGGCTGTCCGTTTCTGCTCAGGACTGTCCTTCACTACCTGTGGTGACTCCTTGAGCATTTTGCAAGCTATCGGCCAGTGCTTCCCTCACCATCCGTTAGTCATAGCTATCCAGGTCTCCCTTTCTCTCCTTGATCAACGTGGATGCTCAGTGGTTATCATTTGGACCCCAGGCCATGTTGGGATCCCTGGCAATAAACTTGTCGGTCGACTGGCTAAATTGCCTACTAACAGGCCATCTCTTGCTATTGGCATTCCAGAAATACCTTCGCTCGGTATTACTGGACTGTCAGTAGGAAAAATATCCGCTATGCATAAGATAGCTTCGTTTACCGGAATCATGGTAAATAATATCCTACCGATATTGTGGCATTACTCCGACATGCCTCACCACAACCTACTTTCAATACAATAACTTTTATGAACAGATTGACGGGGTGGCTATGGGCAGTCCTCTCAGTCCTGCTGTGGCTAAATTATTTATGGAAACGTTTGAAAAACGGGTGTTGCAGACTGCCAGTAAGAGACCAGCCAGATGGTATCGCTATGTCGATGACACATCCGTAGTATGGACACACGGAGCAGAGGAGTTGGATGCCTTCCTGACACATTTAAACAGCATTAATCCGAAAATCCAATTCACTATGGAGACGGAAAGGAATGGGCAATTGAACTTCCTGGATGTGTCTGTGATTAAATGACGGGACGGAACGTTGGGCCATAAGGTGCATAGAAAGCCCACACATACTGATCGTTATCTACACAAAGAATCAAACCACCACCCTAGACAAAAAAAAGAGGTGTAATGAAAACTTTGGTAGACAGGGCGTACAAACTTTGTGAACCTGTTTATTTAAAAGATGAGATTGAAAATCTATGGTCAACTTTCGTGAAGAATGGCTATTCTAGCAAGGATATAGATCGAGCACTTCGCTCTAGGCAGAGAATCAGGAGTAACGACGAACAACAGTCATCCAAGGGCAAAGTTTTTCTCCCGTTCATTAGTAAGGTCACAGACCGCATTGGGAAAGTTTTAGGCAAGTTTGGGCTGGAAACTATTTTCAGACCCATCAGGAAAATAAAAGAATTTCTAAGGTCGGCAAAAGATGCACGAGACTCTCTGGCTACACCGGGGGTATATAAAATTCCTTGTAGTTGTGGACAGGTTTACATCGGTACCACAAAGAGAAGTGTGAACACCCGTCTTGTTGAACATAAGAGAAATTGCCACCTGGGTCACACGGATAAATCGGCCGTAGCGGAACATGTTTCCCAGGAAGATGATCATGAAATAAAATTCTGCGAGACGAGCATCATATCAAAAACCTCACATTATTATGCACGCTTGTATAGAGAGGCTATCGAGATTGATAAACATCGTAATAATTTTAACAGGAAAGATGAAGGTGTTAAACTGGATGAAATTTGGATGTCAGCGTTGCACTGCAAGCGTGACAATTGATTACTTTCGATCGAGAATGTTGGCATTACCAGAGGCAATCTCATAGCCGACACCACGTGATCGACTGTGGCGCCCTCTGTACTGCCTATATAATCAGCACTTCCTAGAGTTCTCTTCGCAGTTCGCCGCTTTACCTCCAAGGATGTCTCCCGCAGTCGGAGACGAAACGTCAGGAGGGAGTTTTATACTTCGACCACGGCCTATCAGCCCGGAAGTTTTAAGGGAAGACAATATCGGCCGTGAAAGCTTACATTGTATGATGATTTGATGCTTCATAAAGCAGATGCTGCAGCGTAGCAAATTACTACGAACTTTCATCTTGCATTGGAAACAGCCTGCTGTGGAGCCAGAAGGAGAGCAGATTTTGATTCTCATGCTGGCACAGCTGACACTGACTACAGGCCAGGTGTGCCGTGTACTTGACTAATGCTGCGTGCGGTATATTACACATACTCCCTATGAATCTGAAGAAGAACTACCAAATATTAATCGATATTTTTCATACTTAATATACACATTCCATGGATAACACAATCATACTGTTAGAATTTCAAATCAACAACTTCAACACTTTCGGAAATATAAATTTTTACCTAAAACACGTAATAACTGTGCTTGCATTGTGAAACTCCGTTAGGGACTGTAATGTATTCATCTATAGTATCAATTAAAACTATAACGAAGACAACAGGTCCATTTTAATTGAATTTTTTGGAACTGTCTTTAGTTTCATTACCACAGATTTCTGGAACAATTAAAAGTAATTTGGCAAATTATTGTTTCATTGTGTTTTGGTTGTGTCAGTGTCTTGGAGAGACAAATTGAATGGAGGGCATACATAAAGGGAGAATGTGATATTTTATTAAAACTATGAAAATGTATGCATGATAAAATTATTGTGAAATACAGGAATTTGTGACATATGTCCAAGTGAGCTTGATTCTGTTAAAGGCAACCAGAAGGGGTGTTGAGCATTACATTTATTTTTGTGAAAATATATCTAACTTTCTTTTCCTTACATTTTATTTAGTTTTGGAATTATGAAATTTCTGGTCTACATTTCTTTTTGTAATCTGATTGTCTGACATCAGAAATGCCACGAGTACAGAAGTGCTCAAGATGATCTGATTGGCTGCTTAACAAACTAGCCTTAGGAATTCAGCATTTCATGCATGTCTAAGTAGGTCTTTGTGCCTCAGATCTACAAGTCGATACAGTCGCTTGGGAGCCATCTTCTGCTAAACATCTATGTTAAATCACACTAATCAAATTTGGATTAAAATGGAGTAATTAAAGTGTTTTACCAGTTCTTGTGTCGTTGATGGAAAGCGACAACAATATTGAGTATTTTGTGAAAGTTTGAGCTTGGTGACTGGTGCATTTCAGGAGATATTTGTGTGTGAACCTTTCACGTCATACATAAACTCCGCGAGGCGTGTTTCATGCAGATTACGAGGTTTTATGGTGAGCACTTCTTTATAAGAAGCCGACTGAATGACTTGCAAATAATTATGGGTCAATGATCATTCAGAATGTTCACAATATAGGTCGAACTTTTAACACAGGTGAACTTTTAACACAGTCAGTAACATAGTATAATTGATGCTGGGCTATTAAATACAGACCTGATGGCCATTTTCCATCTTTTAAAGACAATAAACCAACTTAATGGGAATTTTAGACATTTGTTTCTAATCAGTCGTGCAAGAATCCCAAATGCTTGATAGTTTAACTAACTTTCAGCTATTGCCCATGGACTGCAGTTATGTTATCTACCATCAGAGTGAAGGATCAGACAACCTGAATCCCATCCAGGTAGGCAGATTGATAGTTTAATGGATAGTGAGGGACCAACCTGTCCTGCCGCAATGCGTGTAAGGTCCCACATTGTACAGCTTGCATACACCAGAAAATGACTGGCAGGGTACCCCGTCACTGCACTGAGACTGTTCACCCTATGAACTATGACAACATACAAATTCTGGTATCTACATCATTCTTCTTGGATTCAATCATCAAGAATGCAATGGGAATTTACCTGATGAAAGACATAATCACAATAATGTTTCCAGTTTGGATGCTGTGTGGAATCTGGTGTTTATGTTGATTCACTCTTGTAGACAACAACAGTTTGTCCTTGTTACTATGGCCCTAAGTTTATGATCACAGTTTATAACTAACAATGCTCATAGTGAGGGATATGCACCCAAGACATGTCTTTGTCACCCGAACAGCTTTTCTTCAGCTGATACTGTGACTAAATGTGAGTTGGTGTGATCCAAGGGTCTATAAGGCAAACAGGAATCCTATACCATTATTACTAGGCCTCACCCAGAAAGTTGCTTGTTGTTTTGCAGCTGAAATATCATGCGAGTGGAAGAACCAGTTACATGCGGTCTCGGAACTTCATGGTTATCAGGCTTCTCTGCATGCTAGTCACCTGTGCTGTGCCTAAGCTATGTGGCGAGTTGTTACTTTTACTCATTACATTATTTTATTCCAGCCAGGACTTTCCAGTATCATTTCAATATTGCCACCCTTTTCTTCCTCTGATATCTTCTTTTCACTCAAAATCCTTCACCTTCAACCTGCAGTTTTTTTTTTTTTTTTTTTTTTTTTTTT
This sequence comes from Schistocerca americana, assembly GCF_021461395.2. Classification (NCBI taxonomy): domain Eukaryota; kingdom Metazoa; phylum Arthropoda; class Insecta; order Orthoptera; family Acrididae; genus Schistocerca; species Schistocerca americana. The sequence goes on from NC_060123.1 coordinate 156,668,245, forward strand.
TTTTCCGCCCCAACCTAGGAGGGAGCCACATGCTCCACACAATCAGTCTTATTAACCATCTCTATTGTTGATCTTCTCTTTCCCCTCTCCACACCCTTTTCACATAACCACCACCATCAGATAATTGCTCGCCCCAACTTGACTGTGGAGCATGCTCAAACTTTTCTACGTAGCTGTCTGTTACTTTGGCGAGTAATGACCTATTATCAGTCAGTCAGTCTTGCAATTTTCTTTCATTTTTGGAATACTTTTATTTAAATTATTCAACACATGTTAATATAAATAAGGGTGTAAGGAAGGAGGGAAGGAATGGTGATGGAGTGGGGCAAGAGAGATTTTTAGAAACTTTTTCCACTGAACAATGTGTGCTTACACATTATGAACTTTACCATCTAAATATACTTACCTTTTAAGGGTAGAGCAGAACTTATGAAAAAAACACAACACAAAGAACATAACTGAAGGGTTTTAAAACAAACCAAATTCATACAGCAATTTAAGGATATTTAACAACTGTCCTGTAGTTGAATCATACTCAGCCTTTATAAATATAATAGAAGGAAACATTCCACGTGGGAAAAATTATATATAAAATCAAAGATGAGGTGACTTACCGAACGAAAGCGCTGGCAGGTCGATAGACACACAAACAAACACAAACATACACACAAAATTCAAGCTTTCGCAACAAACTGTTGCCTCATCAGGAAAGAGGGAAGGAGAGGGGAAGACGAAAGGAAGTGGGTTTTAAGGGAGAGGGTAAGGAGTCATTCCAATCCCGGGAGTGGAAAGACTTATCTTAGGGGGAAAAAAGGACAGGTATACACTCGCACACACGCACATATCCATCCACACATACAGACACAAGCAGACATATTGGTCTTTAAATATGTCTGCTTGTGTCTGTATGTGTGGATGGATATGTGCGTGTGTGCGAGTGTATACCTGTCCTTTTTTCCCCCTAAGGTAAGTCCTTCCACTCCCGGGATTGGAATGACTCCTTACCCTCTCCCTTAAAACCCACTTCCTTTCGTCTTCCCCTCTCCTTCCCTCTTTCCTGATGAGGCAACAGTTTGTTGCGAAAGCTTGAATTTTGTGTGTATGTTTGTGTTTGTTTGTGTGTCTATCGACCTGCCAGCGCTTTCGTTCAGCCTTCATAAAGTAAGAGATATAGTAGGAAACTGGCCTGTCCTTCAGATCTATTCAGTGTTTGTGATTTTACATTCAAAATGAGTTTTAGTTTAGCACCGCAACTGTTTTAGTACACTGCTGAGACTTCTAGAAGCAGATAGACAGATAAGAGTCACACCTAAATTGGAACCAAGGCTCTCACTGCTACTGAAATTATGTCGATATCTTTCATCACCGAGTGAAGTCTGATGGACAAGTCGCCTTCTGTAGTTAATAGATCCAAATTTTCTTTCAATTCCACAGTCACTGCCAGTGGTATTTGTCCTAAAAACAAGAACAAATAATAAGGCTAATATTATGCTACAGAAAGCAAAAACAGAAAATATTGGGACACAAAAAATTATTAACACAATTTCTATTTAATGCACACAGTACAAAATGCAAGAATTCGTATTCAATCCACAGTGATAAAATTACATTCGTTATTACTATCCTATTACGTAGCACATGTAGTCCATTGTACTGTGTGTACACTGTGGTGAATAGTGAAAGAATAATATAGTATATAAAATGGAAAGATTACTATTTCTCCTATTACTCATGAAAGATTACATAGTTCAAGTTTCTCACATTCATTCATAAACCATATCATTCATTTCTAATCAAATAAGTATATAGAATAATGTTGAAATAACTTAAATCACTGATGAACCTAAAAAACTTCTCCTTTGAAAAAATTTCCAATTTCCAGGCACTTATTTTAGGCACAGAGGGGAGCTGTCTACCTACCAGTCAAAAGAAAAAAGTAGGGCAAAGGACAAACACTACATAAATTTAACAACTGCTAAATTACCAGGGGACATTTTTTTGCCAGTGCTTACTTTTAGGAGTTGAAATTCCAAATACTGCAAACAGAAACATTCAAAAATAGAAAAAAGTTATTTCTAGCTTAGACTTTTTATGTTCCCTCCTCAAACAAGAGAAAACAAGGATGAAGAGAAAGATGTCAAAGAGAGGCGGTGCGGCCTATGTGATGTACCAGGCTTCATGCCTCTTGAGGTGTTCTGCAGAGCATGCTCAGTAACTGGGTATTTGGATGTTCATGAAAGGACATTTCTTCTTGATCCATTTCTGTGCTCGGTTTGTTTAATATTGGTCATTCTATATGAACCATCTGTGAAGTGGACACCTTTAATTTGTAAACAAAATGCATGGTTTCACATGTTGCTGTGCTTTTGATGTTGTTGGATTAACTGGAGTAAATAGCAATGGGTGGTTGCATGGAACAGTTTTTTTAGCAGTAATGACTGTACGGGTGGGGACAATGGAGTAGGGATAGTCATAATGTCTGGCAATGACATTACAAAGGTTAGGAAGGTGATGGTTCCAATGCCCCAACCAAACACATCTCAGTTCTGGTAGACCAACACCTCCAACCCACTACATGGAGCCTCCCACTCTACATTAAAGATTTGAACCATTTCCTGGAATACCATTTCCTTCATCCTATATGGGACCTTGCTTGTCATCATTAATGTTATTTCATTATGCACAAATTTTCCACATACAAATGGTCACTCAGCTTTAGCATACAATCTCTCCCCCAATGTCCACTTGCAAATGACCCAAAAAGTTATTTCAATATCACTCTAAACAACCTCATCCTTACCTAATCTACTCCACATTTGAAGACCAGACCTACAAGCAAATCAGAGAAATAGCTTAAGAGGATTCTCCTGGCTGGCATAAATGTGAAAAATTATTTATTGAGGGTGAAGCCCCTGTCTCTGTCTGTCCGACTATCTTCCACTCATATTTCAATAGAATCATTTAGGACACAACCCCAAAATGATGGGGTCTGTCTTAGCAAATCCCTTTGTTCGTAACTCACTGAGTTTTCTCTAACCATGCAATATTCTGTACCTGAGATTCTGTTGGTTGTTTAAGTTTGGTGTGTCTTCTTTGCTCCTTGGATCTTTCTTCGACTGTCTGCACAGTCCAGCCAAAATAAGCCTTACTACTTTTGCACAGAATACGATAGACACTCAGTTTACAGACACCAAGTCATCTTTCACTGTACCTAATACCGCATTTGGTTTTGAATGTGGATGGAAAACAAAGTGTGTTACAATGAGTCAAGATTCTGCCAGTTTTGTTTGATGTTTTGCTGGCATATAGCAGATAGGCCATTGTTTTATACTGCTTGTCATGTTCTATTTGCTGGACCTGTACTTCTTGCTCGAAAGCACATAAGATTTGTTTTCCAAAATATCCATTCATTTTGAATATGTCTAAGATGGCTAAGCTCACATGGCAGGTTTACTTTATCTGATACTGCATGGACCCTATGGAACCAGTGTACGTAGCACACCCTTGTGCTGTGAAGGATGGTGGCAGTTGGAGGCATGGAGATGGAAAGCAGTGCGGGTGGTGTAACTTATAACAAAATCTGTGGCTGTAGAACATTGCTTGGTTACAGGGGATTCAATGAAATAAGAACAAAAAAAGTGCTAAGATAGGCCTCAGTGTTTTGAGACTGGGTTTTAGAGGAGGTTATAGACATACATGTGGCAAACTGCCTATCAACAGGGACAGTAGCTTCACTCTCAGTAAAGCTTGAGGCCAGCACTCAGCCAACTGAAGTCACAACATTGGCCGAGAGCAACTTCTGAACCTGATGGGGGCGACAGAAGCACTCTGAGTGACCAGACTTCATGATCAGCATTCAGCAATCCTGTCTGCCCCCCCCCCCCCCCCCCCCCAGCCCTCCACCAAATGATGAATATGATATGTGACTAGGGGTGTGTTGGTGCGGAGTGGATGGAAGCAATAAGGTATGAAGGAGGCACTATGTAGCAAAGATACTACTCTGCAGATATCACCTTGAGATGCTGGTAAGACACACTGTCAAAATATCACGTTTCACGAAGATCTACTCCCAACTGGACTCACGACAGCAATAAAAACAGTTGAATCACTGGGCGCTAGGAGGACCTAAAATCACCCCCCAGTCTTCTCTATGGAGAGGTATATGAGAAGCTGTATAAGCTTTGTGACAGAAAAGAGTGTTACCTCACCTTCTTGATGAGGTGCCATGACCATGGCATAATATCAACATTCACAAGGATCACCTATCATTTAAATAATGTGGCCAACTACCAGGTCACAAGAAGAGCAAGTCTGGCCCTCATAAGGTAAAGCACCTAGTACACATATTGGTGACTGGACACAACATCTAAGGAACTGCTTGTACTCCACTTACAAAAGGCTGTTTTACTCTTGCCCGATTCTTGGGAGTGGATACATGTTGCCTATTGAACTCGAGCAGACCAATCTCAGTGCAGTACTACAGCCAAACAATCCTCCAAGTTTGAACATCTAGCAGCAAGAGAACAACAACCACAAGAAGAAAAACAACGAACCATACACAATTTCATGGTGAAAGAAATTGACACAATCAGTAAAATGTTCTGGGCTATTATGTGGTGGTCAAACGGATTCCACATTAAATCCCAACATTTTGTCCCCTTCTGTGGAGGGCATTTTCAAGGGAGATTGTAGCTTCTTTGAATGTCCTCTGATTCATACCCCAGCTCACTACTGACTGCAGCAAAATTCCGTTTTTGCATGCTTCAGTGCATGGCGTGACATCACGTATTGAATACCCAAGCACAACTGGCCATTGTTGACTGCTATCGTCCGCTGATGCTGTTTGAACCCCAGCGTGAGTTTTCAGTGAACCATCTTCTTTCTTGAAAACTTACGCACACAGACAGTTACCTAAACTAGGATTTGAACTAGCACCCACACCAAAAGCGAGGCATTGTAAAAACATTGGCAGATAGAGCAAGGAACATCTGTGAACCTTAGTTGCTTGACACAGAATTCAAACATTTCACCAACACATTGCTCAAAAATGGCTGTTTGTTCACTGAGGTAAAAAGAGCTTTAAGACCACCATGTAGAAATCATAGCGATGCTCAAGTGCCGGTTACATCTAAAGTTTTCCTGCCTTTAATTACGGACATTAGTGGCTGCATAGGAAACATCTCAAAAAACTGGATCACCATTGTAATCTACAAACCCACCCGGAAGATACAAGATCACAATTTGGTCACAGTCTCACAGGTTATTGTGGATCCTTCAGTGGATAGATGGTAGAAGACCAGGACTGCAAAAGGATAGATCAATAGCTGAATAAGATCTGTGTGCCATGATGAAGTGTGTGGGGGCACCAGAGTTCAAGAGGCAAAGATCAACCTGTGCTAGTAACATTTTGGTGTTTTTACCATGGCCAGTAATCATTTTTCCACCCCACAAAGGGTTATGGGCATTGAAATCAGCCAACACTAGGAGAGGTTGGAGGGAAGCTGAGGGAGTAATGTAGACACTACATCCTGGGACATGACGTCATCGGGAGGGAGATAAACATTACAGATGGTAAAATCCTGATGTACCCATATCCGAACAGCCACAGCCTCCAGTGATGCATCAAAAGGCACAAGGTCACTTTAACAGAGTCTGCCACATATGTACAGAAGCCACCCCATACCCTCTCATAGTCGGTATGATTCTTCAATAACCTTGGTAGCCATGAAGGGCAGGAGTCTGAGTTGATGGAAACCATGTTTCCTAGATGGCAATACAGAATGCAAGGTATATGCTTAAAAGCTGCCATAGTTCAGCCAGGTGGTGGAAAAATCCGTTAGCTTCCACGCTCAGCCAGGTGGTGGAAAAATCCGTTAGAATTCCACTGGAGGATCAGACTGCCTGAATACTGTGAGGGCATGAAGCAACCCAGGGGGTGGGTGGGGCAGGTTGTGACCCAGGGTCATGTGCTGCAACCGGTTGAGACATCAAGGGATCCACTGACATAGGTTATGTGGCACATTACCTTGGGGAGATATGATGCATCAGACGCCACTGGGATCTCCACCGTGGGCACAGAAGGAGCACATGCAGAGTCCAGTGGCATGGGGGCCACCAGAGTTTCCTTTGTGTTAGAAGATGTCTTTTTATCTTTGCTGTCCTTCTACTTTAAAGATGAGGACTGAGAAGATTTCCCTGAATTTCTTTCAGGGACAGAGGAAGAACAAGAAGTCTGACTGCCAGCAGCCTGTGGTTCCATCAGTCACTGGACATCTGGTCACCTGGTCATGGACCAGCAGGAGCCACTGAAGGAAGAGTCCCAAGGGGACTCTTCCTAGCTAGAGAAGCCAGAAGAGGATGAGGTGCCTCAGGTTGGGGGATGGGGATCGGTGTCTCCAGCAAGTGCGAAGCCAATACTCCCGAAGTGGGTGTGGTGGAAGCACCAGAAGGGGACCCAACTGCCTGGCGGCAGGTATCAGCAGGTAGCTCTGATGGCCCACTGTAAGAGTCGCAACAGAGGAAGGCACCATCGACAGAGAAGATGATGACATTGCAGATGTAGCACATTGTGTCATTTGCCTTGGATTATGAGGCTCCTAATTTTTTCAGGCCTCTTGATGTGAGCTTGTCCAGAGTCTTATTCTCCTGGATTTTCTTCTCATGTTTAAAAATGGTGCAATCTGGTGAGGAGGAGGAGGAGTGGAGCTCACAACAATCTACACAGATGAGGGAGGGCACAAGGAACGTCTGCCTGCAGCAGATGTTCACAATCCCTGCAGACAGGGGTAGCTTCCTACTACGGAAGCATCTCATAAGAGGAGGAACATAAGGTTTCACTTCATACCAACAGACAACCACCTTGACCTTTTCAGGCAATGTATCACCCTGAAAAGCCAAGATGAAGGCCCCGATAGCAACTCTTCTCCCTTCGTCCTCTATGGTCATGACAGATGAAGTACATTCCTGTGCCCCAGGTTATGATGGGCACATACTCCATGGAATACATGATGAGTGTACAGTGCAGGCACCAACAGTGTGATCACTGCATAGTCAGGAGACTACCATTGTGCAGGTACTTGACACCTCCCCCCGCCCCCGCCCCCGTCCCCATAACAGGATGGTTACCATGCTGGGTTTTGGGCATACTACAACAGGAAGAAAGGGTGCCAGGTTGGAAAGGCACAGAGGCTGAGCATACACCTCAGTGGATGACCTTCCCTGCAGACACACATTTCTGTAAAATTTGGAAAATGTGGCAGGTCAGACCCAATAATGGGGAACATATAATAGTTAATGGAAGGTGAAGACAGCACAGCGAGTGAAACTAGAAATAAATCCCAAAATTGTGAATCAAGTCCAAACAGGGTCTGCACCAAATGGACCGTCCGACAGGAAGTCAGAGGAAGTAGGAGAGAGTAGCCGCCGAGACAGAAGCAGCAACAGGGAAGTAACTGCTTTTGTGACATTTATGAGTTCCTAACTTGGAGCGAATTTTATTGTATCTCTGTGTGCTTTAATAGTTTAGTTTCTTGAGTTTGTGTGAGTAAATTTAATATCTAATAGTCACAGTTGTTGCACTTTTGTTTGCAGTGGAAAGTAAACTGATTTTGTGACATATTACAAGTTTCTAATCCAGGGGCAAATTATTTAGTTTCACCTGAGTGCTTCGGTAGTTAGGTTTTTGAATATCTGCGTATTATTAGACATTTCATGCATTTTCCTCAGGGTCTACAGTAGAGTTTATCCGTATAGTTTAGTTTTCCACGGTCTTTAGTATGGACAGGGACTGCAATTATTGTGTGCGGATGCGAGCCAAGTTGGTGACACTATGCTCTCAGCTTCAGGCTGTGATGGCTTCGGTTACACAGCTTGAGGCAGCAGTGGATGGGCACCACTGTTGTGGGCCGGCCGTGGGGATCCAACAGACGTCCAGCACGTCCGAGTCCTCTGATCAGTCCTCACCGATAGCCAGCTCTGTTATTGCTCACACTGAGGCTGACCCCTCACCTGTGGTCGAGTGGGAGGTCACCAAGGGCAAAGCAGATGGCAAAATACTTCCCAGGCAGCCGCTTGTAAGGCCTCCCCGGTTTGTCTGACAAATAAGTTCCATGTGCTGTCTGTGGCTGACACTGTCACTGAGCCAGATGCTGTCGCCTGTCCTGTTTCAGAGGAAACCACTAAGCCTGCCAGATCTGGGCAATCACAGAGGGTGGGATTATTGGAAGTTGGGAGTTCCAATGTTAGGCATGTAATGGGGCCACTTAGGGATTTGGCTGACAAGAAGGGTAAGAAAACCAATGTGCACTCTGTTTGCATACTGAGTGGAGTCATTCCAAATGTGGAAAGGGGCCTCCCGAATGCCATGAAGAGCACAGGGTGCAGCCAACTGCAGGTGGTTGCTCACATCAGTACCAATGATGTGTGTCACTTTGGATCAGAAGAGAGTGCCTCTGGTTTCAAGCGGCTAACAGAAGTGGTAAAGGCTACCAGTCTTGCTTGCAAGATGAAAGCAGAGCCGACCATTTGCAGCATAGTCAACAGGACTGATTGCAGACCTCTGGTACAGAGCCGAGTGGAGTGTCTGAACCAGAGGCTCAGATGGTTCTGCGACTGTGTAGGCTGCACATTCCTCAACTTGCGCCATAGGGTGAATGGGTTTCAGGTTCCGCTAAATAGGTCAGGTGTCCACTATACGCAGGAGGCGGCTACACAGGTAGCAGGGGCTGTGGGGCATGGACTGGGTGATTTTTTAGGTTAGAGGGTCTGGGGAAAATGCAAGAAGGGCTTCAGTCACAAAGGGTGCAGACTGAACACAGGAAGAACGTAGATACAGGAACCATTGGTATAACAGTTCAAAATTGTCATAGCTGTGTTGGGAAAGTACCAGAGCACCGAGAGCTAATAGAAAGCCCTGATGCTCAAATCGTTATAGGCACTGAAAGCTGGCTAAAGCCGATATAAGCTCAGCCGAAATTATTGCAAAGAACCTAACAGTGTTCCAAAAGGATAGGCTAAACACGGTTGGTGGTGGCGTATTTGTTGCTGTCAAAAGTAGTTTAAACTGTCGCAAAATTGAAGTAAATAATTCCTGTGAGTTGGTATGGGCAGAGGTCATTGTTGGCAACCGGAATAAAATAATAATTGGGTCCTTTTACCGACCTCCCAATTCAGATGATACAGTTGCTGAAAGGTTCAAAGAACTTGAGTTTGATTTAAAACACGTACCCGACTCATACGATAATAGTTGGTGGTATCTTTAATTTACCCTCGCTATGTTGGCGAAAATACATGTTTAATTCCGGAGGTTCGCATAAAACATCATCCGAAATTGTGCTACATGCATTCTCTGAAAATTATTTTGAGCAGTTAGTTTGTGAGCCCACGCGAATAGTAAACGGTTGTGAAAACACACTTGACCTCTTAGCAACAAATAATCCCGAGTTAATAACAAGCATCAAAACTGATTCAGGGATTAGTGAACACAGGGCTGCCATAGCGAGATTGAATATTGTAATCCCCAAATCCTCGAAAAATAAGCAAAAAATATACCTATTCAAAAAAGCAGATAAAAATTCACTTGGTGCCTTCCTGAGAGACAATCTCCACTCATTCCAAATTAATAATATAAGTGTAGACCAGATGTGGCTTAAATTCAAAGAAATAATATTGGCAGCAATTGAGAGATTTATACCAAATAAATTAACAAATGACTGAGCTGATCCTCCTTGGTACACAAAACGGGTTAGAACACTGTTGCAGAAACAACGAAACAAACATGCCAAATTTAAACAGACGCAAAACCCCCAAGATTGGTGATCTTTTACAGAAGCTCGAAATTTAGCGTGGACTTCAATACGAGAAACTTATAACAGTTTTCATGACTTTGTCTCGAAACCTGGCAGAAAATCCAAAGAGATTCTGGTCATACGTGAAATATGTTAGCGGCAAGAAACAATCAATGCCTTCTCTATGCGATAACAATGGAGATACTATCGAAGACAGTGCTGCCAAAGCAGAGTTACTAAACATAGCCTTCCGAATTGTCTTCACAAAAGAAGATGAAGTAAATATTCCAGAATTCGAATTGAGAACAGCTGCCATAATGAGTAACATAGAAGTAAATATCCTCGGAGTAGTGAAGCAACTTAAATCACTTAATAAAAACAAGTCTTCTGGTCCAGACTGTATACCAATTAGGTTCCTTTCGGAGTATGCTGATGCATTAGCTGCATATAAACAATTTGCACAAGAAAAGATCCATACCCAAAGACTGGAAAGTTGCACAGGTCACACCAATATTCAAGAAAGGTAGTAGGAGTAATCCACTAAATTACTGGTCCATATCATTAACATCGATATGCAGCAGGATTTTAGAACATATATTGTGTTCGAATACTATGAATTACCTCAAAGAAAACTGTTTATTGACACACAGTCAACATGGGTTTAGAAAACATCATTCCTGTGAAACACAATTAGCTCTTTATTCACATGAAGTGTTGAGCGCTTTTGACAGTGTATCACACAAGCCGCTCGTAGTGAAATTGTATGCTTATGGAATATAATCTCAGTTATGTAACTGGAGTTGTGATTTCCTGTCAGAGGGGTCACAGTTCGTAGTAACTGACGGACAGTCATCGAGTAAAAAAGAAGTGATTTCTGGCATTCCCCAAGGTAGCGTTATAGGCCCTTTGCTGCTCCTTATCTATATAAACAATTTGGGAGACAATCTGAGCAGCCGTCTTGGTTTGTTTGCAGATGACGCTGTCGTTTATCGACTAATAAAGTCATCAGAAGATCAAAACAAACTGCAAAACGATTTAGAAAAAAATAGCTGAATAGTGAGAAATGTGGTAGTTGACCCTAAATAATGAAAAGTGAGGGTCATCCACATTAGTGCTAAAAGGAACTCGTTAAACTTCACTTACACGATAAATCAGTCTAAACTAAAATCCGTAAATTCAACTAAATACCTAGGTATTATAATTACGAACAACTTAAATTGGCAGGAGACTTAGAAAATGTAACAGACCTACCAAGGAGACTGCCTACACTTCGCCTGTCTGTCCTCGAACACTGCTGCGCGGTGTGGGATCCTTACCATATAGGACTGACTGAGTACATCGAAAAAGTTCAAAGAAAGGCAGCACGTTTTGTATTATGGCGAAATATGGGAGAGAGAGTCACAGAAATGATACAGGATTTGGGCTGGAAATCATTAAAAGAAAGGCGTTTTTCGTTGCGACGGAATCTTCTCATGAAATTTCAATCACCAACTTTCTCCTCCGAATGCGAAAATATTTTGTTGACACCAACCTACATAGGGAGGAACGATCACCACGATAAAATAATGGAAATCAGAGCTTGTACGGAAAGATATAGGTGTTCATTCTTTCTGCGCACCATACGAGATTGGAATAATAGAGAATTGTGAAGGTGGTTCGATGAACCCTCTGCCAGGCACTTAAATGCCATTTGCAGAGTATCCATGTAGATGTAGAAAGTGTATGTTTGCAGCACACAAATATGAAGCAATGCTGCAAAGGCTGGGGCCCCATGATAGTCAAGCACGTACTCACTAAAGAATGGTGAGGCCCCTGGGTGGGGGACTTCAAAATCTGGAAGTGGATCTGATTGTCCCAGTGAATCATGAGGATACACTATAAATGGCACAGATAACTAATACTGCCTTGGAGAAATCCAGGGTCCACTGGAAATGGTCAGCCAAGTCCAATGAAATTTACTACTTGAAGGGCAAAAGAGTCCAGCTGATTGATCCTGCCATAGAATTTAGATGTTGGGACATTTACATTGTGACCAGGTTAGGAGCTTATAATAAAATGTTAAGTTTTTAAAGCTATACGAGTTTGTGGTATTAACCTAATTATTACTATAACGATCAAACAGCTGTTCTAATACAGGGTGTATACACGGACAAGGAAAAGAAATTTCCGGTTTTTTCCCGGATCTGTCAATTAAAAATTCATTTTCTCCCAGGTGAAAATACACTTTTTCTGTGTTAAATGGCAGTATACTTTCCCTCGGAACTGTAAAGCGTATCCTTTGAATGGTTATGGTTTTATACAGCAGCGCAGAATTTCCCGGCACTTTAGAAATAGAAACTCGGGGCGAAAAACCCGCATAATGCCATACGTGCTAGAAGATGAAAACGTGCACTTGAAATGCAGCGAACAGTTGAAACTAGCCAATAGTGTGGAATAAAACACTTCGTTTCAAATAAATTCACTGCCTCAGCAGGAAACCATAATAAAATACAAATTTCTTTAGCAAACCGACAAAAATAACTTTATTGTTCTGCAAGGCAATTAATGCTTGACTGTCAGAAAAAAATCTGAAACTACTAACATAACATATTTCAGCCTTCCGTAATTATGTGAATATATTTTAATTCACTTGATAGCTCCCAGCCACAGAAATCCGTCTTGTTTGAGGAGACGGAAAAAAATCACTAAATGTAAACACGGGTCACGTGGAGACTTTTCAAAAATAAGTTCATTTTGGAGCGCACATCTTTCTGAAGAGTCCGATACATAAAACATATATCTTCGAGGAAATGTAAGACACGTTATTTGGTGCCACGCCTCTTCAAACAACATTCTTATAGCGCACATCACTGTATTTTGCTCTGTGGAACTCAAAGGTGTACATTTTGTAACCGATGCCATCAAACTATATCAGGACAGTGGAAATTAATATGTCCTATAATGCCTATCCTGCTCCCAGTCGGCCAGTTTGACATTCTGCCCAACCCCTCGCAATTAATACTGGATAGGATTATTTGTAACCAGGAGAACAAGTGCTCTTCAGAAAATCTGGACTCTTTATTGCCTACTAGCTAATAACTTGCTCTTCTGCGCAACATAAAATTAAATATAGGATACCTAAAACCAGTAAAGACAGGAGACAGGCAAGACAGTACACATTTCTTCAATTCTTAGGCCCTAGCAAGTTTTCTCTCTAATCTTGCTACAGCTTTACATGGCGTTCTTACCTTTCTGCGAAAGAAGTATTACCTTATCAAAGTTCGTCAAACGTTTTGCTACGTGAAAAATGGAAATGTCGTCGTTTAATACTGAAAAAGCTGTTAATACAATTAGTACCCAAGACTGGTGTGGTTTCTCGATCTGATTACGTCTATTTTGTCACCGTGTGCCAGATAAAACAAAAGAGGCCTTTCTAATATTGCAGCAATTTTAACACACACCATATAAGCAACACTGTTTTGGCAATAATGATCATTTTTATAATACGACAAAATAATTCACAAAGTACCAATACGAAACACCTATTCGCCCTACTACAAGCAAAAACCTTTATGTTAGGAAATAGTTTCACATTTCATTCATGTGCTCCTGTTTCTCATGCACGAGAGCGAAAAATAGAACGAAATTTTTGTATAAATTTGGAATCGTCATTTCCTTCCATAATTTGTGTGATGTCCCCTTTTCTTCTCCTTCCATGTTCTAACAAACAGTCTTATCATCACTAATTCTGTAACTATTCCTACCACTGTCAAAACTCATTCTCTGGTTAACTTTACTACCCCTGTCACAATCACCGGTTTAGTTACCCAGAGATTATTCTCCGGTTAGCTGTCATTACGGGTTTGTAGAATGCGTTTCCCGCGCTACTTCCAGAATGGAAGTTAAACGGCTGCTAGCCGGGGACTACAACTGGCCCTGTCTAGTGTAGCGATCAGGCCAAAAATTTTCTGTCAAAATTTCACTTTCTTGGATACACCGAGAAGATAATACGTAATCTTTCTTACCTGTTACTCCTGTTAGACGTTTATTTCCACTCTGGTAGTCTGAATCTATGGATTTCGCTAGTAATTATAACAACGCTGAACATTCGCAAACCGAATCAACCACATAAACAAGCAGCAGTTGGCATTCTCTGGTTCGGTCTGATTCCCCTCAGCTCGTAAAGCCCCGTCCTGTTTTGTGTGCAAGAAAGTTTGTTTCTAGATGTGACGACGATTCCCCTGACAGAGGCATCATATACAATATGCACGCATTCAAAAATCAACTTATAATTCATTCAGAAATCAACTTAGAATGTGTTCAAAAACCAGCAGGGGTGCGTTTGAAAATCTTAAGAATAACCGACAGACCGATGTGCGCTGGATGCTAGGTGCTTTGTGAAACAAGGATTTTTTCCTCGAGAATATTAATTTACCCCCTGGTAGCACTGGTTGATAGCTTGTATGCTGCTCAAGGAGTCAATAGACAGAAGAAACGACTCCCCAGGCCATGAATGGATGTGCTCAAGAGCATGAGATATAGCCACCAGCTCAGCAGTGAAAACACTGCAGCCATCAGGCAAGGAATGCTGTTCAATATGTCCTACATGGACATACACAAAGCTGGCATGATCATCAGCCATCAAGCCATCGGTGTAAACCACTTCATGGCCTCGGTATACATATCAAGAATCGAGATGAAGTGGCAGTAGAGAGCCGCGGAGTTAACTGAGTCCTTAAGGCCATGTGACAGGTCCAGCCAAAGCTACAGCCTAAGTGTAATCCATGGAGGTGTAAGTGAATGGACCTGAAGTATAGGTGGTAATGGCAAGGACTCCAGTTCAGAAAGAAGGGATCGGACACAAACTGCAATTGGAAGCCCTGACCTCAGCTGCCGATGCAGGAAATGAACCGCCGTGGGTGGGAAGAGGAGACAGTAATTCGGATGTGCAGGAGAACTACGAATGTGTGTAACATAACTGGCCAGGAGTTGTGCACGCATAACCTGCAATGGAGGGAATCCGGCCTCCATAAGGACACTGGTCACCAGACTCATCCTAAAAGCTCCTGTTGCTGGAGGAAAACCACAGTGGTGCACTGGGTTGAGTAAACATAACACTGAAGGCACCGTTGAACCACAAACCAGATCCTCATAGTCAAGGCAGGATTGAACAAGGGTTCTGTAGAGCTGCAGCAGCGTAGAGCGATCTGCACCCCAGTTGGTGTTCCTCAGGCAGTGGAGGGCATTGAGGTACTGCCAGCACTTCCGTCTAAGCTGATGAAGGTGAGGAAGCCAAGTCAATCGGGCATCAAAAACCAGTTCTAAGAATCAATATATCTCGACTACAGTGATTGGATCATCTTTGAGGTAAAGTTTTGGTTCTGGGTGAGCGGTATGACGCAAACAGACTTTGCGGCCAGAAACCGTAAACTGTGGGGCTAGAGCCCATGACTGCGCCTTGTGGATGGCTCCCTGTAGGCGCCTCTCAGCAACACCAGTACTGGTGAAGCAGTACGAAATGCCAAAGTCATCTGCATACAGAGAAGCTGAAACGGACAGCCCTACAGCTGCTGCTAGACCATTAATGGCCACTAAAAATAGAGATACCCGCAATACAGAGCACTACAGAAACCCATTCTCCCGGATATGGTGAGAGATATGGGAGGCACCAACTTGGACACGGAAAGTATGAAGTGAAAGAACATTTTGTATAAAAATCGGGAACGGGCCTCAAGACGTCACTTGTATAATGTGGCAAGCATATGGTGTCGCCAGGTGGTTGTCATATGCTTTTCGTAAACCAAAAAGATAGCAACCAGGTGTTGGCGTCTTGAAAGGCTGTTTGGATGGCTGACTTGAGGGACACAAGATTATCATAGTAGTAGTAGTAGTAGTAGTAGTAGTAGAGCGACCCTGGCAGAAGCCGCCCTGACATGGAGCCAGTAGATCACGTGACTCCAGGACCCAACCCAACCGCCAACACACATACGTTCCAGTGGCTTACAAAGAACACTGGTGAGGATGATGGGACGATATCAATCCACATCAAGCGGGTTTTTACCATGTTTGAGCACCGTAATGATGGTGCTCTCCCGCCATTGCAATGAAAAAATGCCATCGCACCAGATCCAGTTGAAGATGACGAGGTGATGTCACTTGTAGTGAGGTGAGATATGTTTAATCATCCAATGGTGGATCCAATCTGGCCCAGTAGCTGTGTTGGGGCAATGTGCAAGAGCACTGAGGAGCTCCCACTTTGTAAATGGGGCGTTATAGGATTCACTGCGGTATGTAGTGAACGAGAGTACTTTCCCTTCCATCCACCTTTTGAGAGTGCAAAAGGCTGGGGGTAATTCTCCGACACAGAGGCTTGAACATAGTGCTAGGCAATCGCAATTGCATCGATAGATAACACGCCATTTATGTTAACACCAGGAACACCTGTTGGGGCCTGGTACCCGAAAATGCATTTTATCCTTGCGCAGACTTGGGAAGGTGACATATGGCACCCAATGGTCGAGACATATCTCTCCCAACACTCCTGCTCCCGCTGTTTGATAAGTTGGCGAATGTGGGCACGGAGCCACTTAAAGGCTATGAGGTGCTCTAGGGAAGGGTGCCACTTATGCTGCTGTAGAGCTTGCCGACACTCCTCAATTGCTTCTGCGCAACTTCTGGCGACCGCCAAGGGACTGCCTTTCGAAGGGGGCACCATAAAGAGCGAGGGATCGCGTTTTATGCCGCAGAAAGGATTGTTGTAGTCACCTGTCCAACCATCACATCAATATTTCCATGTGGGGCAATTCAACAGTGACAGCAGAGGTGAAAGTTTCCCAGTCCATCTTGTTTAAAGCCCACCTGGGCAGGCTTCCATGTGCCTGATGCTGGGGCAGTTAAAGGAAGATGGGGAAGTGGTCACTACCACACAGGTCGTCATGTGCTCTCCAGTGGATAGATGGGAGAAGTCCTGGGCTGCAAATTGATAAATGAATGGTCGAGTAACTACCAAGAGCCACAGTGTATTGTGTGGTGGCCCCAGTATTTAAGAGACAAAGGTCTAACTGAGACAGTAAAGCTATGATATCTCTGCCTTGGCCAGTACCCATGGTGATACCCCACAAGGTGTTATGGGTGTTAAAATCTCCCAAAAGTAGGAAAGGTTTAAGGAGTTGATCAATCAGTGGAACTAATACATTCAGGGGTACTGCACCATCTGGCGGAAGATATACATTGCAGACAGTTATTTCCTGTGTCGTCCTTATTCTGGCAGCCACAGCTTCAAGAGGGGTTTGAAGGTGCACAGTTTCATTACAGACTGATTTTAGTACATGAACACAAACTCCACTGGACACCCTATTATAGTTGCTACGGTTCCTGTAATACCCCTTACAACCGCAGAGGGCAGGGGTCCACATTGCCAGGAACCAAGTTTCCTAGAGGGCAATGCAGAAAGCAGATGTAAAGCTTAACAGTTGCCATAGCTCAGCCAGGCGGTGGAAAAAAACCGCCCCAATTCCACTAGAGGATGACGTCATTGTGAGACTGAAGGCATAGAACATTCAACGAGGCAGTTTACACCTCAAGGTCACCTGCTGCCACCAACTTATTGCCTGTCTGGGGGTCCGGCGAGATCTATGTCCTCAAGCCAGAATCTCCACCTTATCCGCAAATGCATAGCTTGTAGGTAGTGATGGTGTGGGTGCACTGCAATGCCCGTGGTCTTGGGGATCTTGTTTTTGGATTTCTCTTGCTGGTCCTTGGGTTTCCCTGGCTGGGAGGACTTCACTGATTCAGTCTCCGGGACTGAGGACGAGTGTGAAGCCCTACGACCAGCTGCTTTTGGGCTCTTCAGCCACTGGCAGGTGTCATCTTTCCCACTAGCAGAAACCCGGGAAGGGAGTGATCCAAGGGACCCCTTCCTAGCGAGAGGAGCTGAAGAAGACCTATGCTTCTCCGGCACAGAAGTGGGGACTGATATCCCCGATGGTTGAGGGGGGGAGGGGGTGTTGGTCACGAAGTAGGTGATGCAGCAGCAACAGGGCAGGTGTAGTCTTCTGATTATGAGAGGTGACTGGGGTTGGTGGAATAATTGGGGCTAGAACTGTTGTAGCGGTGGCATAAAACGATGTCATACGTACAGGATTCAAATTTCCTCTTAGCCTCAGTGTAGGTCAGTCGGTCCAGGGTCTTGTACTCCATAATTTTCCTTTCTTTCTGGAGAATCTTGCAGTCAGGCGAGCAAGGCAAATGGTGCTCTCCGCCGTTGACACAGATGGGGGGCGGGGTAAATGGAGTATTGGGATGTGAAGGGCGTAAGCAATCTCAACATGTGACGCTGGAAGTACAGTGGGAAGACATATGGCCAAACTTCCAGCATTTAAAGCACCACATTGGGGGAGGGATATAGGGCTTTACATGAAAGTGGTAGAGCACCACCTTGACCTTCTCGGGTAATGTATCACCCTTGAACCTTGACCTTCTCGGGTAACGTATCACCCTCAAAGGCCAAGATGAAGGCACCAGTGGCAACCTGATTATGCTTCGGACGCAGGTGGACACGCCGAACGAAATGTACACCTTGCCGTTCTAAATTGGTACACAGCTCGTCGTCAGACTGCAAAAGAAGCTCCCCATGAAATATGATTCCCTGGACCATATTTAAGTTCTTATGGGGCGTGATGGTTAAAGAAACAGCACCCAGCTTGTCACAAATGAGTAATGCCCATGACTGGGCAGAGGATGCCGTTTTGATCAAGACTGACCTAGATCTCATTTTAGACAAGGACTTCACCTCCCCAAAGGTCAAGAAGGTCAAGGTTCGAGGGTGATACATTACCCGAGAAGGTCAAGGTGGTGCTCTACCACTTTCATGTAAAGCACTATATCCCTCCCCCAATGTGGTGCTTAAGTGATGGAAGTTTGGCCATATGTCTTCCCACTGTACTTCCAGTGTCACATGTCGAGATTGCGGACGCCCTTCACATCCCAATACTCCATTTACTCTGCCTCCCATCTGTGTCAACTGCGGAGAGCACCATTTGTCTTGCTCGCCTGACCGCAGGATTCTCCAGAAAGAAAGAAAGATCATGGAGTAGAAGACCCTGGACCGACTGACCTACACTGAGGCTAAGAAGAAATTTGAACGCCTACATACTGTACGTATGACATCGCCTTACTCTGCCACTACAACAGTTCTAGTCCCATCTGTTCCACCAACCCCAGTCACCTCTCATAATAAGAAGGCTACACCTGCCCTGTTGCTGCTCTGCTGCATCACCTACTTCGTGACCAACATCCCTCCCCCTCCCAACCATCGGGGATATCAGTTCCCACTTCTGCGCCGGAGAAGCATAGGTCTTCTTCGGGTCCTCTCGCTAGGAAGGGGTCCCTTGGATCACTCCCCAGGTTTCTGCTAGTGGGAAAAATGACACCTGCCAGTGGTTGAAGATCCCAAAAGCAGCTGGTCATAGGGCTTCACACTCATCCTCAGTCCCGAAGATTGAATCAGTGCTCCCAGCCAGGGAAACCCAAGGACCAGCAAGAGAAATCCAAAAAGAAGATCCCAAAGACCACGGGAATTGTGGTGGCACCCACACCATCACTACCTACAAGCTCTGCATTTGCGGATAAGGTGGAGATTCTGGCCTTAGTATTGAAGGGCAGCGTGGAGGGTAATATCGTAGAGGAAGACCAAGAGATGAACACACTAAGCAGATTCAGAAGGATGTAGGCTGCAGTAAAATACTGGGAGATGAAGCAGCTTGCACAGGATAGAGTAGCATGGAGAGCTGCATCAAACCAGTCTCAGGGCTGAAGACCTAAACAACAACAACAACAACAGCAACAACAACAACAGCAGCAACAACAACAGCAGCAACAACAACAACAGCAGCAAAGTGAAGCGTGAAGGGACAAATACAGCACAAAAATGTACAGGCCGTCCTCATCTGTTGACTGACAGATACCGCCAACAGTTGAAGGGAGTTGTAATGTGTAATTGGCAAACATCTATCCAGACCATCACACAGGAGTTCCAAACTGCATCATGATTCATTGTAAGTATTATGACAATGAGGTGGGAGGTGAGAAAACTTGGACTTCATGTTCGAGTGGCTGCTCATAAGCTACACATCATGCCAGTAAATGCCAAACGACGCCTCGCTTGGTGTAAGGAGTGTGAACATTGGCCAATTGAACAGTGGAAACACAGTACACAATGTGGTGATCCAATGGTAGGGTGTGGATATGACGAATGCCCAGTGAACGTCATCTGCCAGTGTGTAGTGCTAACAGTAAAATTCAGAGGAGGTTGTGTTATGGTGTGGTCGTGTTTTTCATGGAGGCGGCTTGCACCCCTCGTTTTGCATGGGACTATCACAGCACAGGCCTACATTGATGTTTTACACACCTTCATGCTACCCACTGTTGGAAGAGCAATTTGGGGACGGTGATTGCATCTTTCAACACAACTGATAACCTGCTCATAATGCACAACGTGTGTTGGAGTGGTTACATGACAATAACATCCCTGTAATGGACTGGCCTGCACAGAGTCCTGATCTGAATCCTAAAGAACACCTCTGGGATGTTTTGGACCACTGACTTTATGCCAGGCCTCACCAACC
This sequence comes from Schistocerca americana, assembly GCF_021461395.2. Classification (NCBI taxonomy): domain Eukaryota; kingdom Metazoa; phylum Arthropoda; class Insecta; order Orthoptera; family Acrididae; genus Schistocerca; species Schistocerca americana. The sequence continues at coordinate 156,688,634 of NC_060123.1, forward strand.
AACATCGATACCTCTCTTCAGTACAGCACTACGTGAAGAATGGGCTGCCATTACCCAAGAAAATGTTGCAGCACCTGACTGAATGTATGCCTGTGAGAGTTGAACCTGTCATCAAGGCTAAGGGTGGGCCAACACCATATTGAATTCCAACATTACCGACAGAAAGGCACCACGAACTTTTAAGTCATTTTCAGCAAGGTATTCGGATACTTTTGGTCAGAGAGAGAAAGAGAGAGAATTTTTTTTTCATGCACCCCTCCCCTCTCCTCTCTGTAGCTCATCAAAAGATGACTCTGACAGCTAGTAACTTTTCTTTCTTTTGCATGTGCCTACTGACAACTCAATGCTTCTGATTTTCGGTGAGTGGTCTCCTTTAACCCGAAAGTATTTGCATTCTACAAGAACTTTCCTGTAACGTGAAATAGGGCAGTGAATAATTCTTGAATTTCATGGCAGATAAAAATATAGCTGTATTAAATGTCACTAGCCAAAAATTCGTATATGTACATGGAGGACCTGATATTCTTCCAATTGTCTTGCATACAAGATCGGGCACTATTATCTTCTATTCTTCAGGAAAAGACTGCTATTTTTTCTGCTGAACAACACATCTAAAATCGCTTTAAATTATGAGGGGCCCGGTAGTTCGACTTAGTAAAACAATAATTTAACTGTTATCCAATAAGCTATATACCTCTATCTGAAAGATTTTGCATCATTATCAAGTACCTAAACTTATTCCACAGATGTACTAAACAATTTTTGCATGTTTGAAACTAATTGCAAAAAGAAGTTTAGCTGCCAACACTTCTTGTACAAAGATGAAATCAGTGTTATGGCATTATTTTGATTACATTGCATTAAGTTCGTCTCACCTGTCCCTGAAAGGGGTAGATGACTCATTTCTTGACAAAAGTTGACATTCATTATCTGTGCACTTGGAAGAAGTTACTACATCACTTAGACTCGAATCCGGGCTTCCTGAAAGCTGCTCCTGTGATCTTCCGTGCTGGCCTGGAGGTTGATACACCTTCGTTTTCCTCTGCTCGCGTAGAGAATCGTACACATTATGTTTGTTCACATTTTGTAAATTAATCTCATCATCGTATTCGTTGCCCTCCCTATCGAAACCAAATTTTTTTGTTTGGTCATTCTTTGCAAACAGCCCTAAGTTTGTGTCTCTGTGTGTACCATCAAGAGAGATATTTGAGAGGAACGTCAATGCGGCTATCCTCCTACGCGACCTATTTCTTTTTAAAGAAGCCGCCATATCATCCTCATTCCACCACGTATTTTCGTCGAAATTTTGTCATTTTGTACCAAGTTCTATCACTACGCATCGCTAACACAAAAAAGAAACAGAAAACTATTGACACAAGAACTGTAATCTACGAAACACTCGTGGGACTGTTATGCCACAAACGGTACATAGTAAAGTTACTACAGTTTATCGCGATTTCGCTGCAGTGTTGCATATTTATCTTCTCCATACGAAACTCCATTTTCGGCTACACTAAACATCCACTCCATCAGCTCTTCTCCCACTACCCGCTTACATAGTACTTACTCCAACGTTGACCAGTGATATTTTTGTTTTAGCACAGAAGTCAGAGATATGAGTAGCGGCAGATTGTTACTCCACAAGGAATATCTCTGAGTGCGTTTTGTGTTTATGGTAGCCGAGAGTTGAGTGTGCGTTGGAAGAGTGGAGTAGTGTTTGGTGTGCCCACATGACATAAAAAAATGGATGCTGGTGCCGGGGCTGGGAGTCGAACAACAAGGTTTATGATGGAAGGCGTGGGTGCTAGAGTGATCAGAGGACCAGACTGGAAATGGGGAAAACAGGTCGGAATCACTACGTGTGAAATGTGTAAGTGGACGCTTTACTGTGTTAATATTATTTTTACATTTACTTTTGCAGGACGGTGGGGAAGGACACGTAGGAACTGTTCGAAACTTTGAATCACCAGAAGAAGTTGTTGTCGTGTGGGACAATGGAACAGCAGCGAATTACCGATGTTCAGGAGCGTATGATTTACGGATTTTGGATAGCGCCCCTACAGGTAGGTCTTAACTGACCCCTCTTTTTTACAGTACTAGCACGGCAAAGTGTATCATTTCAGAAACCGACCATGCCAAAGTAACATCCTGTACCCCTGCATTTGCAAGAATTGTAGTAGCTAGGTATGAGATCCATGTTACTGAAGATTCTTTAGCCATGAAGTGATAGGCCCTAATATATTTATTTTGTTTACTTTCTTGTAGGTAGGTAGTATCACTCTAGTTGCACACGACCTACACATGACTTCTTGTACTAAACATGTTGTTTTCCTGTTCTGATTCATATTTTGTTGATTTTGCTGCATTGTGTTTATTGTGATATTTTCTGCTGATTTGTCATGTACACTCTTAACATAGTTTTTACATTTAACAGTATTTATCAGAAGTTCATTGACATGCAGAGGGTGTAATACATAGTCATAACTGTAAGAAATGTAATTTGGTTTCCTATGTCCTTGCATCAGTCCCACTAATGACCATAGATGTTAAGTCCCATAGTGCTCAGAGCCAGCATCAGTCCCATTTATTGTGAATGAAAGATTTCTATGTACCTGATACATGCCATCAAAATTGCTGAAGCATTTAATGTAGCATGGATATCATTTACATGTATAATGTTGGAATGGTGATTACGTTTGGTTTGTAGGGCGTTCAACTGGGTGGTCATCAGAGCACATACAAAGTCCAAATTTTTATGCAGTCCAATTTTTTTCACAGTCCAATCTTGCCACTGTCACAAATGATGATGATAATGAAATGATGATGACAACACAAACACCCAGTCCCCACCTTGTAGGGAAAGTTAGTTATCAAAGTTATTTATTTACTTGTTACATGAATCGTATCTCCTATCTCTTGTTACATTGTGGAATATATCAGTTAGATTACAAATGCAGTGCATTGTCTCAGTGAAAAATATGGCAATATTATGACCATTTACATGATTGATTTTCTTTTACATTAATATTTTATATTTTCTATATGATGATTTACAGGCCCACTTAAGGAATTGTCAAGCAGCCGTAATTTCTCTTTAGGTTTCAGGTTAATGTGTTCTCCACCTAATTGGCTAAATGGTTGGGGGTTTTCTGGTGTAATATTAAATGAAAAGAAATAAAAAATACTAACAGCTATTTTGTGTTCTTTACTTTTTGTTACTTTAAAATTTTGGGCAAAATGCTTGATGTCAAAGACAGTTGAATACATAAAGAAATTTATTAAAATTCTGCATCAGGCCAACATTAAAAATCTGTCGGAAACACTTATTGCTGTACTGGCCCAACTCTCAACCAACACTTCACAGTAGCTCTCCTGCAAACTTTGTAAGTTATGTTTACATTTATTTTTTTCTTTATTGCTCACAGTTTGCCCAGTGACAGTAAACAAGTACATAAGTGATCTTTCTACTGCACATTATACTTTCTTTCTTCATTAATAAATTTATTATTTTATTGTTATCAACTATAACTGTTGAATTCTCTCACTCTCCCTCCCTCCCCCTCTCCCCCCTCTCCCTGCCTCTCCCCCTCCCCCTCTCCCCCCTCCTCTCTCCCTCCCTTTCTTATCTAATTTATATTCTATTGATCCAATTTTCCTCCAGTTTACTGTTCTTCACATATGAAGTGGTTTTATACAGGTGTTTATTTTTGACATTGTAGGATTTTTACTTCTAAGAGTTTTTTTCCCCCCCTATTCTGTGCTGCACATTCTTTCTTATAACCAGATGTACATTTACCTTCTGTTTCTTGATCTGTTGCATCAATTCACTGGATCCTATACTCCCCCCCCCCCCTTCTCCCAATAGGAAATGAGGGAACTTAATACCTACTACTTGATATTGTCATCTGATTTATTCAGTATAAAATCATGCTATGAACATATATTTTTTGCAACTATAACATAACTTCACTAAATGGCTCTCTTAATCATAGATTTGTCATTTTAATTAATGTTCAGGGCATTAGGGAAGCAATCTGAGTCAACCTGCATGCTTTGACTTTTGACGTCTTCAGTAGAGTGGAAACACCTACTTCCAGCATATACAAAATGGTGATGATGTCATCACTACATACACATACAACAAACATGAGCAAAAGTAAAATGACACAAGGACAACTCACTCCAAAAATAAAATGAAACTAATGGGACAACTGCGGGAAATAGGGGGTTTAGAGTGGGCACAAGCTAAATACACTCCTGGAAATGGAAAAAAGAACACATTGACACCGGTGTTTCAGACCCACCATACTTGCTCCGGACACTGCGAGAGGGCTGTACAAGCAATGATCACACGCACGGCACAGCGGACACACCAGGAACCGCGGTGTTGGCCGTCGAATGGCGCTAGCTGCGCAGCATTTGTGCACCGCCGCCGTCAGTGTCAGCCAGTTTGCCGTGGCATACGGAGCTCCATCGCAGTCTTTAACACTGGTAGCATGCCGCGACAGCGTGGACGTGAACCGTATGTGCAGTTGACGGACTTTGAGCGAGGGCGTATAGTGGGCATGCGGGAGGCCGGGTGGACGTACCGCCGAATTGCTCAACACGTGGGGTGTGAGGTCTCCACAGTACATCGATGTTGTCGCCAGTGGTCGGCGGAAGGTGCACGTGCCCGTCGACCTGGGGCCGGACCGCAGCGACGCACGGATGCACGCCAAGACCGTAGGATCCTACGCAGTGCCGTAGGGGACCGCACCGCCACTTGCCAGCAAATTAGGGACACTGTTGCTCCTGGGGTATCGGCGAGGACCATTCGCAACCGTCTCCATGAAGCTGGGCTACGATCCCGCACACCGTTAGGCCGTCTTCCGCTCACGCCCCAACATCGTGCAGCCCGCCTCCAGTGGTGTCGCGACAGGCGTGAATGGAGGGACGAATGGAGACGTGTCGTCTTCAGCGATGAGAGTCGCTTCTGCCTTGGTGCCAATGATGGTCGTATGCGTGTTTGGCGCCGTGCAGGTGAGCGCCACAATCAGGACTGCATACGACCGAGGCACACAGGGCCAACACCCGGCATCATGGTGTGGGGAGCGATCTCCTACACTGGCCGTACACCACGGGTGATCGTCGAGGGGACACTGAATAGTGCACGGTACATCCAAACCGTCATCGAACCCATCGTTCTACCATTCCTAGACCGGCAAGGGAACTTGCTGTTCCAACAGGACAGTGCACGTCCGAATGTATCCCGTGCCACCCAACGTGCTCTAGAAGGTGTAAGTCAACTACCCTGGCCAGCAAGATCTCCGAATCTGTCCCCCATTGAGCATGTTTGGGACTGGATGAAGCGTCGTCCCATGCGGTCTGCACGTCCAGGATGAACGCTGGTCCAACTGAGGCGCCAGGTGGAAATGGCATGGCAAGCCGTTCCACAGGACTACATCCAGCATCTCTACGATCGTCTCCATGGGAGAATAGCAGCCTGCATTGCTGCGAAAGGTGGATATACACTGTACTAGTGCCGACATTGTGCATGCTCTGTTGCCTGTGTCTATGTGCCTGTGGTTCTGTCAGTGTGATCATGTGATGTGTCTGACCCCAGGAATGTGTCAATAAAGTTTCCCCTTCCTGGGACAATGAATTCACGGTGTTCTTATTTCAATTTCCAGGAGTGTATGTAACAATACAAAACACCACATCATCCCAAAACAAATATTATTAAAAAAAAATTCTCAATTTCGACATAACGCTACAGCCACAAAACCAGTAGGAATCGTATACTTCACTCTACCTGTATAGCTCAAGAAAGCCCCTGATCCCAAAAGACCAACATCTGCAATTCTGAAGAGTGGACTTTGACATTTCACTTGACCTGTATAGCTCAAATGAAGCCCTTTGTAACAAAAAGCCAATGCCTACAACTCTGAAAAGTGGAATTGGACGTTTCACATGACTTAAAAAGCTCAAACGCAGCCCTTGGTATCTTCTGGTAAATCACAAATTAAAAAAGCACAATCACAAACTTTGCACACATACATAACTTGCTAGATCAATTAAAACACAACTTAAACACACACAAAATCACAATTAGTGTATAATAAAACCAAGACAAAAGTTATTTACCGACAAAAGCCTCTAGCGAAAATCATCTATGTTGATCAAAGCTGGCGCCCGTGCACACACACGATGACAAACACCAAATTAATCACACCTAACAAATATGCCAAACACATAAACATAACAGAAAATATCTTGTGACAACTCACTGAAAACAAAACAAACACTTCCAAATCTATGTTACAGGCACAAATAAACCCATGCTACCACAATGATAACCAAGATTCAAATGAACTCAATACCACACTTTAAACTTAACATGTCATCATCCACCACCAAAGGGTGCCATCAGATTCAACAGCGCAACATATACAAATGTGAACCAACTCAAAAACAGTGTATCCTAGTGACATCACACATTGCAACACCATTACTTAATAGGTCAAAGCAGACGGGTGGAATCGAGTGCTTGCAGTGACCCATCTTCAGGTAGATCTCATTGAGTAATTACTGATAACATCTTTTAATAAAAATACTATTCATTTAAAGGTGTAAAACATGACGGTACCATGTGTGATACTTGCCGCCAACAGCCAATTTTTGGAATTCGTTGGAAATGTGCGGAGTGTGGTAACTATGATTTGTGCTCAATATGTTATCATGGGGATAAACACCACCTACGCCATCGCTTTAATCGGATCACAACTCCAGGAAGTGAGAGGTAAGTATATTGTAGCTGTTGTTATCCACTTCAGAAAACTGTTATAATAAATTAACTTTGATGTTAAAATTATTTGTGTATTTATTACTTACACATTAACTGCAGTCTGTATGTATGGTTACTTTCTGTTTTCCCTGTGAAACTGAAATATTCACTGAAAAACACTTTAGATGAAATAAATAATTGCAAAACTGTGGATTTAATGCTCCAACTTTAAATTAACTTTATATCAGTGCTTCTTCACCAAAGAGCTCAGTAACATCAAATATTTCTGCAATTAGCAATCATTGCATATGACTGCCATGTTGAGGAACCAGATTAAATTTCCAATACTGTTAGGAATTTTTCCTTGATGGGAGGACCTGGACGGAGGCGCTCAGTCTCTTGAGGTGAATTGAGGAGCTAGTTGAAAGTAAGGTAATAGCTATGAGAGCTGGAAAGCTGATAGCGGTTTACTGAACCTATGCCTTTCCATACTCCATCTGAGTGGTACCATATGGTAGAGGGTGACACAGCAGTCAGCCAGCATGGTGTGGGTCTTTGGGCCTGATTGTAGAGCTATAATTTCTGTCAAAAGCCAGGGTGGCTTTTTCGAATGACCGAGGCCCATTTATCTCTCATTATTGTCCACCTAGTTTTGTTTCCAATGATTTTGTTGTTGACATATCAGTATTCTTTGTGTACTCACATCATGTTCTGCAACAGCAGGTCTCAAATAAGTACACTGAAACTAATTCATAACATTAGTTTATTTAATTGTAAAATGCTTATTTAAAAAAGTGATTTTTATAGGTTTTTTCCGGTTCTAAAAATATATGTGTGATATGCAACTGCAAAGTTAGATGTAAGTGTTAAATGGTTAATTTGTCTTGTAATTGCTTACCTAGGAGAAATTTCTGTTTGTTGAGGTATTATTTTGGTTGGAACAGTGTGTTAAAGGCCACACCATACTGTCTGACTGAAGACGAACTACACCACCTTTCATTGGAGGAAGTAAAACTTAATTTATTTTGTTTCAGTTACTATACAGATTCAAGAGTGAAGCCCTTTGAATGTATTCTTAAGTAGTTATTGTTGAAGGTTTATCTGTGCTAATTTAATTAATACTGGAGTACAGCATGCCATTCTTTGATTGGTAATGTATGTTGGCATAATTTTTCTGTGACTCTCTTTGTAAAAAAGGGCATCCAAATTAGTATTGCAGTTTGGATTAAGTAAAAAGTCAGTTGCTTACTGGTAGACTTGAAAACAGTGAGTTTGTTTGTGCTGTGTCTGTTTTTTTAGTTCAAATTACATTTTGTAATTTCTTTAACAGTAGTATCTCTTAATAGCTAAACTGCCCTGTGTGATATATGTGGATGCCACCACTAGTTAGTGAGGGGGTGTTTTGTGGCAACTGGAAATTCAAGTTTAATATGTGCAAATGCTTTGGCATAGTACCTAAAGATGCTCATCAGCAGATTTTTAGGCTTTGTTGCAGACACAGAAAAATAACTGAAATGGAGGCTAGGATATGATCTCTTCAGGCAGAACTTGTGGACACAAAATTTGAATTAAGGTAATTACAAGAGGAAAAAAAGACTAGGACATTGGAAAAGGTAGCAGCTAGTGGACAAACCGAGGCCAATTCGCAGAGTTTTTTCAGTGTCTGGCTGGATAATAAATGTGACCTGTTACCTGAAGCAGGAGATGAAGAGTCTAATACAGCAGTAGATGAAAAGGGTGCAGTAGACTGGTTGAAAGAAGATTGTAGCTAGATTGAAAATAAAACCAGATAGGAACAGAATGTTTTGCTGCTATATAACAGACAAAGGAAGACTGTAGAGTGACAGTTTTTGGAAAACTCGTGGTTCCAGGTCATAAAGGTTGTGAAACCAACTATGAACATTGGCACTAGTGATCTATCAGAGAGATCACGGATAACAAAAGGCATTAAAGTATTGTGTAGCATAAAGAGAGGATTATAAAAATGGTCAGGATAAGCACGAATGTGCAACTGATTTTGTATTGTAGAAGGTATTTCACGTTATTGAGAAAATTTGTAAGAAAAATAAGAAAGTTTGCATGCCTTCTCGGTAATCCTATAAATAAAATAGAAACAATATGGAGGGTCATTAGAAGGGAAATAGGAAAGCCTGTCTGGGTCAAGCTGATTTAGTTATTTTATATAATGACCAAATCATCCATCACACCAAACATATAGCAGACCTCTTTAACAGCCGCTTTCTAAATGGAAATAAGAAACTCTGTACACTCAGCTCAAAGAAAAGTCTTTGTAGTATTTACAACAATGGCATAAGCATTTACTCATTGTTAGGTAAATCCAGCTTCTTACAGGGAAAGCAGAAAAACAGCTAACTGTTGAAAGCAAAGCTTTTCAGTAAAACCGTGTTTTGATGTAGCTACTGTACTCACCCGTATATTTAATACACCAGTTTCATGAGGTACCTTTCAAGACCTACCCCCATCAACCAAGGACCTTGCCATCGGTGGGGAGGCTTGCGTGCCTTAGCGATACAGGTGGCCGTACCGTAGGTGCAACCAGAACAGAGGGGTATCTGTTGAGGGGCCAGACAAACGTGTGGTTCCTGAAGAGGGGCAACAGCCTTTTCGGTAGTTGCAGGGGCAACAGTCTGGATGATTGACTGATCTGGCCTTGCAACACTAACCAAAACGGCCTTGCTGTGCTGGTACTGTGAACGGCTGAAAGCAAGGGGAAACTACAGCCGTAATTTTTCCCAAGGGCATGCAGCTTTACTGTATGGTTAAATGGTGATGGCATCCTCTTGGGTAAAATATTCCGGAAGTAAAATAGTCCCCCATTCGGATCTCCGGGCGGGGACTACTCAAGAGGACGTCGTTATCAGGAGAAAGAAAACTGGCTTTCTACGGATCGGAGCGTGGAATGTCAGATCCCTTAATCGGGCAGGTAGGTTAGAAAATTTAAAAAGGGAAATGGATAGGTTAAAGTTAGATATAGTGGGAATTAGTGAAGTTCGGTGGCAGGAGGAACAAGATTTTTGGTCAGGTGAATACAGGGTTATAAATACAAAATCAAATAGGGGTAATGCAGGAGTAGGTTTAATAATGAATAAAAAAATAGGAGTGCAGGTAAGCTACTACAAACAGCATAGTAAACGCATTATTGTGGCTAAGATAGACACGAAGCCAATGCCTACTACAGTAGTACAAGTTTATATGCCAACTAGCTCTGCAGATGATGAAGAAATTGATGAAGAAACACTGAAATCAACTCGGGATCTGACGGTTGTCATTCCCTCCGTTAACTCAGAACGTTAATGTCCCTGGGGGACAGATGTGACTCCGGCTGGATCCCATGGATCCAATCTTAACCTTCTTGTTAAATTTTGTGTGAAAGTCTCCCCACGGCAAAACAATCACCACTTTACTAGATAACACAACATAAGATAAAGTTATTCTGTTTTCCACTCTATCCTAGATGAATTTTGAATCCTTTCCGCAAGTCGCCTGTAACTTTGCTGGTATTATTAAGTTTGGAAGAAGCAATAGTCAAAATGTTTCCAGAGGTTACTCTCACAGCCACTTTTCGGTCTATCATTTCTTCTACCTGTTCCTCCAGGCTACTTATATTGATCATATCTGAAGTTGCTAGTTTCTCTTTAAAGTTTAATTCCAGGTTATCTACTTGAGTATTGACGCCTGCAATTTGCGATTGGACTATTGGTAATAACTTCTCCTGCTTCTCAACACACTCTTTTAAGGTGTGTAATCTATGTTTTACAGCATGAAACGTAACATTAAATACACTTTGAAATGATCCTAATTTTTCACCAAGTTCAGCTTCTACATTATTATATTTATCTTCAATGTCACATTCTTACTTTTTTGCTAAGTCCTGAAATTGGTTACTCTGTGTTTGACTAAAGTCAGTGAATAGTTGGTTTACATGACTGCTTAACGAACTAGTGAATTCCTCTTTCAAATCTATTTTAAAATTCTCTACTGTAGTAGCTGCGTCAAATTCCGTCTTCAAATTTCTCATCCCTTCACATAAATTACTGAAGTCTTTACTTTGTGCATATACCTTAGCACTTAACAATCCTAAAATTTTATTCTGAACATCCAATTTATTACTTAATTGACTATTCACTGTGTCTATTTCTTTACTTAAATTAGCACTCTGTGCATCCAGTTTTCCACATAAAGTTGCATGTATTTCATTTCTCAAAGAAGCACCCTGGTCATCTATTTTATCATTTAATTGAGTGTTTACTGAGTCTAATTTAAGACTTTGAGCAGTTATAGTTGTATTTAGTTCTTTTCTTAATGAAGTATTTTGAGCAGTTAGTTCCTATCTTAAAGCTACTGAATCTACCCTTTGGTCATCTATTCTATCACTTAAAGTTTTGATCAAATTCACTAATTCAGACCAGTCTGGCATTTCTTTACTCACTGTCATAGCCATGGCTGGTTCTGAAGTTTCCCACTTTTCTGAGTATTATCCATATTCTTCTTACCTTTATATCTAGTAATCATCCAAAAAAATTCTACACTGAGTATAATAACTATACTAACTGTCTGTTATTCAACAGTTTCTTTAACTTTACACTAAAACAATTATTGTTTTGCGCTCGCCGGGCATAGAGTTCTAGCTGTGTTGGTGAGCGGATGTGTAAGCAACACCGGTGAACAGCGCTGACAGGGCGACGTCAAATGTTGGTTTCAGCGTCGGTGAGCATATCTGGAATCAGCACCGGTGATCAGTGACTGGTGCCGGTGTCGTCGGACTTAGGCTGGTTTCTACGTCTATGTCCCCACGATGTGTGTGACAGCTGCTTACTCCCCTTCTTTGATGAATTATTCTGGTCATATTTCTTCTTAATCTAATACGTCAGAATCTTCTCTCTCTTCTTTTAATGTTATATCTTTCTTACGTCTTCTCTTTTATTGCATTTGTTAATTTTTACCATTTGAACTTTTAGGCTGAATCCAATTCCATGAAACAGTTCTCTTGTCTTGTTATGCCTGGTCGCTATGGCAACACATTATATCTTCTACTTCGATTTCCTCTCAAAATTCCCATGTTTTTGAGTCCTTTTCGCTGATCACCACATTCTAACGATGTGTCACGATAAGACGTGTGGAGTAAAATACAAACTTTATGTTTTCACCAATTAATGATGTTTTGGACTATGCAGAATAACATTCTCACATTCCACATATAAATATCTCCATCTTCTCGTATTTCACTCATATTTCGAGCTTTAGAAACATTTTTAATTAACATTCATATGTGAGTTGGTTTAAGAAGCACTCGTAATTTATTAACATGAACTATGTCTTGCTTCGTTCAGAGCTAAGACATGAAGTATAGTTAACAATGTTTCAACTGTTTTTCTTTTTTCTCATTACAATAGACAACAATATAAAACACCATAAGATACATAAACACTTCTTGTTCTTCTGATACGGTTTCCGTGGTGCGAGCGGCAAACACTTGTTGACGCCGTTCGACTGTCTTGTCTACCTTGCGCTCATGACGCCTTTCCAGCCTGCCCACACAAACATGTGTTACACAGTATGTATGTTCTCTCACACTTATTCTTAAAATATCATGTGTTCGAGACAGTGGAAGGATGAGTGGTTCTGGAATTTCAGCAGAAATTCTTGAAGCACTACAAGTCATCGGAACGTTAGAACGTAATGTTCCGATGACTTAAAGTGTGAGTGTGGTTCTTGGTTATAATGGCTTATTCCCCCAAACCACCTTCCACTTCTTTACGAGGTGACTCTTCTTTACTGAATTGCTGGCTGCTAGAAATCCTCTTGACTTCTTCTCCGCTGAATAACACAAGGTACAGGAATTTATAGACTCTTTCTACTTATGAAATAAGTAGACATACAAACTTTACTTTTCGTCGACTAACAATGTATTTGACCTCCATGTATTTGACATCTCTCGTATAGTCGGACATTAGAAACAAATTGAGTTACAGTTACAAGAAAGTTGGCTTAGACGCCATGACCTTTCCTGACATGAATCATAAAATGAGTCTTGCCTCTAACAAGGTTGCGTCAAGAGTCTGCAAGAGTACTTTTTCAACGGTTCATGTTTTAATAACAACAGTCACTGACACTATAAGCACAGAGCTTCATATAAACTCCATGGTTCTTCCTTACACACTCACTAAAATGTCTATGGATTGCATGACAGGTGCCGTCTGCCTGCCTCGTCTACTTTCTTCCTGCGACTGATTTTAAACTTGCACATACAAATACGTGATGTGCAGTAGGTAGGGCTCTACCATCCCGCACTCATATCCAGAATATCATGTGTTCGAGTCAGTAGAAGGCTGAGTGCTTCTAGAATTTACACAGAAATTTTCAAATCACTATATATCCCCCCCCTCAGATTGAACACAGGATATTTTATAAATAATCATTATGCAAACGATATCACTCATAATAAAATTTCATATCTTAACAGTATACATTTCTTACATATGTTTATATATGTATCTTTCCTTTCCATAACAATTCTCTGTCCTCTTTTGAATAATCTTTCGCTTACTATTCCTCTGCTCTTTTTTTTATTTTACTTTTACTTAAGACATAAGCATTTTCTCGTGGTTTTTTAGTCAGCTTTACTAATATTTAGGAATTGTGGGGACTCTTTCTCTTTTCTTTATTTCCTTTTTTTTTTTTTTTTTTTTTTTTTTTTCTTTTCATTATTTGTCGGTGCTATCCAACCGCCATATCTACTTTTTTCCCGTGACTGATTTTAAACCTGCACACACAGACTTGTGACGCGCAGTAGGTAGGATCCTACCATCCCACACTCATATCCAGAATGTTGTGTGTTTGAGGCAGTAGAAGGCTGAGTGGTTCTAGAATTTACACAGAAATTCTCGAATCACTACAATACTAGCATTAATAATATGTTTGGTGTGGATTCTTTCAGTGCTTTTGGTTTTTCCATTTCGGATACAGTGCACTTCGTTTCAAATCAGGTTCCTACCTGCACTTAGATTTCCTATGTTCTGAGTTCTCATCTCTTTTGTTTTGGATGGGTTAGGTTGTGCCACTATTTCCTGCGACCCAGATTACCCTGAAACTTGCGGCATGGCTGCTTGAGCTCAGAGATGTTCTTATGAGAGGTAAACAGTGTAGTATCATCTGTGTAACATATGACAGGATGTGGTATGTTGTAAGGCAGGTCATTGTTTGCAACAATGAAAAAGAAGGGTCCTAGGATAGATCCTTGGGGAACACCTGTGTCTATCTCGAGCAAAGAAGAATGCATATTCCTAACTGAAACGAATTGCTTCCTGTTGTTCAAGTAAGAAGTGATGATGGCTAAAGTGTGCTTTTGCAACCCATTGTATTCCAATTTCTTTAGTAGGATGTCAACAGGAATGCAATCAAATGCCTTGCTTAAGTCACATAATACAAGTGATACTTTGTTTTTGTTTTCAATAGCAGATAATGTTCGATCAATGATTTCTAAAACAGCAGCAGTTGTGTTTTTTCCCTTGCGAAATCCAAACTGAAAGTTACAAAGTAAGCCATTATCTTCAAAGAAGGTATTTAGCTGGTTGTGCATAAGTGTCTCATATCTTTTTCCCTTTTTATGAACTGGGATGACTTTAGAAAACTTGAGTGTTTCAGGAAAAACTTCAATTTCTAAGCATTTATTGAAAATACTGGCTAATGGTGAGCATATTAAGTGTTATATATGAGTTATAAATTCTCTCTCTCTGCTCAGTCCTATGAATACAGATGTGCTTGTAAATCTGGTGTATTGTGTGCATTTTATTTTTAGGTTTCCTTGTAGCTCTAGCTTTTGTTAATGGAGAGCAAGAATTCCATAGTTCTATAAATTTCTCAAAAAAAGTTACCAAAGGCTATTTCTGTTCCCAATTTCCCTGGTTGACATTTGTATACCCAGTCCCACTTTTCCTTCCTTAACTTATCAATAAACAATGTTATGTACTCCTCTTTTTGTCCTCTCACCAGCACAGAGTTAGGTTCGGTAGTTTTAATTGGCTGTCTCTTATAAAGTGTAAGGAGCAAAGGATCATGATCTGCAAAGTGTCCTCCTACAATTGTGACTCTAAAATATTCCTCAATGAAATTAACTATAATGTTGTCCAAGCATGCATCCATACGAGCAGAACACTTATTTGTACACTATAAGTTTAATGATCTTAGTACTTTCAAAAATATTTTTGTGACTTGTTTGTCTGTGTTAGCCATTTCAATGTTGAAATCTCCACAGACAGCAATTCTTGTCTTAAATTTCAATTTTTTTAAATTGATAATTCAAATTTCAAAATAAATAGGGAAACATCACCATCTGGGGATCTGTATAGGCTAACTACTATTATGTTTTCATCCAGCGGCTTAACACAGCTGAGCTCTGCATGTAATTCTGAGCTATGAGTTGTTACATCAATTTTAGAAAATTTCACTCCTTCTCTTACAAAAATACCGTATTTATTCGAATCTAAGCCGCACTTTTTTCCGGTTTTTTGTAATCCAAAAACCTCCTGCGGCTTAGAATTGAGTGCAAAGCAAGCGGAAGTTCTGAAAAATGTTGGTAGGTGCCGCCACAACTAACTTTTGCCCACGAATATATGTAGCACTACACAGGCATGCTTTGCAGGCACAAAGATAAATGCTGGCGCCAAAACCTCTGCGTCAGTAAATAAATTTAAAAAAAGGTGGAAGACGAGCTTTTTTTCTCCACCCCGAGTTTCGACAACTGCATTTTCATACATTATCCAACAAAGTAAATACAAATTCCGTATTGTTCATCTTCGAATGTAGCAACATTTCAATGTACTACGAAAATCCGACTGGCAAGACTGTTTGGGATATTTGACAATATGGCCAACTCTACGTTCTGAATTTTTTCCTACCTGTGAGAAGAGATGGTTGCTAATAGGAACTTTTATGAACTGTGAATCACATGCAGTATTCTCTTCACCATAAGAATAATACAGATATAAACATTTTGCCATGTATTGTATCGTGTTTGCTGCTGTCTCATTTAAATCGTTTCTGCATAATAAACTACGAAACTAGAGTGAGACAAGAGCAAACGCGGAAGAATATACATATCATGTCATGTTTATATTCATATTATTCTTATGCCTAATAGTGATACAGTCAGAAATGAAGCACGGAGATTGACTAGATTTTTGAATCTAAAATGGCTCTAATTTCTGTACAGAATGTTGTGTACTAAAGCGGCGTCTGCAAAGATTTTCAAACGGAGAAAAATTTTCGCTAAAATCTCATTCAGAATTCTATCATACGCAGTATATTATTTGGTTCTTGTTGATCATTATCAAAGAAAGCAGCAATGTAAGTAACAACAAATAGCAGTTTCTTCCATTGTTTCGCTAGTGACACGATTCCTTTTTTTTTTTTTAAAAAGCGGCGGTAGCGCGCACAAAAGCAAGCCATGCCGCGAGCGGCGACAGGCCGGCAGAATGCGACAAACAGTGCATGACACATTACAGTAATGCATTAGAGTGACGTAAACACCTATAACAAAGAGAATGGCGCTTATCAGATCAAAGAAAAATAAGCAATCAATTCAAACCAGACGAAGCACGTGAAAAAGGAAGGGTACCCGTATAAATACGGACGAAGCGCCTGACACATATCAATGACTACCTGGTAAAGCTTAACTGCTAAGCTTACGACTCGAACCAAATGACTGTAGCTGTATTGTCATTCATTCGACCCAAATTTTGTCTCATATTACAATCGAGCAACTTTGTTTCGATGTGGAGGTGTGGTCTAAAACTTTTCTCTCCCCTTGAATTTCAAGTCTCAAATTTTAGGTGCAGCTTAGATTCGGGAAATTTTTTTTTTCCTTGATTTCAAGTCTCATTTTTCAGGTGCGGCTTAGATTCGAGTGCGGCTTAGATTCGAGTAAATACGGTACCTGCACCACCATTCTTTCTCTGCTTTCTACATATGATATCGGCCACAACATACCCCTGAGGGACAAATACGTCTACTTGCTCAATTGTTAGCTCGTGTTCAGATATACATATAACATCTACAACCAAATCATTAAAAAGATGTTCTAATTCTAAAATCTTATTTCTAATGCAACAGATATTGATTTGTAAAAAAGTTAATATTTTGTCTTTATCTGTATTTATTTGGGGACTCTTTGTCCTCACAAGTTGCTTGGAGTATTAGGCCTGGTCACTGTCTTTAATCCACTGATACTGCCTCCTTTGTTGTTTGTTTGTATCTCAGTCCTTCAACAGTTTCTGTGGCCGTCAATGCATTTGCTATGTGACTGCTCCTCTTTTCCACCCCCAGTGTAATGATGCGGCAGAACATATTATTGGCATGGTCAAGGCTCAAATGAAGAAGTATGTTGCGGACTGCTCCGGACACTATGCCTTGACATGCTTCTTGAGTTCCTGCAGGTTTATGTCAGCAAGCAGCGAGGGATTGGAGTCCAGCCAAGACGCTCCTTCGTCACTAGCTACGCATCCTCCTACATCTGTTCATGCTGCCCCACCAGCAGCCATCGGTGCAGCCCTCATCACAGTTTGCTCCTGGCTGTACAGTCTGGTCTTGGGGGTTTGGCTGCTGACTAAAAAAGATTCCAGCCACGATCCACAGTTGTTGCCGCTTCTGTATGGCCTGCACCAATGAGGGGATGGTGGTGCGCCATGGCGATCAGCTGCGTCTTTGTGGCATGCTGAGAGCCACGGATTCATCGCTGCTGCCCTCCCTCAGCACCTGTCCAGGTCTCACAGGGCATCCCTGCTGCAGGGGAGATTCACCCCCCCCTCCCCCCCTCCTTGTGTAGGTCGCTGCCTCTGGCCTCTCCTCTGTGGTCCATTGCCTCCCACATGCTGTGGGCTATTCTCGTAACGCCTTGCTGCCACCAGCATTTCTTTTGCTGGCTTCCCAGATGCCATCGGGTCCTTCACCGCCAGGTCCCTGGCACATCCACGCGAGCTGCCGGCACCTTCACCATTGGTGCTGTTCCTCCAAGCCGATGTCCTGGACTTAAAGGATCAAGTTTTCAGACGTCAAGATGCTACCAGCAGCCTTGTCAACAGTAATCTCCTGTGGTACTTGGTTGGGAGACGGGGTGGGTGGCGGGGGGGTGGCCACCGCATATGTCCAGGGATGCGCCACTTCCATCCCTTCTCACCCTTTTTGGCCTAGAACCTCTTTCTACCGCCACTATCATGGCCACAAATTTTGTTAATTGTGGCCTCTCTATTATTTGTGTCTTGCATTACAGCAATTCAGATCTGTAAAAGACAAGATGCATCATAATTTCATAAGGTCACTGCATATTTCAAATAGAGATTACTATTGCACACAGATACAATGTAGACTTATGTAGCAAGTGTGTGGCATCCTCCAGACACTGTTGATTGACATGTAATATGTTTATGGGTATTTGATATACCTGTTAACTACGAAGTCACTGTAAATAGAGTATATTAGAAGATCTAACAAGAGCTATGAAAGAAATCTCCAGAAACACAACAAAGGGATCAATTTGGGATTTGCCTGACATGTTTTAGGGAAACTATGGACAAGCTCTGTGATGCTGTGTGTTGTTCAGACCAGTTTTCAAACCTGTGTGGTATGCTTGATTTAATTTTTTGTGCACTTCACTTTGGCTGCAAGCAACATTCAGTGTTGAACTTAATTCCTCTATCTCTTGTTGGCTTTTAGATTCACAGGTATATAGTGACCATTGTGGGATTATCATGGAGGGGCTGGCTGATATTCATGAACCACTGTTGACCACCTTCATACTGTCAATCTAGACTTGCTCAGAGTGGTTACCAATGGTGGCTGCAAGTTGTGCCAGATCTAAAACTGTTTTTCAGGGTTGGTTGCATGTGTTAGATGGCCAAAAGCCAAAGCCAAAGTTCCTGACAAATAAATTTGTGGCACTGCCTCCTGTGATAATGAGGTGAAACAAGTAGGCCTTGCCTCTTCCGCTTTGTCAAGATCTAGGCATGTACAGAGATGAAAGAAGTGGCTGTTGATTGTAGGTAGTTCCAACATAAGGCACATAATGGGACTTCTTGAGAAAATAGTGTCATGTAAGAGAAACAAGTGAATTGTGCAGTCAGTGTGTGTTCTGGGACAAATCATCCACTTGGTGCAAGAGAAAATTTCAGTATTAATTGAGAACACAGGTTGCAGTCAACTGCAGACACTGCTGATGTCAAAAGAAACAAAGTCTGCCACCTGAGATCCAAAACTATTATCTGCTCTTTCCAGAGACCTGTAGATGTGGTAGACAGTTAGCATCATTTTTGGGATCTCAGCATTGCTGTTGGTTTGCAACATGATTCCTCATTACAAGGACAGTTGCAGCCCTCTGATCTGGAACCGAGTGGAGGGTCTCATCTAGAGACATTTTTGGGCTTGAAATGAGCTTGGCTGCAGATTCCTTGCTGTGTGCAGTACAGGGTGAAGATTTGGAAAGTTGCCCTGGAAAGACCAGGTATGCACAGTGCACTGGCAACAGTAACTCTGGTGTCAGAGCATGTGCACATAATTTTTCTTTCTTTCTTTCTTCCCAACATCAGATCAAGTACTACAACATGTAGAGAGCAAAAATTTTAAAATACTAGTTGTTGACTGCCAGAGCATGTGCAGTAAAGTGCCGAACTTGGGTCTTATTAGAAAGCAGGAGTCCTCATGTCATATTAGGATCTGAGACTTGATGAAATCCAAACTAGAGCATAGGGAAGTTTTGACATCACAAATAACACATTTTGGAACAACAACTGAGACTTCTTCAGAGGAAGTATGTATACCAACAAGCGGGAAAATTAGGTGTAGTGAGGTCCAAAGCGAATCCAACTGCGAACTAGTGAGATCAATAGCCACCGTAGTTGGTGGACTTAGATGCATGTCTATTGGTCACCTGATGGTCACAAAATCTTAAAAAAAGAAAAGCTTAAACTTAATAACATGGGAATACCCTGAGCGTATGATAGTAATAGATGGTGATTTTACAAGGGTTGGAACTTTAGTAGTGACAACTATTTATTTACAGCTCGTACAAAATAGATACATGTTTCAAAGTTTTACTGACCTTCAAAGTAGTCACCAGCAATTGTGTATAGCCTGTTGCCAGCAATATGGAAGTTGCAGGATGCTCTTAGCAGTGCCAGTTGTGTTGACAGTTTGAGCAGCACGGTCTATTGCCTGACAAATTTGTAGCAGTTCTGAAGCGAATGCCATGAAGTGTTTCCTTCAATTTAGAAGTTGAGATGAACTCACGAGGGCTTACATCAGGGGAGTGTAGTAGGTGGTATAGCGCTTAGCAGCCCCATCAGTCAAGCGAATCAGTAACAGCCTTCACTGTATGTGCTTGAGCATTGTCCTGCAAAATGATGGCCAGGTCCTGCAGAAAGTGTCATAACTTCTGTCTCTATGCTGTTCATTTTTGGAACACAACCTACGACCAGCAGACACACTGTTTGAAATAATTTTCGGGGAATGATCTCAAAAACCTGCTGGAAAATTAGAAATACGAAATCAATTTGAGATTCCCTGTTGATAGCACTCATTACTTCATGTGAACAAAGAGCTAGTTGTGATTCACAAGAATGATATTTTCTCAATTCGTGATGACTACTTGTGACTAAATTGTTTTGTTTGAGATAGTTCATAATGTTCAGTTACGGTATGTGTTCCAAATTCCTGTTGAAAATTGATGTAAGTGATATGGGCCTGTAATTCAGTGGATTACTCCTATTTCCTTTCTTAAGTTTTGGTGTGGTCTGTGCAACTTTTCAGTCTTTATGTACAGATCTTTTGTCAAGCTAGAGGTTGCATGTGATTGCTAAGTATGGAACTATTGTATTAGCATACTATCTGGACTGGAGGACTTGCATTATTAAGTGATTTAAGCTGCTTTACTACATTAAGGGTATCTATTTATGCAAGGGTAGGCTGAAAAGTAATGCACACATGCTTGTAGAGTGCAACCTAAATGACCTTGAGAAACACTCCAAGTGGCATGTAAAATATAACTTCCCCTTCCATACACAAGCACAGTTTGAGCATGTTGCATTCATACTACATATTTTGAATAGTGGAAGGATAGAGATGTGTTGTAGTGCTGTTCAACGAGAGATAACAGCATGCTGTTATTGAGTTTTTAACAGCTGAAAAAGTGCCTCTTAGTGAGGTTCATCATCATTTAGAGGCTGTTTATGATGACAGTGCTGTTGATCGAATTGATGGGTAATAAAATTTCATGATTGTGAGCCTGAAAAAGCCATAATTGTTGATGAAACACACAGCACACGTCCGATCACTGCCACAGACAATAAACATTGCAAACTCATCAACGGTTTGATTTAAAGTGATGGAACGAAAAAACTTATTACGTATTGGGAAAAATGTGTTGGTCTTAACAATGACTATGTTGAAAAAAATGATTTTGAAGCTTAAGAATTTAACTTTAACTAACAATTTGCCCAATCTTACTAATTGATTTTATTCATGTTCCACAAGCGTGTGTGCATTACTTCTCAGCCACCTTAATAAGTTACTCGTGCTGTCAGCTGTTCTTGAATCAAATACTGGAATATTTACTTTGTCTTCTTGGGTGAAGGAATTACTGAAAACTGTGTATGATAACTCTGCATTAGTGGCACTATTGTTGATAACATCACCATCACTATCACACTGTGAAGCTATTATTGAGGCTGGCCACTGATGTTCTTTACACATGACCAGAATCTCTTTGGATTTCCTGCCAGATTTTGAGCTTCTTTAAAACTGTACCAATCTCGTGAATTTTGTGTTCTTTTAAATTTGGCATACTTATTTCATTGCTTCTGCAACAATTTTCTGATCTGTTTTGTGTACCGTGGGGGATCAGTACTGTCTCTTACTAATGTATTTGGTATATTTCTCCAAATTGCCGTAGAAATTATTTCTCTGAATTTGAGCCACATATGGTCTTTGCCTACATCGTTAGTTTGGAAGGAGTGGAGGCTGTCTCTTAGGAATGTATGAACCAATTTTTGTGTGCTTTTGTAACTAGATATATTTTGCATTTTTTTTTTTGTAGTTTTGGATGTTATGGTATCCAGTTTCACTACAACCACCCTGTGATCACTAATCCCTTTACCCCTTGTGATGCTCCCTATTGTTTCAGGATTATTTACTGCTAAGAGGTCAAGTATGTTTTTGCATTTGTTTACACTTTGAGTGGGCTCCTGAACTGATCGTCAAAAATAATTTTTGGAGAAAACATTCAGTGCAATTTCAGATGATGTTTTATGCCTACCACCAACTTTAAACATGTATGTTTGCCAACATATTGAAGGTAGAATGAAGTCACCACTAACTATAATTGTATGATTGGGTTACCTATTCGAAGTGAGACTCAAATTTTCTTTTAAAAGTGTTCAGCAACTGTATCATTTGAGTCAAGTGTTCAGTAAAAGTAGACTTCCTTACTTTACCCGATCAGACCCAATGGACCGCACGCTGCTTTGAGAGATTGCCTCCACTTCAGCCTGTCTTCAGCTCCTTTTGGCCATCCTTCCAGCAGTCCCACTCTCTGAAGGTCTTTGGATACACACTCACTCAATCGAGTTCTAGGTCTTCCTATGGGCCTTCTGGTGGTTGGCTTGGTGTTGAGTACAGTTTT
Organism: Schistocerca americana; assembly: GCF_021461395.2. Lineage (NCBI taxonomy): Eukaryota > Metazoa > Arthropoda > Insecta > Orthoptera > Acrididae > Schistocerca > Schistocerca americana. The sequence continues at coordinate 156,711,085 of NC_060123.1, forward strand.
CAACCATCAGTTGTCCTGCATTCCGAGCAACGTGGCCTGCCCATTGGAGTTGTCGTGGCATTATAGCCACAATGTTCTGCTCTTTAAATATCATACAGCTATGTATTGTGACGAATCCTCCATTCTTCACTCTTGTTATCGTAAGCTGGCCCAAAAATCTTCTGAATGATTTTCCTTTCAAATATTATCAGTCTCTTCAGATCTTGCTTGGTTGTACTCCAGGTGGCACATCCATATACTACTCCTGGCTGTAGGAGTGTTTTGAAGATGTTTATTTTGAAATGTCTTGACAAACTTCTGTGTTTGGGGAGAGCATTAAGGCCATGGTAACAGCAATTACCTGTCTGTAGTCTTGCCTGTATTTCCATTTAACTGGATTGTTCATCTCTGAATACTGCGCCCAGATATTTGAACTCCCTGCCTTCGCCTTAAGCACCTTCAGTTGTCTGTAAGGGTGGAAGTGGTTCTTGAGTTTCATTATGTCTTGTCACGATTGATTTTAAGTCCAATTTTCCTCACTGTTATTTCCAGAATGTCAGCCATTTCCCCTAATTCTTCTTGCGACCCAGATAGTAGCACTATATCATCGGCATATCTAAGGTACTTGATGTTCACAACCCCGGTCTGGACTCCTCCGAGTTCATTAGATGACATCTCTTGCATTACCTCCTCTCTGATACGAGATTGAAAAGAACAGGTGATAGTCCATTGCCCTGCCATAGCCTATTTTTATTTTCAGCACTTCAGTTACATTATTTCCAATTTTTACCTTTGCTGTGGTATCCATCAGGCAGGCCTTCGTGAGACTTAGTTTCTTGACAAAACCGAACTCTTCCAGACATCTCAGCATACTTTCCCGATGAATGCAATCATAGCAGCATGTGTGGGTCTTGGCCAAATTCCCACCTTTTTTCTACGATCTGGTGTAGGACAAGGATTTGGTCGATGGTAGATCTCCTGTGATGAAATCCTCCTTGATATTCTCCAATAATGATGTCTACCAATGGTTGGATTCGATCTAGAAGACAGTTTGAGAAGATCTTATAACAAATATTGAGTGGAGCATGGTAGTTTTCACATGCCATTCAGTCATTCTTCTTGTGGATGGGACCGATTAGTGCATTCCTCCAGTCTTTTGGAATGTTTTCAGTATTCCAAATGTTCTCTATTAATTTGTGAATCCTTGCAACAAGGTATTCACCCCTTCCTGAATTATTTCAGCATGGATGCCGTCTTATCTTGGGCTTCTGTCCTTTTTAAGGTGTTTTATCTGCTTCCTGATCTCTTCTACAGTTGGCGTTCGGTATTCTGGGTCTTCTGTCTGTGGGCGGGGAAAGTTCAAAGATTGTTGTTGGGTCTTCACAGTTTAACAAGTCACTGAAATATTCTTCCCATCTCTTTGCAATTTGATATTCATTTGTCAGCATCTCTCCTTTGGCATTTTTTATGAATTTCTCAATGGGTTCTTAGTTTCTCCTCAGATAGTTACCCTTTCCGTACATATTCTTGATCCTCCATCCCTGGAAGTCTTCTTCTGCTTCTGTAATAATCCCACTCATGAAAAGTATACTCTTATTAATTAATTCTGGTTGTCAAGTGTAAATTCTACCCATACTAACTCACACGCACCGTTTACTTCAATTTGATGCAAGTTTAACTACTTCAAACAGCAATAAACACTCCACCAATAACTGTATTTAATTTGTTCTTTCTCAACCTCATTAATCCTTTGTAAAAATTTCAGATGAACTTATCTCGAGCTTTAGACACCTTGCAGTACCTATAATGATTTGAGCTGTAGTGTTTTCTATAAGCTTGGGGCTGTGGTTCTTTCCCAGTACAGATACAAAAATTTAAAACTACAATACCGATTGTTGCTAATTGTTATACATTAACAGACAGAAGCAGCCACTGCAGGGTACGTCAGTAAAGTATACTACAAACAATTGTGACTCACGGTATTCTAGCCGGCCGCTGTGACCGAGCGGTTCTAGGCGCTTCAGTCCGGAACCGCACGACTGCTGCGGTCGCAGGTTCGAATCCTGCCTCGGGCATGGATGTGTGTGATATCCTTAAATTAGTTAGGTTTAAGTACTTCTAAGTTTTAGGGGACTGATGACCTCAGATGTTAAGTCCCATAGTCCTCAGAACCATTTGAACCATTTTTGGTATTCTACCTACACTGTTAATAATATGAGTAGAAAAGAAATTACATTGAAAAAGAGCCACTACTTTTCCTCTTACACCAATCATCTGCTGTTTCTACCTATTAATTCATACAAAACATATGTGCTATTTTGCTGATTTCAGAGAAGGATATTTGCTGTGTAGGTGCTGGGCAAGTTAAAACCTCTACAATATGAATATTAGTCTTAACTGAAATTTTCAGTCTTGAGTCTAAATATTCTGACACATTATAGGAGGAGTAGTTATTCTCACAGACATTCCCAGTGATAGAGGGTCTTGATTTATTGATTCTATTTTCATATCTGAGAGTGTGGACATAGCCTGTTCAATTCTCTAACCATTTTGAAATCCAAACCATTTTGCTCTGTAGAATGTTTTGCTTCTGATATGTATCATTAAATTTTCTTGAAATTGATTTGAAAATATTTGCTACGTCTGACACCTGTTAATTGGTTTAGTAGTTCTTTGCTGTTTTAAATCCATTTTACTAAGTGGCCTAACAATAATATACTTATGTCTGTTTGAGGAACTACCACTGTAAAAAGGTTCATTGCATATTTAATTTAATATATTGGGTTCTATTTGAAGGACAAAGATTTGCTAGTCAGATTGAGGAAACCCTTTCAACTTTTAAAATCTAAAACATGAATTGTAACTCCATTGATCCCATGCAGCACTGAACTCCATGGTTATTTCAGCTTTATTCTTCATGACCTTGACCACTAGCCCCAATCACTTGATTATTGCAATATTTTTTATTGTTTGCATTTTCTTTTGTGTTTATGAAAAGCCTCTCCTGCTTTCCCTGAAGTAAAAGTTTGCATTACATAAGAAATCAAGAATCTACTACTAATGTTTTCTAGGGTGTTGCTGGAACCAAGACGTAAAAGCAAGAAGGTTGGAATACGTGGAATATTTCCAGGAGCACGAGTTGTACGTGGTGTAGACTGGCAATGGGAAGATCAGGATGGAGGCAATGGCAGACGAGGAAAAGTAAATGAAATACAAGATTGGTCAGCAGCCAGTCCTCGCTCTGCAGCCTATGTTATTTGGGACAATGGTGCAAAAAATTTGTACCGTGTCGGATTTGAGGGAATGGTAAACATAGATTTAATATGAATGAAAATGAAAACTAATAATTATATGTAGTTGGTACATCTCTTCACAGTTGAGCTGTAGTTTTCAGACATAGTAATAAACTGTATTAAAATCTTTGTGAATAATTTAATATTTTGTTAGTATTCATTTTGCATCTTGATAACTTTTGACTGCATTGTATGTTGTAAGGTCCCTCCTAATTATTTTTGTTACTTAGTCTCCCTTTTTCAAAAGAGTGACCAGCAGTCTATTAAGGGATGTCGGATGATCCTGTTAGTTCCTATACTTTTGGAGGCGGGGTGCACATTTGTACATCCTTGCCTTACAGCTTTTACAGTTAAAAATACAAGAAGTTTCACAAGTGATAATGTGCTTGAAACAATAAGTAAAGCAGGTTTGCAGATTTACAGGTTTATATAACAAATGAAACCAGAAAGATCACTGATCGTTGCCAATACCAAAAATGTTTTAATACAATAAATCAAATTTTTATTTTCCATTCACACTGAAGAAACTTTTGAATAACGGGCTTACAATGGAACAAATAGCAGATATAAATAGAGAACTAATTAAACATATGAAATATAACCATTACAATAAATGCTTGCATATATGGAACTCAGCAGATTTCAGTGAGCCATTATTTATGTAACTAGTGTGTAAATCCAAAGTCTTGCAGCACTTTAACTTCACTAAAGTGTCTACAAAATACATTTTAATCTCTCACAGCACAGTCCTACAATCCACATGAGATGTCAAAGTCTTTAAATCTCTCCTGAGTCTGTCACCAAAAGCAGTACAAATAATCATAAGTTCCAACAGTCTCAGAATCTTAACACTGACCTAGATATTTAAGTACCAGCTCATGACCAAAGTACTACTTTTGTCACAAAAGTTCCAGGACAGGTTTTTAAAAAAATAGAAAATTGCATTTGCCAAGTAATGATCCTAGTGCCTATCGAAGTCGTCTCCTTGGCTGTGTATACACAGTTGCCAAGATCTTGGCAAGCAAGCTCGAAAATTTTGCCTTTTCACTTACGGAAATAAGAAAAAAATCTCAAGGTGAGAGGTTGCTTGAATATGGCGGATGTGGGGTGGCAATAACAGACTGTCTGGCCAGATATTCAGTAAGAGATAAAGCAGTATGGGGTCTCACATTCTCATGCATTAAAAACAGTTCCTGAGAGTCCACAAATTAGGGACGTTGAATTGGTTATCACAAACATAATGTTACCAGACTTTCCCATTACGTCCAATGCTGGGGTGCTATTCCAAATGCTGGAGAGCCCTGGCAGTAGTGACAATGTAAGGGAAAAATAAGCAGAGGATATGAATTGGAGTTTATGTTGGGGAGGGAATTCAACTTGGGTAGTTCGTGCAGTAATGTGAACCATCGTGCTGTAGTGATATAATGGTTAGCATTTCTGCCTAGCAAGCAAGAAGACCCAGGTTTGAGTCCTGGCTGCAGCACAAATTTTAATCCATTTCTTGTGCTTCAATCATTATCGCATTTAATTAAAATAATTAAAGTCATATTTAAGAACCACCAAAAGCTGCTGATGAAATGAACCTTTATTCATTACCAGTTTTGCCGACCGAAGTGGCCGTGCGGTTAAAGGCGCTGCAGTCTGGAACCGCAAGACCGCTACGGTCGCAGGTTCGAATCCTGCCTCGGGCATGGATGTTTGTGATGTCCTTAGGTTAGTTAGGTTTAACTAGTTCTAAGTTCTGGGGGACTAATGACCTCGGCAGTTGAGTCCCATAGTGCTCAGAGCCATTTGAACCATTACCAGTTTTGATGAGACAGTTGCTATCAGGAGACATAAAATTATTTTAATTAGACTGTATTGTATAGTTTCTAACAGATGTGTTAAAAACACCATGCCTGTGTCACTGAAACTGCAGTCAACAGTGAAATGTAGTAATACAGTTAAATAATCTTAGTACACTGTCTGTATTCAAGTTCAGTGTTGACGTATGGGGTGCACTCTACATACTTAATTTCAGTGATACAGGAGTGTTTTTTATTTTATTTTTAAATGCCATAAAAGGAATGATACATTACTGGCAAAAATAATTTAATGTTTCCAAGTGAACAGTTGATCAAAGGTAGTATTGAATAATATATCTAAAAACAAAGATGATGTGACTTACCAAACGAAAGTGCTGGCAGGTCGATACACACACAAACATACACACAAAATTCAAGCTTTCGCAACAAACTGTTGCCTCATCAGGAAAGAGGGAAGGAGAGGGGAAGACGAAAGGAAGTGGGTTTTAAGGGAGAGGGTAAGGAGTCATTCCAATCCCGGGAGCGGAAGGACTTACCTTAGGGGGAAAGAAGGACAGGTATACACTGGTGCGCGCGCGCGCGCGCACACACACACACACACACACACACACACACACACAAGCAGACATTTGTAAAGGCCTTTAATATGTCTGCTTGTGTGTGTGTGTGTGTGTGTGTGTGTGTGTGTGTGTGTGTACCTGTCCTTTTCCTTTTTTCCCCCTAGGTAAGTCTTTCCACTCCTGGGATTGGAATGACTCCTTACCCTCTCCCTTAAAACCCACATCCTTTCATCTTTCCCTCTCCTTCCCTCTTTCCTGACAAAGCAACCGTTGGTTGCGAAAGCTTGAAATTTTGTGTGTGTGTTTGTGTGTTTTTTTATTGTGCCTATCTACCAGTGCTTTCCCGTTTGGTAAGTCATGGAATCTTTGTTTTTAATATATGATAGTTATTATATACAGTACAATAACTATAACCTACAAACACCAGTTTGCTACAGAAAATCTCATGCACAGCAGTAGTGAGTTCCAAGGCTAGTGACTTCCAAAACTTCTCAAAAATATATGTCTGTTAATATAAATAACTTAGGAGAAAAGTTGACAACTCAACAGATAGTAGAAGCATTGAGTCATCAACTGGTAGACAAAGAAGAATTGTAACTTTAATAACTTTTGTAAACCTATAATGAGCTGGAGTGCACATACATATGCTTGCACATGCGCGCGTGCGCTCACACACACACACACACGCACACACACACACACACACACACTTTTGCAACTACATTGTCGTGGCTGAATGCACAAATCTGGGACTGCATTCCAAGTATGAAACACAGATATAGATTACAACTGATGTTGTAGCATGAAATTATTTTTTGTAGCGCTCAGAATTCAAAAATCAATGATATATCACTACACATACTCAAGTTTTGACACAGTTCACATTAAAGACATGTTTAATTTTTGTGTGAAGTTTTAGTACCTAAGGTTTTGGACAATCTCACACATGATTTAACTCAGACACTAAGGAAATACCAGAAATCGCTTATCTATGTAAACAAAAGTGCAGAAGACACAGATTGTGCACACCATTGGTTTGATGAAACCTCTTATAGTAGCATGCAAAAGATGAACACTGTAGCATCAATACATTCCCTTAAAACAACAATTGTATAAATTTATAAAAAGGCTGGCACTATACATGAAAATCAGTGCCTCTGGTGCTGGAGGGGAAATGGTACATCATTTCTAATTATTAAGGACAGTAAATGCCCTAAATTCGGATTTGAGATACACAGTAATTAGCCTTCATATAAACTGTGAAGAATTATTTGTTTTTGTTATATATTTCCACCTTCTGTTGCTAGCATAAAGATACCTCTTACACCATTTGTAGGCAACTCCTTGGATACCATAACATTATAATGTCATAATAAATCGATTACTTTAGTGTATGTCATTATGCAAGTCAAGCTTGAAAAATTAACAATTTTTCTATAATAGGATTTCGTTGCACTGTGCATAATCACAGTTGTGTATTAAAATCTGCCACAGTGTTTAATGAACAGATAGAATTTCTTGATAAGATGTTTTACAGTATTTTTTAAAATCTTTTATGGCCCTTAGCTGCTTCCCTCCAGTTAGTCCATTGCACATAGTTTATGCTCCATTTTGTAATTAATTGTGACTTTGCGATGTATAGTTCTCAAACTTTCACTTGAGCACTAGCAGAGGAAGGTGTCAGGGGCAGGGGAAGAGATTTCCAACGAGCACAAGTTCATGCAGTGAGGACAGTTGTACAGAGGATGTAAGACACTCACTATATCTGCACCTTGTGCTTTATGCTGAGCCCATTGTATAGTGAGCCATATCTATGGCTCAGATAACATGTCATCATTCTTTCCAGGTCAATCAATGAAAACAAAAAGTGAAATAAAAACTCAGTATTCATTAACTGCTAATACAGTGCTGTTGCGCACAGTAGCTTGTTGAAAGTGGCTGGACACAAATCACTAGCAGACAGACGTGTTCAGGCTTATACTTTAAGAACTGGGGAGCCAGGTTCTCAGGGAAGAGTTTGCAGATTTTATGTAGTTTGCTTGATGAACTGTGTTGTGCTTGTGAACTGTGCTTGTGGACTATGGTCAATAAGATGGTAGTTTTGAATGTCACTGAATGGAAATGGCAAAGAGCTACATCAGAGTGGTGTGGCAAAGTGCGTAAACATGGGAGAATTTGTAATTGGTAGAACCAAGTGCAATTTGAGCATTCTACAAGAAAATATGGTTTCATCATATTTTACTTCTTGGGATGTATTGGTAATTGAATACAATTACAACAAAACTATTTCAGATCACAGAACATATGTCAAACTTGTGCCTGGAACATTTTATTTTTCATATACTTCTTATTGGTAGTTTTTCTTACTTACATCATAGTTTGTAGTTTTTAAGTAACATTAATTAAAGTAACCATTACTTGCAGTCAGTGATTTCTCACAGTGTTGGTTATCTGCTGAAACAGAACTGAATTTAAACAATTCTTATTTCAGGCTGACCTTAAAGTTGTAAATGATGCAAAAGGGCAAACAGTGTACAGAGACCATTTGCCACTGCTGGGAGAACAAGGTCCAGGACGTACTGGACCACATGGTCTGCAAATTGGTGATCAGGTATGCTTCTTTGGCACTTTACATCCCTTACAAATATACTTTGGCTTTTGTGGAAGCACACTCCGACACCACAAACATAGTATTTTTGATAACCTCTATTTTTAGTGATCTCTTGAAGTCTTATGCAGTTTCATAGCTGTAGTCTAATTCATTTCTATTCATTTTAGAAAGATAATCAGAAAGAATGTGTTACCTTGTTATAGCAATTCATGTTTTTATAATATGAGCTGTTTCCCGTCAAAGGTACTTCAAAAAAAGTCATATTTTGTTGAAGCTAGACATATTGTACATCATTTGGGCTTCAATTCATACTTCAGTTCTTCATTGGTATTTCTAATAAGCTGTTGGTGTTTTGTTATGTGTTTCAGAAACCCATTTACTGTTTGTTTGATTAATTTGATTTCCTAATATAACAGCTTTTCATCACAAATATTTTGGGAAATGGTCAGTTAGCAACTTCCCTTTAGTGCTAAAATTGGTTAAATTTCTTCATCTTTGTGGTGGAACAGTGTGGGAAATACATTTTACATTTTTGTGACTGTCTTATTTGCTAGAACATCACTAGTTACGGAATGTAGATGAACATAGCTATTCAAAAAATATTTTCCATATAAAGTAAAGAAGTCCTCAACCCAAAGGTTGCTTTGAGTATCCCAATGCTTTATTAGGCCTTGTCCTGTTAGAGGTAATATGGTATACCCCTGCCTTCCTCTGCTGTTTGATCTGATTAACCCAGCCAGTTGTAGTTTGTCTTATAATTTAATGTCGATTCCAATCCACAATGTAACTTGCCGTTTTCCACATAACAGTAATCATCTCAAGAGGTGAATGAAATTGCAGTGTTTTTAATTGATTTGTTGGTTTGGTGGTAATCTTTGTTATGACTGTGATGTAAAATTAAGTCACATTATTTTCCTGATAGATAAATATTATCATTTTTCAAAGAAATTGTTTATTTTCTGGAACAATCACATACAATTTCGACAAGATCTTACCGGTTTTGGCCATAATCAGCCATCTTAAGATCTAAAAGATAAACAGTAATGATGATAAATTAAAAGTGAAACTATACAGCTTTTGGTAATTAAAACTTCCGGGCTAAGAGGCCGTGGTCCAATAGTAGAAATACTTCTCCCTGGCGTTTCGTTGCCAGCTGCGGGCAACATCATCTGAGGTGAGTCTACGACTGGCTACTAGGCCGTGGAGGTCCTATTTATATAGAGTGCGTAGAGGGCGCCACCACTCGTCACGTGTTGTCTCACGTGTTGTCAACAGTAAAACTATCTCTGGCTGGCGTCTTACTCTCGATCGAAGGTAATCGATTGTCACATCTTTGGTACAGAGTCGATCGCCATATCTTATCTGGCGCCCTCTACGCGCTCTATATAAACAGGACCTCCACGGCCTAGTAGCCAGTCATAGACTCACCTCAGATGATGTTGCCCGCAGCTGGCAACGAAACGTCAGGGAGAAGTATTTCTACTATTGGACCATGGCCTCTTAGCCCGGAAGTTTTAATTACTGAAGACGCCGGCCGTGAAAGCCTACACGCTATGATTAGACGCCTCTACGGGGAGGATATGCCGGTTATGGTACGACGATTGGAGAGCCTACGCAAGAAGAAGGCCCAGCAGCTTTGTTCGCTCACTTTCTTGCAATGTTGTCGTGACACCGGTACAGTTCCAAAGTTTTTGAAGGTGAGAAGATTGTTTCATTCAGCGCAAGCTAGCCGTATCTATTCACGCATGGAACTGGCAATGCTACGGGAACTGATCCATCAAACACGTCGAGGACTGGCGGTAACATGCAGTCAACTATTAAATCTCCATCTATTTATTAGCAATACAATGCATGTTTGCGATTGGAATAAGGTGGATGGGCTAACATTTAGATCCATGGAACATAGTGCAGAAGTGTCTTGTAATAGACAGAAGAAGAAGTTTGATAATCTACATAAGAGCAGACAGGAAACACCGGTTATAGACAATTTTCGAACAGTTATAAATTTTTCCGGAAAAGAATTATCCAGGGAAGAAACTTCTGTTCTCTCGAAAGGAGGAAATTTTGCAATTACTCCACTGAAGATTCCGACGGAGGATATTGTAGCTAATATAGAGGCAGGGATTCGGCTGTTACCATCACACACTGCTGATGAAGTTAGGATGGAAACAGCCAGGATACTGCGTGAAGCTAAGCCACCTAGCAGTAATCTGTCTCAAGGAGAAAGGAAAGCATTACAGGAGATTAATGCGGACAAGAGTATTATTGTACTTTCTGCTGACAAGGGAAATGCTACCGTGGTGATGAAGAGTGAAGACTACCACAAGAAGATCAGTGACCTTTTGGATCTTACCACTTATAAAAAGTTAAAAAAGGATCCTACAACGAAAGTGTTGACAGTTACCAATCAATTAATAAAAAAGTCTTCTATTCCTTCAGAGGATAAAAAAGATCTTTGCAAAACGGAAGCTTATCCTCCTAGATTATATGGGCTACCTAAGGTGCATAAACCTAATGTCCCACTGAGACTGATAGTAAGTGCTATTGGATCCCCTACTCATGAGCTGGCTAAGACATCTTGCCACCTTGTTACAACCGTTTATTGGAAAAACTGATCATCATATTAAAAACTCTATACACTTCATCGAAAAATTGAAGGAGATTACCGTCAGCCCCAGTGATATTCTTGTCAGCTTTGATGTGGTGTCTCTGTTCACCATGGTTCCTTTCAACGAAGCTCTTGCTTGCATATCTGACATATTTTCTACTGACATTGCAGCTTTGTTTAGACATTGCCTTTCCATGACTTATTTTCAGTATAATAATGAGTTCTATGAACAAATTAATGGAGTGGCAATGGGTAGCAATATTTTTATGGAATTTTTTGAACAGCAATCACTGCAGTCAGCCAGAAAAAGGCCTTTGAAGTGGTATCGGTATGTGGACGACACTTTTGTCATATGGAATAACGGTGAAGAAGAACTGAACCGTTTTTTGAAGCATTTGAATAGCATCAATTCAAAAATACAGTTCACTATGGAGACAGAAAGTAATGGACAGATAAATTTTTTGGACATCTCAGTAATTAAACGAGCAGATTGGACTCTGGGTCACAAAGTCTACAGAAAAGATACGCATACCGATCGTTATCTTCATAAGGATTCGAACCATCATCCCAGGCAGAAGAGAGGTATTATCAAGACATTGATGGACAGGGCTAATAAAATCTGTGAGCCAGCTTATTTGAAGGAGGAACTAAACCACTTGCGAACCGCTTTCCAAAAAAATGGGTACGCTGGTAAGAAGATAGATAGAGCACTCCATCCCAGAAGAAAAAGTCCGAAAACGTGCAACAACAACAACCATCGGTGGGGAAAGTTTTTCCTCCATTCATCCTCAATGTTACGGACCGTATCGGGAAAGTGCTGGCCAAGTTCAAAGTTGAAACAATCTTCAGACCCACCAAGAAGATTAGTGAATGCTTAAGATCGGCGAAAGATGCACGACACCCTTTAGCTACTCCTGGTGTGTATAAGATTCCGTGTAGTTGTGGGAAGGTTTACATTGGAACCACAAAAAGAAGTATCAATACTCACCTAACTGAACATAAAAGGAACTGTCGACTGGGACACATGGACAAATCGGCTGTAGCGGAACATGTTTTTGAAACGGGTGACCGTGAGATAAAATTTAGTGAGACGAGCGTGCTAGCTAAGACATCGCATTATTATGCACGTATGTATAGAGAGGCTGTAGAGATTTTTAAACACCACAATAATTTTAACAGGAAAGAAGAAGGCTTGAAGCTATATAAGATATGGCGATCGACTCTGTACCAAAGATGTGACAATCGATTACCTTCGATTGAGAGTAATGACGCCAGCCAGAGATAGTTTTACTGTTGACAACACGTGACGAGTGGTGGCTCCCTGTACGCGCTCTATATAAACAGGACCTCTACGGCGTAGTAGCCAGTCGTAGACTCACCTCAGATGATGTTGCCCGCAGCTGGCAACGAAACGTCAGGGAGAAGTATTTCTACTATTGGACCACGGCCTCTTAGCTCAGAAGTTTTAATTACTGAAGACGCCGGCCGTGAAAGCCTACACGCTATGATTATACAGCTTTTGTCAAAATTAAAATGTACGGGCTACAGTGATGTCATACCATAAGAAGAAACAGTAGCTCACACCCAAGAACTTTGAGAAAACCACATTGTCAATTGGTATGAGTGTCAAGTGTCATGCGTATAAAGGCTAATACCGTTGTGCACATTAGCTAACTATTCATATGCAGTTTCACATACACTGACATATTGAAACAAAATTTAAAAATGCAGACATTAGTATTTGTAATTGAGATGCTATGCATCTGTGATAAGATAGTTCACGAAATTTGAATTTTAATACCATTTAAAATTTTGTGCACAACAAAAAAATTTATGTGACTAATATATCTACAGATATGAAGAAAAGAAGTATCGACAGTACCATATTGTACCAGAAGTCTGTAGTTTATGGCATTTCTTTTTTATTGTTTAATGTGTATAAATGTTACTATTAAAAGCATTGAACAAATTCAGTGACAGCTGAAACTGATAGTTTAATGCTGAAATTGTGTATATTTGTGCTGGAAAATAGCCATTATAGAGACAGAGAGAGAGAGAGAGAGAGAGACTGACTGACACACACTTCAGTACTGAGTGGTATCCATCATGACCAAAATTTTTCTTTTCCGAAACAAAAAATATTAACAAAAGCTACAGCTATGAAGCACAGGCTCATCATCATAAGATCTTTGACCAGAGTGACAGGCATAATAGTGGCCAGTTGACTTGTAGTAGATAGACTTCAGTAACCACAGGGAAAAATAAAATAAAGTAAAGACACCAAATCAGTATTTGTGTGAAAATAAATGTATTAAAATTGTAGTGCATTAAAGTAGAAAATGTATTAACTTCAGAACATACTGAGTTCAAAACACAACAAAATTTGACATTAGCTGTGATTGTACTAGCAGTAGGAGTATGATTGTCAGTGTCTATAATTTTGTGACACTATATGCCCCTCCCACCAGCTTCGCAACACAGGTAATGAAATCTGTTTAATATTTAAATGCAAACTGACAGTATATCCACTCCCTGATAACATGTTTATATATTTATACAGTTACTTTTGATACATTCACACTACTGTTAAGAATCTACTTGCTGGCATTTATTCTTTTCTTCTGGTTGATAACATGCCAAAAGTCCAATATTTACTTGTAAATATTTAATTTATTAACCTCAGTCTACATAATTTGTATTCACAGGTAAGGCTGTGATGCACAGTAGTACAAAATTGTTCCTACGTAATGAAACCTTGTTACCCACTTTTATAGTAACATAGATCACAAAAACTGCTCATATTTCATGTGTGAGTGCTGTTCAGAAACAAGATTGTTCCTATGGAATGATTAGTGACATGACATGCAAACAGAGATATACTTTACCATAGAAAATGCAACACATGAAATTTATTAAGCTGAGAGGGGAAATACTTTCGATTCAGGCAAGCTAATCACTTCAAGCTTGTCAAGAAATCAGTTAGAGGTGTATGTGTTCCATTGGGGAACATAACTACATTACTGAAACAATTGCCAGACAAACATTCTTGCTGTAATTGGCACAATTGACTATGCCTGTGCAGGTATAAAACCAAATACATGGAGATGATTAGTGTATGTGAAAAACCAATACAAGATGTAACATCATTCAGTTTTCAACAGTATAAACCATTTTTTCCCAATAAAGTGTTTGTTTTAGCTTTAAACACTTGGGCTTGCACAATAATGCAAAGTCCTAATGCTATATCCTTTAAATATTGTTAATTATATTTTGTACAAAATATTCAGAGTGTTATTTATGGGAATCAGTTCTGAAACTTTGGAGATTCAGTCCCTTCTTGTCATTTTGTGAACAGCACTTTAGCTGCCTCTACTGCTAGATGTCCCAATAAAATTAAATTTCACATTCAATAGGGAATCTTAAATAAGAAACAAGATGTACCAAAGGAAAATATGTTAAAGAGGAAATGAACTGCACAAAATAATGTCTTCACTAATGACTAACTGTTTAACCATCCTATTGGAAAAGTGAGAGTGATGATGCATTTCCCAAAAAAATTCATAAATCTGTATAGCCTTAAGTGGTCTCACCCCCCCCCCCCCCCCCTTTCAAAATAGCCATTATTTATGTTGGCATCCCGTAGAATGTACATGGAAAAAATGAAACTGATTTGTGCTTGAGGTATCAGATATTATGGAGAAATGTTTTAATAAAAATATAACACCTACTTGTTCTCAAAATATCGCTACATTTGAATAAACTATTTACAATATACAGACTTCTTTTTTCCAGTCAGATACTGCTGTCTGTATAACATATGACTGGTGAGAGAGTATTTTTGGTTAAACCTTTTACTGTTGGATGTTGGTATGAAACTTCCTACTACATATGCATGGCAGACAGCTGAATATTGGAAAAAGTGAAGCCATTCATTTTACCAACAAAAGCTGCTTTCAGTGAATTCTTCATTGATGACTTGTTTCTATGATAAGTAACTTTTTCAAGTACACTTAAAATATATTATAATAAAATCTCTAGGCGGGCTAAGTGAACACATAAAATGTCAAATCCATGTTAACAGTTGTCTTTGTCAAGAAAATTTACATAAGAACTGTCTGTGCTGCTGTCATGTGTGTTCCATATCACATCTCAATAAAATTCTGTCACAGTTCTATGCCATACATAACTAAGATTGATTTACGTCATACAACTTCGACAGATATGTTTATGTGTGAAGTGGAGAAAATATGACAGCAGTACAGAAGATTTTGATGTAAATTTTCTTGACAAAGACAACTGTTAACATGAATTTGACATTTTGTGTGTTGTGTGTCTTAACCTGTCCTGTCAAGATGTACTTTTTATAATGTATTTTATGTCAATATGAATATAGTACTTCCTACTGGAACTAGTCATCAATAAAGCATTCAGTAAAAACAGCTTAAGATGGTAATATGATTTTCTTCAAATATGTTAAAGCTGTGGAGCAAGTTTTAGAAAAAAATGACTTTGTTTAGTTGTGTGATTTGTATTACATACTTGTTGAATGTATTGATGTTTTTAAGAACTCCATTATCTTCCATACATTTGTCATACTGGTATGTTTTCATTTGATGAAACTAACATTTATAGGAAACTGTCAGTTTTTGATTATGTAATCTGCTGTGTTCATACAAATTCATTTTGTCATATTGATCATTGTGTAGGAACTAAACATAAGTTATGAATTTATAGGTAAATGTTGACTTGGAGTTGGAAATTGTCCAGTCATTGCAGCATGGGCATGGAGGCTGGACGGATGGAATGTTTGAGTGTCTCGGCACAACTGGAACAGTTGTTGGTATAGATGAAGATCATGATATTGTAGTATCCTACCCAAGTGGCAACAGGTATGTAAATATGAGAAAAATTGAATATAGTTGTAACAAATCAAAGTTGTAAT
Organism: Schistocerca americana; assembly: GCF_021461395.2. Classification (NCBI taxonomy): domain Eukaryota; kingdom Metazoa; phylum Arthropoda; class Insecta; order Orthoptera; family Acrididae; genus Schistocerca; species Schistocerca americana. The sequence continues at coordinate 156,726,883 of NC_060123.1, forward strand.
TGTATGTACGCACACACTCCCACTACATGAACTGGAAGCAAAATGCTAGATCATGATGGGTCTCCACAGGTACGTGAGCTATATTATTTGCTGTACTTACCCCACATTTTTAAATGTTGGTGGTTGAGGTTTTAGACATCCCACACAACAATTAATCTGGCTCCACAAGTATTCAGATGAATTAAGATTTGAGAAAGTGGGGTACTAAGATGGACCTTCACATCCTTATCGAGCATCTTCATCCTTGTACAGACACTTGTAGCTCTGTGGTGAGGTACCATACTCAGCTGTAATGAAATATATTATCCCCTCAGGGAAGGCAATCAACATGTATCTACAAATGTGACATCTGAGAGTGCATCCAAAACGTGGCCTGTCAATAATTCTTTCCACGTGGATTAATGGTCCTTTAAAAAGCCAGAAAAACATTTCCTGGAAAATAATGCCGCTCCCACTTCCCTATTTTCGCCCAGTATTGTTTGCAGACTATTTGTTCTTAAACAGCTATTGCCAGGTATCTCTAAATCCAACTGTCCTTTCAAATAAAAATGTGACTCATCAGATAAGGCTACTGCCACTAATTAAGAGCTGCCTGGTTTCGATGATATCAAGCAAATTCTAATCTCTCTCTTTTGTGTACTGTTATTGCTATGGATATGCGCATCATTTCTGTGTTTCAGAGCTACATACACAGCAGGATTCTTGGACCTGCTGTAATAGGTATTAGTTTTGTTACCCCCAAATGTTTAAACACTGAGCTGTTTGACTGTAGTATGTGGTTGCCTTCCATGCACTGTCACTACCTGTTCACCTCAAACATTTCTGACAGCTTGAGCTGCTCAGTTTCTGTGACTGTCATTCATACCCATGATATTGGTACATTCAGGATACTCCCTTACCACATCAGCACGCATATAGTTTACAATCTTTGCTATTTCTCAAATACTACCCTCTCCTATCCCTTGGTTTAAAAATCAATGCTCATCCATTTCTGTGTAAGTATGACAACAAAGAGTAAAATGTGTGCAAATAACATTTCTGTTTCCTCGTATACCTTCCTTCTCATCCCATACAGTAAGTCTCCCCTGACCCGCAGTTCTGGGTGGCTTTCCTGAAATTTACCCCACTTCCTAGACCTCTCCAGTCCTTTTCCTTCACCCTCCTTTGTTCCCTTTCAATCCTTCTATCTGAAGAAGGAGCCACTGGCTCCGAAAGCTTGCCAGTTACAACAGCCTTTTATGTGTGTGTTCTGCCGCTGCTTGGTGAGTAGACTTTTTATCTATCCAATTAAATAATTTTGTCAATAATATGAAAGTTCACATCATGTAATACAAATTGGGGTCTACCTACTAGAGAGGTCACACCTTGGAAGAATCATGTATATTGTGGTAGAAAGTGGAAAAGAATAGGATATTATGAAGGATGTTCTCAAAATAAGTAAGTTTCATCAATGTTTTTCACTTGGAAACTTTATTGCCAAAAACAAATACACCATGGCATCATTAACTAAAGGCCTTGCACTATTTTTTGACAAAGTCGCCACCAACAATGAGATATTTGTCATAGCATGTAATCAGTTTGAAGAAAGCTCTCTGGTAAAACTCCATGTCCTGCAATTCAAGGAATTGTTGCACAGCCTGCTCCACATCAGCTTTGGCATTGCTTTGGAAGTGCTGTCCCGAGAGTGGATGTGGAGGGATGCCCACGCTTTATTTTCCTTCTCTGAACGTGCAACACCAGCGACCAACCATTTGACGAGATATGTTGTGTGTAGCATCTTGTAAAGCAAGGGAGAGGATGTTGTTACGGGTGACCCAGTATCCTCTTTCTACAACACAAATGCACACATGGATTAATATGGTTCTTTATGTATATGAACTGAAAACTTTATTTAACTTGAATAGAATCCATGTGTTGTGGTACAAGCTCATCAGCAATAGTCCTGCTGCAGACTGATGTAAGGTACAATTGTGGTTGACGTAAACTAGTCCCATTATAGTCACTAATCTGGTTGCTATGTACTGTCATAGCCTCTGACGAACTACACCCGCTCTGTGAGTAAACTGATAGACGCCAAACTGGATGATTGAGTGAGTGAGTGAGTGAGGCCCTCCAGTCAGTGGCAGTGGTCTAAATACATGTTGTCGAGAGAGCATTGGCGGTGTGTTGCTTGTGAGTGTGCCTCTGGCCCCTCTCGTGTTAGGCACGCTTGATCCAGCACAGCACCTACTAATCAATCTTTGTGTTTCATCTTTGCCGACTGGTGTGCTAATGACAGCTCACGCCAGCAACTTCCTTCCCCTCCCCCATCCCCCCCATCCCCCCCCTTCCCCCAAACTGTCGCACTATTGGCATGTAAAGAGGATGCAAACAACAGTGGGGGGGGGGGGGGGGGGTAGGAATGTATGAGGCAGGAAACTGTACGTAGAGAAAAGCCAGGAGCCATGACAGTGGAGAACGGTATACTCCTGACTTATCCTGCCATCTAGCTTGTGAGGCAACAGGAGCATCCTCCAGAAAACTGCTGCCTGGGCACACGTCCAGTCCTGGGGGTATGTCCTGGGGCAATGACAGCGATGGCGACGATGACAATGAGTCGAAGTCCATTGGGGCGGCAAGCTGAGACGGCAGGGGAGAGTGCCAGTGCGCATCGCCCATCTGCTCCTCCTCGGGTGCCCTGGTGGCACCAGTGGGCAGATGTGATGGCCATGTGGTCCAATGAGGAAGAAAAGCAACATAATCATGGTGCGAATGACATGCGCAAATTTGGTTCTGGTGGCAGTGCTGCAAACCATCGGGACATGCAATCAGAGCAGTGTCATAAGTGAATGTCCTTCTTGGGTTAAACAAGGATTATATTCAAAGAGACATATCACTTTGGGCAAGTCCTGTCTTGCTAAACAAAATAAATCCTCATGGGTTGCAAAAAAAACTAAATTACACTGTACATTACACTTAATTTTCAGGCAGAAAATTTCACTTGCTCAATGTTTAGTATTTTTTCACAAGCACTTTCACACTTTTTAAACAGCTTTAACAGGCCCAAGTGAGGAAATGCACTGCTATCAGTTCCCTTAGAGGTGGTTCTCCTCCGCCACAGTACATTAAAAAAATTAGAAAAATGCGGTACTTTAGTACACTTAATTTTTCTTCTGGCTTAAGTCAAAGAAAACAAAATGTTTAACACTAATGGCAAATGGTAGTCATTACATCATAAATAAATACATTACATAGTTCTCGTAACATTACAGTAATTAGCATTAAAATTGACTATAGTACAAAAGGTGGGGCCTAGTAAAAATTTTAAATCAAGTGCACATTACATTACAAAACATTGCTCTAAATCATGACTCTGTCTGAAACTGGTTAAACTTGAAAGATTTGGGTCTCTTTCCCCTTTTTCAAAATAGCAAAAGCTCAAGATGTGCAGTAGCATAGATTTACTAAACATTACATAATGAACAAAGAATAGAGTCACCATCACATAACTTAATTACCAGTCAAATCAAAATCAAGGGGATGGAAGTTGTACCAAATCATTGCCATATTTCTCCACTCAGTTCTGAGTACTACTCTCATTCAACCAGAAAATTAAATCCTCACAAAAATCACTAAATGTTACCAAATTGTTGACCTGTCAGAATATTAACATCACTCTAGTACCACAGTTATCATTTCATCAGCAAAATTACTTTTCTTCATCCCAGTCTTAGCACTTTAAGCTCATAATTCCTCAGAACGCAAATAGAAGTTTTCAGATAACCTACAGATCTGATAATGCAGCATTGTATGACTTGTACGTCACCAAAATATTGATCTTTCCATTAAGCTTTCATTCCCAGCTGCAGTGTCATGAATTGCACAATACAAACAGTACCCAATGTTGCCTAGTTCAAAAAAATATATATCATCAAGATAGTTAAACCACATTTGTCTGTATACATTTATCTTTTTCATTAATCATGTCTGTCAGCTTCATTATTTTACTTACGTTTCTTGCCTTGTTTGCTAGTTGAGTGCATTCTCAAAAAATAACCCTACTGCAGAGACAGGCTCACTAACTTTAAAGACCCTAACATTATTTATTGTTTTATTATTCCATTATTGTTTCATTATCTAATAAATGAACACCTGCTCTGCTTATGTAATGCAAGGCTGTCAGTAGTTCTAATGGAATGTTGTCTACTCCCGGGGCCTTGTTTTGACTTAGGTCTATCAGTGCTATGTCAAACTCTTCACGCAGTATCATATCTCCAATTTCATCTTCATTTACAACCTCTTCCATTTCCATAATATTGTCCTCAAGTACATTGCACTTTTATAGACCCTCTATGTACTCCTTCCACCTTTCTGGTTTCCCTCCTTTGCTTAGAACTGGTTTTCCATCTGAGCTTTTGATATTCATGCAAGTGGTTCTCTTTTCTCCAAAGGTCTCTTTGATTTTCCTGTAGGCAGTATCTATCTTACCCTAGTGAGATATACCTCTACATCCTTACATTTGTCCTGGTTAGCCACTTTGCACTTCCTGTCGATCTAATTTTTGAGACGTTTGTATTTTTTTTGCCTGCTTCATTTACTGCATTTTTATATTTTCTCCTTTCATCAATTTCTACTAGCCCTTGTCTTTTTGCCTACTTGATCCTCTGCTGCCTTCACTATTTCATCTCTCAAAGCTACCCATTCATCATCTACTGTATTTCTTTCCCCGATTCTTGTCAATCGTTCCCTTATGATCTCCCTGAAACTCTGTACAACCTCTGGTTTAGTCAGTTTATCCAGGTGCCATCTCCTTAAATTCCCACCATTTTGCAGTTTCTTCAGTTTTAATCTACAGTTCATAACCAATAGATTGTGGTCGGAGTCCACATCTCCCTCTGGAAATGTTTTACAATTTAAAACCTCGTTCCTAAATCTCTACACTGGACTCGCATTCAGGAAGATGACGGTTCAATCCTGCGTCCGGCCATTCTGATTTAGGTTTCCTGTGATTTCCCTAAATCCCTCCAGGCAAATGCCGGGATGGTTCCTTTGAAAGGGCATGGCTGACTTCCTTCCCTGTCCTTCCCTAATCCGATGAGACCGATGGCCTTGCTGTCTGGTCTCCTTCCCCAAACAACCCAATCCTCCTCAATCTCTGTCTTACCATTACATAATCTATCTGATACCGTCTAGTATCTCTATGCTTCTCCTATGTATACAACCTTCTTACATGATTCTTGAACCAAGTGTTAGCTATGATTAAGTTATCCTCTGTGCAAAATTCTACCAGGTGACTTCCTCTTTCATTTCTTACCCCCAATCCACATTCACCTACTACGTTTCCTTCTCTTCCTTTTCATACCATTGAATTCCAGTCACCCACGACTATTAAATTTTCGTCTCCCTTCACTATCTGAATAATTTCTTTTATTTCATCATACATTTCTTCAATTTCTTTGTCATCTGCTGAGCCAGTTGGCATATAAACTTGTACTACTGTGGTAGGCATGGGGTTCGAGTCTATCTTGGCCGCAATAATGCGTTCACTATGCTGTTTGTAGTAGCTTACCCGCACTCCTATTTTTTTTCATTATTAAACCTACTCCTGCATTACCCCTATTTGATTTTGTATTTATAATCCTGTATTCACCTGACCAAAAGTCTTGTTCCTCCTGCCACCGAACTTCACTAATTCCCACTATATCTAACTTTAACCTATCCATTTCCCTTTTTAAATTTTCTAAGCTACTTGCCTGATTAAGGGATCTGACATTCCATGCTCCGATCCATAGAACGCCATGGCAAGGTCCATGGTTCATTGGGGATAGGGGGGGGGGGGGGGGGGAAGGGTAGATACCATCTAAAATTATAAATAAGAATATAGACTATATTCTCCCCAGGGGACTCATGAGTTCATGTGTGGCACACATGGGTCCCTAAGCTACTGTAGCCCATTTTTCCTTCGCAGGCTGCTTTTCCTTCCTGTACGTTGGTCCTCCTTTGGGGTTTGACCTCCATGTCAAAATTTTCTCTCGTTGTGTGAGCCATTTGGGGAAGAAATCTCCCCTTCTCCCTTCCCCTCTTCCTTTCCCACTGTAGCCCCTCTCTACCCTGCTAGATCACCAGGATGTGTAGCCAGTCTGTGTGGTGGGGCTGTTATGTATCCAACAGGCTGAGCTCCTTGACAACACAGGGATCACACTTCTGATAGCTGAGTTGTTGCCTCCCCCTGTATGCCTAGGAACAGTTGCATATCGTTCTGGAGCATCAGAACTCCCACCAATGGCTGCCATGCCAGATGGCCCTTGTGGTGGCTGGGTGGTTCCCATGAGGAGAGCCCCTGAGCAGAGTGGGTGGTATCAGGGCAGGTGCTTTGTGTATGAAACATATAAAGTTCCAAAAAACTGGCCATTCTTCTATGGCCATCTCTTCAGTTGGTCACAGATCACTGAAAGCTGCTTTCTTTGACTGTGCAGCCTTTCCTTCCCTGGTTACACCATGGGTAGAGGGCCAGACTCACTGACTTGGAATGAAACACTTTCTCCGCTACCTGGTCTGCACTAGGATGGACAAGGACATTCACTGGAAAATGTTTAAGAAAAGTATGGCAAAGTGGAGTCGCTTGGTAAGGTGTGGTTGGGTTCACTGTTCGTCAAAACCTCTTCTGTTGCCCAATCTGCAGCCCTTTGTGCTTGTGCTCATGTTGGCGACTGCCTGGTGTCCTCACCAGTCTTTGAATATGGTTCAGGGAGTCATTTTTCATAGGGAACTCATCCTTCAAACTGATGAGGAACTCCAGACCAGTCTGGAATGATGGGGCTTTCGTTTTGTTCGATGTGTGCAGATGGGTTGTAAGGACAATCACACTGATACTTGCATATTTATTCTGGCTTTTGAGGCGAATACCCTCTTGCAGGAGGTCAAGCTTGTGTGTTATCGGTCCGATGTGAAACTATTCGTACCGCTACCCATGAGGGGGCTTTCAGTGCTTGCATTTTGGACAAACGTCATCTCGATGTACAGCGAACCATCTATGTGGTGAATGCAGACACCCACTCCATGACGGGAGCCCCTGTGTTCCACCACTTGTGCATGTTAATTGTCATGAGTGTTACTCCCCATGCTCAGCTTATGAGAAAGAAAGGAAGATACGGGAGTGTAAGTCCCTTGATTGTTTATCTTACACTGAGGCTTGTCAGAAATATGACTGTGTCAGTGACTTCTATTTTTGCCTCTGTTATGTCCTTTCCCCACCTTCCCTCTTCCTTAGTCCAGTTCCATTCCCCTCTCCTCTTCCCTGCCCCTGCAGTTCTCATGACCTGCCCTCCAGGTGCCACTCTTCCCCCCCCCCCCTCCCCCCCTGCTACCCAGCACCTGCTGATGATGGGGCTCCCTCCCAGGAGCCTTGCCTGCGGCATCTCTTAGGCCAGAGGCTTGTTACCACAACTTGGCTGTGGTACACACAGTCACGTGCCCCAAGATTGCCCGCTCTCTTTCTTTTTCGGATCTTGTAAAAACCTGCTCTCCCTCCGTACCGTGCTCTCCTCAACGTATGGAAGAGAAAAAGAAGAAACTTAAGTCTCAGGACAAGGTGCCCACAGAGATGCATCTCTCCCCTCACAACCTGAGTCTGACCTCTTATTTTTGGATGTTGATCTAGAGGCTCTAGTCCGTTCGCTTTCCATTTGGATATCCACTCTGTGCTTATTCAATGGAACTGTAATGGATATTACCTTCATCTCCCTGAGTTGCAATCCCGTATTGCCTTTTGCTTGGCAGCTTGTGTCGTTCCCCAGGAATCTTATTTTACTAACACTCACTCACTGGTGCTTCGTGGGTTCCATGCTTTGTCAGAACCAGATCGACCCTCTTTGGTCTTCCGGTGATGGTTATGCATTGGTCTGTGTTGATATTATTAGTATGTGGATCTAATTTTGTACCACATTGGAAGCAGTTGCCATCTGGGTCCTCTTGGAATCAGCAGTCACAGTTTGCCTGACAGAACACCTACATCTGCTGCCCTAATTGCCCTCCTTTAGTGTCTCCTCCCTTTCTTCCCTCCTCCTTGGGGATTTTAATGCCCATCACCGTTTGTGGGTCAGTGCTTTTATGTGTAGTCGGGGACTCCTTGTTGACCAATTTCTTGTGAACCACAACCTGTGCCTTCTTAATGATGACTTCCCTATTCAATTTAATGCTGCATATGGCACTTTCTCTGCCATTGATATTTTGCTCTCTTCCCCTCTCCTTCTTTCTTACACTGGTCACCCCATGATGACCTCTGTGATAGTGACCACTTCCTGTTGATTCTCTCGTTCCCTTCATGCCTTCCAATGACCATGTTACCCCACTGGGCTTTCCAGCATGCTGTGATTGGCTTCTGTATATGTTCCATGTCTTGTTTATAACTTATTTGTCAGAGGGTAGTGATTAAGTTGTCTGTGGTCTGTCAATAGGATACTCTGCGCTGTGAGGCTTGCTGTTTCCTGCTTGACAGGCCCTGTTCACCATCTGCCAGTTCTGTGGTGGAGCACAGCCATTGCCACCACTATCCATGATCGTCATTGTGCCTTGCCACATCTTAAGCAGCTTTTATCCTCTGCTGGTCTTATTACCTTTAAACATCTGCATGTCAATGAGACAGAACAAGTGGGTGTGTTGGGAACACTTTGTTTCCTCTCTAGGTTCTTCTGTCCCTTTGTCATGGGTGTGGACCACACTCCACACCCTTTAAGGTTGTCAGCGGCAGTCTTCCATTCTAGGCCTTGCCCTTCCAGGTGGCCATTGTCCAGACCAATCAATTCTCGTGAAACATTTGCAACCCATTTTGTGACACCATTAGCATCAACCTCCTATACAGCCGCCTTCCACCTCTGGGAACAGCTGGCTGAAGCTTCAGAATTACCTTTACCTCTTGTCAGGCACAACCCTACAGTGAACCTTTTAGTGAATGGGAGCTTCTTCTGGCCCTCTTTTCTTCCCATTATTCCATCTTCACATTATTCCATCCATAACCAATTGCTTCAACACCTCAACATCCATGATGACAATATCTCCTCCAGGTGTTTAACCATATTTGGCTCAAAGACATTTTCCCCTCTCAATAGAGAGACAGTATTGTGGTTCCTGTTCGTAAGCCTGACAAGGATCTGTTGTCCCTTGATAGTTACTGGCCAATCAGTGTGACCAGTGTTCCATGCAAGTTAATAGAATGGATGGTGACTCTTCAGCTCAGTTGGGTCCTTGAATCTTGGGACCTTTTATCTCCTTACCTGTGTGGCTTTTAAGACGGCCTCTTTCTGATCGATCATCGGCTTCGATTAGAAACCACAGTTCAACAGGCCTTTTTTTCAGCGTTGCCATCTTGTTGTATCTTTCTTCAATCTTTGTAAAGCCTATGACACTGCTTGGCGCCATCACATCCTCCTTACCCTCAATGTCCCACAGGTCATTCAGAGTCTGGGTTGTCACTGTTTTGAGCTGTCGGTGGACCAGGAGAATGGCATTCCACAGGCCTCTGTGTAAAGTGTCCTCCTTTTTCTCAATGCTGTTAATGTACTTGTGGCCTCTGTGGACTGTTGGATCACCTCTTTTCTGTAATAGTGAATGATTCCTGTATTCGGGCTAGCTCACATTCGTTGGCCTCTGCTGAACAACAGCTCCAAGGTGTCACCCAGTGTGCTTCCATGTGGACACAGTCAAACAGTTTTTGGTTCCCTCTCCTTAAGTCAAGGGTAGTGCATTTCTGTCACTATACTGCAATCTATCCTGATCCAGAGCTCTACCTTGATGCCCAACATCTGACTCTGGTCTCTCAGATCCATTTCTTGGGTCTTCTTCCTGACAACAAGCTTACTTGGTTGGCCCATATCCATTATCTGGAGGTTGGCTGTTCATAAACACAAAGTCCTTTACTTCCTTGCCCGCACCTCTTGGAGCGCAGATTGTTCAACCTTTCCCGGTTCACCATTTTAGTTTCCATTTAGCCATTGGTGCCTTTTGCACTAGTCGTCAGTAATAATGGAATCCCTCCCCTTTTTATTTGGCAGTCCCAGTTCCTAGTTTCCTATCCCCTCAGTATCCACTTTTCTCCTGGTCACCCACCTATTCTGTTCTTTTCATGGCTTTGGGCCATTGCATCACCTGTCCGCTGCGCACCCTCAAGTGGGTTTACCAGTTGGGCTCTGCCACACTTCTCTCCAGCGTGACTTCCAGCTCCCCTCCTTGTCCCTTTCCCCACCTTCTCTCTTGACCCCCCTCCCCGGATGGTATTCCGTTGTTTGTTTTAAATGCTCTTACTGGAGTTTCGTCCGCCCCTTGTGGTCTCACAGTAGCGTTCTCGCTTCCCGAGCACGAGGTCCCGGGTTCGATTCCCGGCGGGGTCAGGGATTTTTCCTGCCTCGAGATGACTGGGTGTTGTTGTGTCGTCTTCATCATCATCATTCATCCCCATTACGGTCGGAGGAAGGCAAACGGCAAACCACCTCCATTAGGACCTTGCCTAGTAAGGTGGTGCGGGTCTCCCGCATCGTTCGCATCGTTCCCCTACGCTCTGTAAAGAAGCATGGGACTTCATTTCCATTTACACTGGAGTTTCAGGATGCCATTGTTTTTTTACACCAATGGCCCTAAATCTGCTGATCATATGCCTTCACTTACTCTGTTAGCATGGAACACCATCTCTTGCCTGCCACATGAGGGGTGTTTACTGTGGAATTGATGGCCACCTGTTGGGGCCCCTGCTTCATTAAACTCACCTTAGTTTTGTTATGCATGGACTCAATGACTGGCCTTCACACTATCGCTTGGAGTTTTTCCCACCACCTCTTGGTCTCTACAATCCACAACCTTCTCACTGATTTGGTGATGCTGCTTGTTCAGTTAATTTCTTTTGCGTTTCTGGCCACATAGGTATCCCGGTTTATGAATTTGCTGATTGTCTGGCTGGGGAAGCCGCCACCTACTCGCCGTTCTGTGACATCTCTGGGTATGGATTTCTTGCTTTACATAAAATCCCTTTCTGCTCAGTTGTGGGCCAGCTCTTGGGAGGCTACAGCCCCCACTCCCCCTCCCATCCCCCTCCCCCTGTCTAATAAACTTTGTGCAATCAAGGAGGCTCTCACCCTGTGGCATTCTTCCCTCTGCCTCTCCTGGCGGCATTCTCTGTTCTCTTCGTATTGGTGATACTAGGGTGACCCATGGTTTTCTACTCTGTAGTGAGCTGCACCTCCTCCCCCGTCCTTTGTAGTTGTGGGGCTCTCATCACAGTGATCCATATTTTGCTGTATTGCCCCCCCCCCCCCCCCTTTTGGCCTTTTGCACTAAATATGCCCTCTCACCTTCCTAGTCTCAGGTGTTAGTGGACGACCCTTGCGTAGTTACACGTGTTCTTGGCTTTCTTCGTGAAAATGGTTTTTCCTCTCAGGTTTAAGTCCCTGAATTTTTCTCTGGAATATGAGTCACTCAATTAGCTTAGGCATTGGTTATGAGGCCATGACATGGTGTCTACACCAGCCAGACCTTTCCCGCACTTTTTCCCTACATTTTTTCTGGTCTGTTGTGCAGTGCTATTTCCATTTTTCTTGTGTCTTCTTACCCTGATGTTGTCCCCATTGTATCGTGATAATGGTATGGTGTGGGTGTCGGGACAGGTCAGTGGCAGTGCAAGTGCCCCCCCGTGTAGCATTTCTGGGGCACCCCTACTCTTCATGTTTCTGCCAACCGTCCTCCTGTTCTTTTCCCTTCCCGCTGCCCTGATGTCCCTTTCCCTCTTTGTTTGCCCATTATCACTTCCCCTTGACTGTGCTGTTTGTGTTGTTCCTTCCTTGACTTCTGCCATCCTAAATCATGTGACCAATGACCTTGCTGTTTGGTCCTCTCCACCCAATCAACCAACCAACCAGTAAACTTTTTTCTGAACCAGACAAATTTTAAATATATTAAAGAAACAGAAGGTCAAAAAAATTAACCAATGGAAGTGTCCCTTTGTGGGAGAAGGCTTCAACGAAGTGATGCTTCTTTCATTGATAATGATAGAATTGTTGAGGAGACGCAGGTTGTGGAGTGGTGGTGCCGTCTTTTATAAGAGCCCGAAAACTATATTTGTGATCAGCCAAAAAGTGATGGGGAAAATACTGACCATAGTTTCCAGTCTGCAAGTCTGCATTCTTCTCTCTCTCTCTCTCTCTCTCTCTCTCTCTCTCTCTCTCTCTTTTTTTTTACCCTGGAAGAAATGTTTCTGCTCTTTGTTTGCTCAGTGGGATCGGGAACTATGATTATAAATGAAAGTTTTAAGCTCTAACTGAGAGATATATTTGATAAACTTTCCACATGTGCAACGTAGTAATATTCCTGATGATAATACAGGGTTATTACAAATGATTGAAGCAATTTCACAGCTCTACAATAACTTTATTATTTGATATATTTTCACAATGCTTTGCACACACATACAAAAACTCAAAAAGTTTTTTTAGGCATTCACAAATGTTTGATATGTGCCCCTTTAGTGATTCGGCAGACATCAAGCCGATAATAAAGTTCCTCCCACACTCGGCGCAGCATGTCCCCATCAATGAGTTTGAAAGCATCGTTGATGCGAGCTCGCAGTTCTGGCACGTTTCTTGGTAGAGGAGGTTTAAACACTGAATCTTTCACATAACCCCACAGAAAGAAATTGCGTGGGGTTAAGTCGGGAGAGCGTGGAGGCCATGACATGAATTGCTGATCATGATTTCCACCACGACCGATCCATCGGTTTTCCAATCTCCTGTTTAAGAAATGCCGAACATCATGATGGAAGTGCGGTGGAGCACCATCCTGTAGAAAGATGAAGTCGGCGCTGTCAGTCTTCAGTTGTGGCATGAGCCAGTTTTCCAGTATGTCCAGATACACGTGTCCTGTAACGTTTTTTTCGCAGAAGAAAAAGGGGCCGTAAACTTTAAACCATGAGATTGCACAAAACATGTTAACTTTTGGTGAACTGCGAATTTGCTGCACAAATGCGTAAGGATTCTCTACCGCCCAGATTCGCACATTGTGTCTGTTCACTTCACCATTAAGAAAAAATGTTGCTTCATCACTGAAAACAAGTTTCGCACTGAACGCATCCTCTTCCATGAGCTGTTGCAACCGCGCCGAAAATTCAAAGCGTTTGACTTTGTCATCGGGTGTCAGGGCTTGTAGCAATTGTAAACGGTAAGGCTTCTGCTTTAGCCTTTTCCGTAAGATTTTCCAAACCGTCGGCTGTGGTACATTTAGCTCCCTGCTTGCTTTATTCGTCGACTTCCGCGGGCTACGCGTGAAACTTGCCCGCACGCGTTCAACAGTTTCTTCACTCACTGCAGGCCGACCCGTTGATTTCCCCTTACAGAGCCATCCAGAAGCTTTAAACTGCGCATACCATCGCCGAATGGTGTTAGCAGTTGGTGGATCTTTGTTGAACTTCGTCCTGAAGTGTCGTTGCACTGCTATGACTGACTGATGTGAGTGCATTTCAAGCACGACATACGCTTTCTCGGCTCCTGTCGCCATTTTGTCTCACTGCGCTCTCGAGCGCTCTGGCGGCAGAAACCTGAAATGCGGCTTCAGCCGAACAAAACTTTATGAGTTTTTCTACGTATCTGTAGTGTGTCGTGACCATATGTCAATGAATGGAGCTACAGTGAATTTATGAAATCGCTTCAATCATTTGTAATAGCCCTATACTAATAATAAATCTGATGTCTCTATCATAAACAACACTATGAGCTCTGAACTCAGAGGGGACCTCCACGGTGAAGTTCCCAATAACTGGTCTTTCGCTCTGACTTCCAATAATCTAACAATAAGTTAATTGCTTGCTACACAAGTGGACAATAATCTCACCACTTACCACGCGGTTTTGGTATCATTACGGGCGGCACACAAACAGTTCCTTCTGCAAAATCTAAGCAATTCAGGATGGTGTACAATCCTCGCGAGATCACTTCCTATTTGTGGCTAAAGCATGTGTCTATAGTTCAATTCTTTTATCTTGGCGGCTCGCGCATGCTCGTCCAGACGCGGCAGATTGCTGCGTTGCCAGTTGCACACGACGCATACGCCAAGAGAAGCAGCGCCATAGTAAAGCATAGTTCGCAAGCTTACGTCTAGAGGGGAACGCGCAGTTCATGAAGTAAAGCCACCACGGCCGCATTAACCCTTTCGCTGCTACAGAGACGTGCCCCCCGCATACTGCGCCCCCCGCGTTCCGCGCTGTGTGCGATTTTGTCACTGCACTGCTCGCCTGTGCTAACACATGGTGTTCCGACTGCTTTGACACTCTTTATCATTCGATTCCACAAAAACTGTTTGGCCCAAAAATTAGATTTTTACACATCTTCTTGACTGATACCTTTTATATGAAATTTAGGTATCGTGTCCACATTTCATTCTCAACATTGTGGCAACTAAAATCGACCATACGGAAAGTATACGCTATGGACTTTTACCTCTGCAAACTCTTCAAAATTTCGTGCAATGGTTTACTACATTTAATGCTGCACAATAACTGGGTTGAACATCGAAACAAAATTAAGTCATTTATGGGGGAAAGGTATCAGTCAAGAAGATGTGTAAACATCTAATTTTTGGGCCAAATAGTTTTTGCGAAATCGAATGATAAGTGTGTCAAAGCAGTGGGAACACCATGTGTCTGCACAGGCGAGCAGTGCAGTGCTGACAAAATCGCGCACAGCGCAGAATGCGGGGAGCACGTGTCTGCAGCAGCGAAAGGGTTAATGAAGAGACAAAGCACAAAAAAAAAATTGCATTCAAACGAATAAAATTCGTGAAGTAAGACACTTCGATATTGTTTTTAAATAAAGAAAATATTAAGCACTGCTGAAGGTTTGAACCCGTCACTTTTCGCTGACCAACCCAACGTCTTAACCGTTGCGCTAACGTTGCTCGTCCTACAATGTAGCTCCATGGGACTTTAACATATCACGCAAAATACTGACAAACACTGTTGGTATGACTATGAATTACTCACACTTCGTCGAAGTACAATAGGAAATAAACAATTACCGCTGTTCTTTATTGCGAAAAAGCGGTTCATGAGATTGATACAAACACCTTTCCTTGCTATCGCCTGAATTAGGAGTCTTATTGCTTGTTTGGTTTAATTAATTAATAGAATATGAAGCAATTGGCATAAAGAATGCTTTTTCCAAACTTTCTATAAAAGAAAGTCTGCTATCGAGACATTGCTTTTGTTCTATTACTTTATTTAGGACTCAACGTTTCTAAAACTGAAGACACTAGTCCGTCCTCTGCTCTGCAGTCGAGATCTGGCAACGTCATTCTCTGTTCATTGACTGACTGTGTTTTGTGACGTCAGATGCGCAGAACGAACCTAAACTAGGCCGCCAACATAAATGAAGCGCACTTTAGTAACAGCATTGCTGTGACGTCACCCGAGGCATAGTGGACTTCATGGTAGCTGGAAGCGAAATGAAGTGACACTGTTGCCTCTCAGGCTGTATTTGTATACAGGCACAGTGCATGGCCAAGGTAGCACGTGCCGTCATCCGCTCTATGCCCTGGTAGTAGCCTCTAAATGGACACTTTCTCAGATACACAATGTTTTATAACACTGTTGTGTATTAATTTAGAATCTTTGTAGTTTTTGTATGAATGTAATTAAGTTGGCTATAATCACAGAAAAAGATTTAGTTCGCCTACATATAAAATTTGCTGTGTAGAATTTTTAGAGCAGAACCAACAGTGGAAAATGACCTCGGAGCTATATCTTTAAGAGATCTTGTATTGTTTGGTATTTGCAGCTAGTTCTGGAGACTTGTTATAGCTCTGTTATTAAATGGGTTTCACCAGGTGCTATAATCAAAACTTCCTATCATTAATATAAATGATACTTAATCTATTACAAATAAGGACTTTTTGCTCCAAGTTAAGTTTTCAGAAAATTACTCAAAAACTGTTAGAGATAGCTTAAAGGGGTCACATACTTCAGGTTTTTTGGCTCTTTTGTGTTATTATTTAGCACCACTTCCTTTTCGTAAAAATTTGGATTTTGACAAAACTTTTGTTCTGATCAATTTGAAACTCGTAACAATTCTGATCTCCTGGCTAATTGTACATTGTATATCACAGATATCATATGGTGTGGCTACACATGTGCAATCATCAATTGGAGATGTCCACTTGCACTGGGCAACAGTGCATGGTGACAACATGAAGTTGTTGACAAGATAGGAGATCCGTCAGTGAGCAATGTGTGCAAACCACCAACCATTCCCTGGCCTCAAGATGTCCTGCCATACCTGCCACACTCAGCAATACACGTGGGGAATTTTAATAGCCACCACCCTGTGTGGAAATACAGAACAGCTGATGGAAATGGCGAGGCTCTTACTATCGGGGCAGAGAGTAACCACCTGTTCTTTGTTTCTGACCCAAAGGACCAAGGAAACATTTAGGTCAGCAGCGTGGAGAAAGGAATATAATCCAGATTTATGCTTTGTGACGACTGGCAATATCCATACACCACTAAGAACTACTAGACGTGTATTAACAGATTTCCCTCATAGCCAATGCTGCCCAGTCTTGATTGAAATTGGAATCAATATCCCACCAATAACAACCATACAAAGGCCAAGGTGGAATTTCAGAAAAGCAAAGTGGGATATCTACGTGGAAAAATTGGGTAAGTGCTTGGGATGGATTCACCCAACAGTGAGTAATTGTGACAGACTCATAGGTGCAGTTAAAAGTGCAGCAAAAGCTGCTGTTCCAAGGGGGTTCCATAAACAATATGTGCCAGGATGGTACAAAGAGTGCGAAAATAAGTATCAGAGATTCCTTGAGACTGGAGACCCTGAGATTGCAGACAACCTGCTACACAGCCTAGACAACGCACGGCGAGAGAAGTGGATTGAAACCGTTGAGTCGCTTGATTTCAAGACATCTGGTAGACAGGCCTGGTCTCTCATCTGAAAACTAGGTGGAGCTAACAAACTACATCATAACTCATCAGATATTTCTGCAAATAGGATTTCAGCTCACATACAGGCAACATCTAGAGCGCCAAAGGAAAAATTATTGGTATATCTGAACACTTCTTAAATAAGGAGATAATTCAGAGGCTTCCTTTACCAGGATACAGGTTGGCTGGTAGCTTTTCGAGGAGCTCTTTGCGGTGTGGGGGAGTAGCCATGTATGTGAAAAACGGCATCCCATTTGAGTCAATTGATGTTTCAAAGTACTGCACTGAAAAGGTGTTTGAATGTTGTGCAGGTGTGCTTAAATTTAACGGAGCTAAACTTCTAACTGTTGTTATTTATAGATCCCCAGACTCCGATTTCACAACATTTTTGTTAAAGCTAGAGGAGGTTCTTGGTTCACTTTATAGGAAATACAAAAAGTTAGTTATATGTGGTGACTTCAATATTAATTGTATAAGTGATTGTGCAAGGAAGAGGATGCTGGTAGACCTCTTTAATTCATATAATCTTATGCAAACCGTATTCTTTCCAACGAGAGTGCAAGGGAACAGTAGAACAACCATAGACAACATTTTTGTTCATTCCTCATTACTAGAAGGGCATTCTGTTAGCAAAAAGGTGAATCGCCTTTCAGATCATGATGCACAAATTTTAACTTTAAATGATTTTTGTGCTGCAACACGTGTTAAATATAGTCATCAGCTGTTCAGGAAAGCTGATCCAGTTGCTGTAGAGACCTTTGTAAACCTTATAAAGGAACAAGAGTGGCAAGATGTTTATAGCGCTGATACAGTAGACGATAAATATAATGCTTTTCTCAAGACTTTTCTCCTGCTCTTTGAAAGTTGCTTTCCGTTAGAACGTTTAAAACAGGATACTAGCACAAACAGGCAGCCTGGGTGGCTGACTAGAGGGATAAGAATATCTTGTAGAACAAAGTGGCAGTTATATCAAAACGTTAGAAACAGTCAAAATCTAAATGCAGCAGCCCATTACAAACAGTATTGTAAGGTGCTTAAAAATGTTATTAGGAAGGCAAAAAGTATGTGGTATGCAGATAGAATAGCTAAGTCTCAGGATAAAATTAAAAACACATGGTCAGTCGTAAAGGAAGTTGCTGGTCTGCAGAGACAGGTCGAGGGTATAGAATCAGTGCGTAGTGGGAATGTGCGTGTTACTGATAAGTCGCATATATGTACAGTATTTAATAATCACTTTCTGAATATAGCAGGTGAACTAAATAGAAACCTAGTCCCAACAGGGAATCATATAGCGCTCTTAGAAAAAAGTGTTCCGAGACTGTTACCTGAAATGCTCCTCCATGATACTGACAAGAGGGAGATTGAGTTAATAATTAAATCACTAAAGACCAAGAACTCTCATGGATATGACGGGGTATCTAGCAGAATACTGAAGTATTGTTCTATGTATGTTAGCCCAGTTCTCAGCCATATCTGTAACTTTTCCTTTAGGAGTGGTCGGTTTCCTGACCGATTAAAGTACTCGGTAGTGAAGCCACTTTATAAAAAGGGAGGCATTGATAATGTTGACAATTTTAGACTTATTTCTATGCCATCAGTGTTTGCTAAAGTTATCGAGAAGGTTGTATATACAAGGTTACTGGAGCATTTAAATTCACATAATTTGGTGTCAAATGTTCAGTTTGGTTTTGGAAATGGCTTAACAACTGAAAATGCTATATTCTCTTTTCTCTGTGAGGTTTTGGACGGATTAAATAAAAGGTTGCGAACGCTAGGTGTTTTCTTTGATTTAACGAAGACTTTTGACTGTGTTGACCACAAAATATTACTGCAGAAGTTGGACCATTATGGAGTAAGGGGAGTAGCTTACAAGTGGTTCGCCTCTTACTTTAAGAACAGAAAGCAGAGGGTAATTCTCCGCAATATTGAGAGTGGTAGTGGTGTTCAGTCCCAGTGGGGCACTGTTAAGTGGGGCGTTCCCCAAGGGTCGGTGCTGGGGCCACTGCTGTTTCTTATTTATATAAATGATATGCCGTCTAGTATTACAGGTGATTCAAAAATATTTCTGTTTGCTGATGACACCAGCTTGATAGTGAAGGATCTTGTGTGTAATATTGAAACAGTAATAAATAATGTAGTTCATGAAATAAGTTCGTGGCTTGTGGAAAATAATTTGATGCTAAATCACAGTAAGACTCAGTTTTTACAGTTTCTAACTCACAATTCAACAAGAACCGATATTTTGATCAGACAGGATAGGCATATTATAAGCGAGACGGAACAGTTCAAGTTCCTAGGCGTTCGGATAGATAGTAAGCTGTTGTGGAAAGCCCATGTCCAGGATCTTGTTCAGAAGCTAAATGCTGCTTTGTTTACCATTAGAACAGTATCTGAAATAAGTGACACTTCAACACGAAAAGTAGTCTACTTCGCATATTTTCATACGCTTATGTCGTATGGTATTATTTTTTGGGGTAAGTCTTCTGGTTCAAAAAGGGTATTTTTGGCTCAAAAACGGGCTGTTCAAGCTGTATGTGGTGTAAGTTCGAGAACATCTTGTCGACCCCTATTCAAAAATCTGGGAATTCTGACATTGCCCTCACAGTATATATTTTCTTTAATGTCGTTTGTTGTTAGCAATATTAGCCTATTCCCAAGAGTTAGCAGCTTTCACTCAGTTAATACTAGGCAGAAATCAAATCTGCATGTAGAATGCACTTCCTTGACTCTTGTGCAGAAAGGAGTGCAGTATTCTGCTGCATCCATTTTCAATAAGCTACCACAAGAATTCAAAAATCTTAGCAGCAGCCCAAACTCTTTTAAGTCTAAACTGAAGAGTTTCCTCATGGCTCACTCCTTCTATTCTGTCGAGGAGCTCCTGGAAGAGCTAAAAAATTAAGCAAATTCCAGTGTTACATTGTTGATTTTCTTCATTTAAACTTACGACTTGTCACCTGAATATGTTTTTTTATATTTCATTTTATCTGTTTCTAATATCGTGTTATAATTTCATCTATTGACTCGTTCCATGACCATGGAGACTTCTCCTTATTTGGTCCCACGGAACAGTAAATAAATAAATAAATAAAAATAAAAAAGAAACGTACAAGAATAATACAGCGTGAACTTAGTGTTCTTAAGAAAAACAGCACACCTTTGGACCAGTATTCCTCGAAATTAACCACCAGTGAAGTCAGAGAAGTGCTGAAGAGTGTCAAGGTGCGGAAGGCACATCGATTGGATGGAATACGTCCAGAATTCCTTCTTCACTGGGGGGAATATTCCAAAAAATGGCTTGCAGAGCTTTACTCAAATATATGGCAACAGGGAACACACCACAGAAAATGAAGAACTCAAAGATCATTGCACTGCTTAAACCAGGAAAACCAGGTGATCAGCCAAAGAATTATAGGCCAATCGCATTGCTAAGTGTCGTATACAAGCTGCTCGAGAGACTCCTATATAACAGACTGAGCCCAAAAATACTAGAATCAATTCCAGATTAACAATCAGGATTTCGACCTAATAGAACCTGCACTGATCGAGTACTTTCCCTGACAGCACATATAGAGGCAGGCCACCAGAGAAAGCAAGGCCTGGTGTACAGACTAATACAAATAATCCCATGCAGCAATATCATCAGACTTGTCGATATCATGGTTGCCGGGAGAGCTTTTCAAATGATTACTGGAGAACAAATGAGCTCTACCAAAATTCTCAACAGCAGGCTCAGTCCTTTCTCCATTGTTCTCCAATCTTTATACTTCTGATATCCCAAACACACAATCTAGGAAGTTTGGCTAGGCAGACGATTGGGTATAGCCGCGCAACATGAATCATTCGAGGCTACTGAAGACACCTTGTGCTCCGATTTGAAGCTGCTGAGTGGTTATTTTTGCAAATGGAGACTGCAGCTGTATCTGACTAAGACCGAAGTATCATGCTTCCACCTTTGCACCTCAGCAAGAAGAGAGCTTAATGTCATCTTTGAAGGGAAACACCTTAGCCATAACAACTACCCCAAATACACTCCTGGAAATTGAAATAAGAACACCGTGAATTCATTGTCCCAGGAAGGGGAAACTTTATTGACACATTCCTGGGGTCAGACACATCACATGATCACACTGACAGAACCACAGGCACATAGACACAGGCAACAGAGCATGCACAATGTCGGCACTAGTACAGTGTATATCCACCTTTCGCAGCAATGCAGGCTGCTATTCTCCCATGGAGACGATCGTAGAGATGCTGGATGTAGTCCTGTGGAATGGCTTGCCATGCCATTTCCACCTGGCGCCTCAGTTGGACCAGCATTCGTGCTGGACGTGCAGACCGCGTGAGACGACGCTTCATCCAGTCCCAAACATGCCCAATGGGGGACAGATCCGGAGATCTTGCTGGCCAGGGTAGTTGACTTACACCTTCTAGAGCACGTTGGGTGGCACGGGATACATGCGGACGTGCATTGTCCTGTTGGAACAGCAAGTTCCCTTGCCGGTCTAGGAATGGTAGAACGATGGGTTCGATGACGGTTTGGATGTACCGTGCACTATTCAGTGTCCCCTCGACGATCACCAGTGGTGTACGGCCAGTGTAGGAGATCGCTCCCCACACCATGATGCCGGGTGTTGGCCCTGTGTGCCTCGGTCGTATGCAGTCCTGATTGTGGCGCTCACCTACACGGCGCCAAACACGCATACGACCATCATTGGCACCAAGGCAGAAGCGACTCTCATCGCTGAAGACGAGACGTCTCCATTCGTCCCTCCATTCACGCCTGTCGCGACACCACTGGAGGCGGGCTGCACGATGTTGGGGCGTGAGCGGAAGACGGCCTAACGGTGTGCGGGACCGTAGCCCAGCTTCATGGAGACAGTTGCGAATGGTCCTCGCCGATACCCCGGGAGCAACAGTGTCCCTAATTTTCTGGGAAGTGGCGGTGCGGTCCCCTACGGCACTGCGTAGGATCCTACGGTCTTGGCGTGCATCCGTGCATCCGTGCGTCGCTGCGGTCCGGTCCCAGGTCAACGGGCACGTGCACCTTCCGCCAACCACTGGTGACAACATCGATGTACTGTGGAGACCTCACGCCCCACGTGTTGAGCAATTCGGCGGTACGTCCACCCGGCCTCCCGCATGCCCACTATACGCCCTCGCTCAAAGTCCGTCAACTGCACATACGGTTCACGTCCACGCTGTCGCGGCATGCTACCAGTGTTAAAGACTACGATGGAGCTCCGTATGCCACGGCAAACTGGCTGACACTGACGGCGGCGGTGCACAAATGCTGCGCAGCTAGCGCCATTCGACGGCCAACACCGCGGTTCCTGGTGTGTCCGCTGTGCCGTGCGTGTGATCATTGCTTGTACAGCCCTCTCGCAGTGTCCGGAGCAAGTATGGTGGGTCTGACACACCGGTGTCAATGTGTTCTTTTTTCCATTTCCAGGAGTGTACGTAGGAGTCATTTTGGACAGGATGCTCTCTTACAAGGAGCATCCAACAAAGACTGCAGATAAAATGAGGACAAGATACATCATCATCTATAAACTGTGCGGCACTACCTGGGACTCCACAGCAAGCACACTCAGCACATCAGCAGTTGGGCTTGTCTACTTGGTGGCAGAATACTGCGCTCATGTGTGGATTAACAGCCCGCATAGAAGCAGGATTGATGTGATAATAAATGACACCATGCACACTATCAGTGGCACAATAAAATCTATGCCCACTGTATGGCTGTCAACCCTGCGTCACATATCACCCCCGAGATATGTGACGGAAAAACGCTCTTCGCAGTGAGTTCAGCAAGATAACTAATAACCCACAGCTGCTCATACACAGTGACATAGCTGACTTGGAGCGCAGAAGACTTAAATCAAGATTACCAGTATTACTCTCTGCCAGAGAGATGACAAACTCCAACTCTGATGTAGACAATCTGTGGAAACAACACTGCCCACCAAAATGCCAAAGTTGCATTCTGGTTGAGAAACTGCCTGGCTTCAACTAGTCACGCAAAGTGTGGACAACTCATACGTACTGGCCACGGACGATGTCCTGAAGCCCTCTGCAAATGGGGAATGATACCAACACCAAATTGCAACTGCGGCCCTGAAAAACAAACAGTCTGACACATAATGGAAGAAAGCTTGGTTGGAGCCTACAAGGGAACCTTAAATGATTTCCTCACTGCAACAGAAGAGGCAATAGATTACATTAAATGTCTTGATGTCAGTCTTTAATTAACATATGTGCAACATGTATAAAGGTTGTGATGTATGCCATACGATAAATAACAGTTAACTTTGTCATACATTTGGACATTCTGACCAGTTTTTGGCTTTCTAGCTTTATTATTTAACGCCACTTATTTTTTTCTCAAAGCGATGTATTTAGGAAAAGATATTCATCTGATTACTATGAGATTGGACAATTTGAACATTAATAAACTGAAGCATATGTTGACAAAGTTTGGAGAAGCTTCTTTAATTTTTATTTTCATCCCTAGATTACAGTGCAATACTTGTATGCTATGCACAGACATGTTATGGTGACGTGGCACCAGTAGCAGTGAACTGGGGTAAGTCCTGGCTCACGCACTTGCCTTCAAATGATACAGCATTTGTTTCGCCACAAGGTGGACTGTTGACAGTGCTAGCTGTCCATTGTGAGATGCGCGACCTAGGTCATAACAGACCCATCATACAGTGGCTACCTTTTATTTTGGCCACCAGCAGTGCAGTCCATCATGCAATCATCAGCCACCATTATAGGTGGAACTTCAGCTGTCAGATGTGGGGATTCCTATCAGGAACATGAGAGAAATCTCCTTACAGCATACAGGCTGTACAGGGTAGTGGCCTTTCCATCAAGCTGTCAGCAATTTATTGCAATATATTTCTGAGGTGTGAGAGGAGGAGTGGTAACTTCAGACATTTAAACATCAACTAGTAGCAGTCAGTAACAATGTAACACATTGGTTCAGAACTGTTTTGTTAATGGGGAATGCAGCATACAGAATTGGTTTCATAAACTGATGACTTTTATTTCATCAAAGCTGAATGCTTTCTTGTGTGACTGTCCTAGGGGAACAAGATAGAAGCAGGTAGGAAACAGCCCAAGATTGTCGCAGTGAGAGCTTCATACTCAAACCTATGGAGAGTAAGTGGTCATTAACATTACCTATAACTATAACCATACCCTTTCAGTGGGACCATTATGTTTCGAATGTGACTTGTTGCTAGAGGGTTTTTTTTCTCTCTCTTTTCTTCTTCCTCTTTTTTTTCCCAGGATTAATAGTCATGTAAAATCCAGTAGAATCTATGAGTAGTTTTGATTCTTAGCATATAAGTCAGGCTTGAATTCTTCTGTGGAGTCAAGATTGTTATTCAAGCATTGGTATTCTGCCAGTTTCCCATCGTGATATTGTTGAGAATGAGAAGATATTGTTTTGTATGTAAGAACTTGTGTGTCAAAAGTTACCAGTGGGAAGACTGAAATATTTTGATGCAGTGAAAGAAACAGTGATCTCGCCAGGCATAAGTGGGCTTGCCGTGGGGTTGTGGTCCCCTTTTTTGCCTGTGTGCCTTTATGGCCTAGAGCAAATAGGCAAGATAGGCAACCAGACTATATCTTCGGAGGCAGCAGCTGAGAATCATGATATTTGTGGCGATCACACCAGGGGAGGAAAGTGAAAGTAGGTTTAAGTGTGTCTTAATATTTGGATTAAAGAACCAGGTCAGTAGGGGAAGCTGACAGGATCTGGTTGGTATGCCACTGAAGCTTCAACATGGATCAAACATACAAAGTTTTGGTGGATAGAGTGATGAAACACTAACTACCAGAATAATGAAGTCAAATTGCAATGATAGGAAACCTGGGAACCTATTGCAAACCCACTTCATAACCTTTCCTTATGTACAGAACATAGATGGCATTATTCATCTTTAATTTGTGTGGTTGTGCTGAAATGCTAATTACTTGCATCTAAAGGCAAGTAGTTCACTTTTTGGCAATTTTGTGTGTGCTGTATGCTGCCCTCATGTCGTTGCAATTTTAATGGCAAGTAGTATATTGTCTTAAATGGGAAACAGGACATACTTTCTGGTGATAATGGGAAGTTAGTACAGAAATTGATCTTGTGACATTTAAATTCAAATGTGTTGCAAAGAAGTTAGTTCATTGTAGATTTTACTCATTGTATTAGCTGGAGGTTTGTGTGTGTGTGTGTGTGTGTGTGTGTGTGTGTGTGTGTGTGTGTGTGTGTGCGTGTGTGTGTGTATTTCAGCATGGATGTTGATATGACTCGCTATTGAGAGAGATGAGATTCCAATCAATCAACTCCTCTTGTAATGTTATAACACCTTACCTTAAGAAAAGTGAAATTCTTTGTTGCATTCAGTTCCACCTAATGTGTCCTAATTTCTGATAACTAATGTTTTTGTTGTAATACTTATGTAGTGATGTTTTTTATTCCAGATGGACATTTAATCCAGCAGTTCTCACTAAAGTGTCTACATCAGTTCCAAGTTTAGGAACAAATGAAACCCATCAACAGTTCACTGTAGGTGATCTTGTTCAGATTTGTAGTGACCTTGAAAGAATCAAGATATTGCAACGTGGCCATGGAGAATGGGCAGAGGCAATGGCTCCAGTGAGTATCTGTTATTGTACACTGTATGTGGGATTTGGAGGGGGGATTTAAAGGTTTTCCTACTGACGAGGCAAGTGACACAGCAAGCTAAGGAAGATATTGCAGAGTACTTTTCGTGTCTTCATGGAAAACAGTTGCACTGTGCTGTTCATTTTTTTGTTTTGTTGTGTTTATCATTAGAATTTGCAGTTGTTGTGATAATGAACAGTTTATGTGAGAATCAGAAACTTTTTCATAGAAATTGTGGGGGCTCTGCTGTAATCAGCTGTACCAGTGATGACACAGTTTTGTCTGTCTGTCTATAATATTTATGCCAAATTTTTCTAGCCAGTAATGTATTTATGATGATGTGGCAATGCGTGATTGTGTAGATTAGCAGTAGAATGGTGTAAGGAGGAATTTCAAATTTTATGGCACAAGGAGAAATATCAAATGAACCAAAAATTTTTTGTCCATATCAATTTATAATGCTGTATGCCAAGATGGTACTAGCAATGACAAATTTAACTGGTTATTAATACTGAGACAAAGTCAGAAAAGAAAATGAAAATATTATCTGTGCATTGGTTAAATCCTTTAACTCTTTCCGTAAGTTAATTTTCAAAACAGTCCCCAATAATAGAAAAAAACTGAAATCTTGAGAGAATATTTTGGCATTGCTTTTCAACCAGCAATTGACAAAATTGAAGCTAAGAAGTCATTTGTTGAACTGTCATTTTAGAAGAGGAATGAGGAGCAGTCTGTAATATGCTGTGTATAGAATGGGGAAATAACTACTGTAATTTGTTATTATTTATCCGACACTGACCAACTTGCATTAAAGATTAACCACGACACAGAATGTGAAAAGGATAGTCTTGATGCTTATGATGATGATGATAATGAGGATGAAATCCAGACGGGTAGCAACAGAAGATAGAGTTCAGTGTACAAGAAGACAAAGAGAATCCGATTCAATGAAAGGCAATAAGAGGCAAACACAGTTACACCACATTCATGGGATCAATGTATATTATCAACATGCTGTTGTCTCAACAAAAGAAGAAACAGGAAAAGTCTCTTCAAGAATAGTTTCACATAAGGAAAGAGATTGCCAGCCGTGCTGACATTGATAGCAACTTTTTATTCCAGTCTATGATTAATGAGATAGAAGACAACTGTGGCACAAAAAGTCTATTTTATAGTGCTGGAAGTACAAAATGATGAGTTATGAAGTCATTGGCAAAAATAAATAGCACAGGTTACAGCAGTGAAAATTTTAGAAACTCAGTATCATAGATACTAGAGACTCAAGTAACAGAAACACTAAAACTGTAGTTTCAGATCCAAACCATAATTGTTTTGCTGTGACAGAGATGCCTCTGTTGCAGCGAGTTTGTCCATGTCTCATCTGAGTGCATGAAGGAGAATAATAATTAAAAGATGATAAAAAATGCAAATACTGTTACGGGGAGTATTAACAATTGTTAATCTAAAAATGTCCAACAAGTAACCAAGAGGTAAGGCTGCTAATTGACAGTAGCAGTCAATTTATTAACTACAAGAGAGAATGGATGCTTTATGATTGTGGAATATACCTGCAGATGTAGTTTAAACGGGGTTTGGAAAAAACTTCATCTCTCCACAAGGATATCTTACAGTTGCTGCTGAGATCGATTATTTGAAAACTGAAACGGTTGGGGTTTACACTTACTAACACTTTTTATTCCATATTCACTGGATAGACACATGGTGAATAAGTACAGAACTACACAGTCGAAGAGTAGTCTGGGTCCGAGATGGTAATTGTCATCACAAGATCATATGGAACACCATCGAAAACTCTCATTGTCGGCAGAGCACCTGCTTATGTGAGGCAGGTCAGCCATGAGATCCTGACAGGCAATGTGGCAATTGCTTTGAGGGCATGGCTTCTTTCCAGTGTTCGTTTTGTGGTGACAGCTGTGGGTCGCTTCAGAATAGTTGTGATAACTCCATCTTGCTGTCCGAGTTGTTTACATGAGAAACAGGTATTTATATGGTTTGTAGAGACACTTTGCATTTAAAAAAATTGAAATTTTAATAAACAAGAACAAAGATAGTATTATCAAGAGTATTATCAAGACAGAAGGGGGAGTTCATCTCGTATGTATGTTTAAGCAGATAAACCAAATATTAAGAACACAGCAAGTGATGAAACAAGGGAACAAATTGAAGGTTTAGTGACAAAGTACGTTCCAACAAAAATGAAAAAAAACTGTTGATATCTGTGGTATACACCACTTCTAACAAACACCGAACAACGCGCTCCAGTACGCGGCCGCCAAATACATCGCTGGCCGCACTTCTCTGGGCGGCCCGCTGCTTTCATCACTGGCCATCTTCACATGCATGCTCCCTTACGTGGCCGAGAAATACATCGCTGGCCGCACTTCTCCGGGCAGCTCGCGGCTACCATCGCTGGCCGCCTTCGCGCGCGCGCGTTTGTCAGCACACAGCAATTGGCTACGCCAGGAAACATTGCGATTGGTTTTCCCTGGAAAACAGCGACCCCAGCCGACGGCTCCATTAACTAGCAAGCCTTATATAAACCCGGCCGCCACCGCAAATGACAGTTCTCATCGGGAAGTGCAGTACGTCGTGTTCCAGCTGCTTGTGGATGACTCGCCGCACCACTCGAGGTTACCTGGCTGCTCGGCAGAAATCTAGCGACTTCACTTGGAGAGACTGAACATCACTGGATTTGGGAATAATTACGGAACGTGCACCCTACTATGCACATTTGGACATTGGTATAACCAAACTTTAATTATGCACTACTTCTGAGTGTGAGCCTGGGTAGACGCTTGGCTAACATAATTATTAAAAAGTGATTTGTGATTTAATAAACCAGACTGACGAGGTTATTGTGTTATTCCTGGTTATAACAATATCAGAATGAAGATTGTTGTGAAAGTACAACAAACAAAATATAGCATAACCAGAAGTTTAGCATCAGGAGAGAAAGAAGATGTCAGCAACCAAGTCCAGTATCACTTGGTCAAGGAATTTTAGAATCAAGTTCATCAAAATATAGCTTTGAAATTAATGTAGCAAAATGCCATGTCTTGAAGGGAATGGTCAAGTTTCTTGTATGTTTTGCACAGTGTTGGCAAATTTAACCTTCTCCCAAAAAGGTGAAAGACTAAAAACTTTCAAGAATCAAAATTTGTTTCTGTGATACAAAGTTTCATAGGAGTTACAGGATGCTTTAGAAATTTGATATCACAGTCCTCTACAATTGAAAAATCTGTGAGTGATTTACTGAGGAGCAATCAGGAATACAAGTTCAAAGAAGAGTAGTAGCGAACGTTCAAGAAGTTCAAAGGTATCCATTCGTTGGATTTTAAAAAAAAAATCCTCAATGAAAAATACACATAAGCAAACAAAAAAGATTCTGAAGTTGTGTTGCTTCAAAATGTTCCTGATAATCCGTTACACACGGTGTCTTATATGAATATATTTACCCCTCAAGAAGACCGCCTTGCTAGCATCAAATGGTGTTCTAACAAAGCTTTCCAGTGCAGTGGCAATAAAGCAAACATAAATTGGACCAAAATTAAGCTGTCTTTACTGAGTATGAAAGTTAAAACTAATGATACATATGATGTTTACTGAAAAGGTGATAACCATAAGGGTCCCAGGACTACACAACAAGCACCAAATCTATGCTGTCCTGATCAAGTGACTACTCATTATCTGAGTCAGATGACTGTCAGGATGGCCGAATGTTGGTTTCGGATGCGTGTGCTCTCTGGTATGCACATCTGCGGACCAGTTGGTGTTATCAAAGTGACCAAAGGTCAAATGAACACTATGTGACGTTGCCACAGATTAAGCACATAAAACAAACTGTTACATGCTCTATCTCCCCCCCATGAACCATGGACCTTGCCGTTGGTGCGGAGGCTTCCTTGCCTCAGCGATACAGATAGCTGTACCATAGGTGCAACTACAATCGAATCTGTTGAGAGGCCAGACTAATGTGTGGTTACTGAAGAGGGGCCACAGCCTTTTCAATACTTGCAGGGACAACAGTCTGGATGATTGACTGATCTGGCCTTGTAACATTAACCAAAACGGCCTTGCTGTGCTGGTACTGCAAATGACTGAAAGCAAGGGGAAACTACAGCCGTAATTATTGCCAACAGCATGCAACTTTACTGATGGTCAAATGATGTTCGCATCCTCTTAGGTAAAATATTCCAGAGGTAAAATAGTCTCCCATTCAGATCTCCAGGTCGGGACTACTCAAGAGGATGTTGTTATCAGGAGAAAGAAAACTGGTGTTCTACGGATCGGAACGTGGAATGTCAGATCCCTTAATAGGGCAGGCAGGTAGCTTAGAAAATTTAAAAAGTGAAATGGATAGGTTAAAGTTAGATATGGTGGGATTTAGTGAAGTTAGTGGCAGGAGGAACAAGACTTCTGGTCAGGTGAATACAGGATTGTAATTAAAAAATCAAATTGGGGTAATGCAGGAGTAGGTTTAGTAATGAATAAAAAAATAGGAGTGCAGGTAAGCTCCTACGAACAGTATAGTGAATACATTATTGTGGCCAAGATAGACACGAAGCCTACGCCTACCACAGTAGTACAAGTTTATACACCAACTAACTCCGCAAAGAGATTGAAGAAATCTGTGATGAAATAAAAGAAATTATTCAGACATGAAGGGAGACGAAAATTTAATAGTCGTGGGGGACTGGAATTTGATAGTGGGTAAAGGAAGAATAGGAAAAGTAGTAGGTGAATTTGGAATGGGGATAAGAAATGAAAGAGGAAGCTGCGTGGTAGAATTTTCCACAGAGCATAACTTAATCATAGCTAACACTTGGTTTAAGAATCATGAAAGAAGGTTGTATGCATGGAAGAGGCCTGGAGTCACTGGGAGGTTTCAGATAGATTAATGGTAGGAGACAGATGTCAACTCCGACCACAATCTATTTGTTATGAACTGTAGATTAAAACTGAAGAAACCGCAAAAAGGTGGGAATTTAAGGAGATGGGATGTGGATAAACTGAAAGAGCCAGAAGTTGTAGAGTGTTTCCGAGAGAGAGCATTAGGGACTGATTGACGAAAATGGGGGAAAGAAGTACAGTAGAAGAAGGAATGGGTAGCTTTGAGTAGTGAAGGCAGCGGAGGATCATGTAAGTAAAAAGATGAGGGCAAATAGAAGAGATATAAAAATACAAACGCCTCAAAAATGAGATCGACAGAAAATGCAAAATGGCTAAGCAGGGATGGCTAGAGGACAAATGTAAGGATGTAAAGGCATATATCACTTGGGGTAAGATAGATACTGCCTACAGGAACATTAAAAAGACCTTTGGAGAAAAGAGAACCACTTGTATGAATATCAAGAGCTCAGATGGAAAACCAGTTCTAAGTAAAGAAGCTAAAGCAGAAAGGTGGAAGGAGTATATAGAGGGTCTACACAAGAGCAATGTACTTGAGGAGAATATTATGGAGATGCAAGAGGATGTGGATGAAGATGAATTGGGGGATATGATACTGTGTAAAGAGTTTGACAGAGCCCTGAAAGACCCCAGAGTACACAACATTCCAAGAACTACTGACAGCCTTGGGAGAGCCAGCCCTGATAGAACTCTACCATCTGGTGAGCAAGACGTATGAGACAGGTGAAATACCCTCAGTCTTCAAGAAGAATATAATAATTCCAATCCCAAAGAAAGCAGATGTTGACAAATGTGAAAATTACTGAACTATCAGTTCAGTAAGTCACTGCAGCAAAATACTAACAAGAATTCTTTATAGATAAATGGAAAACCTGGTAGAAGCCAACCTCTGGGAAGATCAGTTTGGATTCCATAAAATTGTTGGAACACGTGAGGTAATACTGACTCTATGACTCATCTTAGAAGATAGTTTAAGGAAAGGCAAACCTATGTTTCTAGCATTTGTAGACTTAGAGAAAGCTTTTGACAATGTTGACTAGAATACTCTCTTTCAATTCTGAAGGTGACAGGAGTCAAATACAGGGAGCGTAAGGCTATTAACAATATGTGCAGAAACCAGATGGCAGTTATTAGAGTGGAGGGGCCATGAAAGGGAAGCAGTGTTGGGAAGGGAGTGAGGCAGGGTTGTAGCCTATCACTGATGTTATTCAATCTGTATAATGAGCAAGCAGTAAAGGAAACAAAAGGAAAAAAAAAATGGAGTTGGAATTAAAATCCATGGAGAAGAAGTAAAAACTTTGAGGTTTTCCAATGACATTGTAATTCTGTCAGAGATGGCTGAGGACGTGGAAGAGCAGCTGAATGGAATGGTCAATGTCTTGAAAGGAGGATATAAGATGAACATCAACAGAAGCAAAAGAGGATAATGGAATGTAGTCAAATTAAATCCAGTGATGCTGAGGGAATTAGATTTGGAAATGAGACATTTAAAGTAGTAGATGAGTTTTGATATTTGGGGAGCAATATAATTGATGATGGTCGAAGTAGAGAGGATGTAAAATGTACACTGGCAATTGCAAGGAAAGTATTTTTGAAGAAGAGAAATTTGTTAATATCAAGTATAGATTTAAGTGTCAGGAAGTCTTTTCTGAAAGTATTTGTATGGATTGTAGCCATGTATGGAAGTGCAACATGGCTGATAAATGATTGAGACAATAAGAGAACTGAAGCTTTCGCAAAGTGGTGTTACAGAAGAATACTGAAGATTAGATTGGTAGATCATGAAACTAATGAGGAGGTACTGAAGAATAGAATTGTGGAGAAGAGGAATTTGTGGCACAACTTGACTAGTAGAAGAAATCGGTTGGTAGGACATGTTCTGAGACATCAAGGGATTACCAATTTAGTATTGGAGGGAAGCGTGGAGGGTAAAACTTGTAGAGGGAGCCAAAGAGAGGAATACAGTAAGCAGATTCAGAAGGATGTAGGTTGCACTAGTTACTTGGAGATGAAGAGCCTTGCACAGGATATAGTAGCATGGAGAGTTGCATCAAACCAGTCTCTGGTCTGAATACGACAACAACTACAACAACATACTCTATGGCAAATGCCCCATATAGCTTATGCCACATAAATGAGCTGATGCTACTGATTAGCAACTGGGATGTTTCAGGATGCATCACTACCCATGACACAATTAGAGGCTTTTTTATACACTTTATTTAATAATATCAGTACATTATTTATTGGTATACAAAGTCTTGTTACCTTCAAAATGGAACTTCATATTAGTGCTACATTATCTTCTAAACACAGGAACAGTGTCTTCTTTAGACAATTTACACATGCAGCAAGTAAATTTGTGTTGCAACTTCAGAGTGTGTAACCTTAAATGTGGTGTTCAAACCTCTCTTCAGGTCCATGAGATATTACCTTTTTTAGTCTGATTTGGATGGAGGATTTTTCATTATGTAACAGAGGGAATGATCAAAAATATCTATAGACGTATTGGAAAATTTGTATCTACACAATAAAAAAGTTTCCTGAATAATGCAATCCCCCACAGCAGTAATATAACATTTTGCCATTGTTAACATGTTCTTTATATGCTTAGTTATTAATGTCAATATTTTTTTAAGGTTGCATAGAGATGCAAGTGTGAATCTATGCATTTTGTCACCTTATAAGTTAATTCCCTTTTACTGGTGATTAACCCTCTAGATCACACTGATTTCTGGTTGCTGCATTTTATCAGCACAGTCAATTTCTTGGTGATCAAAATCTTTATTTTCATTTCGATTTCCTGTACCTCATTGCTTGATGATTTCATCATTGATTACTTACATTCACTGCTGATCTATAAATTTGACTCTTCAGCAAGACGATATTTGTTGTTATTGTAGCAGAATATGGTAATTTCTTTCTGTGTTAATTCTTGAAGATTTTTCTAATTTTTTTAGCAGCTGTTGTGCTCCAATAAGAGTTTGTGAATATGTTTCAGACTCTGGGGAAAATTGGTAGAGTGCAGCAGATATATCATGACAATGATCTGAAAGTTGAAGTTTGTGGCACCTCATGGACATATAATCCAGTTGCTGTCACAAAAGTGGCATCTTCAGATGGCAGTATTCCAGGAACATCTAGTGGAGGTATGGTAATAAAGTTATTATCTTTTATTCTGCATTTCTCCTAAGAGTCATTTTCTCTATTTGGCAGATATTTGCAATTTTTTTCTTTGTGTTGTTGGAGCCAGCCTAAACAAATATGTTCA
The DNA here is from genome assembly GCF_021461395.2 of Schistocerca americana. Lineage (NCBI taxonomy): Eukaryota > Metazoa > Arthropoda > Insecta > Orthoptera > Acrididae > Schistocerca > Schistocerca americana. Next base: position 156,760,696 of record NC_060123.1, read on the forward strand.
AATGGGGACAGCAAAACACACAGAATTGCAATTTCTCCAGCAGTGACGGAATAGCACTGCTGTACAGGAGTGGCAGACAGACATCATAGCATTGGCTGGCACATGAGATGGGACTAATCATATCAAGAAGATGTGATGAATGTTTGAGGTTACTAGATTACTTTTTTTTTCTTTTTTTAACCCCAAAACATAGTAAAATATAGTTGTTATCATAATGTTAGTGGCATGGAAAATGAAACACTAAGGCTATTCTGTAAAGTGGTAATGTCCAGGGGTGTATGAGTTCCGCGACTTGATTAGTCTCTAATACACTCATTAAGAACAGTGAATATGAAAAGATCTTTAAACATTTGTTTACCACATCATACTTGTCTCACTTGTTCCTTCTTGTGCTGGCCAGCCCTCTGCTGTCTCTCTGCTGCTGTCATGTAATGCTATTACATAGGTGTTGTTGGTCTACTAGGTACTTTCCATGTATAACAGTCCATGCTAATACAGTTTGTTAAACAGAGTATCACACTACATCATTCTATCAAATGGACACACAAAATTCTCCTTTAAAAATTGTTTGGAACAAAACACAAACTAATATTTTCTGTTGACTTGGTGACACAGGAAACACATGATGAACGGTATTTGTTTACATGGACTCTGTGTACATGTTGCGAAAAAAAAATAGCAGAACACCAGAGATAATGTGCTTGGTGACTCTTTGGCAAGACACCAGGTAAACCGACAAGAGTTGTTGTTGTGGATCAATACATTAAATTTATGGCCTTCCAAACCAAGGAAGAAAAGAAAGTATTTTTCTGAAGTTTATCAAATATCTTAAAATTATTTCAGTTGGCTTTGGTCAATTTGATACCAAAGCATTCTCTTTCATATCTGTGTCCTGCACAAGATGGGCATTTGAATTATTCTCTAGGAAGCATAATTTCTTGCTGCGACATTTGGGTTAAATGACCTTTTATGTTCCAGAGAGGCTGAGTGCACTGCTTAAAAAGTTATTTGAAACACATGTTTCTGGAGATGTGACAGAAGAGCTTGTCAAAACAGCAGCAAATGGAGATGCACAGAAGTGTGAAGATTCCCTTAAGAGACCTGATGCAGATGTAAACGGTGTATTTGGAGGTCATACAGCTCTGCAGGCTGCAAGCCAGAATGGCCATTTAGAAGTAATCAAAATCTTGCTACGACATAAGGCTGATGTGGAAATAGAGGTTAATATGTATTATGTGTGTCAAATTGAATGCTTACTAGTGCTCAGTGTTTAGTTAACAACTTACAGTATGCTGGAAACATATTTACGTAGACTTTGATGTTGCTTTATAGGATAAAGATGGTGACAGAGCAGTACATCATGCAGCTTTTGGCGACGAACCAGGTGTAATGGAACTCCTTGCTCATGCTGGTGCAGATTTGAATGCTCGAAATAAGAGACGCCAGACTGCTCTACATATTGCTGTGAACAAAGGTCATGTTGGAGTAGTAAAAACACTTCTAGAGCTCGGATGTCATCCCAGCTTACAGGTATTTCTGAATATTCTGCTTCTGGTATTGATTATTGAAAATAGTTTACTGTATTTATCTGACTATGGAAAGATTTTGCTCAAATCCATAATTCAAAAAATACAGGGTGGTTTTACATTTACAGATAAAGCTTTGGTAGTTGAGGTCACACGCAGATTTAATTTGACGATTTCAGAAGGTTGGGAGGGGTACTAGGTTTGCCAAGCACTAGGATGAATGTTGCGAGAGAAGTGGTGGATAGCCAGCAAATTTCGTTGTATTACCTACAATGGAAATGCATCCCCCACACCCTGCTTTTTGTGAACATTTACTGCGCTTAAACTGCAGCTTGCTAGAAGCTAATTATAATTGGAATTGAACTGAATTTACAACAGAAAAATACTCAACAATAGTACACATTTCTACAGGAGACAAATTAATACTATCATAAACATGTTCAAACAGAATACATAAGATGCTAGACGAAAAATGAAATACAAGGTACAACAACAGCACTATGGCTGCTATTGCTCAACAGTGATGTTGATTGTCAAGTTTGGCAAAAATAAGGACACACACTGTTAGCGAGAAGTGTTCGAATTTTTGCCAATTCAGTACAAGGGAACTGAAAAGACAACACATTGTTGATAAATGCGGATATACGTAGGTTGGAACTTAAATAGTGGCAACTATTTATTCACAACCAATTCAAAAGAGTTACATGTTTGCACCTGTTACTGTCCTTCAAAGTAGTCGCCAGTGTTGTGTAGAACCCATTAACAGCTATGTGGAAGGCGTAGTATACCGTTAGCAGAGTCTGTTCTGTTGATGGTGCAAATGGAGCAGTCTACTGGCTGTGGAATCTCTGGAACAGTTCTGAAGCGAATGCCATGAATTGGTTCCTTCATCTTTAGAATCAAATGAAAGTCACAAGGACTTAAGTCCATGGAGTATGGTGGATGGTACAGTACTTCCCAGTCCCATCGACCGAACAGAGCAGCCACAGCTTGCGTTGTTTGCGCCCGTACATATTCGTGCAAAATAATGGGTGGGCTGCGCGGAAAGTGTCGCCACTTCTTTTGCAAAGCTGGTCACAGGTGATGCTCCAAAAACGACCAGAACTGTTCCAATGATTCGACTGGAAGTATACCGCTCCATTCGCACCATCAACAAAACAGGCTCTGCTAACGGTATACTACGTCTTCCACATCACTGGCAACGGCTCTACACAACACTGGTGACTACTTTGAAGGACAGTAACAGGTGCAAACATGTAACTCTTTTGTATTGGTTGTGAATAAATAGTTGTCACTATTTATGTTCCAACCCTCGTACAAGTTCATGGTTGGTTCGCGCAAACAGTACAACAATTATATTAAGTTATTGGTAATTCATGAAGCAGAAGGCACAGACAACTGCAGAGTAAGAAGAAAATTTTAAGTCACAGAAGTGAATGTTCTTAGGGGGGCATCATATGAAGAATATATGAAGGAACACCTGTTCCACATGACAGACTTCCAGGGGACTAAAGCAGGAAGTGTTTCATGAATTGTAGCAGCAGATTGTTTAGTTCATGTGAGAGAAGCATGATGAAAGCTTACATTAGTCATTCAAGAAACTACAGTCTGAGATAAGCTTCATTTCTTGCTCACAATATGCCGGAAAAAGCTACAGAATGCAACTCACTTGCAGCAAGCCTTGTAGCTGCAACAAGGTGCAGTCATCATACAGAAGGTAGCGTCAGTGCTCTCACCCACATGGTAGGCATCTCATCAACACATGACATCACACATTCTTTCATTCATTCATTGTGTTCTGTAGAGCCTACCACGAAGGAGAAACTTCAAGGATGTAGAACAAGTCAATGTATATATTTCCACTAGACAAAAACATCAGAAAAACCTAATGTGTATACTACACCAACAATAAACTATTAATGTAATGCTTAGTGTTAGTCATGCTTGTTGTTGTTGTTGTTGTGGTCTTCAGTCCAGAGACTGGTTTGATGCAGCTCCCCATGCTACTCTATCCTGTGCAAGCCTCATCATCTCCCAGTACCTACTGCAACCTACATCCTTCTGAATCTGTTTAGTGTATTCATCTCTTGGTCTCCCTCTAAGATTTTTACCATCAGTGCTGCCCTCCAATGCTAAATTGGTAATCCCTTGATGCCTCAGAACATGTCGTACCAACCGATCCCTTCTTCTAGTCAAGTTGTGCCACAAGCTCCTCTTCTCCCCAATTCTGTTCAATACCTCCTCATTAGTTATGTGGTCTACCCATCTAGTCTTCAGCATTCTTTTGTAACACCACATTTCAAAGGCTTCTATTCTCTTCTTGTCCAAACTATTTATCGTCCATGTTTCACTTCCACTGGCTACACTCCACAGAAATACTTTCAGAAAAGACTTCCTGACATTTAAATCTATACTTGATGTTAACAAATTTCTCTTCTTCAGCAATGCTTTCCTTGCCATTGCCAGCCTACATTTTATTTCATCTCTACTTCGACCACCATCAGTTAGTTTGCTCCCCTAATAGCAAAATTCATTTACTGCTTTAAGTGTCTCATTTCCTAATCTAATTACCTCAGCATCACCTGATTTGATTCGAGTACATTCCATTATCCTCGTTTTGCTTTTGTTGATGTTCATCTTATATCCTCCTTTCAAGACACTGTCCATTCCGTTCAACTGCTCTTCCAAGTCCTTTGCTATCTCTGACAGTATTACAATGTCATCGGCGAACCTCAAAGGTTTTATTTCTTCTCCATGGATTTTAATACCTACTCCGAATTTTTCTTTCGTTTCCTTTACTGCTTGCTCAATATACAGATTGAATAACATCGGGGATAGGCTACAACCCTGTCACACTCCCTTTCCAACCACTGCTTCCCTTTCATGCCCCTCGACTCTTATAACTGCCATCTAGTTTCTGTACAAATTGTAAATAGCCTTTCGCTCCCTGTATTTTACCCCTGCCACCTTCAGAATTTGAAAGAGAGTATTCCAGCCAACATTTTCAAAAGCTTTCTCTAAGTCTACAAATACTAGAAACATAGGTTTGCCTTTTCTTAATCTATCTTCAACGGTAAGTCGTAGGGTCAGTATTGCCTCGTGTGTTCCAATATTTCTACGGAATCCAAACTGATCTTCCCCAACGTCGACTACTACCAGTTTTTGCATTCGTCTGTAAAGAATTTATGTTAGTATTTTGCAGCCGTGACGTATTGAACTGATATTTCGGTAATTTTCACATCTGTCTACACCTGCCTTTTTTGGGATTGGAATTATTATATTCTTCTTGAAGTCTGAGGATATTTTGCCTGTCTCATACATCTTGCTAACCAGATGGTAGAGTTTTGTCAGGGCTGGCTCTCCCAAGGCTATCAGTAGTTCTAATGGAATGTTTATCATATCTCCCATTTCATCATCATATACATGCTCTTCCATTTCCATAATATTGTCCTCAAGTACACCGCCCTTGTATAGACCCTTTATATACCGTATTTACTCGAATCTAAGCCGCACTCAAATCTAAGCCGCACCTGAAAAATGAGACTCGAAATCAAGGGAAAAAAAAATTTCCCGAATCTAAGCCGCACCTGAAATTTGAGACTCGAAATTCAAGGGGAGAGAGAAGTTTTTGGCCGCACCTCGAAACCGAAACAAAGTTGGTACATTGTAATATGAGACACAATTTAGGTTGAATGAATGACGATACAGCTACAGTAGTTTGGTTCGAGTCATAAGCTTAGCAGTTAAACTTTACCAGGTAGCCATTGCTATGTGTCAGGCGCTCCGTCCGTGTTTATGCGGGTACCCTTCGTTTTTCACGTGCTTCGTCTGGTTTGAATTGACTGCTTATTTTTCTTTGATCTGATATGTGCCGTTCTCTTTGTTATAGGTGTTGACGTCACTCTAAGCTGAAGATGCATTACTGTACTGTGTCATGCATTGTTTGTCGCATTCTGATAACGAGTGTTTACGGCCTATCGCCGCTCGCGGCATGGCTTGCTTTTGTGCGTGCTACCACTGCTTACAATTAAAGAGTGGAATCGCCTCATTAGCGAAACAATGGCACGAGACTGCTATTTGTTGTTACTTACACTGCTGCTTTCTTTGATAATGATCAACAAGAACCAAATATTAGACTGCGTATGATAGAAGATGTTCTGAACGAGAGTTTAGAGAAAATTTTTCTCCGTTTGAAAATCTTTGCAGACGCCTCTTTAGTACATTATATTCTGCACAGAAATTAGAGTCGTCTTAGATTTAAAAATCTAGTCAATTGCCGTGCTTCATTTCTGACTGTATCACTATTACGCATAAGAATAATACGAATATAAACATGACATGATATGTATATTCTTCCGCGTTTGCTGTTGTCTCACTCTAGTTTTGTAGTTTATTAGGCAGAAAGGATTTAAATGAGATAGCAGCAAACACGAAAGAATACATAGCAAAATGTTTATATTCGTATTATTCTTATGGTGAAGCGAATACTGCATGTGATTCACAATTCATAAAAGTTCCTATTAGCAACCATCTCTGCTCACAGGTAGGAAAAAATTCAGAACGTAGAGTTGGCCGTATTGACAAACATCCCTGAACAGTCTCGCCAATCGGATTTTCGTAGTACATTGAAACGCTGCAACATTCGAAGATGAACAATACGGAATTTGTATCTACTTCGATGGATAATGTATGAAAACGCAGTGGTCGAAACTCGGGGCGGAGGAAAAAAAGCTCGTCTTCCACCTTTTTTTATTTATTTATTTATTTATTTACTGACGCAGAGGTTTTGGCGCCAGTATTTATCTTTGTGCCTGCAAAGCATGCCTGTGTAGCGCTACATAGGAGGATGCTAAGTTCACCCAACCTGGATATGATGTGACGTCATTATGACGTATATACGCTTTAGTCGATTAACACACCTATCGACTTTTTTACGAACGTTCGAGATTCTAAACTGTCGTCAGCTAGTGGTTTGTTTTGACACGTGCGATTCTGAAAACAGCTCAGTGTGGCAGCGTATATGTATTTCGCCAAAATAAAAGTAAAAGAGCTGGATATTAATAGAAATATTCCTGACCGTGGCCTTGAAAACGCCACGTAAAAAAGTGAAGTCTTCTTATGTCCCCTTCAGATTAGATTGTGTGATTGTTGTATTGAATGCTTACGCCGAAAATAATATTTATTTATTATCAACATTTTAGTATAATTTCATACAATTGGTCTTGTCAGTACATATTAGATTGTAGCAGCATACTCTTGCTGACTTTTTTTTCTTAATTTATATAGCTGAAAGAGTTTGTTAGCTAAGTCATTTATATGCCCATCCCAAGATAGTCTTTTATCAACCAAAATTCCAAGTAATTTTACACTCGGACCGCAGAGACAGGTACCTTAGTGTCCAGTAATGACTGATGTGTAGAATAATTGAATTTCGAACTTAAAAAGAAAAATATGAGGCATTGTTGAAGAAAAATCGTCGACCGGAGATTAAATTCAAGGGGAAGTGGATTTCTCAATGTAATCTTAACCAAAGGTTAGTGTCTAGTACTGATTGACGTATGAAATGATTGAATGGTGGTATGATAGTGTCAAAGCATTCCATGGTGGTAAGCTTTTCTCTCATTAGTCTCTCGAATGCTGAACACATAATTAGAGATGAGCAAACGAAAAACAACGCACAGGACACAAACACCGTGCAATACACGATTTAAACGCAAGGAACGCAAAACACATTTAAACGAATGGCGCAGAGCACAGCGCTACCCTGTCACAATCTCTCGAAAGTTCACAAAAGTCGAATAGTCGATATACGGTTTCTATCATTTTCGATGTAGCGTGTATACGTCATAATGACGTCACATCGTATCCAAGTCCGGTGAACTTAGCATCCTCCCGCTACATATATTCGACTGCAGAAGTTAGTTGTGGCGGCCCCTACAAACATTTTTCAGAACTTCCACTTACTTTGCACTCGATTCTAAGCCGCAGGCGGTTTTTTGGATTGCAAAAACCGGAAAAAAGTGCAGGTTACATTCGAGTAAATACGGTACTCCTTCCACCTTTCTGCTTTCCCTTCTTTGCTTAGAACTGGGTTTCCATCTGAGCTCTTGATATTCATACAGGTGGTTCTCATTTCTCTAAAAGTTTCTTTAATTTTTCTGTAGGTAGTATCTATCTTATGCCAAGTCATGTATGCCTCTACATCCTTACATTTGTCCTCTAGCCATCACTGCTTAGCCATTTTGCACTTCCTGTCAATCTCATTTTTGAGACGTTTGTATTCCTTTTTGGCTGCTTCATTTACTGCATTTTTATATTTTTTCCTTTCATCAATTAAATTCAATATTTCTTCAGTTACCCAAGGATTTCTACTAGCCCTTGTCTTTTTACCTACTTGATCCTCTGCTGCCTTCACTATTTCATCTCTCAAAGCTACCCATTCTCAATCTGCTGTATTTCTTTCCCCGATTCTTGTCAATCGTTCTCTTATGCTCTCCCTGAAACTCTGTACAACCTCTGGTTTAGTCAGTTTATCCAGGTGCCATCTCCTTAAATTCCCACCCTTTTGCAGTTTCTTCAGTTTTAATCTCCAGTTCATAACCAATTGTGGTCACAGTCCACATCTCCCCCTGGAAATGTCTTACAATTTAAAACCTGGTTCCTAAATCTCTGTCTTACCATTATATAATCTATCTGAATTCTTCCACTATCTCCAGGCCTCTTCCACTTCTGCCACTTAAATTTACTGAAAGCTACTGCTGTGAAAGAAAGCTGCTGTCTCTTCAGTTTTGTTACACAGCTGCTGTTTGTCTGCTGTTAGTAGCTTAAGAGTTACTTGATTTCAATGGTATTTTTCAAAGAAAACATTTTTACATCTGTATGTATTGAATCCTATTTATAATTCATTATAACTTGCTGCACAGCATACAACAAATGCTTGTATTTGCTATGGAGCTAACAGAACTGTTCAGTCCCTGATTCTAAATATTCATATAATTTTTTTGACTGCCTGTCTATTGATCTTATAATATAATGTTAATATATATTCAGATCATTTGTAGAAACAGTGGATAGTGAGAAAGGCTTTCAATTTTTATTGGAATTGGTAGATATTCTTAATTTCTTACTTTACATTAGATGGGTGCTTCTTGAATGTCATACCACCAGAGCACATAACTCCACTCTGATCCCTTTACAAGGAGGCAAAGTCTGCATGAAAATTATTTTTGTGTCCTGTGTTGTGACTTGTGCATCACAGCTCAGTTGAAACTGATTTTTATTATTGGCAACAAAGACTATTAATGACTCAGTGTATTGGGAAGCAAGTGTAAGAATTTCTAGATCCTTAAAAATGCTCATGCAGGGTGTACAATTATATACTTTAGACAATATTCTAATTGTTTCTTCTCCTGAACAAACACCTCATTTATTTTGCGTGCTGCCCCAGAAGACAACAGGGAATGAAAACATGCATAATAAGGCAACACTTTTGCTTTCAGAGCAACACAGTGAGAGACACTTCTAAGGGCATAAGATGCTGCAGTGAGCTTCTTGACAAGGTTATCCATGTGTTGACTACATTTTAACTTGTTATCCGTGAGTTCTACACCCTGTGCTTCATTCCGTTAAATATCTACTTCTTTTAATGATTGAACATTGTTGACTGAGGAACTCACTGAATGGAGTAATATGTTTGTTCTCTGATGGATGATGATTTAGAATCAAGCTTCAGAGTAGTCAAGTTTCCATGTGGAGAGTGAGTGGAATGCAAAATATCTTGTTTTGCATGAAGTCGTCAAGTAACTCGGTAACTGATTATGTGAGCAGAATCAATAATGATAGACATAAGGTCTTCCTTATCATCCAAAAATTTGACAGCTTGAAAATATACTGGAGGTCTTATCTGAACTTTTGTTCTACCAGGTGATGATTTGTTTTTCTACTTGTGCACTGCAGTTTGTGAAAATCACAAGAGAAACAGTGGTAGATGTGGCTGAAGTGAATTTTGTAACACAGGTATCTAAACATAAGATTGTATAACTGATCTTGCTCTCTGCCTTTAAAACTTCTTTACCGTGTGAAATCCTAAGGCGCTACAATTAGAGCCTCTGTGTATCATGACCTTATGAAATTGGGCTGTAGAGGATGGAAAGCATGAATGTTGGATTATGTTGATTGACGGAGAATTTTTGAAGAGGCCGTGGCTCACAGTGAACTATAGAGCTGAAGGAGAAGGAGAAGGAGAAGAAGAAGAAGAAGTATATTGGCACAGAATTGTAGAGGTCATTGATATGTCCATAGGAATCTTCTGCTAATCGTTTGTATGTAAGTTCACAAAGCGTCAACAGTGGGTGCCAAAGGACAGTGATGAATGAACTGCCAACCAGCCCTCTCTGAAACATGTTTTGTGGGTAGCGTGATGGGCAGGAGACAGAATAGGTGAGCAGGGCTACCCCAAATTCTCTGAAAAAGGCTTGCATATTCCATACCCGAGAAGAATGAGCATTGTCTTGCTGGAATATGGCTTAGAGTTGGCTGAAGAAGGATTGATAATGTCAGTAAACTTTGAGCATGATGTAGGTTGCAAATAATCAAGTAATATAGTACCATGAAAGGAGATTGGTAAATTGGTATCATTAGGAGAGAGTTGTGTACTCTGAATATGGCCAATTTCCATGTTTAGGAAATGGTACGTAGCATTAAAGCAAAGATCATGTTCACAGCAATGGTTTTCTGTAGCTTAATATAGCATCATTTGTGTGCAATACAGTTTTCCTTGCACCACAGGTTGAAGAGAATATATGTGTTTGAATGTTGATGCAATGCCAACTGAGGAAAACCTCACAGGAATATGAGCTGCTTCCTGCTCAGCGCCACACAGTCATTAGCAGAGCAAAATAAATATTTCAGCTGTTATTTCAGAGGTATACACTCAGTTACATGGATCAGGCCATTGAAATAAGCTTTTATCTGCATTCTCATTGTAAAAATGCAAGACTCAAATTTTGTAACAGTAGCATTGAAGTCGATGTCTAGCCACAAAATTTACGCTTTCTGTAACTGTCCTAAATCAGTCAAGGCAATTGCTGGGAAGATAACTGTGAAAAGTACACAGACAATGTATTTCCACATCTCTGTCCAGCTTCAGCTTCTGCTTAGTCACTAATGACATCATAGCTGATGGTTTGCGAAACACTAATCATCCTTACTTTTTTATTTTTGTATGTGAGCTAAATGATATCCAATTACAGTATCATAAAATGTGTGAAAATTGAGAACCAAAATGTCTTACAAATGTGAGGAAACCTCACTGAATTGGACTAATTTTGCTACATCTGATTCTCTGTGGACAGGGTTACAGAGGATGAAACATTGTGCAAGCACTATGAAGTACTGGTTTGTATTAAATATAACATGCATTGCCACATCCTCCAAAGTATACTATAGTAATTATTGTTTTAAGCAATGTGATACTGACTCAGGGGGCCCATTATTATGCCACTTTGTGAGAACCTATTTGCTCAGTTCATTACTCTGATACCTTTATACTGACTTGAGCCATGCCATTAAGAACAAGTAACCTTGACATTTTCATGAATACGTCAAATTGTTGCCAGAGAATGCACATTCAACTTGAAGGTTTGCATGCAAGAAATTGTTGTATTCATGACTTGGTTGTGTAAGCTGCCACATTATTGTCCACAATCCTGATATATGGCTTTGTGGTATCTAGATTTTTGGAAGATGGAAAAATTGTTGGAGAGAACACTAGTTTGAAATAGGTGGAGGAGTAATTCTGTCAGTGATTCAGTCTACAGACTAACCAAAATATTTTGAAGAACAAGGTGTGAGAATTGTTGTTCAACTGATTCCATATGAAGTGGACAACCAGCAGCAGCAGTGTTTCTGCTCCAGAAATTTCAGAGTGAACAAATAATGTTGTCGAATCAAGTCGAAGAGAAGACTGTGTGTGCAACTTTAGGTGTTGTGCTCTTTGGAGATGGAATATTACCTACAATAAATGTAGGAAACTTCGTACCTACCAAAACTGAAATTTCTCGTTGTATGTAGAGGCAAACTTTGCCTGTAGAAATGTTAGTTGAATTAGTGTATTAAGAAATGTTTAGATTTATTTCTGTTTTGAGGCCACATAATTACAGAATTAAATGAAGTGTTTCAACTCGGATAGAAGCAGTTAAGGGGTACCTAATAAGAAATGGTTACTGTATGCTTCAGATTTATTTTAAATTAATTGCGAAAATCGTGGTAGGGCTGTGTGTTATTTTCAGTGAAATCCCTGATACAATAATTTTTTTGTGGGAACCTTTTGGACTTTTTAATTCTCTCTCTCTCTCTCTTCTTTTTTTTTTATGGGAAACGTATTATCATATTTTGTAGTAATAAATATATCGTGCTTTCTGAGGAAACTGACACACAGAAAAGCTGATAGTATGAACTGTTCTCAAGAGAAAACATCATTTAAATATATCCTCTATTCTTCTTGTTTTGCAAGTCACAGCTGTTTGAAGTATTAGGAATGAAAAAAAGGGGTGTTATTGTTGTGTATTATGTTAAGTTCTTGGTCTGAAATGCCACTGTCACCTTATATCCGTTTTATACCTCATGTACAATGCACTGGGTGAACAAAGTGGTCCAGTGGTTAAAGCACTAGAATGGCATTTGGAAATAGGTGCTCAGACTCTGCCTCTACTGATTACTGTCAGTGGGACATTAAGCCATAATCCTTCCTTCCTTCCTTCCTTCCTTATTTCAATGTATTAAAGTTGGGAGTGGCATTTTAAAACATGAATTGTAAAGGGAAATAGAGGATAGAAAAAGAGAACCAGAATAATTTACCATTACATGCACTGTTCCCATTCTTGAGTCAGTTTTAGTTAGTTTCATGTTCCACGGATCATATGCTTGACAAAATGTGATGATGTGATTTGACTCATTTTACCATTCACATTGCAAATTAATTTGTAATTTTTTAAAAAGTATATACAGATATGAATTAGTAATACCTTCACACCGTCTTTTACACATTACAGTAATAGAAATTCTTCTGCAGAATAAGAGGAGTTGTTGAGAAGAAACTCTTTCAGATTGTTTTCAGATATTACTTTGCTGTCTGTCAGACACTTTATAATCACTGGGTAAGTGATCAAACGTTGCAGTTGCAGCAATGTGCACCCCTTATTATGCTAAAGACAATGTTGAGTAATAAATGTTGTTTTTCGTTCTGGTATTAAATGTACGCCATTGTTCCTTTTGAACTGTAATGAGTTATATACAATAGATTTTATGAAGGAATAATTATACTGTGAAGCAGTAGTCAGAGTACCCACCTTCTAAAGCAGATGTCTACAAGATGATCCCGAGTGAGCACTGCATATTATTCATACAGCATGTCTTTTAGCAATGGAGACTTACCCCAGAACATTATTCCGTAGTGTATTATTGAATGACAATGTGCAAAATGTATCAACTTACTGATTTGTGTGCCCCCAAGCTTTGCAATGAGTCTAATTGCAAATGCGGCTGAACTAAGTTGTTTTAGAAGTTCAGAAATATGCTTTTTCCAGTTCAAATGCTCAGCAATATGGACACCTAAGAATTTTGAAGCTTCCACCGTATTTATTATTTTCTTGCTTGTGTTACACTATTGGTGTAGTATGCTAGTTTGGAGAACTGAATATGGTGTGTCTTTTTAAAACTGAGGGTGAGGCCATTGTGTGCTGGATCCGAGTTCGAGTCTTGGTCCGGCACATGGTTTTAATCTTCCAGGAAGTTTCATATCAGTGCACACTCTGCTGCTGAGTGAAAATCTCACTCTGGAAACATCCCCCAGGCTGTGGCTAAGCCATGTCTCTGCAGTATCTTTTCTTCCAGGTGTGCTAGTTCTGCAAGGTTCGCAGAAGAGGTTCTGTGTTGTTAGGAAGGTAGGAGATGAGGTACTGGCAGAATTGAAGCTATGAGGATGGGTCATGAGTCATGCTTGGATAGCTCAGTTGGTAGAGCACTTACCCTCGAAAGGCAAAGGTCTCGAGTTCGAGCCTCAGTCCGGCATACAATTTTAATTTGACAGGAAGTTTCATGTCAGTACACACTCTGCTGCAGAGTGAAAATTCTCACTCTGTAATCAACAACATTGTACTGTAATCACCAACATTGTTGGTTCACCTAAAAGGATGAGGTTATTGTACAACTGGTACTATTCGTGAGAACTGTCTGCCTAAAGAATGTCAACTTATAACCTCTAAGCCAATGTACAAAAGGAATAAGAGAGGAGATTTTGATTACAAGAGAAGCAAAAAAAGTGGAATGATTATTACTAGATGGCTAGTTAATTCTGCAGTAACAATTGCTTCGACCAGCCATGTGATCAGTCCAGTAAACTCTGTGAGCCGATATTTAAGACAAGAGACAAAAAGAATACTTGTAACATGGCAACATGTTATTGGAGAATACAGCAAAAATATTGGGGGGAACTGACCTAATGGACAAAGATACAGCAATGTATAGAGTGAGCATCAGAGGAAAGAAATGGTGGTGGCCAATTTTTAGATGGGCACTGGATGTGTCTGTATGTAATGTGTGGCTTCTCTGCAGGAAGACAGGTATGAATATATCACTTCTGCAGTTTCAGCACCACATTGTGAAATGTTACCTAGCTTCCATTGCAACAATCCCTAGAGGTCCTGGTCACCCTGCCAGTAATCGATATCAAGGTAGAGTGCTGTATGACATCAAATACGATGAAAAAAAGTCATCTGTTAGCTGTGGTACCACAGAAACAAAGAAAATGGTGCAAAGGAACTCCAAGAATGTGATGTTGGTTTGTGCCTAGAGTGTTTCGTACCATATCATAGAGAATGGATGCTGTTGCCCAAACATAATGTAAATGACATACACTTCTGTCATTTACTTTACTTGAAATGCATGATCTGCCTAGTGTGACATACGTGTTACACCCTCTCTTTCTTAAATTTTAATTACTTTCTTGTTTAGCTAGTTGTAGTATGTTTCTTTAATGACAATGAACAAATAAATATCTGATTTGTAAAAAAGAAGTGAAAATTAATTCAGGCTGAAATGGGTTAATACTTGTTTCATAGATATTGAATATGACACTTTGTTATGATGTGGAACATGACAATTTAACAGAAGGTTTATTTATAAGACATTATTCTTTTTTTTTTTTTTTTTTAAATTGTAAAGTACTATTTTACATCTAAAAATTCGTCTATTGAGTAGACAGTGTTATCATTCAGAAAGCCTTTTAATTTGTTTTTAAACTCTGGTTAGATGTCTGTAAGATTTTTGATGCTATTCAGTAAGTCACCAAAGACTTTTGTGGCAGCATAATTCACGTACTTCTGTGCCAAAGTTAGATTTAACTGAAAATAGTGAAGATCAAAATTTCTCCCAGTGTTTTAGCTTTGCACATTGCTTTTGATTTTGAATTGGAATGGGTTGTTCATAACAAATTTCATAAGTGAATATATATGTTGTGAAGCTACAGCGAATATCCTTGGTTTCTTAAATAAATGTCTGCAAGATGATCTTGGGCAGGCTCCAATTATTATTCTGATTACACACTTTTTACCTTAATAATCAATTACAGCAAAATATGATGCCAAACGAAAGCAGTGAAAGAATATAGGTAAAGCAAGCTAATTTAGTGGTACATTCATTGCCAAAATATGCAGTAATCCTAATAGTAACTGAGCTCAGACATTCAGGCACATCATCAATTTGTTTCTTCCAGTTCGGTCTCTTATCAGTGCATGCACCTAAAAATTTTGAGTATTCTTCCTTAGTCACAGATTTCTGTTCAAAGTCCACATTTCTCAATGGTGTTATGTCATTTACTGTACAGAACTGTATATACTGTGTTCTATCAAAATTTAATGAGAGTCCATGACATTATTTACAATTTCCTCAGCTAATTCTCATATGCTGGGTGTGCTTGCTACTCTTGTATCGTCAGCAGAAAGAATTAGCTTTGCTTTGTCATGGATACAGAGTGGTAAGTCATTAATATATTGAGTGATTTGTTCTAAATTGAGATGACTAGATTTCCCAGAAATGATGCCTTGTGTGAAAAAAAAAGTGTTCTAGGTGAAAAGTTAATATTAGCAAAGGAGATATCTGTCTGTGCCACAACTGGTCACCTCCTAACCACCATTGCTGCCTGGGTGGGGTCAGCTTTGTATTTTCAAATGTGAACCCCCCCTCCCCCCCATTTTTATTGCATATTCAGATACTACACCAAAAAACTGTTGTTTTTGTATTTGTGGTAGATGGTGCTGTCATTGACAGGTACCAAGTGTGTGTGTTTTTGCAATTAGGAACCAAGCATTTGATTGTACATTTCATTTATGATATAAATGTAAACCATTGTGTTCATCATTTGATTTAGTGTTGCTGATTTGATTGTGCAGTACAATATGGTTAGCTATTTCAATGTCTGTGTAATGTAATTGGATAGATAAAAAATCTACTCACCAATTGGGGCAGGACAACATACACACAAAAAAAAGTTTTACTTATGCAAGCCTTTGGAGGGAGTCGCTCCTTCTGGCAGAAGGGTTGAAAGGGGAGGAAGAGGGTGAAGGGGAAAGAAACTAGAGAGATTTAGGAAAAGGGGTAGAGTTTGGAAAAGTCACCCAGAACCCTGGGTTGGGGGAGACCTACCAGACAGGATGAGGAGGAAGGACTGATTGTTGTGGGCTACACAGGATGAGATTTGAAAACCTGAGAACTTAAAGGTAGAATAAAGGGTAACATGCAACACAGAGAATTAATAAGGGTGAAGAGATAAGTACCTTGTATGTAACAGAGAAGGGAGGGAGATGGCGAAAAATAGACAGATCAGAAAATGAAATATGTAGAAATGTAAAATAAAACTAAAATGGAGTGAAGAACAGAGTAGGTATTGTGAAGAAATGCTGAGACAATATCCTGCAACAGGATACTGTGTGTTGCCAATATATACCCTCTGCCTATGCCCATTCAACCTAACTGATAACTTGGTGGTAATCGTGCTGACGTAAAAGGCTAAACATTATTTACATAACAGCTGATGTATGACGTGTCGTTTCGCAGGTGGCTCTGTCTTTGATAGTACATGTTTTGCCAGTTGCATGGCTGGTAAGAGAGTGCATAGGGCAAGTCTTGCAGCAGGGACGATCACAGGGGTAGGAACCACAGGGTAGGGAGATGGGTGCAAAAGAAGCATAGGGTCTGACAAGGATATTGCAGAGATTGGGAGGGCATTGAAACACTATTCTAGGTGCAGTTGGCAAAATCTCAGGTTGAATGGATCTCATTTCACTGCATGATTTTAGGAAATCATAGACTTGTCGAAGTAGCTAATTAATACCTTCAAGACCAGGATAATACTGAGTGACAAGTAGTGTGCTCCCATGTTGTTCACTGCATGATTTTAGGAAATCATAGCCTTGTCGAAGTAGCTAATTAATACCTTCAAGACCTGGTTAATACTGAGTGACTAGTGTGCTTCCATGTTGTTTTTTGAAAGGATCAGCAATACCAGGATTGAATGTGATAGCCCTGTGACCATCCCTGCTGCAAGACTTGCACTATGCACTCTTCTACCACCACTTACACCAGCGCCGTAAGTGGCAAAACATATACTATCAAAGGGAGAGCCACCTGGGAAACATCACATCATAAACTAGCTGTTATGTAAGCACTGTTCGGCCTTTTACAGTGGCATGACTACCACAGAGTTAACAGTTTGTATGAATGAGAATAGGCAGAGGGTGTATACCAGCAAAACACAATGTACTGTTGCAGAGCATGTTCTACAACGTGACAGTCGTGACCTCGGTGTCTGTTTCATCACACATGCCATCTGGATTCTTTCTCGAGACACCAGTTTCTCAGAAATCCATAAATGAGAACTAGCACTACAACATGTCCTTAATTTATGTTAGTTTCTTCTGTCTGAGCAGTTCTTCACCGTAACTACTCCTTTCTTCATTCCATTTTAGTTTTCTACATCTTTCATTTTCTGACCTGTCCATTTTTTACCATCCCCCACCCACCTCTGTTACGCACAATACAATTAGCTTTTCACTCTTTTTAACTCATGCATGATGTTATAGCAGTTATAGCAATCATTAGTTCCTTCTCATCCTGTCCAGTAAGTAATTGCTGACATGGGTTGCTGGGTGACTTTCCCAAACTCTACCCCCTTTTCCTAAACCTCCCCAATTCCTTTCCCTTCACCCCTGTTCCTTCCACTTCAGCCCTTCTGCTGGAAGAAGCAGCCAATGGCTCTGAAAGCTTGCGTAAGTAAAACCGTTGTTTTATAGGAGTGTTGTCCTGCTGCCAGCATGATACATGAACGACGACATGGATGTGAGTTTTTTGTTCCCAGCGGGATGCTTGCTAACAGTTAGTCCCCTTGCCTCTCACTACTGGGGTGTTTGATTTTGATGAATCCCCTTGCCTCTCACTACTGGGGTGTTTGATTTTGCTGAATCTCCTTGCCTATTACCATTGGGCTGCTTGATTTCAGTGAATCTTGTTGCCTCTCACATTAATTGTAAATTGTAATAAAAGCTCAAACTGATGACCTTCCATTTTGATTAATTTATTAATTTGTGCATGGAATATGTGAACACAACTTGAAAGCATGTGTGATAGAATGTTTCCCCAAGCACTTCTGAAACTTTCTATTATTTTCTATTGAGTAGTTGGTACTTCTGCATACATTTTGTTCTTCAGATAACCCCACCAGAAAAACTCTGGTGATGCAAGGTGGCAGGTGACCTGGCAGGTCACGCTACCGGACCACCTCTACTGATCCAGTGACCATTGAAATTGCGTTTCAGTTGTTCTTTGGCTCTTGTAGAGTAATGTGTTCTACAACAGTCATATTGCAACCAAGTGCTATGTTTCTCTATGAGGGTACATATTCCAACAGAATGGGTAGCTCTTCTTGCAGTAACTCACAACATTTATCCCTGTGCAGTGTGTCTTGCACAACAAAGAGGCCAATTAATTTGTTGCCTATGATGCTGCACCAAACATTAACAGACCATGGATGTTGACAAGCAACCTCATATACCCTGTGCAGGTGATCCACATTCCAATAATATGTTATACCGATTAATTTTGCCATTGATCTTAAATGTTGACTTGTTAGAGAACATTACCTGAAAAAATAATTGTGGGCCGTTCTGTATTTCCACGAGTGCTCAATTACAAAACCACATCAAATTCTGAAAATCATTCCCATGAAGTTCTCGGTACATTGAGATTTGGTAGAGGTGGTATTTCTGATGGTGTAAGATCTCCCAGATACTTGTGTGAACTATTCCAGACTGCAACGATATGTCTCGGATACTTCCATGTCGATTACAAGCCATTGCAGCTAGTACTGTAATTTCATTATTGATGTTTCTCTTTACAATTGCTCTACAAGTTTGCTTTTTAACCATCACATGTCCTTCAGTAGTAAATTGTACAGCACGATTAATAGTTGCACGGTATTGTGGCCTGTCGGCAAAATGTTCAGTACAGAGAGCAACAGCAGCATCGAATTGCTTCCAGCCTCACTGTAAAGTAAAATTATTGTAATCTACTCTGTGACAGCTACAAGATCCAGTATGCCAGCTGTGCCAGAAGAGGCTCCAGAGAGGAGTGGTGGCGAAACATTCAATGTTCGTGCCTGTAAAGGCACTGGTGCTCACTGCATGATGGGGTGCTAAGTGATGGTGTGTGCATGTGCGTGTGTGTGTGTGTGTGTGTGTGTGTGTGTGTGTGTGCGTGCGCGTGCGTGCGTGTGTGTGTGTGTGTGTGTGTGGGAGCGCGAGAGCGCGTGCGTGCGTGCGTGGATGTGCGCGCGCGCTCGCATATGAATTTCAATGGTGCCAATGTTGGGCCATATTATGTGCACTATACAATCACATTTGCAATGCTCAAGTACTGTTTGAATATCAGTATCAACTGTTAGGACACAAAGATTTACATTTACTTTGTAAATGAAATGTAGTCTCATGCATTCGATCTTAATTGCAAAAATGGCCACACATGATGTTTTTCCTTATTATAGTGCTATGTACCTTGATTGGGAAACAATGGCTTGAGTAAACCCTAAATATTTTTTGGCATAGAATCTGAATATGCAGTAAAAATGGGGGAGGGTTCCCATTTGAAAATACAAAGTTGACCCCGCACATGTAGGAGGGATGGTTAGGAGGAGGGATGGTTAGGAGGTGGCCAGTTGTAACACAGACTAATGTCGCCTTACTAATATTAACTTTTCACCTAAAACGTGTGTTTTTCCTTTTTTTATTGCAATGCATCATTTCTTATATATTTAGTTGTCTTAAGTTAAAACAAACACACTCTATACTAAGAACAATGAGGGGCTCAAGATTGAACCCTGTGAGACACCCATTCCTCATACCTCCCTAGATTAAGAAATCTGACAGTTTGGCACATTATGTGAACTGTTTACTTCAGCCTTCTGCACTTTTCCAGTTGAATATGAACTAAACCATTTGTGCACTGTCCCTCTCATTCTAGAATACTTAAACTTATCTAGAAAAATTGCATGAGTCATGCAGTCAAAAAATACCATCGAGTGATGTTCGGTTATTCAAAGCATTTAATATCTGATCAATGAAAATGTTTTGTTGAAAAGCCTTTCTGAAAACCAAATTGACATTTTGTTAGTTATTACTTTTTCAACAGAGCTGTCAGGAGAGAGACTGGGTGGTAATTGTTGGCATGTGACCTATCCCCCTTTTCATGCAGTGGTTTAGCAATATGTAGCATGTTTGTCTGTCAGTGACCTATTACATATGCGGTTGAGAATCCTACTTATTTGGTGGGAACAAGCTTTTAGTACTATGTTAAAATGCCATCAAGTCCATGTGGGCTTTTACTTTTGAGTGAGTTTATCATTTTCGTAATTTCGGAAGGAGAGGTGGTTAGAATTTTAATTTTATCAAATTACACAAGTATTGCATTATCCATATATAGCCTTTATTTTCTAATAAAGATCTTGAGCCTGTTTCCTCCATGACATTTAATGGTTATTTAAAATGTGAATGCATTATTGTGGCCAAGATAGACATGAAGCCCACACCTACCATGATAGTACAATTTTATATGCCAACTAGCTCTGCAGATAACGAAGGGATTGATGAAATATATGGTGAGAGAAAAGAAATTATTCTGATAGTGAAGGGAGACAAAAATTTAATAGTCACAGGTGAATGTAATTTGATAGTAGGAAAAGGAAGAGAAGGATAAGTAGTAGGTGAATATGGAATGGAGGTAAGAAATGAAAGAGGAAGCTGCCTGATAGAATTTTGCACAGAGCGTACTTAATCATAGCTAACACTTGGTTCAAGAATCATGAAAGAAGGTTGTATACATGGAGGAGACCTTCAGATAGATTATATAATGGTAAGACAGAGATTTAGGAACCAGGTTTTAAATTGTAAGACATTTCCAGGGAGAGGTGTGGACTCTGACCACAATCTGTTGGTTTTGAACTGTAGATTAAAACTGAAGAAACTGCAAAAAGGTGGGAATTTAAGGAGATGGCACCTGGATAAACTGACTAAACCAGAGGTTGTACAGAGTTTCAGGGAGACCATAAGGGAATGATTGACAGGAATGGGGGAAAGAAATACAGTAGAAGAAGAATGGGTAGCTTTGAGAGATGAAGTAGTGATAGCAGCACCGGATCAAGTAGGTAAAAAGACAAGGGCTATTAGAAATCCTTGGGTAACTGAAGAAATAATGAATATAATTGATGAAAGGAGAAAATATAAAAATGCAGTAAATGAAGCATGCAAAAAGGAATACAAATGTCTCAAAAATGAAATCGAAAGAAAGTGCAAAATGGCTAAGCGGGGATAGCTAAAGGACAAATGTAAAGATGTAGAGGCATATCTCACTAGGGGTAAGATATATACTGCTTACAGGAAAATTAAAGAGACCTTTGGAGAAAAGAGAACCACTTGTATGAATATCAAGAGCGCAGATGGAAACCCAGTTCTAAGCAAACAAGGGAAGCCAGAAAGGTGGAAGGAGTATATAGAGGCTGTATACAAGGGTGATGTACTTGAGGATAATATTATGGAAATGGAAGAGGATGAAGATAAAATGGGAGATATGATACTGTGTAAAGAGTTTGACAGAGCACTGATAGACCTAAGTCGAAACAAGGCCCCGGGTGGTAGGCAACATTCCATTAGAACTACTGACAGCCTTGGGAGAGCCAGTCCTGACAAAACTCTACCATCTGGTGAGCAAGATGTATGAGACAGGTGAAATACCCTCAGACTTCAAGAAGAATATAATAATTCCAATCCCAAAGAAAGCAGGTGTTGACAAAAGAGAAAATTACTGAAATGTCATCTTAATAAGTCACAACTGCAAAATACTAACGCAAATTCTTTACAGACCAATGCAAAAACTGGTAGAAGCCGACGTCGGGAAAGATCAGTTTGGATTCCATAGAAATATTGGAACACGGTGAGGCAATAGTGACCCAACGACTTATCTTTGAAGATAGATTAAGGAAAGGCAAACCTACGTTTCTAGCATTTGTAGACTTAGAGAAAGCTTTTGACAATGTTGACTGGAATACTCTCCTTCAAATTCTGAAGGTGGCAGGGGTAAACTACAGAGAGTGAAAGGCTATTTACAATTTGTACAGGAACCTGATGGCAGTTATAAGAGAAGAGGGGCATGAAAGGGAAGCAGTGGTTGGGAAGGGAGTGAGACAGGGTTGTAGCCTATCCCTGATGTTATTCACTCTGTATATTGAGCAAGCAGTAAAGGAAACAAAAGAATAATTCAGGGTAAGAATAAAAATCCATGGAGAAGAAATAATAACTTTGAGGTTTGCCAATGAGATTGTAATTCTGTCAGAGACAGCTAAGGACCTGGAAGAGCCTTTGAATGGAATGGACAGTGTCTTGAAAGGAGGATATAAGATGAACATCAACAAAAGCAAAATGAGGATAATGGAATGTAGTGAAATTAAGTCAGGTGCTGCTGAGGGAATTAGATTAGGAAATGACACACTGAAAGTAGTAAATGAGATTTGCTATTTGGGGAGCAAAATAACTGATGATGGTCGAAGTAGAGAGGATGTAAAATGTAGACTGGCAATTGCAAGGAAAGTGAAATTTGTTAACATCGAGTATAGATTTAAGTGTCAGGAAGTTGTTCCTGAAAGTATTTGTATTGAGTGTAGCCATGTATGTAAGTGATGAGGAGGTATTGAATAGAATTGGGGAGGAGAGGTGCTTGTGGCACAACTTGAATAGAAGAAGGGATCGGTTGGTAGGACATGTTCTGAGGCACCAAGGGATCACCAAATTACGAGGGTTGCCCAGTAAATAATGCCCCATATTTTTTTTCTCCAGAAGTATTTATTCCACAACAATCAAATTTACATATGTGAAAGACTGATGTTTTGTCTACTTGCTTTATTTTTCCACATAATCTCCTTCAAGTTCGACGGCCTTTTTCCAGCGAGACACAAGAGCGTGTATTCCCTGCCGATAAAAATCTGTACTCTGCCTACGGAGCCAGGTTGTCACTTCGTGAATCACTTCTTCGTCATCGGCAAAACGTCTTCCACGAATGAAATTCTTCATTGGCCCAAACAAGTGAAAGTCTGAAGGAGCCAAATCGGGGCTGTAGGGTGGATGGGGTAACACTATCCAACCCACTTTCGCGATGTGTTCACAAGTCCTCAAACTTGTGTGAGGACGAGCGTTATCATGCTGAATCAAAACATCCTGTGGGTTAACATGACGCCCAAGGCGCCGGAAGCGCTGCTTAAGTTTGTCTAATGTTTTGACATAAGCCTCTGTCGAGTCATAATGCGTCGATCCCGTCGAATGAGAACATCAGCCCGCTGCAACATGTCAGGCGTGACAGCCGTGGGAGGCCTTCCCGACCGCGGCAAATCTCGGAGCTCCGCAGCACCGCCCTCTGATGCTTTCACCCTCTGTGCCCAGCGACCAACAGTACTCCTATCGAATGCAGATGTTCCGTAGACTTTGCACAAGCGTTTATGAATATTGTCCACGGTTTCTTCCTCTGCTACGAGAAATTCAATCACTGCACGTTGTTTATGACGGATGTCACCTGCAGACGCCATTTTAGAACATTCCTACACCACCGCTCTCTGTCGGAGGAAATTGAAACTTTGCGTACACACGCGGGAAACTTCAAATAACTCGCACCTAAAGTGTCACATTTCTAATATTTTTTATTTCGGAGAAAAAAAATATGGGGCATTATTTACTGGGCAACCCTCGTAGTACTGGAGGGCAGTGTGGAGGGTAAAAATCGTAGAGGGGGACCAAGAAATGAAAACAGTAAGCAGATTCAGAAGGATGTAGGCTGCAGTAGGTACTGGGAGATGATGAAGCTTGCACAGGATAGAGTAGCATGGAGAGCTGCATCAAACCAGGCTCAGGACGGAAGACCACAACAACGACAACAATATAATACAATAGTTTTTATAATGTTTGACTGTTTCTGGGTTATTACTTTTTCTTGCTGTTAGATACATTTCTCTTTTCCGGTTATAAGTTATTTTTATTTCTTTAGTAAGCCTTGGTTTCTTACAAGGTTTCTTACAAATACATTTCACTGTTTCCAAACAAACTGATAGTAATGTCTGATTATGAGTAAACAGATAAGACAGGTATTGGAAAAGGTTTTAGACTAAGTTGTTGTTTTTTACCAATTTTTTTCAATAGCTGTGCTGTGAACTGTACAGATGAAACATTAGAAAAATGCATGCAGCATAATTGTAGGAGGAGGGGGAGGATGCAGCAGGATAAAGACTATTATTTTTGAAAATGATTACGCAGTGATTAAGCAGTGTTGGCTAAATCAGGGGAAGAATTATATTTTATGATGGAGGAGATTGTGAAAGGTGGGGAAGAGCATGACTTTGGGGATAAATAAAGGAAAGATCAAGAATTGGCAAGTCTGCAGGTGCCGACAACATGTCATTGGAAAGAAAGAAAAACCTTGGAATAACTAAAATATTTGAGGTTCTTATGAAAATGGAAGCTGTGCCTAGGAAATAGAAATAAAATACCTATGAGTAAAAAAACCTTTGAAATGGTGTAGGGCTTATTAACAATAAAATGAAGTCCATTAGAACTAAAAAGAGATTTTTTTATCTGGAGTGTAGGATTATAGTGGTAGTTGGTCATGGACAGTCAAAAAGACAAAAAATGACAAATAACAGGATAGTTTCAAAATGTGGTTCTGCGGAAAAATGCTGAATGTGTAATGAAATTTCTAAAACAGGCGAGGAAAGAAAACTAGTGAAAATGATGAAAGTGAGGAAAACTGCTTGGCTGGAACATCCAGTATACTGAAAAGAGAGTGTCTGCATTGATGACTCATTGAAGAAAAGAAGAAGAAGAAGAAGATGATGATGATGATGATGATGATGATGATGATGATGACGACGACGACGACGACGACGACGACGACGACTTGGAATGCTACGTGACACTAAAAAAAGGATGAAGTTAGCAGCTGGTTAAGGAAGAAACATAGTAAAAGTGATGGCATCCAGCCGATGCTTGTCTTAAAAAAGAAAGAAGTATGCGTTTTTCATCACTGATGTGAAATATCCCTCACACGTGTAGTGAGCGCTTTTGTTATGTCTCCACTTTGAATGATACTCTAGAGATGTGATGACCATGGAGTTGGTGTACGTTGTAGATATGAAAAGTTCGTGGAAGCAGTGAAATGCCCCAAGAGTGTGAACGGGAAAAGTTGCCTCCTCATAGCGCAGGAGATGCATCATTTTTCCCCACACGCTGTTGCTTGCTGTGCAAATCTTCTCTTGGTGTGCGTACCGTCGTAAAATAACATCGGGGATTTAATTTATCCTGGTATCTCCCGCGCGACGTTCGCGGCGCAGAACACTAGGAGCACGCTGGTCGCGTCTCCAGCGACCTTTGTTTCCTGTGGATATTGTGGTGTCAGTTACGCTACTAACAGCGGCGCCAGCGCATCACTACCGCCGTTGTGATGTAACCGTCCGTTGGCCGTGTTTTGTCTGCCCCTTTTGTGAGCAGCGCGTCGTGTGAATAGCCCCTCTCGTTGCTTGCACACACGCGCGCCGTGGCGTCTCGGCAGCTCGTTTGCGCACCTGGTAAATCTGCATTACTTCTTGCACGCTGTCATTAAGCCGCGACATTGGAGCCAGTTATCTTTTCGGCTCTTTGTCAGGGCCGCTCTCCCTTCTCATCCGTTGTTATCACGGCCCGGCCGCCTTCGCTGTTTGCCGCGTCGCGCTCTGTGCCATTCATCTCTGACTCCTTTTGTGTGCGCGCTCGTGTTTAGTTAGCGTTTCTGCTCGGCAACCGGATTTGCAGCAGGCGCCGACGGCTCTAAGGTCCTCGTATAAATCAAACGTGTGCTTCCGGGCAGGTGGGAGAGAAGCGGGAGGTAGTCAGCGCTGCAGCTCGAGGACGTTCTCGCGCGGCTTCGCAAGCCGCCGCCTCCTTTTACAAGTGTAGCACCGCCGACCCTTGGCAATACTTCGTAGGTGAAACTTTTTGTTTTGACATCCACGTATATATTCTGCAAGCCCAGTGTACTGTGCATTGCTGAGACTACACTGTACTAATATTGTCGCTTTTCTCTCCCATTACATTCGCCTGTTGAGCCAGGCAAAAATGACTGTTATTGTGCACTGGTTGCTCTCAGGTTATTCTCACGATCCGCACGGGAGGTTACGATGGTTGCAGAAAAATTGTCACGGTCTTCTTCGAATGCGGCTTCTATAAATTTGCCCAACGATGTTTCGCGAGAACTAAGACATGTTTCTTCCCAGGGTTCCCGTTTAAGTTTACCGAGTGTTTCTGTTACACTTTGATATGGGATATACCGACATGTCGTCATCCTAGTAGCACTTGTCCTAATTCATTCAATTTCTATTGTCCTGTCTACCCAATAGTGTCTCTAAACATCTTAAGAACACGCTAGAATTTGTCGCGCTATCATGTTGTATGCTATTTTCTTTACAGGTGCATTAAACATTCCCAGGACCTTTAAACTAAAGTCTTACATTCGTCACCTGTTTTAAGCATTTTGTATAGTTTCGTAAAACTACCCGTAAATACTTGCATGATTTGATGTACTCGAGATATTCATCACTACACTTGACACCAGATATTATTGGGCTTTTTGTATTTGGCATGGGTATTATATTTTTCTAGATTTAAAGAGGACGCACCAAATGAAAATTTTGCCTCAGTCTTTCTGTAATTCCTTCTGATCATCTACCGACAGTACTTTGCTGTAAGCAACAGTCTTTCTGACCCTTCTGATAAATCATTTACGTACCTTGAAAGCATTGTAGGCCTTGTTACGTTTTCCTGTGACAAAGTCAACGTTATTGTCCTTTGTGTGCAACATTCTCCCTCCAGTATAACATATTGGATTCGTCTAGTATTAAGCCTTCTTTAAAAAATTACACCCAGTGGGGATATATTCTTACAGTGGGGTAGGAAGGATGAGGCTAGGTAGTGCAGTAATGAATCAAAGTTGATGTTCGTGGTCTAGTATATAGAACAGCGATATTAATTTTCAATATAAAATATTTTATTTGTGTAGATTGCAGTTTTATACAATGGTTTGTCCGGTTTCGATTGTGTGTGGTAACTTATTGTTACCAAGTGTAATTCGTTACATGTTGTACAATCAAGTACTGACATTGTGAGTTATTGAAACTCGGAACTAAATTGGACAATGTGTGATGACTTACACACGCCAACAATAGTTTTATGATGTGAAGATGATCACTAGCACAATCAAAACCGGTCTTATCTCTGTATATAGAAATTGGAAGTTCCAAATTCCCTGCTCACTTCTGTCTGTATGTACAGGCTAATCGTAGAAATCTCTTTAAGGATTTTGATTTGGTTTTGAGCAGTAGATAGGATTCACGAGGAAGCTTAGTGTATAATATTTACAAGCTTATCATGGAGACTGGCTGAGCTATGACGAATTACAGTCTCCCACCCTGGGAAAACGGTGACATTTCCATCTAGTGGTGAAGCCGCCGCACTCCAGAATCTGAGTCTGGCCTCATGCTGTAGCGTGTGCTTAAAAACTGATAGGTCACGGAATAGAATCCCTGTAGCACCACGTATTTTCCACTGTCTTTTATGATAGCATTCACATCTCAGTGATTGCAGATTTTCCAGAAGCGAAACGTGATTCAGATCCAAAGTAGTAGTAGTAATAGCAGTAGTAGCAGCTGCAGCAGCTACTTCTGTCTCTATGTACAGGCTAATCTTATATATTTAGATCTCTTTTTAACAACAGATTAAAACTGTGTGCCGGACCGAGACTCGAACTCGGGACCTTTGCCTTTCGCGGGCAAGTGCTCTACCAACTGAGCTACCCAAGCACACAGTTTTAATCTGCCAGGAAGTTTCATATCAGCGCACACTCCGCTGCAGAGTGAAAATCTCATTCTGGAAACATCCCCCAGGCTGTGGCTAAGCCATGTCTCCGCAATATCTTTTCTTTCAGGAGTGATAGTTCTGCAAGGTTCACAGGATAGCTTCTGTAAAGTTTGGAAGGTAGGAGTCGAGGTACTGGCAGGAGTAAAACTGTGAGGACGGGGCGTGAGTCGTGCTTGGGTAGCTCAGTTGGTAGAGCACTTGCCCGCGATAGGCAAAGGTCCCGAGTTCGAGTCTCGGTCCGGCACACAGTTTTAATCTGCCAGGAAGTTTCATATTAGAGTACCGGTGTTTGCGTAGTGTTGTCAGTGCTAGCAGACAGGCGACACTGCGCGAAACAACCGCAGAAATCAATGTGGAACGTACGACTAACATATCCGTTAGGACAGTGCGGCGAAACGTGGCGTTAGTGGGCTATGGCAGCAGATGACCAACACGATTGCTTTTGCTAACAACACGACATCGTCTGCAGCACCTCTCCTGGGCTCGTGACCATATCCGTTGCACCCCAGACTGCTGGAAAACCGTGACCCGGTCAGATGAGTCCCGATTTCGGTGGGTAAGAGCTCACGGTGATGTTTGAGTATGGCGCAGACCCCACGGAGCCATGGACCCAAGTTGTCAACAAGGCCTTGTGGAAGTTGTTGGTAGCTCCATAATGTTGTGGATTGGTCCAATTGAACCGATCATTCACTGTAAATCGTTATGTTAGTCTGTTTGGAGACCGTTTACAGTCGTTTATGGACTTAATGTCCGCAAACAACGATGGAATTTTTAAGGTCAACAACGCACTACATCACCGAGCTGCAATTGTTCACAATTGGTTTGAAAAACATTCTAAACATTTCGAGCGAAAGATTTGCACATCCACCAAACATTTATGGGACCTAATCGAAAGGTCAGTTCGAGCACAAAATTCTGCACCGGCAACGCGTTCGCAATTATGGACCGTTATAAAGGCAGCATGGCTCAATATTTCTGCGGAGAACTTCCGACGACTTGTTGAGACCATGCCACGTCGAATTGCTGCAGAACGCCGTGCTAAAGGAGCTCCGGTACAATATTGGGAGGTATTCGATGACTTTTATCAACTCAGTGTATAAGAACTTATATGCGGCACCTGCAAGACGAAAATACAGTATACGGGCTTAACAGACATTTACTGAAATTCGAACCCTCCAATTAAGCTTAAAGTGCTTCTGGTATCCAGCTTGAATTTTACCATGACGATTTTAGTGCCCTTTAATGTCGTCTCATTGTGTCTGTGTTATAGAAAGAGGATACTGGCCACCAAACTACAAACTGCACGCATAGATTAACTGGGTTCTTTGTTCGTAAGAGTGGAAAGTTTACTGATCTGAAGATATTTGTTGTGGTACAAGCTCTTCTGTGTAGTCCACGTTAGCCTCACTGCTGGTGAAGTACAAAGTCCGCTATGTTCACAGTTATGGTTGCTATGTGCTGCCTGTGTCTGAGTTAGCGGCGGAGCTAACTGCTACTGCGGTTCCCGCTCGGCTGCGACTGATGACACTGGAACTTAATTTGTGCGACAGTCTCGTCTCTCGGTCCGCAGCAGCGATCCTCAATACTGGCGGCCGAGAGGGCGTTGGTGGCGTTTCCTGCGAGCCTATTCTGGCCTCTACCTATCGTCTCGCAACCTCTTTGCAGCAAGGTGTGCTGGCGCCAGCTTACGCCAGCGCATGCAACTACATACTTTATGGGAAGTGCATACGTGCAAAGAAACAAGCGGATATTTTCAACTTATTTCTCGAGTTTCTGGTTTGAAATATGTCAGAGGTTGCTTTATTATTGAGCTGAAACGAAGGATTTTACGCAATTAAGTCTGTATGAACCACTACTTGTTATGGCATGATGAATCTGCCTCAATTCTGTAAAAGTATTTCTGATACTCGACATGTTCAATATCCACTGATGCATAAAGGCGTCTTCCAAACTTTTACGTGCATTATCATCCTCAGGTACATGGCCCCTTGTCGGTTCTTCGTGTTTTCTCCTCTTCCATTCAGTTGTCTTGTCGGCGTTTTCCAGCTCTTAAATTTCAGCAAAGAGCTTCCCGCTGTATGTACCATCCATTCGACTGGATGTATGACTTGCCAGTCACCATTTCAATTTCATTGCAGACATAATCGCATCTTCCAATCCTTTTAATTATCTGATCCGTCTTTTGTTTGTTTCTTATTCGTTTTACCTATTAATTCCTAACACTATTCTCTCAGGTGCTCTTTAATAATTCTCTCAGATGTTCTTGGATACTTTCCGCGTTAAAAGTTTATTCTCACTGTCGTAAGTGAAAACTAGTAATACATGCCGAACTTTTCTTTTCCGACGTACCAGAACTTGCTTTAGAAAACTCCGTTTAGATTATCAAAAACATTCAACGACCGGTTTGTATGCCAACGTCGTTGATTTGGGAAATTTTTTTTCGATTATGTGTGTATGTATATTATTTTAATCTCATTATAATTGTTTTTTTGAGGAGTTTTTTCAAACTTGCTGTATTAAATTAGTCCGTTAGTTGTTGTAGTGTATATGCGTGAGAGTTAGTCTATACAATGCCATCAACAAAACGACGGTAGTTCAAGCGTTTTCCATCAAGATATTCCTTACTGGTCTCCGTAGTATAGGTATTTGAAGACCTCGTGTAGGTTGTTTGATGCTGTACTATTTCCTTGCCCGATTCTTCTTTCAATTCTTAATTTCGCTCCACCATGAAGCTGTAATGTTGATGTGTATATTCTTCATGGTATTAACATGGATTGAATCAATGCTCCAAGGGATGTTAGTAGAAATTTTATTAAGATTGAATCAAAAGCGTTGAATTACAAGCAATTTCACTCGGGCATTGCCTGTTTGTTTCGTTCACGATTTGCAAGTGATCATCGCTGTATATGTATTTCTAAAGTGAAGTTTTTCGTTTTCTCCACTAAATTCGGATATTTCTTGTGCTGTTGGTATAATTGTAA
Organism: Schistocerca americana; assembly: GCF_021461395.2. Taxonomy (NCBI): domain Eukaryota; kingdom Metazoa; phylum Arthropoda; class Insecta; order Orthoptera; family Acrididae; genus Schistocerca; species Schistocerca americana. The sequence goes on from NC_060123.1 coordinate 156,791,728, forward strand.
TGAATATCTTGTGCCTTAGAAACATCAGGATTATAGATTTGTGGTTTTTTACGTCTTGTCTGTCTCCTTTCTCGTGAAGTAGAGTAAGTGCAGAATTTTTCAAGCTATTGCAAACTTCCTTTCTTTGCAGATATTCCTTAAATCAATTTGCAAGGTTTCTGCGACACTTCTCATCTAGCTTTAATCATGTCAAATGAAACAGTCATCTCCCGACTCCTTTCCTTCTTCGTACCTCGAACGGGTTTATACACATCTGGCATTACGTCTGGAACACACCGTGAGACACGTTTTCTTAGCCGCGCGAAGAGTCTCCGCTCTTTTTTTTTTTTTTTTTTTTTTTTTTCAATTTATTTATCACACTGATATCTTCTAAAATCCGCCAGGCGCCGTTTCTGCGAAGTTTTCAGTTTTGTTTTTGTGATTTTTAAATGGAGTTAGCCGATGCAAAAACTGTTCATTTCTCTTCTCATGCGTTGTTCAGTATCAGCGGGAAACGGTGTTTTGTATCTCTTACATATAAAATCTTATCTAATTTGTAATCTTATGTGCCCAGTCGATAGAGACAGCTAAAATTACACTTGCGCAATATTCAGTACAATACTTGTTGGCGATGATGACAGAACCAGAACAATCAGTATTTCCAGCAGTAACTGAAGGCATTTGTTCCGCCTTGCACTGAGTTCATTGTCTCGTCACAGAACTGTGTTTTTCTTTTTTCTTTAATGAAATACAAAATTCCGTTTTTGCTGGTTCTGTGCCTCACATGAAACGCCGCGTGGCAGTACATATTTTGACTGATTCCTCCCATTTATCACGCAAACAAAATTTATAAATCTATTCAGAAACAGCAAGGATGAGTCATCTGACGATTATTTGTATATAATTACACCCATCCTCGCTATACGAGAAAGTTATGCCCGCCGTCATTAAATCACTTGTTCCTTTCTTGCATTGAGCTGCTTAATATAAAAATTATATGTTAATGTCATTTAGTAAACGTATGAAGCGCTGGATTTAGTTTAGAACTCAGGGTACGTTACACCAGAACTTATGATGTTAGCCAGTTTTATAGGACTGATAAAATATTTCAGAACTAATTTAAGTTTGATGATACTTAGTTCTGTTACTCATTGTACGAAAATTCTAACAATTTTATTAAAGTTTTAGTTGTGTACACGAACATTTTCAAGACATACAGCTGAAATGTGCTAATAGACTACCAGTTACGTGAATGGACTTAAAATTCATTGAACTAAGAAAGAAAATTAGCTGTAGAACAACATTGTCTTCTACTTTGGAGTTCTGATTTTTTTTTAATTACAAGAAATTCGTGTTACGACCATAAGCTGCTTTTAGTGTATAATGCTTTTTCAGTGACTAGTTTTGGTAGGGAGCGTCATTTCAAGTAGATCCAGTTAACAGAAGGAATACCACAAAATAAGATATAAGTATATAATTATTTTGTTATAAATGACAGGCTTAACAGTAATATACAGAAAATTGTGTGCATGTACTCACGTAGAAATACATTTTAATGAAAACATCTTGGTAGGATAGTTTAACACGTAAATCATCATTTACAAGTTAACAGTTGGTTTAGGTAAGAAAATGTAACATCAAAACCTGAAAGAGTGCATAGTGTGGAGGTCTACATGTGTACGCACAGCACCAGATATATAGAGAAATATGGGTTCGTTTTCCGTACATATGCCGACATCTGTGCGCTACATTCCTTCAGGTTTTCGTAAATCTTTTTTGGACGTTCCTGTTCTTCAGTTCCCGTGCCTGACGAGTGCACATGTAGAAACTGGAAATGAGTTTAAAAATAATCATCAGCTAACACAAACTATGTTTGGACTTAACATGTTCGTCCACCGAAATCCATGGGCCGGCCGAAGTGGCCGTGCGGTTAAAGGCGCTGCAGCCTGGAACCGCAAGACCGCTACGGTCGCAGGTTCGAATCCTGCCTCGGGCATGGATGTTTGTGATGTCCTTAGGTTAGTTGGGTTTAATTAGTTCTAAGTTCTAGGGGACTAATGACCTCAGGAGTTGAGTCCCATAGTGCTCAGAGCCATTTGAACCATTTGAAATCCACGGTTAAAATTCTGTTCACTGTCAATTCCGAAACTGTCTGGACTGTTGAAAATTGTGAGATAGATTTGTTTGCGTGATCTGTCTGCTGCCTCCGCTCGCCCCCTTCTCCCCCCTCCGTGACCCCCTTCCTCGCGCCTTCGTGTTTTGTGTGGAAAATTGCTGCCGTGCTGTTTTCTTTTCTTCGTTGAAACTAACATGCTATGGCAATTCACCAAGGTTGAACCTTCACGAATTCCGCGGTGCTGGTATTACTTCCTCATCGGCGGATACGGATGACAACAGCCCGCCGCAAGCGGTGACGTCACGTCGTGCTGGCAAGAAACCGCACTCGTCCGCAGTGGCCGCCCCGCCCAGCGCCGCAGCAAATGTGCCGCACATCTTCTTTCGCTGCCGCGACCTGTCGCTGCTGTATTTTACTTTTCTGCCGAGTCGCTGCCTGTATTCATTCAAAATTGCGTGCAATATATTTACCCGCTACTGTTTCTCGGTATTGTGTATTTGTGTGTTTATTGAACTGGGGACCTAGAAACGACGGAGATGCTTTGTCCCCGCCGCAGCCCTCAGTGGTTCACATCCCCACAACAGGCTACAGCAGTCCACTAACCACACCGCGGCCCTCACCGAACCCAGGGTTATCGTGCGGTTCGGCCCCCAATGGACCTGCCCCGGAACGTCTCATACCAGACGAGCGTAACCCCAAATGTTTGCGTGGTAGAGTAAGTATGGTGTACGCGTAAGTGGAGACAGTGTTTGCGCAGAAGTCGCCGACATAGTGTAACTGAGGTGGAATAAGGGGAATTATCGGGCATTCTCCGATGTAGATTGAAAACTGCCTTAAAACCCTCCACAGGCTGGCCAGCACACCGGACCCCGACACTAGTCCGCCGGGCGGATTCGTGCCGGGGACTGGCAAACCTTCCCGCTCAGGAAGCCGAACGTTAAACCGCGCGGTTAGCCGGGGCGGGCTATTGTGTATTTACTGACAACTGGGCGAAAACTTAGTTTGACTGATGGTTTCGTTTATATTTTCTGTCTTCATAGGCAACACCTGAGTTGCCATGGACATTTGGCTCATTGCTGAAAACACTGTTGGCCCTGACATTACTGCAATGTGCCTTGGATATCATCGTCAATTTCACTACTATGAATTGTTCGTTGTCCTAACATATTTTAATTCTGGGAATGTGTAAAACACAGAAGCATATCTTTCCTTCAATTAAACATGCTGAAATGAATGAATGGAGTCAGTGTGGATTAAATCAGTTAACTTGCAGAGATACGAAATTATATAGGCGAAACAATTCCAAAATGCTAAACCATTGGCATCCGTATATGGGGCTAAATTAAAAACTATTCCGTGTCAAATCTGCTTCATCGGGAACAGTCACCTTAACCAGTCTCTCTAAGCAGACCTCCAGACCTGATTCGGACTTCCATTGTTCACTGGTATTTCCTGTTATTACTAGCGAAAAAAAACCAGAGAAACTCGTGAAAAGCAGAAAATCCAGGTTTGATTTCAGATCTGGCACGGATTTTCCTTTGTCACAACATACTCATTACTTCGCAAATTCAGCATTGTTTGAACAGTTGTCATTCATATCATTTCACTTAATTGTATCTTCATTAATTTTGCGCTTTGACTCACTTAATTTCATTTCAACTCATTTAATTCCGGTAATAAGTATCTCTCATGACAGAATAAGCTGCACTCCTCTACCAGATTCGTTCCCTCAGTAGTCCTATTCCCACATACTTCGTTGCATTATCTTTGTTTACAATGTTCGGAAATAATAGGAGGAAACATCAGTGACAGTGAAAGTTTAAATCAGCCTTGGTGGCGAGCTCAGACGGCCTAATGGCTAAGCCAACAGCTCATTAAAAACTGGTGGTCTTAAGTTCAGTCCAGTCTGTCACAAAATTTCATTTGCCACAGTATATGCATTTCATGTTATTAGAGACATTTAGCAGACTGAATGGGAAGTGATACAATATTAAAGTTTCGAGGTTAAAGTGGAAAACCTGTAGTGTAATTCCCATATAAAATTTTTCAAGGATTAGCCAGAAACATACAGATTCTTCGTACACATGTACGCCCTGAGGATCACAGTTGTGCTCTTATTAAATTAAATTAAATCATATTGTGGCTGTCTGCTGGCAGTTGCCTTGCGCTGTGGACTGAGAGCAAGTGATTCAGGTACTAGATCATAGCACACCACATTTCTGCTTTAGGACGGCAGACGTTAAATGTCCCGAAACGTCATAAGACAGCTCGAATTGCCCGGAAAACGACAGGTACGTGCGTAAGGACGCCAAGAGAGCTTCTGAATCACACATTAAATGAAGGAACGATACATTTATGGGCAAAACAATTCCTTTGCCATTACTGGACTCTGAGACACAATCGCATGAATACGCCAACACTGGCGTAGTTGGAGCTCTTTCAAACCGATATATCGGTGTCAAAAAACTGTAATTTCGATGTAATAACAAGTTATCGCCCGAGGGACATAACACATAATGCGTCACCCAAGATTCTGTCTTTATGTGGTATCTTGGAATACATGTATTCAATTTTTTTTTCATTTATCCGTAGCAGCACATGAAAAATGGAATATTGCTAGATACTGCTCTACGTCTTGTGCAATGTGTGAATGGCGAAATATCGAACTTTATCAGTTGAGAATGAAGATGCCTACGTTTGTGGTGTGTTGCTATTGTTAATCACTATTTCTTCCTGAAAAAGCGTCGAAACATAGAGTGTTGAGACGCACTGCTCGTTGTTGGATGGAAATAATACCTCAATAGCTTAGCAGCGTACCACAGACTCTTGGTATTGCGAAACCTCACATGGGTAGAACAATATTGACAAACCTATACAATTTTCGTTACGCAACTCCTCCGCATTCTCTCCTCCCCCAACTATAATTTTAACCTGTAGAAACCCTGTTCGGTAGAGAAAAAATCTAACAGCGAAAAAGCTTAAAAATAATGAGGAAGAATTATCTCCATGATTTTTTAAGAAGAAAAACTTGTCATCAGTATTGTAATTCAGATAAAAGTTGTTATAAATTCTATCCAAAAAAAGCTTTATTTGCAGTCACGTTCACTGACCTTTTGTGGTCCGTATGTAAGGTTCACATATAGTCTCCATACTGTGTTCTGCTTCAGCAGGTTAATGTCATAAAATTTAGTACAACACCTCGTAAGGCTTTGTTAGCAGTGGCGCTTAATTCAAAGTTGCTGAACGCCGTAAAAATAGCAAGAGACTCAACCATAGTTTTGATGTTATGTTTCGGGATTTCTAGCCGAGTTGTCGATTCCATTTTGTACATTGAATTCCGAAGAATGGACTTACTTGTCTTCATAATGCAGTCCGAGCAGTGGTTTCGTGTTTGCTTGCTGCCTGGACTCAAGAACTAGGCGATGAATCGCTGTTGGAGCCGAACCCGAGGGAGGTGGTGCACTACTAAGGCACTGGACTCGCATTCGAGAGAATGACGTTTCCGGTCCCTGGCCCGCCATCCAGCTTATGGTTTCTTTGAAGAGGCACGGCTCACTCACGACACCCTTGTTTCGATCGACTTCTCAACGGCGCTGTTGGAAGTACTTGGAACCTCCACCCCGTTAGTGGTCCTATATTTTATTTCGTGTTTGTAATCCTCCCATTGCTCGACGACAGTTGATTTGCGTAGCTGTTTTCGTCAGGTTTGTCTTTGATATTTCTTGGAGCATTTATGGTCCTTTTTTAACGGCCTCTCTCTCTCATACGGCATGCCACATTCGCGCTTAATGGTGTATACACTGAGTTTTCGGTGTTTTTGGCAAAAAACGTTTTAAATAACTCGCATAACTATAAATCTATTTGTGAACGAAGGCGAAGTAATGTGTTCAGTACTTTAATTTGAGAGCTTCTTCGGTTCATCATCATCGAAATTGTCGCCGCCGTCGTCAAATAGTCTAAAGGCTAAGGCATATAATAGATACCTCTTTCTCCAGAGATCTGGTTCGCATTTCTTGCTTGTTAGCCTTTTGTTCTGGTCGTCGTTAAACGGTGTTTGAGGCTGCCTCGGTTCCTTTTATTCCGTATTTTGCTTTCAAAATTTTAGTTGTCTATTTGTTGTGTTTTAGTGTATGTGAATTTTTTGCCCTATCGTTCTTTTTTAATTAATAATTACCTTCGTTTATTTCTGTAACTCTCTTCTTTTGTGTTGATTCGCCTCTAGTACACATTTCGATCGTTTGTACCTGTTCTCTCCCTTCGCCCGCTAATGATTTCTGTAGAGTTACGCGTCACAGACAAAATATTCACGAAAGGCTCTGCTTGACTCGGTGTATATAGACCTTTGCTTAAGAGACTTCGCTTGTCCTTGAATTCACGATTAGCAAGGGCTACTCGCTTTGTATTTCCGGAATGCATTTTTCATTTTTGGAATTGATGCTTCTTAAGTAAAAAAACTGTTTTACCTGTTCAGTTTTTGACCTCACGAGTGTTACATTTGGGGTTGTGTGCTGACGACTATTGACTTGAACTGACAACTTTATCAGCTTTGATCTTCAGTGTACAATGTGTGAATGCGGACCATAGCATTTCATTCTGTAAAGTCAGAAGTTTATGAATGTGGGTCCATCGCATAGGGATAGAAATGTCGAATGAAGAAATTTTGGGTAACAAAAGGTCCTACACTCATATGGTGTGTTTCACTATCGATGTATCTTTGAGATAAACGGATAACGATGGACGACAGAAAGGTGCACCACGTTGCTCCTGTGTTGAGAATGCCGTAAAAATCTCATAAAGAAGTTTTTCAGTTAGCTCCGAATGTTGCCGAAAGGTGATTGCAGACGATATTGTCACCACGAAAGTTGTTGCTGCTTACTTATCGTGAAACGAGGATACACAAACGACGAACGGCATCCGAGTTCAGTATGTAACCATACTGCCTAATACCTATAGACACTTATTGTTGCCAGGGCATACGTGGTCACAATTTATCTGGTGTTGGCTGCCCGCTCTTCATAAAATGAGCTCTGTTTTCTCATGGACACTTTTCATGGACAGACAAAAAAGCAATTTTTTGAGTAACAGGAGCCCGCATTTTTTAAAGCAGAATGGTTTTTTTACTGCAGTATGTATGTATAAAAAACACGTCTGTGATCGGTTTGTTAAACGAAGAACAACTACTATTGTCGCACCACTACAAGCTTGGAGGGAAAAAAAAGGTTCAAATGGCTCTGAGCACTATGAGACTTAACATCTGAGGTCATCAGTCCCCTAGAACTTAGAACTACTTAAACCTAACTAACCTAAGGACATCACACACATCCATGCCCGAGGCAGGATTCGAACCTGCGACCGTAGCGGTCGCGCGGTTCCAGACTGAAGCGCCTAGAACTGCTTGGCCACACCGGCCGGCTTGGAGGAAATACCAGGTAAGACTTGGTTCGCGCAAGATTGTGCCTGACTACTGACTACCAAAACAGTTTTTGCCTTTTCTTAGCGATTTGGTTTGAAGTAGCCCGCATGTACTGGTACACGCATGGCCTGGTTTCCACACTTGGGCGATCTTTTCCAGTGCGACTAGTTTAGTGAAGCGTGTTGAAGGGTTCTCATATTCTGTGATGATCCCGCGATAGTAGGCCAGCCAGGCATTTGCGAACATCTCCGTATCACTTCAGCCGGTGATAGCCAGTTTCGTTTCGCTGTCCATGATCTCAGTGCTGTGATCGTGTGCATGTCAGCATTCGCGGTACAGGCGCAAGCACTTCCCCTTTTTGTGAGTACTTACGAGTACATTTCGTTACCTATCGACATCATTTCAAACTACTCGTACCGAACGAGGTGGCGCAGTGGTTAGACACTGGACTCGCATTCGGGAGGACGACGGTTCAATCCCGCGTCCGGCCATCCTGATTTAGGTTTTCCGTGATTTCCCTAAATCACTCCAGGCAAATGCCGGGATGGTTCCTCTGAAAGGGCACGGCCGACTTCCTTCCCCATCCTTCCCTAATCCGATGAGACCGATGACCACGCTGTCTGCGCTCCTTCCCCAAAACAACCAACCAATCAAACTACTCGTATCTGTGAGTCTTGTGTTTACGATTGTAATTGCATTTTGAACAAAGAGAGAACTTGTTGCAGTCTGCTGTCTTTCGGTATTACCGAGTTACCTCTTTTCAAAGTCTGAGTGTTTGATCGCTGAAACGGAAGTTAAGAATGTGAATAAGGTCGGAAACTCTATGTGGCTCTCCTCGCAGCACTAGAAAATTGCAATGAAATATAGCAAGGCCCTCATATAATCTACGCTTGGTTCACGATTCGCAGTTAGCCCTCAGCGCAAACACGTGTATTGCGTATAAACACTCGTTACTATTTGATTACGCGATAGGTGAACATTACTGAAAACTATCACCTCTGTTAAATGTCTGGGAGTATGCGTCCGGAGCGAGTTGAGGAGGAACGGCAACATAAACCAATTCCTGAGAAAGGGAGATGCCAGCCTCTGGTTGATTCGAAATATCCACAGGAAGTGTAATCCACCTACGAAGGCGGTACGCTCACAAAACCATCATTCGACCGATACTAGGGCACTGCTCTTCAGTCTGGGACAAAAGCAACAGAGAGCATGCCGAGAAAAGCGGTGCGTTTCCTCTGCGTGAAAATTTCGTGGGGACGATCATCCAACTCCAGGGGCAGACGTTACGCGTGACGAGTTGTGCATAACGGCATGGTTTATAGCTACAATTGCGAGAAAGTACATTCCTAGAAGAGTCAGGCAATATATTAGTTCCACCGAGATACACCTCCCAAATAGAGCATGGATATAAAATTCCAGAGACGTGAGATCATATCGACGCATACCGACAGTCGTTCTTCGCACGCGCCATTGGCGCCTGCAACAGGGGCTAGGGTCGTAGCAGTGTCACTCGAAGTATCCTTCGCCACAAAGCGGCATGCAGAGTTTAGATGTGGATCTGACAGACTTGGTTGTAGCAATCACACGCAACAAAATGTGCAGTGCCTTCAAGCCTGTGACTACAGATATCATCGTCCAGTGACAGATACGGCTACGATGGACTCATGGTGGCACTAGCGACTTGTGAAGGTGCTGCTTACTAGCGCAATGTAACGGGAGCAAAATGGAAAGCGTCGCATGGCTAGGACACCGGTGTGTGTGTTTGGGGGGGGGGGGGGGGGTGGTTTCAGCCTCCTGATTGGAAAAGGGTTTTCTTCCATGGCGCACAAAGACCCATTTTCACACAATGTCGGAGAATTATGTCCAAGTTATATCTGTTGACTATTGTGACTGTAATGAGTATGTGCGTGTAGTTTGGTCTCTGTTTATGTTGGTTAGAGAAGTGAGAGAACAAAGCCTACTCCCCTCGAATACCGCCAAGGGGGGCGCCGGGCTTAACGTCCCCATGATGGACGGATCATCATCAAGTATCACATGTCCTCATTTCGTGATACGGAGCGGATGTTTGGATAGTTAATCCAGGACATTTGCGTCAAGTCTGGTGATCAGGGACTTGCCGCCAACAGATCTCGTCCCCTTGCCTTCCAGATACGGAAGGTGAAAATGTCCTCCACAGACACGGTTCGAATTGGCTACCTCCGGGTGAAGCGCCGCCGGCTACGGAGGCTGGTCGGGTCGAGTAATATAACGTCTCCGCAGGGCTGCGCTCGCAGAGCGAGCCGGGCTGCGCCCGCAGCGCCCTCCGCTGTGCAATTAAAACAGTTTCCAGTCCTTGCGCAGGCAGTAAATTCGGGAATCCCATTCTCCGGCGCGAATTTATCTGGGCGCGCCGTAGCGTCCGACCGAGACCACGTCCTGCGCACAAACCCCGCCGCCTGTAATTCCGGCGCGTGCGCTCACGTCTCGATGGCTGCGCCGTTCGTCTGCAACGCACCATCGCGTTTGGAGGCTTCGTGCCATCGCTCCTATGCCGCCTCCTGTACGTATTTCCCTAATTGCTACGAGCTCCGCTGCGAGCTATTACACTAACATGTCTCCAACAAGTCTTTTGGCTATTCGGAGCTCGTGTATATCGATGTTGTTGTTGTGGTCTTCAGTCCTGAGACTGGTTTGATGCAGCTCTCCATGCTACTCTATCCTGTGCAAGCTTCATCTCCCAGTACCTACTGCAACCTACATCCTCCTGAATCTGCTTAGTGTATTCATCTCTTGGTCTCCCCTTATGATTTTTACCCTCCATGCTGCCCTCCAATACTAAATTGGTGATCCCTTGATGCCTCATAACATGTCCTACCAACCGATCCCTTCTTCTGGTCAAGTTGTGCCACAAACTTCTCTTCTCCCCAACCCTATTCAATACTTCCTCATTAGTTATGTGATCTACCCATCTAATCTTCAGCATTCTTCTGTAGCACCACATTTCGAAAGCTTCTATTCTCTTCTTGTCCAAACTATTTATCGTCCATGTTTCACTTCCATACATGGCTACACTCCATACGAATACTTTCAGAAATGACTTCCTGACATTTAAATCTATACTCGATGTTAACAAATTTCTCTTCTTCAGGAACGCTTTCCTTGCTATTGCCAGCCTACATTTTATGTCCTCTCTACTTCGACCATCATCAGTTATTTTGCTCCCCAAATAGCAAAACTACTTTACTACTTTAAGTGCCTCATTTCCTAATCTAATTCCCTCAGCATCACCCGACTTAATTAGACTACATTCCATTATCCTTGTTTTGCTTTTGTTGATGTTCATCTTATATCCTCATTTCAAGACACTGTCCATTCCATTCAACTGCTCTTCCAAGTCCTTTGCTGTCTCTGACAGAATTACAATGTCATCGGCGAACCTCAAAGTTTTTATTTCTTCTGCATAAATTTTGATACCTATTCCGAATTTTTCTTTTGTTTCCTTTACTGCTTGCTCAATATACAGATTGAACAACATCGGGGAGAGGCTACAACCCTGTCTTACTCCCTTCCCAACCACTGCTTCCCTTTCATGTCCCTCGACTCTTATAACTGCCATCTGGTTTCTGTACAATATCGATAGATAGAGAATAAGTACTTGTAACCTTCCTCTTCATAGCTGTTGCACATTTGAGAAGCAATTGGCAGTGTTGACCAGCCTACACAATTTGAAATTTTCGAAATTAACAGGGATAAAATACAGAGAGCGAAAGTTTGTTACAACTTGTGCAGGAATCAGACTGCAGTTGTAAGAATTGAAGAACATGAAAGAGAATCGATAGTTGACAAGGGGGTGAGACAGGACTGTAGCTTATTCCTAAAGTTATCCAAACTACACACCAAACAAGCTGTGAAGGAAACCAATCAGACATGGCAAAGGACTAGAAAGAGAGACTAAACTGCATGGATAGTGTCTTAAAAAGAGGTTATATGATGAACACCAGGAAATTAAAATCAGGTTAATGGAACGTAGTCGAATTAAATCGGGCGTTGTTGACAATATTACATTAGGAAAATGCATCAAAAATTAATAGATCAAATTTGTTATTTCAGCAGCAAAATAAGTGATGATCGAAGCAAAGAGGATACAAAATTCAGCAAGGAAAGCGATTCTCAAAAAGAGAAATTTGTTAACATCGAATATAAATGTGGTAGGAGGTCCTTAATGAAAGGTATTGGTCCGACGTGTAGCCTTGTATAGAAGTGAAGTGTCGACGATAAATAGTTCTGACAAGAGCGGAATAGAAGCTTTTGAAATATTGTGATAGAAAAGAATGTTGAAGATTAGAAGGGTACATCGCGTAACTAGTGAGAAGATACAGAATACAATTGGAGAGATAAAAAATATGTGGCACGACTTGATTAAAAGAAGAGATTGGTTGATAGGATATTTTCTGAGATATCAAGGAATCGTCAATTTAGTACTGGAGGGGAGTGTGGGAGGTAAGAGTTGTAGACAGAGACGAAGGCTTAACTACGGTAAGCAGATTAAAGTGGCTGTAGGTTACAGTAATTATGCAAAAAATGAAGAGACTTATGCAGGATAGACTAGCGTGGAGAGCTGCAACAGACCTGTCTACGGATTGAAGACAACAGTAACTGCTACAACTCCACCGCCTTCCGCCTCGCGTGTAAAGCTATTAGTTTGCCAGTTTTTGGCGTTGGAGGATTAACTGATAGAGGGGCCGATATTCATTGATCCTATTTAACTCCAACGAAATCCCGTGACCCTAAGCAAGTACGATCACGTTTAAAAATCCCAGAACAAATACTGTAATAAATCAATAGGAATTTAAAAAAAATAGAAAACGTTGTAGAATTGTTTTTATTATTTTGAGTTCGTTCTTTGGAGCACAGTTTAATACTTCCAACGGGTTGGACTCTCTCACGCTCGATTTGGAAATCACGGTTCTATCTTTCACACAAATTAGCACCTTACCTGGTATATAAATTTAGCTTTTCGTTGGGATTGATTGATACGGAGTTACAGTCTGCATATAATTTCGTCGGAGTCGCTAAATTTGATTGAAGATGTTCAAGCTATGTTCAACGATCAAGTGTGTTTTTGCCTACCCATGCCTCAGCCAACCCTTAGGTAATCGTTATAAATCTGCCTCTCCACAAGAAACTGCGATACTTCGCCTTTCCGAAGAACAGTTCTCGTTAGCGGAAAACAAAAATTCACCAAATTCAGTTTTAACCTCACTATCGTTCCGCGAAACGACAAATCGCAACGCTCACACTGGACGTGCAGCAGCACAAAGAGGACTACCGGCGAGAGAAAAAGCATCCACGGTACGCTTACACACTGTAGACGTTGACATAACTAGTCGACAAACTGGATAATAGTTGTCTGATAATGACTTAAGATTACATTTCTCATTATCATGTTGAATGTGCTTTTACAGAAAGCCCTTCAAACCAGTAATACAGAGCTTTGTAAAGCATGATGATTGCAGATTTCTGCGCTCACGCTTCAGGCCTTTTAGATACGGAACGCGTTCCTCATCCTCTGCAACAAAGCGATGATCTCCGTGGCATCGAGCGTGCGTTAAGAATTCATCAGTCATGCAAAACTCTGCTTGCATTATTCAGTCATGATATTCTGCGAGTCGGGTGTGCAGATAAACAAATGGAGTTCATGTTTCTAAACTTTCATTGATCTTTCACTTTTGTACTACACTGACACCGAAAAAGAAAATAATATTCTGTCAGATCACCTTGCTATATTTCGGACCATATTGTGAACTTATTGATACGAATAACCGAGCAAGTTAAGTTGGTGTCCATCCACAGACACGGAAGTAAATCAGGTGTGTCTCAGGGCAGTGATATAGCGCCATTACTGCTCATTTTGTATATTACTTACTTAACGGGCCGTATTAGATATGTCCGACTTTCCGGAAACAGAGCGATTATCAATGAGGAAGTGTTATCTGGTATAAATTGTAGTAGTATTCACTCATAAAGCCGGTGAAAGACAAGAAACCAACCATCAGTGTAAAGAGCCGTTAAGTTGTGCGCTTAACCAAACTTATATATAGAAAATTTCACTATAAATTATCGAGTAAAAATTGTGCAAATTATGTTCAACGTAAGGGGGGTGTGAAGCAGAAGGATTACACAGGATCTACTGTAAGTAAAACAAATTGTAAGGCTTTAGTGCATTCAAAAACCGCAGCATGTCTGAGGAAGAGCTTACGTGCAAAACACTTCTGAGGCAAATAGTAGAATGCTACTAATGTATGTGGCATTCATTTAAGGTCGGACTACATGGAACATCAAGCACCTTGTAGAAAGTGCTCTGTGAATAGTCACAGGCCTGTATGCAGAGTGGGAGAGTGTAACACAATGCTGAATATTTGAACTAGCTTACACAGAAAAGAATACGCTTTATATCACCCAGAAATCTCATCAGAAAATTCCAAGACCCAACTCTCATCATGTGCGACGGGGTACCCGAAAGAACCGGAATTATTTTTAAAAAGCTATATATTTTCAAATCGTTCACAAAACAACCTTATCCGCTTCAAAATATTATCCATTACAACTAACACTTTAGTCCCACCGATGCTGCCACTATTCGAAACTTTTTTTGTAGTCATCTTTAGAACCGTGGATTACACAAGGAATAAAGATTTCCTGTAAGACAAAAAGGAAAATGTATCTGTCGACCAAGAATAGCTCCAATACTGATGATTTAGCTAAATACAAGGAATACTGTAAAATATTAAAAAAAGTAATTCAGACATCTAAACAAATGCACTACAAGAAGAAGATAGCAATGTCAGGGAACAAAATAAAAACAATATGGGATATAGTGAAAGAGAAGACTGGTAGAACCAGAAAGGGACAGGGGCAAATAGCATTAAGGGTAGACGACACACTAGTAACCGATGGGCATAGTGTGGCAAATCTATTTAACAAGTACTTTATATCCGTTACTGATAGAATGGGATTGTCAGGATCAGCAAATAATGGCCTTGAATATCTGAAACTAGCCTTTACAAATAGCTTCAGCTACATGAATATGTCACTCACTTCACCAAAAGAAATAACTTCCATAATAACATCTCTGAAAACAAAGCATTCTAGTGGTTATGATGAAATATCAACAAAGTTAATTAAGGCATGTTCTTGTGAGTTTAGTACAATTCTAAGTTACTTTTGTAACCAGTCAATTATAACTGGGACATTTCCTCACTGGCTGAAATATGCAGATGTTAAGCATCTATTCAAGAAAGGGGATAAAGGGATACCATCAAACTACAGACCGATTTCACATTTGCCAGCATTCTCAAAAATTTTGGAAAAAGTAATGCACAGGCAGCTTCTCAACCATCTGACCACAAATAACATATTATCAAGAACACAGTTTGGATTTCTGAAGGGTTTTGATATCGAGAAGGCTATTTACACCTACAGTGAAAATGTACTTAATTCATTAAATAACAAATTACAAGCAGCAGGTATTTTCTGTGATTTGTCAAAGGCATTTGATTGTGTGAACCACAACATCCTTTTAAATAAATTAGAATTCTATGGTGTCACGGGCAGTGCTGCAAAATGGTTCAAGTCATACCTAGCTAACAGGAAACAAAGGGTGTCAGTACAACGGACTAGTGAATTAAGTCATCAGTCATCATCAGAATGGGATGAAATTACATGTGGTGTCCCACAAGGATCCATCTTAGGGCCATTGCTTTTTGTTGTGTACATTAATGATCTCTCATCAGTTACACTGCCAGAAGCAGAGTTCGTTTTGTTTGCAGATGACACAAGTATTGCAATAAATAGTATGTCGAGTGTAGTTCTAGAAAGATCTGCTAATGATATTTTCATGGATATTAATAAATGGTTTAAAGCCAACTCATTGACATTAAACTTTGAAAAGACTCACTACATGCAATTCAGAACCTGTAAGAGGTTTCCAGCCAGCATATGCATAAAGTATGAAGAAGAGCAGATAGAAGAGGTTGACTGTCTTAAATTGCTGGGATTACAACTTGATAATAAATTCATTTGGGAGGAGCACACCACAGAACTGCAGAAACGCCTTAACAAATCTGTATTTGCAATTCGAGTGTTAGCAGACATAGGCGACATAAAAATGAAAAAAGCTTGCATACTTTGCCTACTTTCATTCCATAATGTCATATGGTATAATATTTTGGGGTAACTCTTCAAGTCAAACAAAAGTTTTCAGAGTCCAAAAGCGTGTAATACGTATTATTTGTGGAGTAAATTCACGGACGTCATGTAGAAACCTCTTCAAAGAACTGGGTATACTAACCACTGCCTCTCAGTATATTTACTCCTTAATGAAATTTGTCCTAAATAATATATCTCTTTTACCAACAAACAGCTCAGTTCATACATACAATACCAGGAACAAAAATGATCTGCACAAAGACTTAATAGCACTTACTTTAGTTCAAAAAGGGGTCCACTACTCAGGAACACTCATCTTTAATAATTTGCCAGCAAACATAAAAAATTTAGTTACAAATAAAGATCAATTTAAAAGGAGCCTGAAAGACTTACTAGTGGCCAACTCCTTCTACTCCATTGACGATTTTTTTAATAGAAACAAATGATGTATTGTATATATTCATACTATTAGTATTGTTATTTCAGCTTAAAAAAAAAAAAAAGTTGACATGTTCCACATCCACGAGGATCTCCTCAGCATGGATCTATGGAACGAAAAACTAATCTAATCTAATCAAAGTGGTTGACAGCTCCTACCTCAATTTCTTTCTTGGCCTCTTCAATGTTGTCAAATCTGTGTTCTTTCATGCCCATTTTACTACGTGGAAGTAAGAAAAAGTCGCACGGAGCTAGGTCAGGCGGGTAAGGTGCGTGAGGCCGTGGAACCATGCCATTTTAGCCAAAAACTGTCTAACAGAGATGGCTGAGTGTGCAGGTGCCATAAATAGGGTCTTTTTTGACGAACACTGTTGCACAATCTTCTTAAAACTTCCAAATAAAAGGTCTGATTGTCGGTCTGAGCTGGGGGAACAAACTCTGAATGAACTACGCCCTTGACATCACAAAAGCAAATCAGTATTGTTTTGGTGTTTGATTTGACTTTTGAGGACATTTTTTTGGACGGGGTGACGATGATGTCTTCCATTAACTTGACTATTTCTGGTTCGTAACCATAGCACCGTGACTCATCACCAGTAATAGCCTTTGACATAAAATCTGAATCAGTTTCAAGCTGTTGCTTCAAAGCACGACATGTTTCAATTCGACGTTCCGTTTGATTGTCAGTCAGAACGCGTGTAAAAAACTTAGCAGCGACCCTTTTCATTCCCAAATCTTCCGTTAAAATTCGCTGAACCGAGCTCCGAAATAAGCCCACCAATCTCCGACAATTGATCAGTGGTCTGTCGATGGTCTGTGAGCACGAGCTCTCGAATTTATTCGTCGATTCGGGCACCTGATGCATGTCCAGAACTGTTTGTCATCAGTCGACATGTCGCCATTTTTAAACCGAGCGAAACACTCGTACACTTTTTCCCATAGCGTCGTCTTGGTAAGCTGTTTTCAATGTTAAAACTGTTTCAGCAGCATTTTTAACGAGTAGAAAACAAAATTTCACGGCTGCATATTGTTCACTTAAATTTGCCATCATAAAAAGCGAAACAAGAAGAAAACCGCGCTAGCAAAAACAATCACTGTAGATGAACAGAACAAGCCAGGTCGACAACACAGTCGGCACCGAACTGGCAGTGAGTTGGGCTTGCACGCCTAGCTGCAGAAATGCTTATTATACAAGCTCCGCCCACGGCAGTGTCATTACATTGCTTTTTTACCCCCCTCGTATCGGGCTATGATCGTACAATCGAAAGATTAAATTCAAAACAACTTCTCAAACAGAGCATCTAGGCGATCAATCTTTATTTATGTTCCATTCATGAATTTCTGGGAGAAACCTCGACATACAAATCATGCAATAAAAATATCTTGGACATGCACTTTTTAGCCGGCCGAGGTGGCCGAGCGGTTCTAGACGCTAGAGTGTGGAACCGCACGTCCGCTACGGTCGCAGGTTCGAATTCTGCCTCGGGCATGGATGTGTGTGATGTCCTTAGGTTAGTTAGGTTTAAGTAGTTCTAAGTTCTAGGGGACTGATGACCTTAGAAGTTAAGTCCCATAGTGCTCAGAGCCATTTGAACCATTTTTTTGTTGTTGTTGCACTTTTTAGTGATTTGTAGAGTATTGCTGCAGAGTTCTACACTTCCACCAACATTGCTACGCACTTATTGACATTACATTAAGTCTTCATGCACTGTTTTTACCAAGCAGTTGCAACGGTATCAGGAAATCATCTGAAAATAATCATTATCGTATGTACTAATGGAAATAAGGTATTTCAGGTCCGGGCTAACACAACGATGGCAATACACGCATAAGCTCAGTCCAAACAAACTGATGCCGAATAAACTATATCACAAAAAAATCCATTAAAATCCTTCTTTCTTTGAGCTGCATAGGCTGTTTCGTCAACATTTCTCTTCCACTATCAGACGACGTGCTCAGTAGTGGCTTTGATACATGCTTCAATATCGCCATAAAGCTATCATTGCATCGTTGTCAGCTGTGATCAAAAAGACTCGTCATAATAATTCAGTGCTACACGGAAGACAAGGTCTTATTAATGCCTTTCTTAACCACAAGCGTTGTAACAGTTGTCCGAATGTGAGTCAGCCTTTGTGTAGCTTCCACTTGCGTACATCTGTGTCCATACTCTGCATACCATCATGAGGGGCATGGCAATGGATACTTCCTATTGTACAAGTTATTAACTCTTCTTTCCGAATCATCCATATATGGACCGCGGGAAGGAGGACAATTTAAACGGCTCTGCGCGCACTGGAATTGATTTAATCTTGTCCCCGCGATGCCCGCGGCAGTGATACAAAGGTGGTTGCAGTAAACTTAGGTATATCTTCAAGTGCGTGCCAGTTCAGTTTGTTAAGTATCTCTGTGACCTCCTCCAACAGTCAGACAAACCTACTACCTACTCTGTATACGTTCAAAGTCCCCTGTTAGTACTATTCGGTACGGATCCCACATACTTGAGCAAAATCCTAGGATAGGCCGCACCAGTGTTTTATGAGCAATCTCCTTTGCAGAGTGCCTACATTTACAGAGTATTCCACCAATGAACCGAAGGCTGCCACCTGCTTTACGTACAACTGAGCCTATGTGATCATTCCATTCCATATCCCTACAAATTGTTACACCCAAATATTTGTATGAGTGGACCGATTTCTATTGTGACTTGTTGATACTGTATTCATGTGGTATTGGGTTTATTATTAGGTTTTTTTTTTTCGTTTTGTAATGTGCACAATTGTACCTTTCTAGACATTTAAAGCAGCATGTCAGTCTATGCAACACTTTGAAATCTTGTCAAGAAATGAATATTTGTGCCCTTTTTTGAGACAGTACGTCAGTGTTGTATAGATAACCGCTTTATTTGCAAAATGCTCGAGGTTACTATTAAAATAGTCTGCCAAGTCATTAATACACAACATGAACAGCGAAGGTCCTAGCACACTTCCCTGGGACGCACCTGAAGTTATTTCGATGACTTTCCATTCACGATAACTTGCTACGTCCATCCTACGAAAATAAATCCTGAACTTTGTAGCAAATTTCACTTGACACCCTATACGATCGTGCTTTTCATAATAAGCGTAGGTTCAAATGTGAATATGATGGCCCATACAAGATAGCAGGTATTTCCCATCAAAGCTGTATTTCTTGTGAATCCCTCCACAGGCCAAAAAAACGGTTTGTGTAACATAAAATTGATAAAGATACACATTGCCTAAAAACAGATGACTAGGAGAGCCTATTGATTGTATATAGAATGTGAATCCTTTTTGAATATAACCCACTTGTAAAAACAGATGTGGTAAAAGTAATATTAAAAATAGTATACTGACAATACCTCCTCAACCATGGTTACAAGAGCTAGTTGTTAGGATTAGAGGGAGGGGTGAATAGGGTAGATATTCACCTTGGGAATTAAGCGACGAGCTAACATCTAAGTATGCATATTAGCACAGCACGTGGATAACGCACGAGTGTGTCTCTAACGCGAACTCTGGGAAGAGGAGAGCATGTGATTCAAATGTTCCAAATGTTTTTGTGCAATCAAGGAATGCTGTGTGTACCTGACTGCCTTGATCCATGGGTTTCAGGATATCGTGTGGGAAAAGTGCAAATTGAGTTTTCATAAGACCGGTGTTTCTCGAATCCATGCTGGTTGGCGTGGAGGATGTCGTTCTATTCGAGATACCTCATTACGTTTAAACTCAGAATATGTTCTAAGATTCTACACCGAGTGGATGCCAAGGACATTGTACAGTAGTTTTTTGGATCACTTCTGCTGCCCAGCTTGCAGACTGGACTGACGTGTGTTTTCTTACAATTTCTGGACATTGGTTTATTTCGAGGGATCCTTCGGTAGATTATGGTTAAAAGAGCAGCTAACTCAGCCGCAAATTGGGTATAGAAACTGATAGAGACTCCATTTGGACCTGGAGTTTTGATCAGTTAATGCGATTTCTGCTGGTTCTCAACACCACGGACACTAAACTGTATATCACTCGTCTTTGCAGTGGCGCGAGAGTTAAGTTCTGGCAGTATTTCTGAATTTTTCATTCCTAGAGGAACATTTGAAAATGGAGCTCAGCATTTCTGCGTTTGCTTTGCTAACCTCAATTTCAGTTCCTGTATCGTCCGTGAGTGTGTGGACAGTAACTTTGGTATCACTAAACACCTGTACATATGATCAGCATTTCTTTGGATTTTGTGAAAGACCCGTCAGCAATATTCTGCTAAGGTAATGGTTGATTGCCCATTTAAGAGCTAAACATGTTTCAGTCAGCATCTCACTATCTAAAGCCCTACGGTTTATTTTTGCACTAATGATGCAGATATCGGTGTTTCTTCAGGGTTATTTTTCCCACTGACTGTAATCGGTGGAAGGTTCCTCCCATCATGAACTGTTCCACTAGATACACATCTGTGCAGTGCATGGTCAAGTCTTCTTTCAAACACTAGCCCCAATTCTACACGCTCCTGACCAGTGTAAATGTTCCTCATTTAGATATTACTCTACTGCCTCTGCAGGTATAAATCTTTCTGCTTGTTTTAGTTGTCGTTTGTACATTGGTAAACATGGTTGCTACTACTTCTTCATTGACCGAGCGAGGTGGCGCAGTGGGTGGCACACTGGACTCGCATTCGGGAGGACGACGATTCAATCCCGCGTCGGGCCATCCTGATTTAGGTTTTTCGTGATTTCCCTAAATCGCTCCTGGCAAATGCCGGGATGATTGCTTTGAAAGGGCACGGCCGACTCCCTTCCCCCTTCTTCCCTAATCCGATGAGACCGATGACTGCACTGTTTGGTCTTTTCCCCCAACCCAACTACTTCATTAGCGCTGATACTAGTGCCTATCTGGACATCTTCAAAGAGGTCTGGTGTACGTGTTGCTGTTAGATCTTATGTACCGGGTGATCAAGAGGTCAGTATAAATTTGAAAACTTAATGAAGCACGGAATAATGTAGATAGAGAGGTAAAAATTGACACACATGCGTGGAATGATGGAATGACATGGGGTTTTATTGGAACAAAAAAAAAAAAGTATTGCTAGACGCGTGAAAGATCTCTTGCGCGCGTCGTTTGGTGATGATCGTGTGCTCAGCCGCCACTTTGTCATGCTTGGCCTCCCAGGTCCCCAGACCTCAGTCCGTGCGATTATTGCCTTTGGGGTTACCTGAAGTCGCAAGTGTATCGTGATCGACCGACATCTCTAGGGATGCTGAAAGACAACATCCGACTCCAATGCCCCACCATAACTCCGGACATGCTTTACAGTGCTGTTCACAACATTATTCCTCGACTACAACTATCGTTGAGGAATGATAGTGGACATATTGAGCATTTCCTGTAAAGAACATCATCTTTGCTTTGTCTTATTTTGTTATGCTAATTATTGCTATTCTGATCAGATATGGTTGGCGGACATTTTTTGAACTTTTGTATTTTTTTGGTTCTATTAAAACCCCATGTCATTCCAAGCCTGTGTCAATTTGTACCTCTGTATCTACATTATTCCGTGATTTATTCAGTTTTCAAATTTATACTGATTTTTTGATCACCCGGTATTTCCATCATGAGTGGGCTTCCGAACAATCTGTTCGAGACAGTTGTCAGAGAAGACATTTAGTAATGTTTTGCCAGACCTCTTGACTCTCACCACTTACAAAACTTCATTTTCCCAACTGATTTTTGGACAATTGAAGTTTCCTCCAATGGTGACAGTGCATTTGGGTAATTTCTTACTAGAGAACTTTTAGGTATTACCAGTCCATTGCTTCCTTTTTGTTTTGGGGCTATGATCTTCCACGGGCTTGTTGTAATTTGCTGAGGTGTGTGCACTGTGTCGCGATATCAAAATAGCTGTGAATTCTGCCAAACTATCGTTTTCAGGTATCCGGACACGTCCGTTCTTCTACTGAGTGTTGTCCTTTTGAGTCAACACTACACTCTCTGTTTTCAGGTCGGAGGACATGATAGCATGTCCATGTGTTGGGGGCGACGATTTCCCACCAATGCCCCTGTTCATACTGGTCGCGATGTTTTCATTAATGCCATACAAACTGTATTCTGTTGCATTACTATTTTTTTATTTTAACTGGAGTCGTCATCCTGTAAATCCAGTGAACACTCACCCGCAAATATGTTACAGGTATCCTTTGAAGTGCTGTGACCACTTGTTACTGTGGTGCAGCGGTACTCCTCGCGCATGTTTTTAGCTACATACCCTCTAGTTGACAGTGATCTCGGTAAGGACAGTGGTGCCCCCCCCCCCCCTCCCCTGCTTGCCGTTCTATTTTTTGTCTGTAAAGCATTCATGGCCGCTGGAACGTACATCACGAAACATATAGACTCGTGGGAAACCTTACAGAGATGTTTAGGCACTTTTGAAGCCGTCTTCTTCAGTAGAACCTCAAATTGGGCAGAATGTAGTTGCTTTCTCGTTACCACAACCATAAACAAAGGAGGCATTTTAAGCTGTAGTTATATACAGCAGAACACTCATAGATCACTTCCTCTCACACGCGTGTTTTTACATCAGGCAAGGCGAACGAAAACCAATACTGTTTTGAAAGAAGACTGGAACTTTTCGTCCTACAACTTGTGAGACGTAGCACTTGCTGTTGACATTTATTGGGGAGCCGAGATTTCGGATGACATGTATGATATACCAAATCACAATGTCTGCCAAAACATCATTCTTTACACGGGAGATAAGTCACATAATGCTTACATGAAGATAAGAAGCTTCTACGACAGCTCGATTATTGAAGGGTCAGTGTGATTGAAACTATGAAAACGTCAGTTGTAGACCAGCTGTAAAGTGGCGAAACTAGACGCAATTTTTAATCTCGTTCCATGCTATCTAAAGTGCTTTGAGAATGATATTGTTTGTTATAAAGATGATCATAAATATTGTTTGATCGACTCTCAGAGCACAGTTTTGATCAGCATATTCTGTGATAAGAGTCAAGGGGCACGAAAGGGAAGCAGCGGTTGAGAAGGGAGTGAAACAGGGCTGTAGCCTATCTTCGATGTTATTCAATCTGTATATTGAGCAGGCAATAAAGGAAACAAAAGAAAAATTTGAAGTAGGAATTTAAATCCAGGAAGAAAAAATGAAAACTTTGAGGTTTGCCGATGACATTGTGATTCTGTCAGACTTGGAAGAAAAGTTGAACGGAATGGACAGTGTGTAGTGGCAGCTTCTGCCACTGCATGTAACAACACCACCAAATGTAGTGGGAAGAGGTAGAAGGCACCGTATTAAGACTCGTCCGAGATTTCCAAGCCTCGAGATGCCTCCGGCGAGTGTTGGAAGACGGGACGACTGCCCGCAGTAGGGATCCATGGAGTGGCCCACCGCTGGCTGGCTACAGATCCCGCGTCTGCCTCAGAGGGTCGAACCAGCAACCCACTGTGGACTGGAACGCTGGCGCCCCATCTGCTGCGGCATGTAGCTGGTGGTGTGACACGCCCGGCCGTCCAGGAGCGCTGCCACACTTGAATGAATCTCGTTCGAAACCCGCACCTATTTATACACCGTTGTGCGCCTCTGTTTTGCCATACGCACTGTTTCGCGTCACGTATTCTTAACACGCTACGTTGGGCAGTGGGCCCCTTGTGCCTGTGATTTGCGACATGCAAAACCGCTGCGTATACTCTTTCAGCAATTTGACGGCCCTGTGACCTCTATTCTACTTCTCAACTGTTGGTATGTGTAACTCACTGCAATCCTGCCCGCACCTGGCTGTAACTTGTGCTCAGAATATTGCACAAAACTAACTTTCCCTATCCTAAACGGTGGTACCGCTACAAGTGGCTTGAAAGGAGGATATAAGATGAACATCAACAAAAGCTAAATGAGGATAATGGAACATAGTCGAATTAAATCCAGTGACGCTGAGGTAATTCGATTAGGAAATGAGACACTTGAAGTAGTAGATGAGTTTTGCTATTTGGGGGAGCAAAATAACTGATGATGGTCGAAGTAGAGAGAGGTAAAATGTAGACTGGCGATGGCAAGAAAAGCTTTTTCTAGAGTAGAGAAATTTGTTAACATCCAGTATAGATTTAAGTGTGTGGATGTGAAACATGGACGATAAACGGTTGAGACCCGGGCGCTAATGACCGTAGCAGTTTTGCGCCCTAAAACCATAACAAAAAAAAAAAAACAAAACGGTTTCGACACGAAGAGAATAGAAGCTTTTGAAATGTGATGCTACAGAAGAAAGCTGAGGATGAGATGGGTAGTTCCGTAACTAATGATGAGGTACTGAATAGAATTGGGGATAAGCGGATTTTGTGGCAAAACTTGACTACAAGAAGGTTGGTAGGGCACGTTCTGAGGCATCAAGGGATCACCAATTTAGTGTTGGAGGGAAGCGAGGAGGGTAAAATTCGTAGAGGGAGGCCAGGAGATGAATTCACTAAGCAGATTCAGAAGGATGCAGGTTGCAGTAATTACCCGGAGACGAACAACACATTCTGTGATTCTAGTCTGCTTTTTCTTTCCATGTACATTTATACTTTAGAACAATGGTGCGATGCCTAGCTTGTATTTGAAAAGTATGCTGTAGTGTGGTCGTGCTAACAGCAATTGCTCAGGACCTACGGCAATAACGTAGGTTTTTATTTTGACTGCCGCATTGCTACGCGAAAGACGGCTGACAGCGAGATGTAGACAGTTAACGCAGCAGCAGTTGCGACCACAGAATTAATTGCTGTTCCTTTTGGTAATAAAGCAACACGCCACATGAAATAAAACGCACAGTTGTGAATCACTAATGCTTTTTATTTAACTTCCTCAGTTCTGCTTAAGAGAATTGAGGCAGGTACAACCTCAGTGCCTATGCTGCGGACAAAAATGTGGTCAGTGTCAAAGGTTACTATCCGGGTAAGTAAATAGGTTTTTGCCGCATAAAAGCGTTGTTGATATGAGTTAGTGGAAACGCTCCATGAACTCGTTGTATGCAGACATATCCTTCCAAAGTGGCCACCCTGGTTTGCTTTCCGTGTTGTATACTGCCCTCAGTTTCCATTTCATACAGACGAATTTTGTTATAAAAGAAAAAGCTGCCTTTAGAAACGCCATCTTTACCGAAACAATACTTTTACGAACCGTTGGACTATTACTTGCGTTACAGAACTAGCGGATGTAATTACTAATAAAAGACTAAGCGAAGCCTGTGTGTCCGTTCAGTGTCAAATCTGGAATCGTGCACCTTTTCTCTAATAATGTCGCAATATAGAAGCCATTTAACGTTTGAACAGAAGGAAACAAATTAGAACATTTGTAAACTTGTAGCATAATAAAATATTAAATAAATATATTCTACTGACGAATGCGTTGCCAGTGAAATGGCTACACAATGAAGTATTTGCGATGATGTCAGTATAAATCACGGCGATATGAATTTATGCATAAACTAAGTATGGAGTTATTGAAGGATAAGTGCCAGCCAAAAACAGCTGTACTGTCTGTTGATGATGTTAACCCTTTGCCTTTGCCATTCACAATATTGTTAGCAGAGTGGTTATAAGCGTTTAGTCTGTGTCTGATTTAACACCCAACTTTACTGGAAGGACGTAGAGTGTTGGAGAACTATCTGTAATATTTATACTGAAAAAGTGCTCTTGTAAAGATCTTGACAGTGTCGGTAAAATGAAGCTATTAATGTAAACACGAAGTGCTGCAAGAAAATAATACTGTTCATGTTGTGTTTCTGTGATATGATTGGTGGGATTAAAACTTTTACTTTGACTTCTCATCAAAAATAAATCGAGAACTATCTCACCCACTACATAGTACGAAAGCACTCAACCTGGAATGGAGCGAGACGATTAATTTACGTATATACTGGCAACGTAATCACGCAGACGAGTGGCAGTTACAGTGTGACACAAGAAAACTGATCTCTCTGTCACTCCAAGCGCATAGAGAAGAAAGCAGCCGTCACTTTCAAAGAATTGTAGCATAATGAGCGAGCGTATACTTCCTCAACCGTTGTCGTTCTCAGTAAAATTTTCGGGGATGTGTGACCGCATTGTCACGTTGTTATATAGATCAACATTTTGCTGATGTTGCAAGTGGCCTCCATCTGGTAAGCGTGTTTACTGCTTAATGTTAAACTGTAGGCCTAAATAACACCTATTGAAAATTCGCAGACGTGGGGTGGCGCACGCTTGGGGGCGTAAAATGAGACAGTGGCCTTATGGTGTAGAAACCCATTGTTAATTTCTCATTGCTGAGAATGTCAAAATGCCAAGTGGAAATGAATAGCCATAAAATGCACTCACAGACGCTAGCTAATCTGCTGCAGCACATATCATCCCTCTCGCTCACATTGCTGATGACCTGTTACGCTTACTCGCGCCGGGTTGGAATAGAGGATTTCGTACTCTGGCGACAAGGGTAACAAGTACGCGGTTACCTGTTTCAGCATAACTCTTTATGGCGGAAGTGCTGACAAGAGGTCTGTCCCTTACTTGGCTAGGAACATATCCCCTTGTTGCTGATAATGATCAGCTGTATTAAGCTTATGTGTGATGTTTGAACTTCGCTGCATATAATTATGGAAGAGATTCAAGAAAGTTGTCAGAGTTGATATCTGTTCCATTTTGAGAGTTACACATCACGCACGTTAACAAGACATACGATCTGATATCTTCGTCCAGTTGTCATAGTGTCTTACGCTGTGTACTAAGAAAATACACAGTGCTTAAAGACTTTTACGCTTGCTTGTAGTAGTACACACTAGTGTTACTTGAATCTCCGTAACGAGTATTTTACTTAAGGTAAAGCCTATGCAACCTCGTGATGATAAAGCTTTCGAATAAGAAAGCTGTTCTTTTCTTTGTATGTTAACCTATACCACTGGTGAAAATGGTAAATATGACCAATAGTCGCAGTTTACGTAATTGTGTGGTATTAACTGATAATTTCTTGATGTTGTATACTTCCAATTGTAAGACACCACTCAGTACACTATTTTCACTCTCTCTGATAATTTTAGTTCGTGGAATCACACTGTAAAGCTTTCAGATTAATCTTCAGTGCTGTAACTAGCACCTTTCTGTTCCATTCACGAGTGGAACTACACTATACTCGCCTAATCAATTTTTGCTTGCTGTTATGGCCCTTGGGCATATATACGTTGGGGATAGGAGCGTCGTCTTATATGAAATAAATAGTGGTTCTTCAAATATGCCGCAGAGCATCTTGTGAAAGCAAAAGGTCACTCAGCTGCCTTCGATCTGTAGTTGGAAGATCCAGTTGTACCCTCCAGAAATGACACTTCTCTCTTAATGCCACCAACTGTGATACGGAGGAGAACACACCGTGGAACACCTACTGGCCTGTCGAGTATGCTCTGCGTCTTGAATACAGGAAGATGACTGCTCGCCATTATTGAGCGCATTTGATGTTGCAAGATTTTGGGCAACAGTGGTGTAGCTTAGTCATTGTGTCTCTCTTTTCTTTTTATTGTTAATCATCATGAATTGTATTTGGTTCTGACTCGAATAAATACCTAGTATCAGCTGAGTACAAGGGTTTGTTTCTGAAGCCAGTACTAAGTAATTCTTCATGATTTTCCGACTTTTTATATGCCTGCTCTTCCATTTCGTTGTGCTTGTGACGAGTTACCATTCACGGTCTGAAGTGTTTATTGGTGTCTGATGACTGCTGTATTGAGCTAGTGTGGTGATGTTTTGAGTGCTTCAGCAATGTCTGCTCGAGACCTATTACTGCATGCAGGTACACGTAATACCGGCGCCTTAACACTCTTTTATTTGATTGGTGTAGATAATCAGAGTTGCAACTCTATTGCTTTACCCCGGGGTCCAGCTATGCTGTGCCCTGTTCTTCCTCGGCATCGAACTTCTTTCTTCTGTGCAGATATCTATAAGCGAAGTGACTATGAAACAAAATACTGCTTCTCTACTTAAATAAAGTGTAGACAGGGCCCAACTCTGTATATTGTCACAAACTTGCACAAAAGTTTACACGTTACGTGGGAAACAACTAATATTATTCTTTCAAAAACTTCTTGTTAACATTTTGTGAATAGTATATAACAACATTCGCTTATATGCATCATATCCGTCTTCCTTGGTACCGGAAATCATCCACGGTACCAGAGCTTCATCATTCCTCCTTGCTCCACGGAGATTACAAGTGCTCTCCAGCAGGTATGCTTCGCATCTGTTGAGTAATACTTTCCCACAGTATGTGGCCCGATGTTTCCAAACTAATTACGATCACACACATCTTTACTCTGAGCTCTACCTGTGACGTTCGTGATAACAGACCCTTCCATGAATGGCATGGATCACTACACGTTCTGCACACAAGTTATAAAATTAATGCTATATGTATATATTTTTTGTAATTGGTTTTAATAATTTCGGCTGCCTTGTGTTCATAGTTGCCTTGTGTTCATAGTTGCCTTGTGTTCATAGAACTACGGATCTCCTCACCCCTCCCCCCCTCCACCCCCATCTTCCTCGCACCCTCCAAAGAACGTTTTGCTAAAAGCCTTTTATATTATTATGTATATAAATTTCCAAGTTTCTTAGATCATTTCCGGGGAGAGGAGGAGCATAAAAGAGTATGAAGTGGTAAGTAATAATTGTAGAAAATTACAAGCTATGTTGAACACAGGACCTTTTCAGTTGCTCACATGAGGGCTAACTCACGTGGCTAGAAAGAGCATTCCAGCCAGGTAAGTTCGTAAATTCACAGGCCGATCGCATCTGCTGCCAACAACAAATCCCACACGGCACGTAAGTCCTCAGGTACAACCGGCACAACACCGGAAGTCGAGTAAGGCGAGACAGAAAGGGGAAGACATTCTAGTAAGGGAGAAAAGTAAACAATTTCCTGACCGTTGGCAGAAGCGACTAAAACAAACATCATTCCTCTCATTAATATGCTCGCATAGCCTCAGGCTTCACACCATTATTCGCAATTGTAGTGCTAAATAAAATACTGATAATAGTGGGTTCGCACTTCCATCTATGATGTGTTAATTATTATTCTTGTGAGTTCAGATAAAGCGATGTACTGCGCATTAATATAAGCAAGTTATTATTGTTACTACTACTACTACTACTACTACTACCAGTATTATTTTAAAATTCCTTATATATTGTTATTATTAATTTTAAGGTACGCTAAAAGAGGAAGTGACAGCAGATTATACACTGATGGAAAAAAATCGCAATACGAAAATATAAATAATCTAGAGTAGTGAAATTTCGGGAATTCATTTGTCTAGGTAACATCTAAGTGAATAGCATTGCAAGATCAAAGGAAGCGCGAGATAAGCCATTGCAAATGTGAAATGCTAGTACATTAATAAGCTCTGTAACCGCCTGAATGTAAAACACAACCATGCAGGCGAGCGTACATTGTGTTGTACAAGTGCCGGGTGTCGATTTGTGTGACGGAGTTCCATGCCTGTTGAAATTTGTCGGTCAATACAGGGACAGTTAATGCTGTTTGTGCATGACGTTGGAGTTGTCGTACGATGATATTCCATACGTGCTCGATTGGAGACAGATCTGGTGATCGAGCAGTCCAAGGCAACATGTCTACACTCTGTAGAACATGTTGAGTTACAACAGCGGTATGTGGACGAGCGTTGTCCTGTTGGAGAGCCCCCTGGAATGCTATTCATAAATGGCGGCACAGCAGGACGAATCACCGGATTGAGTACAATTTTGCAGTCAGAGTGCTTGGGTTAAGAAATCGCACCCCAAACCATATTTCCTGGTAGAGGTACAGTGTGTCTAACACACAGACAGGTTGATTGCAGACTCTTAACTGGCCTCATCCTAACCAACACCCTGGCACACAGGGAGAACTAGCTTTCATAAAAAAAAAAAAACACAACATACTTCCACCCTGTCCTCCAGTGAGCTCTCGCCTGACACCACTAAAGTCGCAAACGGAATGCACGCTTCAGGGCGTCTGGCTGCTCGGAGCAGTCCATGAAGTCACTGTAGTCCCAACTGCTGCTCATATTGCTGCTGCAGATGCGGTACGATGCACCGCAACCATACGCCGAATACGACGGTCTTCCCTCTCGGTAGTGCCACGTGGCCGTCCAGAGTCCGGTGTCTCGCGACCGTACATTCTCGTGACCATCGCTGCCGGCAGTCATGTACAGTGCTTACATTCCTGCCAAGTCTTTTTGCAGTGTCACGAAAGAAACGCCAAGCTTCTCGTAGCCCTATTACACGAACCCTTCAAACTCAGTGAGGTGGTGGTGATTGCGTTTTTATCGCCTTTAAGGCATTCTTGACTAACATCAAGTCACCACTTCCAGTCTCAAAGGTAACTAACGCTCACGACCATTACAGCTTGTATTTAAAGCAAACCTGATTTACATCCTCATAGTGGCGCCACTAAGGCCACTCTTATGCGACTGGTACGAAATCTGCATAGATGTCATCTTTCAGACGTAGAAACATGCCTACCAACTTTCGTTTGTGTCGCACAACTCCTCTGTGACGCGATTTTTTTCGCGTCATTGTCTTTGGGAGGGAGGAGGGGAAAGTCAGAAACTGTGTCCTCCCCCAAGAGCTCAAACTTTGATTCGTGTCAGTGTGCATATCGAGCGAGCTTGTACGTTAATTACGGCGCTAGGTTGGTATCGAGGTCATATTGAATTTATTGCGTGAATGCCGGCATATTTCCTTCACTGACACCACAGCCTGTACCCTGTTTCCATCATTGGCCGATTAAGCAAACCTTTCGTCTGCAATAAATTTGACGTTGGTTGAACATTAACTTTTATCAATCCTTTATTGTTGCACCTAATACTTTAGTTTCGACGCAATTATAGCGCACTAAAACCGAGCCAATCGACGTGGAATGTTCGCAGCCTCTGCAGCAGCACAGGCTAGCGTAGGAGAGTGGAGACGGAAACTACAGGCGTGTGGGGCTCACGAGCTCATCCAGCGGGTAATGCCGCCGTGGCGGGCGGGGCCGAGCCGCGTGATTGTATCCGCGCCGCAGCCATAACACCATTACTGCTGCTGTGGGGTGTAATTCCGCCGTTATGAATGAGGTGCGCTGCGGCGGCGCGCTGCGATAATTTGTGATTTGCGGAATTGACCAATCTGCGCGCGCGGCCTGCCCTGGCCACCCGAGCGCTTCGTTCCCTTCTGCTGCTCCCTCCTCCCTCCTCGTCGTTCCAGCCCTCCCCGCCAACTCCGTTCCCCTCCTCCGGGACGCCCATACTCGCAGGATCGTAAGCATGCTGGTGTGTGCGTGTGTGTTTCGATTTAACGGCGCGCCTAATTGAACACGTGAGCTACGCACTGACCCAGCGGGCGACCTAGTAGAGCTGGGGAAAGGGGGGGGGGGGCAAAAAAAGAATGTAATGCATGCCGACTCGCAGTGTCCAGTTTTATTTCCCCTTTAGCGTAATGTACTGTACTGCCGATGCGGTGTAATAGAGAGACAGTGAGAGCCGTTATAAAAATTGCAGTTATGAGCAGGTGTCGTCAGTGTTAGACATCCACTTTCTGCCCGTAGGAAAATGGCCGTGGGAGGCGGGGAGTGGAGGGAGTTAGTAGTTCATCACGTCTCGTTATGTACCAACACGATAACGCGTAGCTGTATAAGGGAGCGGTTAGGACATATGTTGCGGTGATCAGCGGGGTATTTGTGTTAATTTCCAGGTTATTGTCTCGTGGATCCGCTTGTCGAGTATGTTTAAATAAGGTACGGAGACAAAATTAGCTAATGCCCGTTGTTGCGTATAGTGTAACGATGACGCTGTTCGCTCGTTGATTTTGATGTTACCTGATCCTCTTTATGTTTTGTATAACACATTTTGTCAGCGGTTTGTACTAATTGGCCGTAATTCTCTCGACTGTGTATGTTTCGAATTTTTAGAATATTTCCGACGTGATTCCCAGCTTCGATTTGTAACGATATTCTAGTTAACGAGGCGTCTCTCTCATTTTGTTTTTTGCTACACAGGTGACAATAAAGAAAAATGGAACAACCCTTTTATCTGGGAATTTTTTTCAGAGGGTCCAGTAGATACTCCGAAGAGGCGAAAACTGTGTCGAGGTTTGCGTAACTGCCGGACTCTGTGGCGTTGCTAGATGAGCACTCCAGTTCTCTCGATCGTTTTCATTTCCTATTCCCATGAAGAAATAATTTTGGGGTGCTCTTAGAGAAAAGAAGAAGGAAGCAAGACTAGAATTTAATGCCCCATCGCTAGCGACGTCATTAGCCTTGGGTATTATGAGAACAAGCGGATCATTGGTACATGTATCTGGTATTCCTGGTGTTAACGGCATAAACGAGGAAACGCTCGGATAGAGTCGTAGCCACACATTCGGGAGGAGCTGGGAGCAAATTCCCGTCCTCCTTTGTGTATCAGACGTTTTTAATCGTTCAAGGCAATTCAGAGATAATTGTTTCAATCTCAATCCTTCTCCTTGATCAGACTGAGAT
Organism: Schistocerca americana; assembly: GCF_021461395.2. Classification (NCBI taxonomy): domain Eukaryota; kingdom Metazoa; phylum Arthropoda; class Insecta; order Orthoptera; family Acrididae; genus Schistocerca; species Schistocerca americana. The sequence continues at coordinate 156,824,382 of NC_060123.1, forward strand.
GGTGTTGTTACCGCTACTGATTTATGGAGAGGGGATGTGTATCGGGCGATTGGCAACTGAAACAAACATGTTAGTCGCTTTACCTCGTCATACAGGGTGATTTCAACGGAATGTTTCGAATATAACGTCGTGTGTTTATTCTTAGGCTAGCATGCATCATGTTTGTGAACTGATGAGTCACCCAATGGGGTGCTTACTTAAGGCTTGGTAATGTGGTGTAGGAGTTGGGCGGAGGCTTGAGTCGAAGCAAATACTGTTTTGTAAGATTGTGTAAGGATCCAGTTGTCACAACTACGACGGTGGTGCCTCAGCTAAATAAATTGATAACGAATGATGCTGCCTTCCGCAGACTGTCCTCAAAAAGTCGTTGGTGTATATTTCTCGGACTTAAATTAATGGGATCATTGATCTTGCTAGATGAAGTCCTATTATTTCTTGACGTCGCGACGCTAGAACGCCGAAAACTCACTGACGTATTGTAGGGTTAAACAAACAGCTAGGTGCCCCAAATGTTTCATATGCAATGTCAGTTCGTTATTTACTTAAATTCGATGCAGTTGTCGTGTAGGGTGTTCATTTCGTGTTGGAGGGATTCGTGGGTTCAGCACTGAGTAGAATAGTCCCAGTGTACCCTCTGTGGTGTATCTGTAACAGCTATAATGGTTCCCCTACTATAAATTGTAGACTTCACGTAGAAATATTGGAACTCTCAGGGTCGTTACCTTAGCCTGTAGAAAGAATCTCAAATTTTGCCGCTCACTTCCCCATTTTGACTATCCTTCTACCATTCATTCTCCGTCCCATCATCTTCATTTCTGTTTTACGTGACGTGGCTGTCATTCCATGTGATTGCCTCGGTGATTCGTTACCAAAGAGATGGTTGATTTCTGTCTGTAAGCTTGTCTGATTTTAGGTTGTGCTGACCGCGCGGCCAATCAGACGTACCATAAGCTTGTTTACGTCTTCTGTTTGTCGAAAGCAGTAATCAAATTTGTAGGATTTTCCTAAAGATATTCGTCGGATATCATTTGTCAAGCGAGGTATCCAATTTCACAAGCAGTGATCGCTCGAAATGGAGCGAAAGTGTGTATAAAATATTTACTAGTTGCGATGCCAAAATGAGGAGCCAGTTGATAGAAAAAAGCGGAGCACCGTGGATCTTTTACGGCATTTGCTTATAAAGGCTTAAAAGAACCGACACGCTTTTTACTTTTCCTCAAAGCAGATGTCATCTAGCGAAAAGTCGGGCTTACAGTATGTGATTAATGTACTGCAGCTTACCAGTGTCTAGCTCCTTGTGTAAACACTACATCTGACGATTTTACTCGTGATTTCGCGCTTAAATATTAACTCCTAGAATTCCTCATCCGTAGGCACACCTAGAACTTGCTTCTCTTCTTCTCAATGATTCAGTTCAAGCAAATCTTTTGATAAGGGTTATTTTCGAAGTATCATATAATCTGCGTTGGTTTTTGAGTGAATCTCACTAACACTATGCAGATTCAGTGCTTGTTCTTAAACCATCTTAAGAACGTTCTTCGTGCTTACCCACTCCGTAGCAGATAGCAGATGTCACTAACACAAGCTGTTGCAGTGCCGCTCGAGTTGCAGGTAGCCGCTTCTAACCCTGATACAAAAATATTCATTGGCGGCATATGGCAGTAAGGGGGGGGGGGGGGGGGCAGGTGGTGTCCTAAAGCTCCTGATCGTCAGAATTTACGCCAGAGTCCTAGATTAAATTTCAAACCCCTCCGTAGTATGACCCTGTTGATAGGGTACTGTCCGTCTGCTGCTATTCGTTAGGAGTAGGCTATACGGCAGCATCTGATTTTAGCTTCTCCCTTCTGTACCACCACAAACAATAACAACATTATACTACACTGTGTACGCAGTCATCATATTGACACAGGAGAGGTACAGTTAAAGACGCCTAAGTGGCCTCAACGAAAGCATACACCACGGTGCGTTAAATATAATCCAGCGATGCTTCTGAAAATTATTTTTCATGTATTTATGTGTATAATCTGATTCTACCGTCTTTGTAGACGCTGCCGGACACTTTCCTCTTTAACTTTGTGAGGTGCAGGTACGCGTTCTGCGCCAGTGTACGTGACCAAAGACGGTAAACAATCTTGATTCGATGATCAAATACAGCAAACAACCTTGATTCTATGGTACATGTTGTGAGCGAGACAGCGCAGTGGTTAAGACACTGGAGAGGCTTGAGATCCTCTGCCCAACCATGTTGTCCGTAATTTCTGTAAATCACATTAGGTGAATGTCTGGTTGGGATTGTGGACCTTGCTCTGTCTATAGTGACACTGACGTCGACATGACGTTGAACTCTTTTTTTCGGAAACGCTCATTCCAGAATTAACAGATAAAATTCCAGAAGTTAAAAGAAATTTGTAACGTTTGTTTCAGCTGTATAACTACGAATAGCTCCCAGTATGCGACTCTCTGTGGCATTCTTACTCAGAACCAACTATTCTTCGTTATCAATTCATGAGTCGCTGAAGTTCTTCAGAATCTTAAAATACCTGTTGTATCAGAGCAACGTAAAATGTTCTGAAGCGGTCAACGGAGAACCATCCGCTTCTGCACTTTCGCAAGGAATTTATTTGTACAGGGAAGTAAGTGGCTATGCAGCCACTTCAACAGCGGAATATCAATAATGATGATACCAACGTAAGGACACAACACCCAGTCCACGAGCGGAGAAAATCTCCGACCCAGCCGGGAAACGAACCCTTGCCCTGTATGTTAGCATTCTGCCGAGCTGACTGTGCAGCTACCGAGGCGGACAAACCAGCAAACTTCGAATGAATGTCTAGAAACAAAATCACACTGCCGTCGCTTGTACGCAAAGGCGAAGCTCTGACGGAAGCCCATCTTTTGCTGACTCAACAACTGTGCATTTCAAGTGCAAGCTAACACTCCTCTTGAGAAACGATGTAACGAAGGATATAGTGAGAATGGAGAAGATACCTTACCAGTAGTTATATTAACGAGATCTGCTTTAACACTTTTCCTCGTCTGAATCTGTCTGTCTGAAATTTCGTTCATGTAGCAACCATTCACCATCACATTAGCAATTAATGCCTTTCGTCGGAAGGTAGGAACTAGATGTCTCCATGAGTCAGGTCTCTTTAGTATGGTATGCTGCGTTTAACTGGCAAACTCACGAATGTGGTGCCTGAGGCAGAATTTAGATACGAGTTTTCCCATGAAAGCCGCGGACCCGCATGCGGCGGCGACGTCCAGACGATATACGACGACATCAGCGAAGAAGTACGAGCCATTAAGTGCGGCGCTCCGCTGGCGAACGGCCACGAAGAATTTGTCTTAATCGAAAACAGTGTCTCCGACACTTTTCAACGCGCACTCGAATGGCGAGCTCTTGGAATTGTAAAGGATCTCACCAATGCTCTACTTCGATCTCAAGAAATTTGTTTTTTCCTGAGGTAGTTTCTAAACTTTACTGTCTTTCCCTGGGAGTGAGGCAGAGTGTATTCTTACAGATTAGTGAGTAATTAGACCATCTTAATCTTAATAGACCTGTTTCCTAAATATCACTACATATTGTAAATTGACGTCCTCCGCTGCGTTTTTGTCTCTGTACCTGGAAGCTAATTCCAGGAATATGTGGGGATTGTGCTACGGTTTCCACTAATAGAAATAGAATGATACACGAGGAAGCTTTGTGAATATAAATTTATCAACGCTACGCCAGACAAATTGTGCGGCCGCAGGTAGTTGGTACGCCCGCGCGAAGCCGGCGCGGGACGGCCCTATACCGGTAGACAATAAGTTGAAAAGCTGTAGCGTTTAGCGGAAGTGCGTTTTCTGATAGTTTTTTTTGTAACAGGTAACAGAAGTGTCATATTGCAATATTCTTAAGGTACAGATCGAACCTCTGTGAGGATTAGTCAAGGTGAGTACTGTAAGACGGCTATGGAGCTTATGCACCAAAACCAGAAAAAGCCACAGCGTGTTTAAACAAATACTACTCCGATGCCACCGACAACGTACGTTGTTGGTCACAGCGAAAGTGGTCTGTCTCTCGGAGTGAATTTCGAACAGTGTTCCTAATGAGCTTCAGGTATTCGTCACTATTGGCGCCATCTTGAAAGAGCATAGGATCAGTGGCGCCAGTTTGTCAGACCATCATGCACAATTTTTTTTTATCATCGTACTCAGCTATCAAAAATAGATTAAACATCCCGGCAGTAAACGCAGTTGCGACTGTTTACACTACCAGACACCTGAAATTTGGACTTATCTATCAACAGAGCACTTTGTTACAATTGCGGTGAGAGCCTCTCTGAGAGCTGTTCTCCAATAATCAGCACGGATTCGGAAAAAAAACTACTCGTGTGAAATACAGATTGCATTATTTATACACGACATCTTGCCAGCAATACATGCAGGTGGAAAGGTAAGACTCCGTCTCCGTAGATTTCCCAAAAGTAGTCTACGCTGCACCACATTCGTGACTACTAACCAACATACAAGGAGTATCGACGCAAATGTGTTACTGTCTCGAGGAATATTGGACTATTGGAACTTAGTACATTATACTGGAAGAGGAATGTTCCACAGAAAGGAAAATAATATCTGACGTTTTCCAAGTAAGCGTGATAGGACCTCTAATGTTCTCAACGTACATAATCGAATTATTAAGACAGGATTAGCGGCGCTGTAAGATTGGTGTTGTATACAGAAAACTATCGTCGTTGGACGATAGAAAGAAACTGCAGAAAGACTGGACAAAATTTCCATTTGGTTTAATGAATGGCAGCTCTATTAAAATGTGGATAAATATAATTCTCATAACAAAGAGAAAGAATCCAATAGCATCCGATCACGAGATCAGTGGTGAGCGTCTTGAGCACGTCACGCCATAAAACTATTTCGGGAGAATACTAAGAAGCAATGTAAATTAAGACAATCATGTAAACTCAGTTTTAGGAAAGACGAATGAATATTTCGATTTGTTGAAAGGGTTGTCGGAAAGTGTACCGTATCTGTAAAAGTAATACATATGTCACTCTAGCGCGCCCAGTTCTAGTGTTGTTGCAGTGCTGGCACGCACGACAACGGCCGTCGAACGAATTCAGAGACAATCTGCTGGGATCGTAACAGCCCTGTACAGCCGTTATCAAAGTGTAACAGTAACGCTCGGGAAACTTAAATGGGAGAAAGATAGCGTGGCTCTCATGAGAAACTGCTGGGTAAATTAGGAGAACCTGTTTTGCAGAAAGACCGTGCAACATCGTGTGTCTCGTCTAGGGATCATGAGAGTAACATAAGAGAATTGAACGCGTACAGAGGCATGTGGACAATTATTTTTATTGCAAATTTAAAGATATCTTACCTGATATTTTAAAGCAGGTCTTACATATTACAGTTTTCGTGTGTCATCTTTTTCGTAGTTTTTTTGTTGGTTTTTATCTGCAACATTTTACACATAATAAATACTTTTGTAAAATAACATAATTTGATGTTGAATTATAAATAAAATTTTCTTTTTTGTAAGAAGAATGCAAAAAGATAAAATACAGGAGAGATTTGTTAATGTCACCACCGATAGTGGCTGGCGGTGAATACCTCGGAATGGTTTCGTTGAGCTGTTGGCCGCCGTTCATAACAAAATAGTTCATAGTTAGTAGCAGAGAAATGGTATTCCTAATCCTATGCATTAACATTTGGTGTTCATCCACGTACAACACTACGTGCTTTCTTGGCTAGATTGACAGCACTTTACACTCCATTTACTGTAGTAGTCGCTATCCTTAACAATTATTTGGCTGATATGTACAATTTATCAGTGCATTTGGCATGTTATATCTAATAAAAAATAGACTGTTTTATTTACTGTTACATCTCATCTTCCTCCACCTCCTCATCCTTTTCTCTGTCACTGTGAGTGTTGCTGTCCACCCTCTGGAGATTGTTGTTACATTCCATATGGGCATGTCCGTTATGTCGTGTCCTCAGGTACTCTTGATGTGTTGTGCTTGTAATACTGTCTGTTAATATAGTTAATTGTGCCTGTTGTTCTGGGTCTCTTATTGCTATGTTTATATGCATTTCTGTTTCTTTGTAGTCTGTGTTGTGTATGTTGTTTGCGTATTTCCTGCAGAAGAAGGCAGTGTGTTGTGAGGAACCTTCTTCCTCGCATGTGAATAGAGCTTTGTGTCTTAGACTCACACGGTTTAAGTGCGTGGGATACGGTCTGTGTTCAGTTAAGAAATGTACCATAACATGGCTGGGATAGATACGTTTCTTTCTCAACCGCTTCCGTATGTCAGGGAGGAAGTCGTACTCTCTGCGTCCCTTATCACTTAAATCCCATTGACCTTATGTATCCAAACGCTAACTTTAAAGGTGACGTGTCGTCTGTATCGGTTCATCAGTTATTGTGTGTGCCGTATCTAGTCTCCCCATCTTTAACTAGTACCTTGCAGCTTTGTATTTGATCGTGGTACCTGTCGACATATTCCGAGCACCACACAGTGCATCCACTCAGGTGGTGCCGAAGGCTCCTGATAACCTAAGTAGGACATTTCTCTGTTGTAGTTTGACTGATACTTTATCTGTGTGCCCACGTCCTATACTTTATCTGTGTGCCGACGTCCTAGCTGCGAAGCTGATTCGAAGAGCGCACAGTCCGTATGACTGGTTGAGGCAGTCTGTACTGTTTTGAATTTAGTCTCAACAGTTTATTTAGCATTTTTTCTTATCTGTCTGTTAGACTTACACTATGTGATCAAAAGTATCCGGACACCTGGCTGATAATGACTTACAAGTTCGTGGAGCCCTCCATCGGTAATGCTGGAATTCAGTATGGTATTGGCCCACCCTTAGCCTCGATGACAGCTTCCACTCTCGCTGGCATACCTTCAATCAGGTGCTGGAAGGTTTGTTGGGGAATGGCAGCCCATTCTTCACGGAGTGCTGCACTGAGGAGAGGTATCGATGTCGGTCGGTGAGGCCTGGTACGAAGTTGGCGGTCAAAAACATCCCAAAGGTGTTCTGTAGGATTCAGGTCAGGACTCTGTGCAGGCCAGTCCATTACGGGAATGTAATTGTCGTATAGCCACTCCGCCACAGGCCGTGCAGTATGAACAGGTGCTCGATCGTTTTGAAAGATGCAGTCGCCATCCCCAAATTGCTCTTCAACAGTGGGAAGAAGAAGGTGCTTAAAACATCAATGTAGGCCTGTGCTGTGATGGTTCCACGCAAAACAACAAGGGGTGCAAGGCCCGTCAATGAAAAACACGACCGCACCATAACACCACCGCCTCCGAATTTTACTGTTGGAACTACACACGCTGGCAGATGACGTTCACCGGGCATGCACCATACCCACACCCCGCCATCTGATCGCACACTGTGTACCGTTATTCGCCGCTCCGCACAACGTTATTCCACTGTTCAATCGTCCAATGTTTGCGTTCCTTACACCAAGCGAGGTGTCGTTTGGCATTTACCTGCGTGGTGTGTGGCTGTTGAGTAGCTGCTCGAACATGAAATCCAAATTTTCTCACCTCCCGCCTAACTGTCATGGTACTTGCTGTTGATCCTGATGCAGTTTGGAATTTCTGTGTGATGGTCTGGATAGATGTCTGCCTATTGCGCATTACGACCCCCTTCAATTGTCGGCGGTCTCTGTCAGTCAACAAACGAGCTCGGCTTGTACGCTTTTGTGCTTTACGTATCCCTTCGTGTTTGCACTTCACTATCATATCGGAAATAGTGGACCTAGGGATATTTAGGAGTGTGGAAATCTCGCTTGCAGACGTATGACATAAGTGACACCGAGTCATCTGACTACGTTCGAAGTCCGCGAGTTCCGCGGCGCGCCCCATTCTTCTCTCTCACGATGTATAATGACTAATGAGGTCGCTGATATGGAGTACCTGGCAGTAGGTGGCAGCACATTGCACCTAATATGAAAAATGTATGTTTTTGGGGATGTCCGGATACTTTTGATCACATAGTGTATGCGTTCATGAAAATTCAATTTCTCACCTGTGTGAACCCCAAGGTAGCGTGTTACGCATGCTCCTTTGATGGTTCAAATGGCTCTGAGCACTATGGGACGTAACATCTATGGTCATCAGTCCCCTAGAACTTATAACTACTTAAACCTAACTAACCTAAGGACATCACACAACACCCAGCCATCACGAGGCAGAGAAAATCCCTGACCCCGCCGGGAATCGAACCCGGGAACCCGGGCGTGGGAAGCGAGAACGCTACCGCACGACCACGAGATGCGGGCGCTCCTTTGATGTTCGTGTACCTTATTCTAACTGAGGAATTCATTAGTGGTGATCTTTTCAGTCATCTGTATTTTATTTTGTTTTCGGCTTTTTTGAGTTTGTTTTGGTGACACCATTTTGTAACTATTTGTAGTATTCCACTGGCTTCTCTTCAAACTGAACTCTATTTTTTTTGCAGTGACTACAACTAATAGATCATCTGCGTATGAAAAAATTCCATCTGGCCTGTCATCCTTATCTAGAAGTTTTAGGAAGGGTTCAGTTGTTAAGACCCGGAAATAGGGCCGCAATTCGACTGTTGAGGACAGTCTGTGGTAATTCTTGTAATTATTTATCCGGCCATCCATCTGCCATTCGCTACACGGTCTTTATAGAAGTCTAGAATACTGTTGTACAGTGATTGCTGTACCTCCAGATGTCTTAAACTTTGAAACACTGAGGATCACCAGAAGTTAACGAATTCCCCGGCAGTGTCAGTCATTATTGCCATAGAGTTCTTCTTTGTTATGTAGGGCCTGATTGATGTGCATCATCTGTGGATTTGTCGCTTCTGAAGGCGAATAGGTGTTAGCTCATGCCCCTGAGAGCTCTGTGGGTTTGCAAACGCTTGCATAGTAGCTTCTCCGGAATCTTTGCTAGGAAATTTATTAGGTATATAGGTCTGTAGGTCTTTGGATCTGAAGGATTCCTGCCTGCTGATTTATTAATAATGACTGATTTGGAGGTTTACGGTATTGTAGGTACCCTGCCCAGCCGTAAGGCATCGTTCAGTGACGTTGTTGGGAACGGTCTGATCTATGGTGCTAGTTGTCTTCAGTCCAGGTGCTTGTTTTGTTTTTTGAGCTCTGGGATTACTAGCGAAACCTCTTCTTGCGCAACAGGACTGGTGACAGTGGCAGTGTTGTAAGGTGTGTGATTTTTTTTTTCGTAGTGTTTTGTGATGTTGTATGTCTGTATCGAAGACATCGTCAGGGAGCGGTTTATACAACAGAAACTCCGCTGTATTCCTCCATCCCCTCGTCATCGCGCTGTCATCCTGTCTTGGCGCTCCCAGAACTAGTGGGATTTTTATCTTCTCTGTTAGTGTTTTGTATGGTTCCTCCCATATATTTTGCTCTGTTTGTGTTACAAATTATTCCCAGTGTTGTTCATGTGTGCTGTATAGGGTCTGTCTGTATAAGTCTTGTGCGTGCCTACATGCCTCAAGTTTTAAGCGTATATCTCTATCGGCCTGTAATATACTTTTTGTTTGCGTCCAGCTTCTTGTGGGTACATTAGTCCATGGTGTTGGTGAGCGTTTTGTGTCCTTTGCTGTCGGTGCTGATGTGTTTTATCCGAGTTATATCGCCTGTTTTGATTCGTGTTTTCTGTAATCCATCCCTACATTATGTTTTCTATATCATGTTGTTGTATAATTTTTGTTAAATTGTTCCAATCTGCTTTGTAGAACAAAAAGTGTCTGGTGTGTGTTTTGGTAGTTGCATTCTGAGAGTGAGATAGTATGTTATAACATAGTGCTCAGTACTGGTTATGTTTTCGTGTATGGTCCAGTTTGTTATGTATGCCATTTTTGCACCATTTGCTAGCATAAAGTCGATATCACGGCTACTGCTCGTAAAATCGAATCCTGTGTAGGTTGGTTTAGGTTCCTATGCGTTCATTACATGTAACTGTGTCTTGTATTAGGTCGGTAATTATGCGTCTTATGTCATCTGTTCTGTCTTGATTTCAGAGGATAGATCTTGAATTAATGTCAGCGCTTCTCAGTATCTTCTTTTGTCTGTGGCGTGCATTGCTTGGTCTTTGATGGGGTCTGCTTTTTTATTTGATGGCTGTGTTCGGCGTACATGGAAGCAATCACCCGTGTAACTTTCCCATTGGTAATCTCTAAGGTAACTAAACATTGATTGCATAACTGTGTTATCTTAATTACGTTATAAGTTCTGTTTAAAACTACTATAGCAGCCGTATGGTTATTGCTGCCTGTTATTATGGTAGCATATGTTGGTAGACATATTAGTTGCCCATTACTATATTAAGGTTCTTTTAAGCGCATGATGTCTGCCAGCAGTTCATGTGCTATTTTCGGAATTTCCGCACTCACTGCAGTAATGTTTTTTGTATTATGTTGTAATAGATTCATTTTGTGAATGTGCGTTTTGGGTGTTCTACTTGTACGAAGCGTTTACTGCCTGTGTGTAATCGAAATATGTTCGCCCATGTGCTCCTACGTGATCTCTATATACATTTTGTCCAAGTCGAACGGTCCCCCTTATTGGAAACCAGACAGAATCGTCCTTTGGATGGTGCAATCTCAGTAGCATCTGCTGCACTGTTTGCAATATATTTGTTTTCTCTAGTGCACTTAGACGTAAGCTAAATTCTAAATTATCGTAATTAGGTATAGCTGCTTCTTGTTGGTGCTGGTGTCTGTTGCAGTTTCTGCGATGGTGCTAGATGGAGTGTGGTTTAGTAATGGCCACTGATTTGCCTTCACAAGTCTTTCACTGTTGTTAGTGGTGCTTGCTGGTATGATGTTTACGATGTTGGTGATTTGTGGTTACTGACTGTGTGTGTTGTGGTGTCCTTGTTGATGTTTGAGGGGCTGATTGTTTCTAGATACACGTTGACATCGTAATAAATGTCTCATGTATCTTCCTAAAGTTCGTCGTATTCCAATTTGTCTGCTGTTATAAACCTGGGTTCGATAGTTCCGGGTTTTGTATTGGTTTGTAGTCTTGATTGTTCCGGCGTCTATTGATTCAAGCTCTATCTTTGTGCCTGTTCCTTCTTTCTTTTGTCTGGGGTGGAGAGTGTTTCCCGAGACAGATTTTACTGCTTAGATGTATTGTTCATATTTACATGTGTCGTAGGTTTTTCCATGTGGTCGTGGTTCTGGTTTGTGTGCATCTTGTGTATGCGTGATGTGATGTACTTCGGTTGTATTTTGTATATGTGTGTCGGTTTCGTTTGTACATTTTCTTGTATACAATACGTGTAAGCTCATCTTCCAACTCATCTATCTCTGCGTTAATGTTATTTGGAAGTCCATCCAGTGGTGTAGTTGTCTTTTGATTTGCTTTTCCACCTCGTAGTGGATGGAGCCACCGATTATCATGTCAGCTATATATTTTATTGTATTAATATTCCATAACGTTGTTGAGGATATTAGGGGTGGAAGGGTTCATTTTCGCCATAATTACCTGGCAGAAGACTAATTTGTCTTCTCCAGGAAATTGTTGTTTTTCTGTGTTGTAGTTTCCCTGTATTGTTGATGATGATTTGTATTTGTGTTTTGGGTGATTGGCCTTGGATGTTCATGTCTGTTGTGTGTTGATTTTAGCTGCCATATTCTTTCCTGTCCAAGAACCGGGCGTGCAGTTGTTTATGGGTTTGACTGTGATCTCCTTTTTTTTTGCAGATTCAGCCTCTGTATTTGCAGGGGATGCAGACGAAAGTCTTGGTGGACGTGCACTCAGTGCGCTTGTGTTCTTGGTTGCCACACTTGGCACACGTAACGTCGGTTTTTCTGCAGGTTTTAGTCGTATGGCCAATGTCACAACACTTAAAACACAGATTTGCTGCCGTATAGTCTTTTACAGATAGTGATTCAAAGTCTATGTAAACTCTGTCTTTGTGTTAGGACTCTATATATGTGGTGGTGGTGGTGGTGTTGGCGGTGGTGATGGTGGGAGGGGGGTGACCTCAGTACCTGATGGTTAAAGCACTTTCCCTTAGGCCCTGTTTTAAATATTCTTTTGAATTCTCTGTCGAAGTCTTCTTTCGTGGTCTCACCGCCCAGATTCTGCTCATAGAAGCTGTCTAGAAATTCCTCGTCGGTGAGTGTTTCCGCTGCCATGAGTGGCTTGCGTTTTCGCAGCCCTTCACAGATAATGGAGTGCAGGTCTTTCGTTTTTTCTGTTACTTTTCGACAGTCCTCCTGTGATGCCGTTTCTACTATAACTGCTGTGTAAGTGGTTGTGGTTGACTTGATATTTAGGTTCTTTTTCCTGGGGTTCTGTTCTTGGTAAATGGAAATGCCGTGTGGCTAGGGCTAGGGCCTCCCGTCGGGCAGACCGTTCGCCTGGTGCAAGTCTATCGAGTTGACGCCACTTCGGCGACTTGCGTGTCGATGGGGATGAATGATGAACACCCAGTCCCTCAGCGGAGAAAATCTCCGACCCAGCCTGGAATCGAACCCGGGCCGTTAGGTATGCCATTCCGTCGCGCTGACCACTCAGCTACCAGGGGCGGACTCTGTTCTTGGTAATAGTCAGTCGTACAGCTTTGGCGATTTGACTTACCATCGATTTTGTGTGTAGTGTTCTGGCCTGTTTTGTTTTAACCTATTCTGTTTTCCGCGCCTCTTTGGTTTTGAGCTCTTTTTGTAAGGCGGGAGCATATGTCATTGTCCGTGCTCGTGTTTGGGCTTGTTCAGCGAATTTATCAGTTAATTTTCTAATTTTGTTTTTGCAAGTCTTGGTTGACTACACCAAGTGCCCTATTTTCGCCCTCTGCCTTTTCTTGTAGAGTTTGTATTTGTATTTTTTGATTAGATGCTGTCGTCTGTTTTCGTCATTTAGGCAGGCCAGTTCAGCTTCAAGGTTGGTTATTTGGAAAGCTAAGAGAAACACTTCTGTCTTTAATGACGGTAAGGAGGGCAGATGAAGCGCGCTTTACTTTCAGTTACGCTCCTGTTTCGCTCAGTATTTTGTTTATGGCTGCGATCTTTTGACTGGGAGATATGGGCACGAGTTCTTTCTCTACGTGTTCCATTCCGGGTGTGACATTGATGGCTGAAGGTAGCGTCTTTTTCCGTCGGCCTGTTGATTGAGTCGCTGCTTCGTGTGCTTGGATCCAGGGCCGAGTGTAGGCAGGCTGTTGTTTATCGACAGCAGAGAACACAGCTGGTGGCCGCTGCTACTGGCGTGCAGCAGCTGGAGGCGGCTGGCGGTGCAAGAACCGACACAGCTGACTCGTTCCACATCACTGTGCGACCGACTCGGAAGCCATGTCGGCACTCAAATCATTGTGTATTCGTCCTGAACATCCAAATCTCGGACATTTCCGTGCGGAAAGAGTCACCACAACCTCATATAAGCACCCTTCCGCCGAGAACAAACTGGAGGCCGTTGAAGGCAGCTCGTCAACGAAGTCTATTTAGTTACCTGTTACCTTCCTTTTAGTGCGACAATACATCCTACGAAAACTGCCATATAGTTCTAGGACACCATTTCAAAGCCTCTATCAAACATCATAGTTAGATTCGGACAGCACTTCCCTGCAGTTCCCGTGTGGTAAACACTTCCTGCAAAAACATTCATAATAAAACAAAAGGCGTCAGATCACGTTGTATGTTCCTTCCGTTTCTAATCGTTGCTCATGCGAAACATCCGCTCGACATTTGTCGAGTGGATTGACACTTGGTTGACTCGCCCACATTCGGCAGGATCAGGAGTCAAGATTCGATTTCGCCGATTCAAATCTAGTTTTTGTGATTTTCCCGAAATCCCATCAGGGAGACGCTGGGTCGATTTCTTTGAAGAAGCCGCAGCCGATTTGCTTCCCCAGTACAACTAGTTAGTTCTCCGTCTCAAGTGAACTCATCGTCGAATGGCCGTTCAATTCTAAGGTCAACTTCGGGTGATAAAAAGCGAAATTTGTTGTGGGAAATAGTGGAATACTCCTCCTTCAACCGCTAGTTTCATGAAGTTCAGATAGGTGGCGCCGGCGCTCTACGTAGCATTCAACATAGTGTCTGTAACGGAGATGCGTTCCAAGCATAGAGCTGTCATTGAGTTTCATTTGGCGGAAAACTAGAGTATCGCATATATTCATACACGCTTGCAGAATGTCTACAGAGATCTCTGGCAGGGGCGAGGCGTCCGTCACAATCGCAACAAGGTCGCGCAAAACTTTTCAATCTGCCTCTTGCCGGCCGGCCACGCAAAGCTCTGAGTCCTACAACTATGATCGACGAATCGCAAACAAACACGTCGCTGAGCAACTGGACGTCTGTTGGTAGTGCTGGCAAGACGCTGGCTCCGACGTCGCCCAGTAGAGTGGTCATGCGGGTGTACTGGCCTTCCCAGTAAGTTAGCGTAAGGTGTCGCATTGAACGGGGATTATGTAGAAAAATTGGAGTTTCTAGCCAAAAGAGTGGGGAATTATATGGTGTATAGGAATCCTGAATAAAACCAACCTGCTTTCAGAAAATAAATGTGTTGCGTTACATATCGAACGCCCGTCATATTTTTTGCGGTTCTGTTTTCGTTTATACTGTTCTTAATATGAAACGTTGTGTTAGACCCAACTGTCTCTAGTTTTATTTTTCATTGTTTTTGATGTTGTTGATGATGTTGTTGTTGTTGTGGTCTTCAGTCCTGAAACTGGTTTGATGCAGCTCTCCATGCTACTCTATCCTGTGCAAACTTCATCATCTCCCAGTACCTACTGCAACCTACATCCTTCTGAATCTGCTTAGTGTAGTCATCTCTTGGTCTCCCTCTACGATTTTTACCCTCCACGCTGCCCTCCAATACTAAATTGGTGATCCCTTGATGCCTTAGAACATGTCCTACCAACCGATCCCTCCTTCTAGTCAAGTTGTGCCACAAACTCCTCTTCTCCCCACTTCTATTCAATACCTCCTCATTAGTTATGTGATCTACCCATCTAATCTTAAACACTCTTCTGTAGCACCAAATGTCGAAAGCTTCTATTCTCTTCTTGTCCAAACTATTTATCGTCCATGTTTCACTTCCATACATGGCTACACTCCATACAAATACTTTCAGAAACGACTTCCTGGCACATAAATCTATACTCGATGTTAACAAATATCTCTTCTTCAGAATTGCTTTCCTTGCCATTGCCAGTATACATTTTATATCCTCTCTACTTCGACCATCATCAGTTATTTTGCTCCCCAAATAGCAAAACTACTTTACTACTTTAAGTGTCTCATTTCCTAATCTAATTCCCTTAGCATCAACGACTTAATTCGACAACATTCCATTATCCTAGTTTTGCTATTGTTGATGTTCATCTTGTATCCTCCTTTCAAGATACTATCCATTCCGTTCAACTGCTCTTCCAAGTTCTTTGCTGTCTCTGACAGAATTACAATGTCATCGGCGAACCTCAAAGTTTTTATTTCTTCTCCATGGATTTTAATACCTACTCCGAATTATTCTTTTGTTTCCTTTACTGCTTGCTCAATATACAGATTGAATAACATCGGGGAGAGGCTACAACCCTGTCTTGCTCCCTTCCCAACCACTGCTTCCCTTTCATGGCCCCTCCACTCTAATAACTGCCATCTGGTTTCTGTACAAATTGTAAATAGCCTTTCGCTCCCTGTATTTTACCCCTGCCACCTTCTGCCAAACAGAGTATTCCAGTCAACATTGTCAAAAGCTTTCTCTAAGTCTACAAATGCTAGAAACGTTGGTTTGCCTTTCCTTAATCTTCCTTCTAAGATAAGTCGTAGGGTCTGTATTGCCTCACGTGTTCCAATATTTCTACGGAATCCAAACTGATCTTTCCCAAGGTCGGCTTCTACCAGTTTTTCCATTCGTCTGTAAAGAATTTGCGTTAGTATTTTGCAGCTGTGACTAACTGATAGTTCGGTAATTTTCACATCTGTCAACACCTGCTTTCTTTGGGATTGTAATTATTATATTCTTCTTGAAGTCTGCGGGTATTTCGCCTGTCCCATACATCTTGCTCACCAAATGGTAGAGTTTTGTCAGGATTGGCTCTCCCAAGGCTGTCAGTAGTTCTAATGGAATGTTGTCTACTCTGGGGGCCTTGTTTCGACTCAGGTCTTTCAGTGCTCTGTCAAACTCTTCACGCAGGATCATATCTCCCATCTCCCATTTTATCTTCAGCTACATCCTCTTCCATTTCCATAATATTGTCCTCAAGTACCTTCCCCTTGTATAGACCCTCTATATACTCCTTCTACCTTTCTGCTTTCCCTTCTTTGCTTAGAACTGGGTTTCCATCTGAGCTCTTGATATTCATACAAGTGGTTCTCTTTTCTCCAAAGGTCTCTTTGATTTTCCTGTAGGCAGTATCTATCTTACCCCTAGTGACATAAGCCTCTACATCCATGCATTTGTCCTCTAGCCATCCCTGCTTAGCAGTTTTCCACTTTTTGTCGATCTCATTTTTGAGACGTTTGTATTCCTTTTTGCCTGCTTCATTTACTGCATTTTTATATTTTCTCCTTTCATCAGTTAAATTCAATATTTCTTCTGTTACCCAAGGATTTCTACTAGCCCTCGTCTTTTTACCTATTTGATCCTCTGCTGCCTTCACTACTTCGTCCCTCAAAGCTGCTCATTCTTCTTCTACTGTATTTCTTTCCCCCATTCCTGCCATTTGTTCCCTTACGCTCTCCCTGAAACTCTATACAACCTCTGGTTTAGTTAGTTTATCCAGGTCCCATCTCATTAAATTCCCACCATTTTGCAGTTTCTTCTGTTTTAATCTACAGTTCATAACCAATAGATTGTGGTCAGAGTCCACATCTGCCCCTGGAATTGTCTTACATTTTAAAACCTGGTTCCTAAATCTCTGTCTTATCATTATATAATCTATCTGAAACCTTCTAGTATCTCTAGGCTTCTTCCATGTATACAACCTTCTTTCATGATTCTTGAACCAAGTGTTAGCTATGATTAAGTTATGCTCTGTGCAAAATTCTACCAGGCGGCTTCCTCTTTCATTTCTTAACCCCAGTCCATATTCACCTACTGCGTTTCCTTCTCTCCCTTTTCCTACTGCCGAATTCCAGTCACCCATGACTATTAAGTTTTCGTCTCCCTTCACTATTTGAATAATTTCTTTTATTTCATCGTACATTTCTTCAATTTCTTCGTCATCTGCAGAGCTAGTTGGCATATAAACTTGTACTACTGTAGTAGGCTTGGGCTTCGTGTCTATCTTGGCTACAATAATGCATTCACTATGCTGTTAATAGTAGCTTACCCGTGCTCCTATTTTTTTATTCATTATTAAACTTCCTCCTGCATTACCCCTATTTGATTTTGTATTTGTAAACTGTATTCATCTGACCAAAAGTCTTGTTGCTCCTGCCACCGAACTTCACTGATTCCCACTATATCTAACTTTAACCTATCCATTTTCCTTTTTAAATTTTCTAAGCTACCTGCCCGATTAAGGGATCTGACATTCCACGCTCCGATCCGTAGTTCGCCAGTTTTCTTTCTTCTGATAATGACGTCCTCTTGAGTAGTCCCCGCCCGGAGATTCGAATGGAGGACTATTTTACCTCCGGAATATTTTATCCAAGAGGACGCCATCATCATTTAATCATATAGTAAAGCTGCATGCCCTCGGGAAAAATTACGGCTGTAGTTTCCCCTTGGTTTCAGCCGTTTGCAATAGGCAGCACACCAAGGCCGTTTTGGTTATTGTTACAAGGCCAGATCAATCATCCACACTGTTGCCCCTGCTACTACTGAAAAGGCTGCTACCCCTCTTCAGGAACCACACGTTTGTCTGGCCTCTCAACAGATACCCCTCAGTTGTGGTTGCACCTACGGTACGGCTATCTGTATCGCTGAGGCACGCAAGCCTCCCCGTCAACGGCAAGGGTCATGGTTTATGGGAGGGGGTTATTTTTCATACACCACTGTATTTAGAAGACAATTTTTTCCCATGAATCCTATACTTTGCGGTGGCATTATATGTGGTGGCTTGAAAGTAGAAGTTACGAAGAAAGGGGGGAGGGAGGGGTTATGTAGCATCGGCACGGTTATTAGAGACAGAACACAAACTCAGACGAGAAAGGAAATCCGCTGTATCCATTCGAAAGGGACCATCCCCACATTTGACCTGAATTCCAGCCTCTGCGATTTAAACCGCCGCCCTCTCGGATACGAGTCCCTTGTATTAGGAGATTTCCTAGTAGCTGCGGTTATTATGACGAAAGTACCAACGAAGCAGACAGTGACCATCTAATTAGTAGTGAAGTGTAAAACTCCACTATGATAGTTCCTGTGAGCACTACAACATGAGAATACCTGTAAATTGTTGTTGTGATTTTCGTATAGGCGGAGCTTTTCCCTTTCATCCAGTGTTTCGATTAATACATAGACTCTCGCATTTAACGAGGATTTCCCTTTCGATGTACTGGTACCACACTCGGGAGAAATCCATGTAATTGCCTTTAGACAAGGCCAAACATACGTGAAAAATTTCAACTTCGTGTAAAATGTAGTGCACGACATATCAAAATCTTTAGAATATAACGATTTCGCATATCTTGTTTCGGTAAAAATTCTGCATTGTTGCCGTGATTTCATTAGCTCTATATAATGCTGTACACCCAGAGTGGTCATCATCTTCAGTGGATGCACAATCAAACTTGAACTCATCAGTGCATTCCTTAACCATCGAAGAAGAATGGAAAAAAATATGTCATTTAGCTCTTCTTTTATTTTCATTGATACTATAACTTTTAAAACTAAGCACTTGAACTGTCTTACAGGTATGCACCAAAGTTCTCAGATGGTTCAATAATTACATCTTTGAACAGCCGAAAGCTACTTTGTCAATAAATCTTTGTTTAGTACTAACTTTATTGATAGATCATCATCATCATCATCATCATGTTGATCTAATAACGAAATATGTGAAAGCACACGACATATGTTGGTAAAAATAATAATGAAAGGATGTGGATATACTCTTAATACAGACACTGTTCGATCAAATGTATCTGGACACCTGTTAGTGGACATTTAATTGGGATGTGTCGACCCTTCGCCTTTACGGCAGCTGGAAGTCAGCTAGGGACACTTCCAGCGACGTCTCTGAATATCTGTAGAGAAATGGCAGCCTATTCTTTATCAGGAGACGAAATCAAAGAAGTTAGTGATACTGGACGCTTGGAGTCTGGAGCGAAGACGACGTTCTACCCCATTCCAAAGGTTTTCCATTAGAATCAGGTTGGGACTCAGGGCAGGCCGGTCCATGTCAGGAGGCAGAGTGCATTGTCAAGCTGAAGCAATCAATCATCATCTCCTAACTGTTCCTCTAATGTGTGCAGTACACAATGGTGTAAGATGTGTTTGTATCCTTTCGCATTTTCTTAAGTGCAATTTAGAGACTACAACCTGACCATGAAAAACACCCCCGTACAGTAACACCACCTTCACCATACTTCACTGTTGACATGGCACATGATGGAAAGTAACGTTCTCCAGGAATTCACCGAACCCAAGCCCGTCCGTAGGATTGCACGACGTACAGCCTAGTTCACCACTTCAAATCACTCGTTTCCAGTTATCTGCTGACCAGTGGCGTCACTCTGTACACAGCCTTAAACATCTCTTATTCTGGATTACGGAAGTGTGGGTTTTGTATCCCGCCTGGATACGTGGCACGTGGGTCTGCTCCTGTGAACTGCTTTTGTAATATAGGCCGAGAGTGAAGGAAGCGACTAGGAGCAGGAGAGGTGAAGTACTTCGGTACTGCATGTAACTTTAACACTTTTAATAGAGTCAAAAACACAAGTAAATATCAAATGCATACATAACTTTGGCTAGTATGAGCACATAGGTGTGAAGCCATAGTGTCTAATCCTGTGAAGTTAGGATGCTTCTTCTGTATAATCTCAAAACTAACAAATACTTGTTGCTGTCCAAACTTAAACTGAACGTAACTAATACAAAGTCTCAATAGCAAGCTAGCCCACTCGGTAGTAGAAGCGATATTTCCAGGCCGTCTGCTCTCGATGAAATGGGGCCAGAAATCAAGACGGCATTTGCTGAGCTCCACAGCGTTGGCCAGAGGGCGCTGTGCTCAGCTTAGTTAGTCTTCTCTCGTAGTGGCAACTTATGAGAGCATGCACATATGCTGTGGTATCATAACGCCACATCCTTCCCCCCCTGAAACGACACACCGTTATGGAATAGGGCTTCCGACGGCAGGGGGAGGGACCCAGGGGCGGCGCAATTGAGGGAGCGGACAGCTGAACTGCCGGGACGTGCTGCCCTCCCGCGTCCCCAAATTTCTCGCGAGGGGGCGAGGAAAACGCCCCTTGCAAAACCTGCCCGGGACGCGCACCGCCACTGGGTATGCTTAGACGAAAAGGCGGAGCAACAACTTCCATGGGTGAAGGCGGCGGCGGCGTGACGTCGGCCTCAGAGTCCATCGGCTCCGGCACCGCGGAGGAACACGACGGCGACGACAGCCGGAGATGGGGCCATGGCGGCGACGAGAGGCGCCCGCCCGGCGCAGCAGACCGGACCGGCGGCGCAGGCAGGGCTGAGGCGCCGTCGCTGGACTCGTGGGCTGTGGCGGCGGTAGCCGCGAAGCATCCAATTCTGCCGGAAAAGAACCAGCGGCAGAAAACCGAAGACGGCACAGACGGATCTGGTTCCGGTGTCGCTTGACAGTGCCGGAGGGACCAGAAATCACAAGCAAGGCATGGCCAAGCTGGCGAAAAATGAAATATCTGTGATGGATTTATTGCTCAAGTGACATCCAATGACTAGTCGACTTTTGAAGTCACTGAGCTGTCCCGACTGATATACTGTGCTATTACTGCCTCTCTGCTGGCAACCGAATATTTCCCACCTCCTTTTATACTGGCGGATCCACCTCTCATGACTCTAATGGTCAGTTCTGCATTGTATAGGTGTATCTGGATACTTTCCATCTGAGTATGACAGTAAAAATGTCAATGCATCTTATTATAAATAAAACTTGAAACATAAATGCGAGATACAAGAGCCCACTTTATTGAGCGTTACATCACCGTAAATGCCGGCCGAAGTGGCTGTGCGGTTAAAGGCGCTGCAGTCTGGAACCGCAAGACCGCTACGGTCGCAGGTTCGAATCCTGCCTCGGGCATGGATGTTTGTGATGTCTTTAGGTTAGTTAGGTTTAACTAGTTCTAAGTTCTAGGGGACTAATGACCTCAGCAGTTGAGTCCCATAGTGCTCAGAGCCATTTGAACCATCACCGTAAATACACTGGTGCCCAAAAGTTAAGCATAATCAAGAAAAGATGACATCTTTCCTCATCAGGATGTCAGACGAACTACTAAACAAAATGCAGCTCAGTCACAAGACATTCGCCAAACACTATGTTAGAGAAGATCTGAGAGGTAAGATACACATTTGTAAGAAGGTGACATGACAGGGAAATCTCTTCCACAGCAAAAGACGCTGTTAATTGGGGATATGGTTACCCCTAATAGCCACACATGCTGCACAGTGATGTGGCATGCTCTCTATGAGATGGTTCAAGAGCTCTCTTGGCAGTCGATCGTTCAATCCCGCGTTCGGCCATCTTGATTTAGGTTTTCCGTGATTTCCCTAAATCGCTCCAGGCAAATGCCGTGATGGTTCCTTTGAAAGGGCACGGCCGACTTCCTTTCCCGTCCTTTCCTAATCCGATGAGACCGATGACCTCGCTGTCTGGTCTCCTTCCCCAAAGAACCCAACCCAACCCTTGGCAGTCGATCCCATTCCTCAGCAAGAGTGGTTTGGAGATCTGGAAGTGACCCACTGTTCCTATCATCACGTCGATGTCTTAATGCTCTTAGGCAATTACAGTGACGTATATTCACGACTTACTTATCACAGCTACTGAAGCACCTTTCTAGACCACCACCTTTTATCAACAGGACACATGAGTGGGTACCACAGGAAGTGGCTGTAAGCTGTCAATTTGTTAATAACAAATCGTCACTGAAGGCCTGTTTGTTAATAACAAATTAACATTTCATCATTCGAGGCACCAGTGTCACGTTACGGTGTTGCGTCATCGTGTCATACGTCACACAAACGACACATCACATTGAGTCTTGTTGGGTTGATATCATGGTACTCTAAGCCAGCCACAGTGCAGGTTGGACCCCGATTTATTTATTATTGCTAAGCCACCGCTCCAATACTGGTGTGTGTGTGTGTGTGTGTGTGTGTGTGTGTGTTACAATTTGAAAAGGAACACATTGGTAAAAATAATGATGTCACACCATATAAATGATGCCATAGCAAACTCTATCAGTACTACCAATGTCTAACCAAAGATATTTTGTACATAATAAATATCACACTGTGGTAGATAAAAACTCCTGTCAAACCACCACTAATGACAACATTGTGTCACATCATACTAAAATTCTGATGCTTCCAACTAAAGATAATGTATGTGTATCACTGCTTTACAGAATACACACCTAGAAATAGTCGACCACTAACTGTAACAACCCTCTGTGAGAAGCATGTCGCATGCAGTATAGCCCACCCTTCGAATGCAGATCTGTGGGTTGTAGCTGTGTACTCTGCGCTAGCAGTGGCTGAGAAAAATGGATAATTATAGGGGTAATCAACTCAGGTGTGGTGGCTGACACAGCTGCTATATCGATTCTGCCCGAGGAATCTCCCACCCGGAGTAATAATGACAAACAGAACACAACTTACCAGTGGAAATATCAAAAACTGATATGTTGTGAATGTGAGAGCTCCATATCTCTGTCCAACGCAGTGCCAGACGTGGTAGGCATGGTGGAGAACATGTCGTGTACGAAAGACAGTCGTTCACGGAGAGGGCATACCACCTATGCATACCATTCGTAACTGCAGACACTTACATGCTCACCAGAGAAAATCAGTGAGTACCTTTGCGTGTAAATGTTGCTGACACTTTAATCAACAAGCACTTTCCTCACCTTCACTCTTTCTCTCTGGACCAATCAGAGACATGTATCCCCTCCTCCTCCAGCCATCATGCTTTTAAAACTAGTGTTGGCGTCTCCATTTTCATCCAGACTACACTCTTAGGTTGAATGAAGACACACAATTATAATCATGATATGGAAACCAATTAAACGCTTCAGTGTTATTAGTGTACGTGACATTATTGTAAGTCTCGTATGTTAACTACAGGAAAATCCGAATAGAGCCATCGCTATTAAAGTAATTTTGACTGATCCATAGAATTCCAAAGACACAGGCTGGACAGCTAGCACATTGCAGTATGTGACTATGGTGTAAGATACGTAAATATGATGGTCCAAGAATGCTGACTGTGGACAAGATCCGCCAGAGCTCCCAGGCAGAATATGAAGCTCTCTAACTCTCACAATATTAATACTGTACAACTTCATTATAAGACTCTTACATAGATGCGGAAATAATGGGAAGTATTTACATCCTCGCCACACGCAAATGAGACAGAGCAGTCTCCACAATGCAGCAAAAACAAACTCTTCAAAGTCCGTGAATCACGGACGTCACAATACCTATCACACTGCAGAGTAAAAAAAGGCGACGTTAGAGATCACCAGCGTGATTCAAATTGCAGACAACACATGCATAATGACTGCGGGAAAAACAGGCTACACATACCCGAGAACAGTACAGTCACAACATATTTGTGACGAGATACTGTGCGTCTGCATCGACGCTACTGACCCAGGGCCTGAGGAAGACAGACCTGGAATGTAGGTTGACAGTGATATTCACCACCCCTCTTGACAGTCCCGGAAGAAGAGCCATCTCATTGGCTCCAAGTAGCGGCGTGAATTTCATCCAGTACAAACTAATATAGAGGCGGGAATCACGGACTGTTAAGAAGCAGTGTGTGAGCAATGCCCACAACACATTAGCGATAATGTCTGTAATCGCCAGTGGCTATTTTGATAAGGCTACCATCGTATCACCTGTCGAAATGCTAAGCAGCCAGAGGAACGTGTATGAACAAAAACGTTCTAATATTGTTTTTATTACATGTCTGTAAGCTTATGGATTTACGTATAAAGTCTTATTAAGAAAAATTAGATTGTTTAGTAGGAAAAACACACACTACTGGTACCCAGCTACAATAATATTAACTAAGACGTATATTTTGATAAAACAATACACACAATCTAGACTTAAGTCCTCAGTCCAGTGCTTATGCACTCTCCGTAATAGCAGCAAACGGCTCAGAATATATTTTTTTTTATACAGGCACACACAAACCACTTGAGTTTCCGTAATCGATTTCCCTGCTAAATAATTAAAATGTAGATAGATAATATTTCGCAGTACACCCCTACAGGTCAAACAGGTATGATTTATATAAAACATCTAGATAAATACTCAGGATGACTGCACTTTCGGTTATATCTTCTAAGTGTTTATGTACGTACATTCGGTTATTTTACATGTTTGGTGGTGCAAAGTGAATACCCAAGGCCAAGGGGTAGGGTGGTTCAAATGGCTCTACGCACTATGGGACTTAACATCTGAGGTCATCAGTCCCCTAGGCTTAGAACTAGTTAAACCTAACTAACCTAAGGACATAACATACATCCATGCCCGAGGCAAGGTTCGAACCTGCGACCGTAGCAGCCGCGTGGTTCCGGACTGAAGCGTCTAGAACCGCTCGGCCTCGGCGGCCGGCGGGGTAGGGTGGATGTGATTTCTTCCTGTACGCATGACGTTACTCAAAAGCCTACCAATGAAGGGAATTCAGTTTGTAGACACCTAGAACACGTTCTAGCAAGAGAGTAATTGCTTATTTTTTTTAATTATAATGACATATGATGGTAAAAACTTAAACAGAGGATGGACACAGGAGATCGCAGATAGGCAGATATATAGCTTTCTAGTTGCCCCTGACGATTCAGCAGAGAGTAACCTAGCACATAGCACCATAACGTGGAGATACAAAGCATTATCTGCACTGATGACGTCTTACACAATCAATTGCCAATGCGCATTCACCTTCCGCCAAAACAGTCAATGTTTTGTGTGTTGAAAGCAGTAAATTTCCCACAACTGACGCTGTCGGAGAGAACAATTGAAAAAAAAAAAAGTTTAAGGTGCAGGATGAAGGGTGTTGAAAATTTGACAACTGCAACCAATAGTACCAGGAGCTAATCTAAGTCATGTAGACAAAAATTATGCTATCCATGTCGCCCACAGAGTCCCGTTTTGTCACCTATCAGCAACATTATCATGATTTCGTCTACAGTAATGTCAGTATGTAATCAGTGTGTTTCGCTTCTGAAATCATACCACTTTACGTAGCATCCAAATATCTTTTTCCGATTCCAAATACATATGAATTGAATTGCAACTATAATTCGTTCCTCATAAGCATAAGCATAAACATTAGGTAAACATTGCAGTATATATTCTTCTTCCGCGTTTGCTGGAACCTCATTGGATTTCAGTTTCACGTGGGACTGCAGCCAAGCTGCCGCGAGTACTGGCAAGTACGATAATAAGGGTACGTTTTGTGCTGTACGTTACGCGTACATCGACTTAGCAGCGATAATACGGGACAACAGCTTTACCGGTGCATTTAACTTGGCACTGGCCTGTCAGCTGATGCAGCTAGCCTGCAGTGACGTGGCCAGTTGCAGTTCACACGTAAAACAAGACTAGCAGAGAGAAATACAGCTTCGAATCTCATTTAATTTTTAAGCATCATGAAATAATACACTGCAAATTCTCCCACATTACGTTCCTTAGACGACTAGACGAAAACCGCAACACGTTATCGTTTTTAACCAACGTACTATTGTAAATAAAAACAAGAATGATGAAAATTCCCGACTTAACCACAGGGCAATTTTTCTGCATAAGCTTTGTGTAACGTAAGAGAGTATTCAAGGATTTCGCCGTATAGTTAAATATTGAAGCCACTGAAGCTGTTACTTACAGTCAGTCGTCTGGTAATTTCTTAGTTCTTTCCTTGTCCGAATTCAATAAATACATTTCAATTCTGGAAATCCAAGAAGCCAACCAGTCGCAGCATTTTCTCTTTTTCTTTTATGACGAGCCGTTCTGTATCCCGCCAGCGCTCGGCAATGACGTATGAAAAAGCTGCGTGCGTTAGTTCCAGTAGGTCTGGCAGCTTAACAGTCCTGTTACTTCTCGCTCCAAATGCTGCAGCTTGGCTCCAGATCAGTTCTGTTGGGTTCATATTGTAATGGTACAGTCACCACCACCACCACCACCACCACCATCATCATCATCATCAACAACCAGTTCTATCACATAATGATATGGCCTCTTTGAGTCGGCGTGTAACAAAGCATCCCAGTAAGATCTTCCATTTCTTCCGATCCTGAACTTCCCGTTGCCAATTGAATCCCACTGCAGCAAATGTAAAAATGCAGCATTTGTATGATGTGCTCCATGCTGTGAACATGATTTTTTATTCATGTTTCTACGATACTTATCTACCTCTGTGTTATAAAACGATGGACGTAGTCCAAATAAAGAGGATTTGGCTTTTCATTTTTGCCTTAAAAATTAAATTATGTTTTCTTAATGTAAACAACTTCTGTGAACAGTCTTTCATAAAACATCGATAATTAAGAATTTGTATTTGAAATGGAAAAAGGAATTTCGCGTCCATTATGGAATTAGAAATAAGAAGACGTGCATTATTCATAAAAAATGATGATGAGTTTCATAATTACGAGATGTAGGTATTTCAAATTGAACGAGAAGAAAAAAATGATACTGGGGAAATTTGAACAAACGCACGAATAACCGCATTTGCTTTACATTCCATTGCACTACCGACTGCGCTGTAGTTCAGTGTGAGTTTGTTTATCAACTGCATTATACACAACGCTGGGAAAGATTCAAAGCCGATTATCTCCGTGTAAAATAATGAAAAACAAGAAGAACAGCCTATTTCTTGGCCCTTTTTAATCGTGTTCCACCTGCATGTTTCACTACGGAACAGAAAGCAACCTCAGCCATTTTCATACTGCGCATTAACAGCGCGACAATCATAGCACAACGCTGCAGAGGTTGTGACTGCACACGATTTTTTAAATAAAACTACGTGGCTAAAGCGTGATTAAGGAAAACGTTGATGGCTATTAATACATTGGAATATCTTAAAGTTTTATTTAACGTAATGTAGTAATAAGATATCTAATACATAAGTAGGACGTACTTCCAAGAGCGTAACAACACCAGGTTTATTCTTATGATGAATGGATTGTAGCAGCATTCAGAATAAAATAACACAGCCATTTCCTCACTCTCACATAACAAGTTGGAGATAACAATTTCGTCTTGTCTCTCAAGAATGCACCATTGTTCCACTATTACGGCATATGTGATAACTCTCCCTCTCCAATATCTGTTCATTACAGCTGCTCCTGACATTACCATCTGTATAATGATTTTGTTTTTTCTGAGTATGTCTATTGTGTCACGTCTGTATAAATAACTATATATTCCAAGGGGTCTACATCTCTCTCTCTCTCTCTCTCTCTCTCTCTCTCTCTCTCTCTCTCTCTCTCTCTCCACAACACACACACACACACTTTAGTGCAGATTTCCATCAATTGGAGGCACATAGTGTTATGATTCTAATAAATTACTCATTCTTGTAGCTTTCTAGGAAAGTATCCAAGAGATCTCTTGCAACAATTTGGCCTTGTTTTCAGATTTTTTACCGAATTTTTGTCATTTTCCACATTTTTCGATATTTGTCAATTTTTTCCATATTCCATATGTTAATGTACAAATGTATACGTGCACATATTGGTTACATATCCAGGTGTATACCATCCAATTTTGATACAGAGTCCCAACCAAGCCAGAGTGTCTACTTATTGCTCCAAATGTTAACACTAAGTGCCAGTACCAACTGTAAAACACCCAAATGCATGTAGATAGATTGCTATAGGAGTAGCGTTGACGTTATTCTGTTGTAAACACATATACAATATTTCATGTGTTGGCTTCCAGTAGGGGTCCAACTTCCTCCCTCCTTCCACTATTACGGCATATGTGATGTCTCTCCCTCTCCAATATCTGTTCATTACAGCTGCTCCTGACTGATTACCATCTGTATAATGATTTTGTGATCCACACCGAACATTATCCCAGAATATTTTTTTGTATGGCTGGATCCACCCCAAACATTACTCCAAGCTTTTTGCAGGTGGATCAGCCCCAAACAATGTACCTGGATGCACTGCATGCTGGATCCAGCCCAACAATACTCCTCAATGTACTGCATGCTGGATCCAACCTGAAAAGTATTCCCATACGTAGTGCTCGTTAATTCGCCTTTTGGGCGATACCTCATGTCATACAGGGGTGTAACTATTCAGAACTTTATCCAGGAATTTTTTGCACACCCATTATCCTGGCTTTTGCACAGGTGGATCCTCTCAAACAATATTCCCAGGCTTAGTGCATGCTGGATGCAGACCTAATGTGCTGTGTTGTAGATCCACCATTAGCGTAGGTGGATCCACCTTTCAGGTGCGACTCTGAACCTATCCATGGACGCTGCTGCCGCCTCCCTTATCGCTTCGCTAGGCAGCAGGGCTCAATTCGTAGCAGACTCATCGCTAAACACAATTCTGCTCCAGTCAAAGAAATTCCAGGGTGAAAACGTCTCTGGAGAAACTCCGGACAGGCCCTACCTCTTACAACAGACAAGTAGTGGCCAGCGGGCTTCACTTAGCGACCGATAGCAGCGGCGTTTGCGTAGGGCTGTAAGTGCTAACAGACGAGCAACACTACCTAAAATAACCGCAAAAATTAATATGGGGCGTAGGACGAACATACTCGTTAGCACAGTGCGGCGAAAGTTCGCGTTAATGGGCTGTTGCAGCAGACGACCGACGCGAGTGCCTTTGCTAACAGCACAGCATCGCCTATAGCACCTTTCCTGGACTGGTGGCTACGTCGATTGGACTCGAGATGACTGGAAAACCTTGACCTGGTCATATGAGACCCGATTTCAGTTGTTAAGAGCTCATGGTAGGGTTGGAGACTCCCACGAACCTATGGACCTAAGTTGTCAACGAGGCACAACGCAAGCTGGTGGTGGCTCCATAATGATGTGGACTGTGTTTGCATGCAATGGACTGGGTCCTCTGGTCGAACTGAACCAGTTATTGACTGGAAATTGTTATGTTCTGCTACTTGGAGACAATTTGCAGCAATTCATGTACTTTCTGTTCCCAAACAACAATGGAATTTTTATGGATGACGTTGAGCCATGCGGGTTTGGAGAACATTCCGGACAATTCGAGCGAATGACTTGATGACGCAGATGCGCGATATGAATCCCATCAAAAATTTGTGGGGGATGGTCGAGAGGTCAGTTCGTGTACAAAATCCTGCACTGGCAACACTTTTGTAATTATGGACGATTGTGGAGGTAGCATGGCTCAGTCTTTCTGCAGGGTACTTCCAACGACTTGTTGAGTCCATGTCACATCGAGTTGCTGGAAGCGAGATAGTATTGTTTAACCGCCCAGATTACTTGACTTGGGACTGCAGCGCTGCCGGCGTGATGAGGAAAAGAAAGGAAGGCTGAGAGTTAGAGTGGAACATTTAAAGAGAAAGAACGAGGTAGATATGGTCCGAACATACGAAGTATTGCCATCTATTGCAGCAATGTTGACGGCATTGCTACTGCGGCCAAACATTGCCGTAAAATACGGCCCGTGTAAACGCATTCGGCGCGGAGTCGTAGAGCCAGACGGTGTACGCCTGGGCAGTTCTCCGGGTTGCAGGCTACGGCGGCGGTAAGCGGGGATCGCCCTCGGCTCTCGGCGCTGCGAGCAATTAGCCGCGCGCCAGCCTACTTTAATTGGTTGCGGGCGGCGCGGCGGCGCTATCTCTGCGCCGACACTCCTGCCGGGACTCGACGCTCGCGCGGATTACCGCCCCCCCCCCCCCCCCGCCCCCCCGGACAAGCTCTGATTGTTTTTCACGTCCCGACGTTCCCAGCCTCTTTCCTTCTTTTACCTGCTGCTTCATTTCGGGAACGACGTTGACTGAACGCAGACGGTTTGAAATAACTGCATTCACATTAGGTTTGTAACGGAGCGTCTTCTCCGTCTCCGAGAGTTGCAGCTTTCGATGTAAATTGTACTTTCCATTCCGATACTTTGTAGACGGAGGTTTTACTTCAGGCGAAACCTCAGCTATTGAACACCAAACTTCGAAAATCAGACTTCAAATAGGAGCAGCAGTAGTGTTGCCAACAGAATACCTCACGTAGCTGAGGGATGTTGCTGTCTCCCGAGCTGACTCAGCGCACCCTAAAGAATTGCCGATTTGCAGATAGGCTCAGGAAGAGATCGCGCAGAATAACGTGGCACGCGCGCAGAAACGCCTTCTCGTCGTGAGCGCTGGGCTATTCCGTCCCACTGTTACGAAGCGGTGGTCCCTCATTTTTTATAGCTCTCTTTTCAATACATAGCACGTTTCAGCAGTCTTCGCGCACCATAGCTGCAGGGGAAGTTCTTCTTCCTAATCAAACACGTCTGATAATCTTTACTGCCATTAAATTCCAGTTAAAAGACGAAGCAAAAGGTTGCAGCAACTGCTGGCTATTCGAATAGCATGATGAAGATAATAAAGGAGGAGGAGGAAAACGTAGCTCCAGTACTTCCTAAAACTTCACTACATTGCAGAGACTTGATAAAAGAAGAAAGTAATTTTATTTTTAGTTGATATTGGCGAACATGTTGCCAGCGGACTGACACGCAATTTATAGTCCGTGATCGGTCGCGTTTTACTTTGGTCCGTCCTTTGTTCATGCGACTAATTTGTTTTTCGGTACTCTAGTGAGAAACTATTCACTATGAACCTGTAAATTTGTCGAATTATTGGTCATACTGACATAACCTGTTAACAGGATCGTTAGCAGACTCGATAGCTGTACCTTACAAGTTACGCTAGATGTGCGTTTGTCCATAGCTTTCCACTGTCGAATTGCACCTCCACCCTACCCCTCCATCTGCGCAGGTACGTCTCAAGTTATTTTGTGCGCACTCCGTGTCCACTGTGGGAAGCATTAGTAAAATTTCCTAAGTAGTTTCCGTAATAGAGCAGAGTATCTTTCAAGTGGAGAGTGAAAAAAATACACAAGAGGCTTTCAGGTGATGAGGTCTGAACACTCTCTGGAGTCAGTCTAAATGTAGCCTTCTGTGTGTTGTTCAGTTACCCCTTTGTTTGAGACAATTTAGATTAACCCCCACTCCTGACCCTGAAGATTAATTATAATGAAGGTAAAGAGAAATGAGAGTTGGAATTATTTCAGTGAAATGGACGCTGATATTGCGAAAAGTAAAATAAAGAGTTTATTGCAAATCAGTCACAGCTGCAGTACATACTGTATATTTTGGCGACTGGTTTCGAACCGACAAGCCCATTCTCAACCCTGTGGCGGCACTGAAAGTGCCTGATCGTAATGACAACCATCTAAAATTTGCAATGCATGCATCACACAGTAAAGATCGACACATGTTATAATATGCATATGATCAATATGCAAGTCAGAATCAAACTCTTCATGAAATAAAAAGATTGCCGATCCTACGTCAACAAAATGTTGAAACTGCAGAAGCGTAAAAAATGTCCGTGAAAAAGAGGTTCAGCTACTTATTTAAAACCACATACATAATATGAAGAATGCAGGGAATTCGAAAGAGGTACTATTTCGGTATACTCCTCTTTCTCTGCAAGAAAGCAAGAAATAGGTGACACCCTCACACTGTAACACGACATCCTCCGTACTTCACTCTTGGCATTACACGTGGTGGCAGATAATGGCCTCCATGCATTCGCCTAACCCAAACCCTTCCGTCGGTTTGCCACAGGGTATAGCGTGCTTCATCACTTCAAATAACTCGTATCCAGTCATCCACTGTTCAGTGGCGTCCCCCTTCACTCAACTTCAAGCGGCTCTTAGTACTGACTATAGAAATGTGTGGCTTATGAAGAGCTGCTCTGCTCGATCATTGTACTCCATTGTTTCTCACTCCCTACACGCGGCCAGTGTGCTAGCTGGACTGCTCATAGCACTCTGGTAGCCACCTGTGATTCCTTGCACTGATTTCGTGCTATTTTTACAACCACCCTCCGCAAAACCCGACGGTCACCGGCAGGTCTGCCAGGTCTTGGTTTAGCGGCGGCTGTTCCTTCGCGTTTCCGCGTCACAATCCCATCACCAACAGTCGACTCGGGCAGCTTTAGAAGGGTTGAAATGTCCCTGGTGGGTTTGTTACTCGTACGACATCCAGTGGCTAGCCCACGTTCGAAGTCACCGAGATCTCCATATCGACCGCTTCTGTTGGGCCTACTGCTTCTTTACGGACAACACAGCACTACCCGTCTCCTTTTATGCTGGCGGGTCCGCTCTCGTAACATCTTGTGGTCAGTTCCGCGATGTACAGGACTGTCTGGATGTTTTTGGTCAGGTACAGTATACCTGAAGACATGTGAATAAGGCTATTGTCAGCTTGGAAGATGGGTTTGTGCGTAGCACACTGCTCGTGCAAACGCAGAAGAAATGGCAAAACTTAGTCACCTAGAAAGTTGAAATAAATATCCTCGTTCATGTTCAAAATAATTAGAATGAGTGCCCGAAGTCACGGCACAAAAAACACTTTCGAAGTATCATAGAAACAGATATGGCCTCAACAAACCCTCCACACACCGCAGGTTAAACACCTCATCAGGCTTTCGGTGCTCTCGACTTCTTGCATCATGTGAATACGGGCAAAATAGTGACTCGTCGTACCACACTACATGTCTTCAGTTAGCAACTTTAGTTCCTGTGTTGCTTGGTCCACTGAATACTTCTTATCTTTTTTTGTGCTGCTGCTGTGAGCAATGATGTTTTACGGAGTATCTATCTCCTAATGTCAGCTGCGTGCAGTTCCCTTCGCCGTCTTCATTCGTATATTGCTTGTGATACAAAATAGATGAAAGCCGCCATTCGTATCGGATTTGAAACAGATTGTCATTGGCAACGCTTGACACTCGTGTCCAGTGGCCGTCGCTTAATATCTTTTCACGATCACTTTTTACATGTGTTAGCTGTCTCTGACTGACCAGCCCTGCCTCGTAGGGACATTGGAGAGGCTGCACTGTTCCCCCACCGAACTGAGCAACTTCATTGCCGATGTGGTCGTGGGAACCTCCCAACACGATATCTCTATATTGGCACCCTGTCACGCCTTTATGTGTCTGCTTACTGCTGCGATGATGCCATACGAACGACTGGAACGTACACATCAATTCTCTGCAATGGCTTACTTGAGCGATGAAATGTCGCGGCCTGGTGGTACCAGTTCTATACTTTCATCATTCCAAAGTGACCAGTGAGCCCCGAATGCGGATGCCATACTTTTCACAGATCTGCTGGCAGCGCCCTGGGGACGGTGGACGAAGTCTCTGAGCTGTAAAACACGACGTCCTGATCAAGTCATTGTACACGGTTAGGATAATATTCCCGTTCAGCAACGGTAGAACATGTATAATGGATCCTAGTCTTATTTCTTCGAATGCCTAACAGCAAATAATTGTCATTGGTGCGCTTCGAAACTTTTAACCATCTTTTTCTAAACCTGAACGTGCAGTTATTAAAGGGAGGATGGCACATTTAACCATCTGGCTTACTTCGTATGAGTTTCACCTGAATGCATCGTTTTTCGTCCAATAAATAGTAGTTCGATGCAGCTCGACGAAGTGGGACATTTCTGCCCTTTACTAGTTCTGTTACTCGCCAACTTTCGTTCTACCCTCAACATGCAGTTGTCAGTTGTACATATATCGTGAAAGTGAGTCATGTTATAGCGTACTTTGCGACGGTTTGGCACGTCTTTACCCTTGTCGGGTATATTTTCCACTCTTATTTCTGGATTTCTATTTTTCGACACGTTTATAAGAACCATTGTGTGTTGAATCTTGTACTACTACGCGACATATAAAAAGTATTGGCCTCTGAAGATATTGTAGGAGATATGGCACAACGACAAAAAACACTAAGGATATGACCTAGAAAACCGTCGCTCGACCAAAACTTGCGTATTGCTCCTCTGACTGGAACACATATTTGGTATGATTGATACAGGAAGTGTAGAAGACCGTGAGAAGAGCAGCACATATCGCAACGATTTCATTTGGTAAGCATGAACCTTTCCAGAAATCCTAATGCATCTCACATTACAGATGGTAGAAGAGAGGGGCTGTAGCCATTGTGTGGTTTACTATTAAAATTCCGAAGTGTTCCCAGAAGAGTCAACGAACGTGTTGCTCTCTCCCTACATGTATCTTGTGAAAAAACCTAGCACGTAAAATCCGCGAGTTTTCATTTGAAACATATGGTTACTAACAGTCGTTCTTCCTGGCCACAGTTCGTCGTTGGAACCGGAAGACGAGTGACGGTGAGTAGCACGATTGCCAGGCATCTGGTGGGATCTCCCTCTTGGCAGTTAGATATTCACGGCATCCTATGGATGTAGTCCTTGTCCGGTGTCGAGCAGGTGGGTTGGCCCTTCCACTAATCCGTATGAGTGGGTTTTAGTCGTGGTATAGTAAACAGGATTGAGCGCTAGTAAGTTTACTATGAAGACAGGTGGAAGTAATGCAGTATTACGTAAAGTTTTGGTAGAAAACAGCACTTTCCAGAGGAGCATTAATAGCGGAAAAATACATCGAGTGGAAATGCTTGCTTGCATTATACTTCTAGGGGAAGCATTGATATGAGAACAGTGTTGTGAACTGGCTCTGGTAGCTAGCGAAATCCGGGACCTGATCAGCGTCCCGCCTGGCTGCTGGAGTCGTGGACTCTCTCCAGCTAGGCGGGTGTGTAGTTTAGAGTGTGCGCACGTGGTTGGCAGGAAGACGCCGATATGAGGTCGTGTTGTCATTAGCTAGCTCAAGATGAGACTTGATTGAAGAGAAAGACTTGGCTAGCTCTAATTTATATCGTAAATTACATTTGTTTTGTCATGTTCACAGAATCTTCCGTCGGTTCTTCGTAGAACAACATTATAATAAATGAAAAGCACCAGTTTGCTTTTGTTCTACAAATACAATTGTAGAACAAATGCAAACTGGTGCTTTTGATTTATTACATTTGTTTTTGTGGAAACTTAAAGTGTGACGTTTTGTGTGGCTTCTCACCTCCACTTTGAGACGTCATTATTGTTTTGTTCTTGGTGATTATCGTTGGGAGGTGCTGGGAGACAGTTGGGGCGCTGTATGAACTGCTAGCGGTGTACATCTTCCAGCCCAGTGGTCAAACCTCAGAATCTTCTTGATTGCACTCAGAGGGCATGGGTATGGATCATTGGCTTTGGGGGCAGTGCCAAGTTTAACCCTGTGTCATGGATCAAAGTGAGGCTGCCAATCCTTATTAAGACTCTTTTCTGAGATGTTGTTCTACTGGGAACTAATTCGGGTCTTGATTAATCAACGACCCGGTCAGTCGCGTAATTTGTCTCGCGCGCCAAAGAGCGCTCGGGTTCCGGCCGCGTCGACGAGTGAAACTTTGTGCGACACCAGTGCCACCACAAGGACGAGACCATGGAACGTTCCAAGCGGTAACCAAGGACCCCCGTCACACACCATAAGATTTAGATCTGAAAGATTGAAGAAGTTACGGGAGACTGCCGATGAGGTTTTCCTAGAAATACTCTACAGTGCACAATTATTTAGAGCTATACAGGGCACCGAGAATGCCGTAGGCTTATTCTGGATTTGAAAAGCCCACAAACAAACGTGAACTCCAGAAAATGAGAGCGCGCCTTAACTGAGCAATTGCAACTCTGCTAGTTGGAAGATTTCTTTCGCGCGACTTTTTCGGCAGAGAAGAGTTGCAGCGTACACGATATAAATGGCCAAGAATGGTCCGTCCTGTTTCGCGAAGGGCGATGCCTCAGCCAGCGAGGTGGTGTTCACTTACGAGAGACGTAAAGGCGGAGCGGCTTTGAGCGAGCCCTTAAATCTGTCAGGGGACGCAGGGAGTGGTGTGGGACGGTGCGGCTGTACGAGGGAGATGCATTTCCTGGCTGCCGCCGGCGGCGGAGTTATTCCTTCCGGCGCAGCCGAGGCTGCCGGGCTGGCTGGTCCGCCGAGGAAGCGGACGCACTATTGTCTGCAGGCCCCCCATCCTCCTCCCACCCAGGAGCCCGCTCTCTGTCCGGCTGTGGCGGCGCGCTACTCCTCCGGCCGCGCATCTCGTTACACATACTCGTGCAGCAAGAAGCGAAGCGCTTCTGTACTCCCAGCCAGGTACCCGCTGTTAAAAGTAACCGTGGCCGCATGTATTGATTTACTTGTCTTGGCAAGGTACCAGTGTCATTCTAAAAGTAAAGAACACTTTGATCCGATGAGTCGCTCAATTCTCTTCACACGCTGTGACGTAGACCTTCCTGATCGTTGTCGCCAGTATGACGCTACAAACGAGCCGTGACGGTTGTTTGCTATTTATTTGCTCGATTTTTAAATCTTTCACAGAATTGACGATCCCGCGAAGTGTGACGTTTGTAATGTAATATGTTTACTAAATACAAAAGAAGTCCGTCCTATGGAAGTTTAGAGAGAAATTGAAACAAGTTCATGGAAATTTGACGAATGAAACTACAAAACAGCGCATCCTGTTTAATGGCGGACAAATGAATATTCGCGATAAAGAACAATTAGATGAGACTGACTAATTGAAGAAAAAATTCAAAATGCTAGACGTTTGACTATTGATGGATTGAGCTCGTGCTTTCTGAAATTTCGCGTTCAGTGCTTTATCAAAATGTTATTGGTGAATTGGACCATTGTGCTTCTTCACGATAACGCTCGCTCGCAGTGACCCAGCATTTGCCTCGGCACTCGGAAATTTTTGAACATCCGCCGTATAGCCCGTACTTTGCCTCGTGCGATTATCATCGTTTTCCCAGTTTGAATGTTTTTTTGGGGGAGAGCACTAAGGAAATAACAACGAACTGAAAAACGAGCTTGTGGAGCGATACAATAAAGGTTTAAACTTGAACGGCGATTACGTAGCATAATAGCTATGATATCAAAATGTGTTTTAAAATAAGTTTTCTTTAATTGTTTTCTATAAAAATGTCCAGAGAAACAAATTGTCTTTACTTTTAGAATGACACGTTGTTATACACGAGACAACCCTTGACGCTTGTAAACGCAAATTTATTACAAAATCTGATATTTCAGAAATGTTGCCACTCTCACTAGCATCTGAGACAACGAATACTTATAAATCTACCACATAAATCATTCTGTAACCCCTAGCCAAAACTTATTCTTTTTTCTGCATAAGAGATTTTGCAACAATATCTGGACATACAAAGTTCTATGATAATTCGAAGTATTATCGTCTGTTCCAGTTTCCCAACCACATATTACCCGTCGTTCGCTTTGTAAATGATTTTACAATAACTGTTGAATGAAATGACTTGTTAGAAACCGCTGTTAATAGCGCCAGACACCGTGGAAACGTCTACATCAACAACGGCTCACTAGTAATTTCACTGTACTGCGGTTCGAAGGTCTATGTGCATGTTTCGACTTCAAAGTACATGCTCATCTGTTTGTTTTGGATATTGATTCAAACTCAGCATCTATAGCCAATGCTCCAATTTGGAATTACACGACTAAAATATTAGTAATGCACTAGGACTCCAATCCAGCAACTACTATCGCCGTTAACTAACCATAAAAGATGTTAATTATGGTTTCAGTCTTAAGTAACAAAGTCCACGTATGTTTAAACTTGAAATGAAGTCACAAAAAGTTTTGTGTTGGACGGGGATTCGAACCTAACACGTAATCGGATTGGT
This sequence comes from Schistocerca americana, assembly GCF_021461395.2. Lineage (NCBI taxonomy): Eukaryota > Metazoa > Arthropoda > Insecta > Orthoptera > Acrididae > Schistocerca > Schistocerca americana. The sequence continues at coordinate 156,862,296 of NC_060123.1, forward strand.
AATTTAGCATACACAGATGTTAGATACCGAATTTTTTTCATCGATGGCGATATGTTTGAAGCTGCACTGACGAGACGGTTTTTTAAAATTTTTTATTTGCTATACCAGGGTTCGAAACCGGCACCTATCACCGTTATTTTCTAACCACGAACAGATGACAGACATCGATTTATTTCACTAGTAGCGAGATGTACGCGTGTTTGAACTAGAAATAACATGACAAAAAGCTCTGTGCTGATTGAGAGGCAAACTCCACATATATCGTCGTCATTGATTACACACAAAGAGATGTTAACTATCCAAGTCTTTATCACCAGCAACTTGGCTCATTAAATTTTTAGTATAAGAAAGGTTGCAATCAACAGGCTTTCTACTTGGTGCGATTTTTGCCTCTTTCATGGCCCAACTTAAACTGACTCATCTCCAGCTAGTAGGGAAGGGATATTATGTTTTAAAGGGACATTATGTTTAACGTGCATTTTTTACCATTGCGCAACCCTACGTTTTTGACTTGGCTGTACCAGAATGAAGAGGGGTCTGTTCCACCTGTAAAAATAGTCGCCTGGAATGGAAATCGAAACCAAATTGTAGGCATACCAGGCTTCCATCAACCCAACACACCACAGAACTCTACATTTGGCCAGATTATGTTTTTCTCGTAACGGAGGATGCGCTGCACTGGGTGAGAATTCTAACTTCCTGGAGGTTGAATGCAGCTGTTCAATACATTCACCAGGAGACTCGGCTTCCTATTGCCTACATTTGACTTCATTCTGTAATCACTAAAATCATATGAAGGCCATCTGCTCGAACTAGCAACACTGTTGGATGTGATAGTTTCTGCTGGAAGTGTTGCTTTCCACTTGAGCTGTCACGGTGACGTATTGTTGGTGGTCTAGTGGTAAACATCGTGCAATGCAAACGAACAGCCGAGACATGGTTTAATTTTTTAAATGTATTTTTATCTGATGTAATTGCGTAGGCAACAACGTTGTGACCATTGCTCGCACAGCATATGGCTTGATGAATGTAGTCCACTGTTACGTGCTAAACTAACCTAAAATAAGTGGGTTGATGCAGAAGTTTGTGAGTATATTGTTTGGCTTGTTGTCACGCAGACTGCTATAAGTATATTTGCCTTTTGTCATTTTTACTTGAAGTTTTAGTATTGTTCTTGCAGTAACTTATTGAAAGTTACATTTTTGAAGGTGTTGAGGAGCTTTGTTTAAGCGTTGGAAAAAGCAGCGTAAAACGAAAAATGTTTTAACATTTGTGACATTTCGCTCTCTTCGTATGTAATGGAGGGGCGAAGGCAGCAGAGGCAGCTTGAAAGATTTGTGCAGTCTGTGTGGTGAGTGCCATCGACGAAATACTCTTAGAAAATAGTGTTCTCATTTTAGGTAGGATCGCTTTGACGTGAATATTCACCTCATTCACGAAAAAAGATTAGCTTTGTTGAGGACGATTTTACACCTCACCTCTACTGTATACACAACTTAAACTTTCTGCGAATCTTGGCAATGTAGATGATAAGGGGAATAAAGGACGATAGGGGGTGAACTAATGTTCAATCGAGAACGAGATCATTAGAGATGAGGCAGCAGCTCGGACGGCTAGGTTGGATAAGAATTGTTTACTGTGTGGCGTATGGCGATTTTGAGAAAAGCGTATAACTTTTTCTGAATAAGCTTTAAAGTTTGCAGTACGCTGAAGACAGAAAACCAAAAATAGTTACGGGAGCTGCTGAAAAGGAGGGGTCTCCAAATGATCCTACATGCCCTCTATTTCTGGTGTTCAGGTTATAGTCAGTACATCAGGATATTATTTGTAACTACGTTTTACACCCAAATATTGATTACAGAAATGGGAATAAAGTTCACTGGTCTGTACTGTAGGTACTTCAGTCAAGAGTCAGTGTGTCAGCAACTGCAGGCGACTGGCGCCACCGCGTCTTTGAAGAGCGACCTTCCCAAGTGGGAGCCATCTTAAAAAAGTATCAGCTGTGGAAGCGTATTCTTCCTGCCGCTGTTATGACCGAGTGATCGCAGCACTGTAGATACATTTGGCAGTTACATGATCATCTATCTACTTCATAGATTGACACAGAATTATTATTCTAAATGCAGTTGATATTTTATTGTCATTTCCATTAAATAATCGTAATGAGTCGGACTTAAGATATAACAGTGGGTTACCAGATTTATGATTTACATTCTAGGAAGCTCATTTCATGCAGAATATACTATCGCATCGCATATTTTATGTTGTGAATTTTGTTGTGTTGGCAATCACTGTGGCAATGAGAGTGGAGAAAGTGCAGCAGTGGCTTGCGAGCTAAGCGTTAACTTGCTTGCTTTATGTTGTTGAGCTGCCGTTGCTGTCGGTTGCAATCTTGCTGGAGATCTGGATAGTTCGTCAGGTTTTTACCTCTTCCGTTATCGATCCACAAGCTGCCAGACCGCAAAACGGGAAATTTTAACTACTTCATCGTAAGTTTTCTTACAATCTCGACTTAGTGACCGCAGTTACAAAGCTGCAAAAATTAAGAAATTACGATATTGCACCCTTACTGAAACTTGCAGTTGCCTTCTTACACTAACGTAAGTTTTTTATATAATGCATAATTTGATTGATTTATATGTAGCGTGGAATGATTTGTTAATTGGATTTCTGTATGTGTCTACTCCCACTGCCATATTCCCATACTTACATAGTAGTTCCTTAATATTACAATAATGCTTCAATATGCGAAAGGACGGAAGAGACCATTTTGAGATAAAAAATGTGTCATGTCAACTAATTCGTGACGATGTGGACACTGTCGAGTTACAGATAACTTTTCTTTTTAATTAAGATAGTCTTTCATCATAGGTTGTAATTTATTTGTATTAGTGTAATTCATATTTTGTATCGTTCTTTCGGTCGTTACAAAGCAGATAAAAAATAAGAGAGAAATTAACATACATATTACGGGCTCACATTGGCTTTTGCTTAAGAATTATTTTAATTACAGCTAAACTATTATTTTTTTATGAAATTACATACGGAGGTTCATTCCAGTCTGGCCATCTTGATTTAGGTTTTCTATGATTGTCTTAAATCGATTAAGGAGAATACTAGGCTCTTTCGTTTGAAAGGGTATAGCCAGTTTCTTTATCAATCCGACACAATCTGAGCTCTTACTTCGTCTCTAATGACCACGTCCTCGATGGGGCGTTTAACCGTGATCGACTTTCCTTTCTCTTTCCCCCATCGTTACCCACTTAGTGCAAGAGTCGCACGAAGTTGAAATGCTCACAGTTCCTCGCCTTTGCCAATTAAGTATACACTGTCGCGGACCATAGTGGTGTGGTGTAAAAAATGCCCTCAACAGAGCCCGTTCGTCATCTTGAATGTGAGGAATAATTCACGTTGAAATGCTCCTACGTGAAACGAGGAAACTGTTTTCTGGTGTAATTTCTTCGATGGCACTCACTCCATACACGACTTTTTGTTGACGAGAACTGGACGTCAAGGCTACCAAAGAAATTCTGATAAAAACTGCTCTGTCAGTACTACCTAGTTTTAAAAGGTGTCACGATAAACGAGTCATCATGTGCGAACGAGACGAGATGCTTTCAATAAATAAGTAATATATTAGAAAATATGGAGCAGCAGAATTAAAACGGGTAATGGTTTATTCATACACACTACACTGTGAATAAATTTCGTCGCATTGAAAGTGTGCGAGGCGAGGAGATTTCTCAAACAAAAGTGCTTTTGAGTCTTTAATTGTTGCGTCATGCTGGGCGAAGGCGTATAGATGTGTAGCATGTGCTAGCTCTCCACACGGAAGGCAGCGCTGAGAGAGGCTTCGACAACGGTCGCCAGATGACAGTGTCAGAGGTCATCTGATAACATCGGCCGACAGCTTGATCACAGACTCCGATCTCCTTCGTCATGTTTAGGCGGAATGGATGCCACGACGCTTCTGTGTGTAGAGACGAGTCTTGCCTTTAGGCTTTTGCTATTAAACGACGTGGAAAGCATGTGAATAAGCTACATCTGACTCAAGAAGAACGTGGCGAATACTACACCCTCTTTCCTCAATTATCGAAACAACCAGACAGTTTTACGAATATACGAGTACGAAAATGAAGAGAGGTGCTTTCTATTACATAAGCGAGATAATGTATGGTGACCCTGAAAGGGAGTCAGTCAGATTTCAAAAAATGCCTTTGAGAGGGGGAGAGTCTACTCTTAGCGAACGTTTTGTTCTCTTTAATACTTTCATCAGAAAATTGTGGTTGCTCTACATCTGTTACTAGCGAATTCGACAGTGCTACGCAGTTGCTAAACATGTATGGTCATAGATGGTGACTTAATTGTGTCGGAAAGAAGACTGAGAGAAATCCCTCTTCTTCTGAAATCGTGTGGGAGAAAAAGTTTGTCTAATTGTTGAAATGCCCTACTATCGGAGTTAAAACCGCGTACGAGGAAGAAAACGAAACCATGATATTTTTACTGTAAATTGAATACGTCCGAATGTTTATTTGAGTATCGTGTGAAAAACTGAAGCAAATCGGTCAAGAACTTTTCGAGATGTTTGCTAACTATGTTTCCCCTTTATATATTAGTATAACTCTCCGTCCGAATAGACCTTGGAAGCGCGCGGAGTGGGCACGCAGTTTGAGGCGCCATGTCACGGATTGGGCAGCCGCTCCCGCCGGGGTCCGAGTCCTCCCTCGGGCATGGGTGTGTGTGTTGATCTTAGCATAAGATAGTTTAAGTAGTGTGTAAGTCTAGGGACCGATGACCTCTGCAGTTTGGTCCCTTAGGAATTCACACATTTTCAGACGTTGGAAGGCCCAATAGTACCGACCGGCCGTCGTGTAATCCTCAGCCCACAGGCGTCACTGGATGCTGATATGGAGAGGCGTGTGGTCAGCACACCGCTCTCTCGGCCGTATGTCAATTTACAAGACCGGAACCACTACTTCTCAATCAAGTAGCTCCTTAGTTTGCCCCACAAGGGCTGAGGGCACCCCGCTTGCCAACAGTGCTCGACAGACCCGATGGTCACCCATCGAAGTGCTAGCCCAGCCCGACAGCGCTTAACTTCGGTGATCTGACGGGAACCGGCGTTACCACTGCGGCAAGGCCGTAGGCTATATATTAGTATAGATTAACTCCAATTCTACTTGTGTACAAGACAGCATTTTTAAGTTTTATATATATAGTTGTGGTACTTGTCATCCCGAGGACGCTATAGATTACTTCGTTCTTGTACTAAATTTACAAGTTTCTCACAATTAATGTTTTTCGTCTGTGAACGTCGCTCGATTCGAAGAAAAAACGACGAATCGATTTGAATTCCGCCGACCGTCATGCAAAGTCTGTACTTTCGGGCGTTGAGATAGGTTGCGCTCAGATCAAGCAAGTACGAGTGTACTGATTTGAAAAGATTGGCCGTCGGCGGCGAAATTTCCTCACGTAGATTTTACTGTGACTCCAGCCCAAGAGTATTGGAGTTATATTACTATTTACGTTTCCTGTTCTCGAACGAGAAATGTGAAGTTAGTGGCACCCTGCCCAAGTCTTCGGCAGTGATTTAAAGTTTGCAAAAATAAAACACACACACACACACACACACACACACACACACACACACCCCTGACCATCGCTACTGTACATCAGGTACTGAGTATGTTGGCTTCCTGTTTAGATTAGAAATAAAAGAGAAGAGTGTACCTGTCCGAGTATAAAACGGTTCCCATAAGGAGGTATAATTAAGAGTGCGCGCTTCTGAAATCTGCTTTTGCCCCAAGCATTTGATTGTCCGCGTCTTCAGCAGCCACGGAAGTTTGCTGATGCGTGAAACCAGTGCCCGTCAGCAGCTACCGCGGCCCCGCTGCTTGGGTGGATATATTCACATCTGGCGCACTAAAGGGGCACTAAAGATTCAGAGCCGCTTCCGCGGAGGCAGGAGGCGCGCCGGGCGAGCGCCAACTGTCGACTGGCTCCCCGCGCCGCCACATCAGTATTCGGCGCGCCCTGGAGCGCCGCGTGCTTCTGGTCAAGGCAAACCAATTCCGCGCCGGGCCCGCCAGTAGTCACCAGGAATATGAAATAACGCGGCCAGAGCCCGCATGCATATTTCATCCGGCCCTTCTGCCAACGGGGAGCACACTTGGCGCCTGTCTATTGTGGCCACCTGCCCTATCCTCGAGGAACGGCCAGATATTCTCAGGTTCCGGTCCTGCGCGTGCCATCTGCAGGATCGCACTGCCCCTACCTCGGAAGTCGAGTGCTTACTGAGAGAGATTTTTACGTTGCCCTCGTCCCATACCTTCAAATTGGTCATCTGTAGTAACAGGTGACTCACTGATATGCACATACACAGATGGTGGTGGTATCGCGTACATAAAGTATAAAAAGGCAGTGCATTGGCGGAACAGTCATTTGTACTGATGTGATTCATGTGAAAGGTTTCCGACGTGGCTATGGCCGCACGACGGGAATTAACAGACTTTCAACGCGGAATGGTCGTTGGAGCTAGAGGCTTTCCATTCCATTTTGGAAATCGTTAGAGAATTCAATATTCCGAGATCCACTGTCTCAAGAGCGTGTTGAGAATACCAAATTTCAGGCATGAACTCTCACCACGGACAACGCAGTTTCCGACGGCCTTCACCTAACGACCGAGAGCAGTGGCGTTTACGAAGACTTGTCAGGTCAGTGCTAACGGACAAGCAACACTGCGTGAAATAAGCGCAGAAATCTATGTGGGGCGTACGACGAACGTATCTGTTTGCAGAGTGCAACAAAATTTTGCGTAAGTGGGCTGTGGCAACAGACGGCGGACGCGAGTGCCTTTGCTAACAGTATAATATCGCCTACAGTGCATTTCCTGGACTCGTGACCACGTCAGTTGGACCCTAGACGACTGAAAAACCGTGGCCTTGTCAGATGAGTCCCTATTTTAGATGATAAGAGCTAATCGTAGCCATGGACCTAAGTTGGCAACAAGGCATTGTGCAAGCTGTTGGTGACTCCATAATTGCTGTGTTTACATGGTATAGACTGGGTCCTCTGGTCCAACTGAACCGATCATTGACTGTAGATGGTTATGTTCGGTTACTTGAAGACCAGTTGCATTAATGGACTTCATGTTCCCGAACACTGATGTCACTGACCGCAGTTGTTCGCGATTCGTTTGAGGAAAGTTTTGGACAGTTTAAGAGAGTATTTGGCCACACAGATTGCCTAACGTGAGTCCCATGCGAAGTGCACTACATAAATCTCATCGAATCTTTATGGGACATAATCGAGAGGTCCATTCGTGCACAGCATCCTGAACCGGAAACACTTTCGCAGTTATGGACGGTTATAGAGGCTTCAGGCTCAGTATTTCTGCAGGGGACTTCCAACGACGTGGTGAGCCTATGCCACGTCGAATTGCTGCACTACGCCTGGCTAAAGTAGATCCGACACGGTATTAGGGGGTATCCCATGACTTTTGTCACCTCAGTGTATAACAGCCAAGAATACAGTACACGAGTTTTGACACTGGGGGATAACTGACTGAGGCAAATGTTGCAGTAATTATACGGTAATAAAGAGATTGTCTAGGATAGAGTAGCTTGAAGAGCTGCACCAAACCCTTCCGACTGAAGACCACAACAGCAATATGGAAAAGGCTTTTTATAAGCGTGTAATCGCTGATCACTTCGTAATATATTGCGCAACTCCTTGATATTCGCTTCTGTGGTTTGGGACGTTCTTAATGTGGAAGATGTTGAACATAAAGGATCAGAATCGTTAGAAAGCTTCAAGTTTGAATGAATTTGTGCTGACAATAGACCGTAGAGCATTTCTACGACGTCTAGGTAGGAGAATATATCCGTTTGAAAGGAACTCACGCTACAGGACTGTTGTTAAACATAATTCAGAGAGCAGTATTCCGAAAATGAAATTGATACTTGACTAGAGTTATCACCTAAGAAGTGTCCGAGTGGTGAGGGACCACACTATAACATGCGAAAACTTTGGTAACCAGAACAGTAGAAGTTTGTGTAATCTAGGAACAAACGGAAAACTGTTCTGCTTATTCGCTACCAGTGCAAAACTAGTAACAAAACGAAACTTCTTTAGTGCGTGGCTTGGTGTCGGAGTACTGCCCGTCACCGTATGATGGAAAGTCCTGGGAATAGTTTCAGTTGGTGTATTGCGAGATTGGTAGCTTGAGGGCGAAGTCGGTGGGCACGTCCCACTACGTACGGCGAGGGCCAGCGGCTTGGACGAGCTGAGCGATATGCTGCTGTGGCTGTGGACGTCAGTCAGGCGAGTCTGGTGTTCTCAGCGATGGGAACTCCATTCTGAGGAACGACGGGGAAATAGCTACGGCGTGGCTCCCGAGGAGTTACTGCTGCGCTCGGTCAGGAGAGCTCCGTACTGAAGAATCTCGAACGGAAAGCGCATGGCCACGGAGCTGCTCCGGTGTGCAAATGCCGTAGACGGGCCGAGCGGTTACGTTTGCAGCTGGGTCGCTGAAGGTACCAGCGCTTGGAGGCATGTGGCTGGCGGCGGTGATACAGTGGCAGCACTGGCAGCGACACACGCGGCCAAGGCTTGAGCGCCCATGCCGTCTGGCGACTGCTGGGGACTTCAAGGAAAACAGTCCTGCCTGTTTTTATATACGTCGGGCTGTTTTCCAATGCTCATCAGAGTCCATGAAGCAAGCAGGCAAAGAGGGCGGCGACGCGCGGTACTTGGCTGTGTGTAGGCACTAGGCGTACGATACTGGAGTATATCTTGTTCCTTGGTCGCGCCCATGTATATCTGTGGCTATTGCCGATCGAGGATCGGGAGCCTTATTTTTACTGATTTGATAGTGTTGCAGAGTAGAGACTAATAGATGACCGCGAATATATGTTTCCGGTTGTACCCGCGGTGCAGCGCAAGTGTGCATTTATTCCGGCCGTGGCTGCTGGTGTTACGGGGCGACGCAACGGAAACTCCTGGTCGCGGTAGAAAGGAGCGTTTCACAAATAACAAATACAAGATTTCAATATCACCGCCAGTCTATCTGTTAAGCAGTAATTTTTTTGCTTTCATCTCGTTTGTTCGTGTGATGGATGGTTGTGTAACGGAAAGCAAATATAATAAAGGGGAAAAATATTGCGTACGTTTTTATCCCAGCAAAACCGGAGTGTTTAGAGGATGGAATGTAGCCGCTTAAACTTGATCGTCAGTTCCGTGTTTCCTTTACCGGGCATTGTGCCATAGTGCCTGGGCTGTGTGTGTCGTTTTTCGTTGAGCACTTGTGAGCGCGGCCTCTTCGTCCGGACGTTCGCAGGGATTATGTTGGCGCCCAATCATACACGTGGGCAGCTCTGCGCCGCTCTCTCTCTCTCTCTCTCTCTACCCAGCAGCCGATCGCTGCCGAGCGCTCTGGCTGCTCTACTCCACTGTGCCGCCAATGCGGCCAGCGAAGCTCCTTTCCGCTAATAGCTTCCCAATCCCTTTGCCGCCAGGCGGCGTTAAGGCTTAGAAAACGGTGCAAGTCTTGTACCCGCATCCGTGCCTGAGACGGTCGCCCTGTTCAGAAAGTGGGCTCCCTCTACTCCATGCTGCAGCCAGAAGGCAATTTTAAGTACTCGTGTTAAATCACTGGATGGTTGACGCGACTGAATGCGGTAAAAGTAATAACATATCTTGTGCTATCAGGCTGAGCCTTAAGTACCGCGCACTCGAAATGCATTTATTTTGTTCGAAGCCACAGCAAGAATGTTGTACATTTCTATGTTATGTAGACTTTGTGATCGCCTTACCTACGAATACAGAATCAGAGATGCACCACCTCGTCTTCAGAACCCAAAAGCCATTTCGTTTCGTTGAACGGTTCATTCGTGTGTTGAGTTGGAGCTATGATTAGCGTTTGCAGAAACTACATCTCTTACTAGATGATGATGCAATGTGTCCGTGATTCTGAGGCATTTGACTGTGATCCTGGAGACTTGGAATAGCAGTAGCGTTCATCAGATATCAGCTCGCAACAAAACTCTGAATAAAAGATAAAGGTAAATATTCGGACAACTCCTTAGGTGGCTGCTTTGAACATGTTTCTACACCCTCACCATCATTAAGCATTAGATATGTTGGCCTATTGTAGCTCTTCGTCATTTTTTGTTTACATTGGAGTTCTAATGACAAATTGCTCCAATTATTTTATTACGTGTGTTACTTACGTACTAATTTATGTCAGCCGTCGTACTTTTAGCTCCTCTCTGATATCAACTGTTATTGTACTCTTAAGACTGAGCATTCCCCTAAGTAAAGCAGAACTCCTATGCCAGACAATGATAATGATAATACGTGTGGCTAGACCAGAGCCGCACACGCATGTAGGCCGGCCGCCTGGTACAAGTCTCTTTAGTTGACGCCACTTCGGCGATTTGCGTGTCTATGAGGGTGAAATGATGCTCAGGACAACACAACAGCCCTTCATAGTGCGGAGAAAATCTCGGACCCCGGCCAGGAATCGAACCCGGGCCGCTCGCACGGCATTCTGCCGCACTGGAGACTTAGCTACGGAGGCGGACATGCCAGTCTATGATTGCATTAGTTACTTTCTACATCGCTTTGTGACAAAGAGTATGACGGTTCTGTGAAGGTTAACTGGAGTCTCCTGTCGAAAAATAATATTTCAGTATATGTTTTATCACTAAAAAAGAACAACTGTTGTATATGAATTCAATTTTGAACTTCCTTAAGAGTACAATTTTGATCTTACACGTATCTCAGAGCGAAGGATCCAGCTTCAGGTTCTATGTATCTAAAAGAGATACTTCATCGTCACCTGGTATTGTGTCGAAGGAAAATTACTTATTTTTTATCGGGTCCTGTGGGACCATACGAGCCAAAGGACCATGGGAGGAATCTGTACATAGTTTACAGAATACTCATTAGAAAATTTATAAACGAAACAATTAATGGGACATTATATGTCCTATGCCGCCAATGTTAAATCATCGAATTTTGTGACCAATTATCTCGGAAACTCTTTAAGACACCAACTTACAATTTTCCATAATTATTGTATGCACCTTTCTAGATGCAGTGCACGGGAATTATTACTAAAATTTTATTGTGGGGCATGTTATCTTTTTTTTTCAAATCCTCAATTTTTTGACAGAATTTTGTAAATAAATAAACATAAAAACAAAACAACTCAGGATATTTTAATTAATCTAGTTCCATATGTGTTGAATCTCACACTTGGTATGCTGTGAAAATATCATGTCTCTGCCATCAGTACTTTTTTAGAAAACGGGTCATTAATTGCAAAAAATGTAGTTCAGAAATATTGAGGTTTAAAACTTCTTTTATTACAAATTCTTATACAGACTTACATTTCTGCGTCTTTTATGCACTAGAATTGCCCAGGCCCATAGTCTGTCTCTTCTTCAGTGTCACAACAGCCCAGTTCTTGCCTCCTCCTCTTCTTTCTTGCATCTTTTGTCATTTGCTGAGCAGCTAACTCTGCTTCACGTACACGAAGCTCATCCAGTTCCCGCAGTCCTTTAGCTGTGTTCTGTCCAAATCGTACCCCTAACTTCTCCAGAACCTTAAGTCTTTCATAGTCCCCACCATTAAAAGTTATTACAGCATCAGACACTGCTAACTTAAGGCCAACAAATACATTTTTAAGCACACAGCACCACACAACATTATTGAAGGAGTCATTCACATTCTGGGTCTTCCCCTGTAAACACTTGTTTAGTAGCTCAGGATTTGCCAAATCTCTGTAAATAGGTTTGATTGCCTCCATTACTGCCAAAGGAAGATAATGTTTTATATAAATTCATGCAGGGTGCCAGAAAATCCAGCTTACGTATATTTACACCAAGTGTTTGATGGAAGTGGACACACAACATGAAAGAAAGTGCTCCACACAGCTCTTTTCGTCTTCTCTAAATTGTCATAGTTATCTCTAACGACCTTCCCATAATATTCGTGTAATTCATCAAGTTCTTTGTCTGTTAGTCTTCCAGCACATTTTATTGTCTTGCCATCAGGCAGTTACGTGTTCCCATCCTTTTCTTGACATGTCCTACACATTCAAGTTTTTGTATAGGAACATCATATGGCGTACTGTTTTGTATTGCAATGAAAGCCGTGCTGTCTCCATCACCGCCGGCCGGAGTGGCCGAGCGGTTAAAGGCGCTACAGTCTGGAACCGCACGACGGCTACGGTCGCAGGTTCGAATCCTGTCTCGGGCATGGATGTGTGTGATGTCCTTAGGTTAGTTAGGTTTAAGTAGTTCTAAGTTGTAGGGGACTTATGACCACAGCAGTTGAGTCCCATAGTGCTCAGAGCCATTTTTTTGTCTCCATCACCTCAGTAATTCACATATCTGACACCTCTCTCTTTCTGCGAATGCTGGAAAATGTTAACTACTCCTTTTACCTCCATTCCTCCGTTTTGCCACCATAATTTTTGTACACTATTGCTTATGAAATAATCTGTTCTTCTGGTTCGCTGTACAACCTTACTGACAACTTCAAAATCCATACTTTTCCACTGTCAATCCTTAATGCAGATGTAAAAACATTTTTAGAACTGAACCCACGCCAGGATCCATTCACAGCAATGCTGATGTCTGTGTCACCCTCATTTTGTTCAACAGCTTCTGATGTAGCAGCAACCATTGAATCTTCAGCCACAGAATTTACAGAGTCCTCAATTGCTGTTACACATTTCGTATACCTAGAAGGTGGTTTGGTAAATGCAACACTGTGCAGAGAACATTACCAACCCTTGCACGTTTACCAATGTATCTAGTGCCATAGAACTATCTCACATTAGTTTCATACACTTCGTTACCTGGACACTTTGAAGTAGTATGAAATGCTTTTTCGTTTTTGCACTTCTGACATTTCATTATTAATTTAGACACAACACCTATTCTAGCTCCAATATCCTCATAAAGTTTAACTTCACCACCACAAAGACAGCAAGAGACAGTTTCAGAAAGAACTTGTGCAAGGATTTGCAGATCAATAATGACTTTGCCCATAATATCATTACTTGTACCGCTGTCACACGTTTCTAAAGTTACTTTCCTTTTCGATGCACTAGGGGGCGTGGTCCCTTCAGAAACATTATCGTGGTTTGCTTCACTGCCAGCACACGTGTTTTCAAGTACTTCAGAAGACAATGCAGATCCCACGCATCTGTTACCCGCAAATTTACGTTTCTTGAAGTTACTTTTAAGCTTAGTCATTTTATTAACATATAAAAAGCAGTAGAAGTTAGCTTTCTACAAAAATAGCCAATAATCACACTACTTTCAATGAAAACTAGTATCAGAAACAAAGGACTAATTTGTTTATTCGTAATGCCAACTTCTGAGACGTAGCAGTAGGCAAAAAAAAAAAAAAAGGCAATTCACGGCCTTCTAGACTTTGTAGTTCCCAAGATGTGACTGCTCAACTGTGGCAGTGTAATGTGACAATCACACATCAACATTCAAAATATTATTTGAAGGTATCACAATTGTCTGATTTTAATGTATTATATACCAAAATGTTCAGGGAAGTCCAAAGTACATTATGGAGTAGAAAACAGAAAATTTCAAATAAACGTTACATAGAGACGTGGTCAACTACAGTGAGGAACTCCTGTAGAGAATAGGAGTGGTGTGCTACAAAGGAACCTTTCAAGTTAGATTTGAAAACGGGGGGGAATCTTACTGAAAACGAAACCTGTTGAATACTACACGCTGCACTGTGCGATGCGTAAGGAAACGTTACCCAAGTGCTAATCATTTTTCCGTATGGCGTTCAATGAAAGAAAGTAGCACTTCTCCATCGTGGACGTCGTGCAAGTACGACTATATGTCTATTCAATACATCAGTTTGAGTGAAATATAGGATGGTGCAATCACCAGCCATTATCACAATCGGTTCGCCGTCCGCTAATTTCGATTATACGTGCGTGTACATGGGGCTTAGAGTAACAGAAAAAATGGTTCAAATGGCTCTGAGCACTATGGGACTTAACATCTATGGTCATCAGTCCCCTAAAACTTAGAACTACTTAAACCTAACTAACCTAAGGACATCACACAACACCCAGCCATCACGAGGCAGAGAAAATCCCTGACCCCGCCGGGTATCGAACCCGGGCGTGGGAAGCGAGAACGCTACCGCACGACCACGAGATGCGGGCAGTAACAGAAAACTCGCAAATTCAGCGGTGGAAACCGAAAATTGATCTGCTACGACACCTCGTAAAACCTACATAGATTGTTTTCTACAAATGACATAGAAGTTATGACAAGTGGACGTCGTGGTAAAACGATGAACAGCCTGCGGACATTCGAATTAATGATTGTCCTCCAGGATCAAGTGGCACCACCGGTAATCCTGTCAAGGCGTCAAGGGTGCTGTTGCCAGGGTAATGTTCGCCAGTGTAGGACCGTTACCGAGTAGGATTAATAGAAGAGGTTGGCGATATCCGTACAAGAGTGTGACACATTTTACGGTAAGTTGAAAAAAGAGAGAGAGGGACAGGGTGATATATACGTGTGTATTGTAAACCTCTTCCCTCAGAAACATTTCTCTTTTTCATACCTTTTCTGTGTTATCACAGATGACTTGCCACTGATCTCATTTGTACTAAGATTGCTATACCCGCGAGTTGCCTATTTGCTTCCACCGCTCTGAATGGAATGCGTAAGTTCTAACAAATGGTCACCAACCTGCAGTCGTCTATAGTTGTTTTCCCCTGCGCGGAAAACAGTACGTAGGTCGTGAATCCGTTATCTGGAGGCTGTAAGAAACTCTTAGCGAGTAACTGTTGTTTTAGCAATGATTAAATTTCCAATCCGTTTATCCGGAACGCCACTCGATTTTTATTAGCTGAACACGAGAAACTGCACAATTACATTCCACTTTAGAGTCAAAAATGATTTCTATTCTTCAACAAATTAATTAACTGCATATTTCTGTAATTAGTATCACAGTGTTCTCACCTATATGTCCTAATAACCATACCTTAGTATTAAAGTCTTAACTAACACCGACCGCGGCAGACAGCATGTCTGTCCTCCGACACTGCCGAAACAGCTCTTTATTTTTACAAACCAAGGCTTACTAGTGAAATCCTGACTGACACTAATCGCGGCAGACAACGTGTCTGTCCTCCAACACCGCCGAACTAGCTCTGATCTTACGGCCGAACCACTACGCCCGCCATCCACGTTAGGCACGACCTGAAGATCACCGAAGTGCTTAGTCTGTGTTTTAGTTTGGCAGTTGTTTATTACTCTGCTGGTTATTAATACTTGTGAAGTAATGGAATGATAGCACGCCTCTGAGAGGTAATTTAATTTGAAATTCAAGTAAATACGCTGTTTAGTTTGTCTAATATTTATAACAGAAGATGACCATTTTGGCGCGCAAATTCCGAACGCAGGAGCCAATCGCGGGGAAGGACGCCAATTTAGGCGCTTTTTCTCACGATACCCTTACTTAAGAGACCATCTGTCATGGGTACCTCACACCTCATTACATCATCTTTCAACTGCTGCCGTCTCAGCTGCTGTAAGAAGAGCTTCTTGTATCTGAGTATGACGGCTGCAAAGCCAGAAATATTACAATTTCGTCATCGGATCGTTTACTCCGCGCGACAGCCTTACGACGATGCTGAACTAACTGCAGTGGCAGACACTACGAGAGAGCCGTAGCGCATCACGCAGAAGGTTACTGTTGGAATTTCAAGAACGTAAGTTCCGAGAAGAGTCAGCCGCTATATTTATTCCTCTCGCGTACGTCTTGCAAAATGACCTAAAGGAGAAAATCAGGAAAATTAGGTGATAAAGAGCTTTACCGACTTCGTTCTTCCCACGGGCCATTCGTGAATGGAACAGAAAAGAGGGGACAGACAGTAGTACCAGAAGTACCGTCGCCACACACCGGAAGGTGACTCACAGAATGTATATATACAGTGGATAGATGTAAGCGACATGGATCAAGTTCCGAACAGTATTGTGAGTACAGCCAACCGATGTGATTGCGTAGTAAAGCTGAGGTTGCGATTCCTTCACCACTTTCGGCATGTTCTTCAGTTGTAAATGTGCCAGAGGAACAATGTCGTAAACGAATGGTAGTGATTTTGTTGTCTTCTTCTTCTTCTTTCGATTTCGGCCATCTTTGGACCACGTTCAACAATTCACTTGCCCGGCTTTTTGATCTTTTTTTCTCTCTTCCCAATATTTCCTCATCATTTTCGAGTGGTTCCTCCTCCGCTCTTCCGACCATTTCCCCTTCTTTAGTTTCGTTTCTTCTGGAAAACACTTAATTTCGTTCACTATTTGTCTAAACTTTTCCCTGTCCCTGATTGACTCACGGTGACATTAAAATAGGCCAAATCCTTTTTCACCATCTGTATCCATTTATTGTTGGTTTTTTCGTTCCTGTTACTATGTTCAAACACTTCTCTTGTTAGTCTGTTTCCATCCATCCTCGACAGGTGACCATAAAACGTTAGTCTGCGTTTACGCATTGCCTCACTCACTTTCTCAATAGTTTTGTATATTTCCTTATTACTCTTTAGCTTGTACTCTTCTCCAATCTTTCTCGGTCCTAATATTTTTCTCAAAATTTTCCTTTCTTTCTTTTCCATGTTTTCTATTTCCCCCTTTTTGTTAAGAGTTAGGCACTCCGATGCATACAGGCATTCTGGTCTAATGACAGTTTTATAATGTCTTAATTTAGCTTGAATCGAAATGTTTTTTTTGTTATATATGTCTTTGGTTTTTTGAAAAGCAAATTCCATTTTCCTTGCTCTCGCCTGGTTTGCACTCTTGTCTAAACCATTCACTTGAATTATTTCACCTAAATACTTAAATTTTTCTACTCTCTTAATATTGCCGTATTTAGTAATAAGATTTTTCTTGTTATTTCTATGATTAGACATATACACGGTTTTTTCAAATGAAATCTGCAGTCCAGCTCTGGCCGAAACTTCTTGTAGTTTCTCCAGGTAGTTCTGAGCTATTTCTTCGTTTTCTGTAATTATTGCCAGATCGTCTGCAAAAGCTAAACAGTCCACTTCTATTTTTTCTTTTTTTGTTCCAATTCTGATGTCATTCTTGGTGCCTTTGAGTTCTTCTTTCCATATTCTCAATATCTTTTCCAGTACGCAGTTGAAGAGGATTGGGGATAAACCATCACCTTGTCTAACACCTGTTTTAATTTCGAACTTCCTTGAAATTTCACCCATAAATTTAACTTTGGCCTTACTGCCTTACTGTTTGTTAGCGTCTGTTTGATAATTTGAATTGTTTTCGTATCGACCCCAAATTCTTCCAATACTTTCAGTAATGTTTCTCTATCTACCGAGTCGTATGCTTTTTTGAAATCTACAAATACTATTGCAAATCTCTGGCCTCTTGAGATTCTGTAACGAATTAGTGTTTTCAGGTTAAATATTTGTTGCTTATATATGCGAATAGAATATTCCAGTCTAGAGAAAATTTTGCGTGACTTTTATAATTGTCATTGACTGTTTACCTTATGCTTGAGGAACTTGAGATGACTTACAGCGGTACATATACAAGGAATTGTGGAAAGGAAGGAGTATGCACAATTTTGGACAAGAAATTATGCTGGAAACGTTCATTTCGTCCCTTTGTCTCCGGATATGTAAACTACTGAATCTCACTTTCTCGTGTCTGTCTGGTCAAAGTCTCAGTTGCTATTGCAAATGTCATGTTTGTAACGAACTTACCAATAAGCTAACAATGCCCAAGGAACAGACGAACCAACGACGAAGGGAAACGTTATAGAGCGACGCACCCTGGTATCCTGTTAGTGCATTGGCATATGAAGAAGCACACGGTGTCAAGAGTCCTTGTAAAAAAATTTACATCACCTGAGTCTTATCGGCAACCTTCCTTGTACTTGTGGAGAAGGAAGAAGAAGAAGAAGAAGAAGAAGAAGACATAGACATGAATCATATAACATTAGGATCTCCTGAAAAGACGTTAGGATGTATTATCTCATGTACACAGGTCTCAAGGAATTAGGAGTATCCATATGATCAACCACGTCAAAGTCTAGATCCTGTGAGTACAGCGAGGTGGAGACCGGCAGCTTGATACCATTCGTGAGAGCGGCCAGTCTGAGAGGGCAGAGCAGAGACGGAGAATTGCATTGCCTGGAGGCCGGACTGTAATTACACATTTGTCTATTAGCAGGGGACATTAGGCCCACTTTATTGAGTTTTCTATAGATGTACACATTTTCAATCACAGAAAATTGGTACCGCTGTTTCACTTAGCGGAAGCGGTACAGTGTAATATAATATTTTTCATGTTTATTCCTGCAGCGGAGTTACTAAACACAACTTTTCGTGCAGTAAATACAGGGCTATTACAAATGATTGAAGCGATTTCATAAATTCACTGTAGCTCCATTCATTTGCATATGGTCACGACACACTACAGATACGTAGAAAAACTCACAAAGTTTTGTTCGGCTGAAGCCGCACTTCAGGTTTCTGCCGCCAGAGCGCTCGAGAGCGCAGTGAGACAAAATGGCAACAGGAGCCGAGAAAGCGTATGTCGTGCTTGAAATGCACTCACATCAGTCAGTCATAACAGTGCAACGACACTTCAGGACGAAGTTCAACAAAGATCCACCAACTGCTAACTCCATTCGGCGATGGTATGCGCAGTTTAAAGCTTCTGGATGCCTCTGTAAGGGGAAATCAACGGGTCGGCCTGCAGTGAGCGAAGAAACGGTTGAACGCGTGCGGGCAAGTTTCACGCGTAGCCCGCAGTAAGTGGCAAAACCAAGGTGAAACCACGTCCAGACGTCATGGGTTTGGGCGGCCACCTCTCATTGCAGATGTCGGGACGCCGTAGGCTGGGCAGACTGGTACAACAAGACAGATGGCGAACTGTGGCGGAAATAGCATCATACTTTAATAATGGCCAGAGTTAAAGTACGTCTGAACACACAGGGCACCAAACACTCCTAACGATGAGCCTCTGCAGCCGACTACTCATTCATGTGCCAATGTTAACACCAAGACATCGGCAACATCGACTGAAATGGGCACTTGACCATCGACACTGGACATTGGCGCGGTGGCAGAGCGTTGCATGGTCTGATGAATCCCTATACCGCTTCATCGTCTATATCGGGATAACGCGAATCCGTCGTCTTCCAGGGGAACAGCGCTTTGACAGCTGTACTGCGGGACGGAGACAAGCTGGCGGCGACTTCATTATTCTTTGGGGAACGTTCATATGGGCGTCCATGCGTCCCGTGGAACTCGTGCAAGGCTCCGTGATTATCAAGGAGTATTATTGTACACTGATTGCAGACCACTATCGAGTTCCAATAGACGTGCTGGCCACCTAACTCGCCAGATGTGAACCAAATCGAAGACATCTGGCACGTGATTAGACGTGCGTCAGAGCTCATCGCTCCTCTCCCCGGAATTTACGGGAATTAGGTGACTTGTATGTGCAGATGTGCCAACTCCCTCCAGCACCCTACCAAGGCCTCACTGTTTCCATGTCACGACGTGCCGCCGCTGTTATTCGTGCCAAAGGTGGACACACCGGCTGTTTAGTAGGTGCTCATAATGTTCTGGCTGATCAGTGTAGTCAGCACGGATAATATCGTTCTGAACTCGCTCTTTATTCACACAAAGGAATGCCTGCTGTTGATGGACGATCACTTGTTGATCCCATATTTCTAAGTTTCCCGAAGGCTTTTGACACCATTTAAAGCGTCTTCTAATCATATTACATGGCTCTGAAGTATCGTCTCAGCTTTGCGACAGCATCCTGAGATTTACTGCCAGAAAGGACACACTTCGTAGTAATTGGTGAAAAGCCCTCGAGTGAAACAAAAACGATATCTGGCGTTTCCCTATGAAATGTTACTGGCCCACTGCTGTTCCTGATCTATATAAGTGACTTAGTCGGCAATCTGAGCAGCTTTCTTAGTTTGTTTGCAGATGTTGCTGTCGTTTACCATCTAGTAAAGTCGTCGGAAAATATGACGCAGGTTCGACAGTCGCCGTAATGATCAAGTGGTAGCGATGCGAAGCTGTAAGTTTATTTATCACGTTAGACATGCGTGACCACTTACACTCGTAGCACACTAACGGAGAAAGTTGAACTACAGTCCATCGTAAAACACAGTCAAAACGGCTGATCCATCTCAAAATTAGCACATTCCTCATCTCTTGAGTCGATTTGTGTGTTACAATCAGCTCTCTTCTGAGCTATTGCTGCGCAGTGGCTACCAAATAGATTTGTAGGACATCGAAGAAGTTCAAAGGAGAAATGTTTAGTTTGTATTATTGCAAAGTGAAGTGAATTGCAGGGTAATCATATAGATTTTGTAGATATAGCAAGGGAAGGTTATGTCTCTTAACACTTGTTGCTACATAGCAACTCTGCACTCACTACTGGCTATTAAAGCGGGAATTTGTAATGGTATGCATGTCGAACCGAAAATTGTGTATATAGTATGGAAGTGCACCACCTACCACAGTACAGTGTAGAAGAACCACGAACAAACACGTCATCGATTGATAACTGAAGTGAATATAATGCTGTGCTGCATTCCCCCGAATGACAAGTTCAGAAATCAGACTTATGAACTACTTTTGAAGTTAGGTGCTGCTATATTCCATAGTGTTTCAGTGTCATACTCTAAGACGTAAAGCTATAATTAGGCGCCAGCTGTCTAATAATACCAGATTTATTTTCTATTTCGCAAGCAGTATAGTGGCCTACGATTAGATCGAAATAGCTCTATGATTGAAGTTTCAGCGAGTCGAGTGGTTCGAATTAGCCATCAGCCAGTCCCATTGCCTAGCTGTACGCAGGCAACAGCGCCACCCGCCATTGAAATATGTCAATCGGAAAGTTATTTTATTCGGAGTAGAGAAAATGGTGCCATTGTATCAGGAACAGTATTGCATGGAGGTAGCAACTGCGTCAACTACAGCTCTGAAATGCGCAGAGCCTCTCTCTGCAACATCTGCGGTACGTTTAACAGTCGTCGGCGCTCGCATTCCGTCCGAGAGCTGTTAATTCAAATGAAGTGGTCCGTAAAGAGACGATAGGGCCAGAGTCGGTGGGAATTGTCATTTCCTCGGAAAGATAATCAACATTATTACTATGAAGCGAAACTGAGGTTAACTTGTCGGTTTATGGTGGTTATTACTCTGGGTGGAATTTGGTTACATTAGAGCAGGGAGATAAGAGGTCCTCGCGTTCGAAGAAGTGCTACCATTTCAGGGAAGTCAAATGCTACAACCGTGCTTTTAGTGAAACGTAATAACAGACAGTTGAGTTTAACTTACTTTCATAGCGAAGAAATTTGCTTTGACACATTTATTTGGCACATCAAGATTGATAATTAAATGTTTGTGATTTTGATGGAGAGATACGTATGTGCCAAAGCTTGTTACATATTATGGATGCGAGCGAGAGTTCGCGCGCGCGCACACACACACACACACACACACACACACGAGTAAACGTTTGTAAGTAGCGCTCTACGAAATTACAACGTGAACATTCGGAAACATAAAAGAAGTAACTGAAAGTATTTAAAATATAGTGCTGATGTTAACTGTCACATTTAGAGACAACGAAGCGCTAAATGAACATGTATCAGAATGTTAAAGAAATACACCTTGTCAGGTACCCCTACCAGGAAAAGGATTTGATTTAATGCATCGAAAGAGGATGGGGTGCAAGAAAATTGTGTATTTTGGTTTCTCTAAATCGGACAAAGAACTGGGCAATATCACAAAAGCCTAATATTTAGGGGTCACCATCTAAATCTTCTTCGGACGTAACGACTTCTTTATTATTTGTGAGGAAGGTAGAAGCCACACTGAGACTCCTAGTTTTTCTTCAGTGAAAGTGAAATTAGTTAATTAGTTGATAAGGGATGTTACTTACGAAGTTCATCTAGTTTTTGTGTGGCTGGTTAGTCGCTTGGGGAATACAAAGGCTAATATTCCGGGGGAGGTATCGACGCCATCTGCACGTGGGCATTGAAATAACTCAGTGACGACAGTGAAAATTTGTGCCGGACCTCGACTGGAACCCGGAATTCCTCCTTTATGCGACGGGTCGCCTTAACTGCCAACCAGGCGACCCAAAATTCTCAGCTGTTCGCAGAATACGAAGTAGCGTAACGACCATTTATCTCATTTGCTTCCCTGTCCTATCAACTGATTTTCTCGCAGCCTTTCCGACAGAACAGAAACTCCATATAAGTAGTAGAGATTTTACTTACGATACCGAGGAAAATATTCTGTAAACAGTTACAAATTAAATGATTTAAGTATAACCGACGTGGTAAGTTTTTCCTCCGTCTCTTTTCTGTTTTCCTCCTTTTCTTGCTGGGATGTGTGACACGTTTATCAAATCAGTTGTTAGCCCCACTCCGATTAACGTCCTACATCCGGACCTGCCAATAGGAAAATTACATCTTACTGCTTTGATGCCCTCATTGTTTACCTTTTCCAGCTGGGGGCAAAGCGTGAACCCCTTCAGGTGCTTTCGTAAGGTGGAATGGTTGTTTCAGGCAGACGTTTCTAATTTTCGGACCAGGGAGATATTAACTGGGCAGTTATCTTAAATCTGAGAATAAAGTAGTCGCGCGTATGCTTATTCGCTGGGAGAAAGGCGCGGACCTTGATTAGTTGGAGCTCGCCGCTTAAATCACGGCGACAGTGAGCGACTCTGGCGACATCTTTTTAAGTCCGTGTCGGGCCCGCCTCGCTGATTTCACTTTTAAATACGGCGTTAATCCCCGTCGCGCGCCGCGCAGCCGCCCCTGCCGAGGCACTCACGGCGCGCCGCCGGGGAAGGACCCGCTGAGTGGAGACATTAATTTTGCTCTCCGGTTTCTGTGCGCCGTTTAAATTTTAAATGTAATATCGCTTAGGCGCTTTACACAGAAATGTTGTTAATGCCAGAGTCGTTGTTTTCGAGGATTTTGCGCCCGCTGGCAATTTCCTTTCGGAACTGCGGCTTCTATTAATACTGAGAGTTTTGAATATTGAAGAAAAAAAAATCGCTTTTGAAGGGGAGATGTTGAGAAGTGTGCTCCACCAGCTAAAGTGTAACACATCGTTGCTTTCATGCGATTACTGAGGCAGGCACCCACTTGACTTTCCATGCTCATTCTACAGTCACCATGATAGCCTCGACTTTTTTCTTTCTAATGGTAGCAAGGTATTATTCATAATGAAAGCATTAATAGTATAGACTTCTTCATTATTTTCGTCGCATTTTGATATACTTTCTCAGTGAAAGTCTGGAAAATCGATGGACATAACGAATTCCATTCAGTAACGGTTAATTATGTAGCTCATAAATTATAGAGCGCAGCAATCAGTCGTCTTTTTTTAGATTTTATTACGCAGATCCAGATTTCGGCTAGTGGCTAGCCATTATCAATGCACTATTTTCTATTCTCGATGCAAGTAAGTCCCTGTTGTTCGGGCGTCAGTCACATTTCTTTGAGTACTACTGTTGTTTCCGAACACAGATTTATTGCATTTGGAATATTATTGAAACCACTCACACAAATTAACTGGTCCATCCACATAAACATATCTGGATGTATGAAGTTAGCGAAGCAGTGGCAAGCGACATTGCGGCTAACTGTACTCACTGCTCTTGATGTTCGAATGCTCTATAAAATCTCTTCTTGGCGTCGGATTTTCAGCATGTTACGGTCATTCCTTTTTGCCGAGAATACCAAACAATAGCCAGACCCAGATCCGATGCAAAAATCCCTTGCAAAGCAGCTTCCAATTGCCTCTCTTGGCACCGTCTAATAAAGTGTACCGTGCTACGGTTGCCCTCTTACTGTGTACTGTTCCCACCAAGGAGCCGCCCAGTTAGACCGCCAAAACCGCCTTTTGCATCGCGCCATGCCACTTCCGTTGCGGATGGACTTCACTAAATCTTTTACATTTTACAGTACAAGTGCCCTAAGCATGAACCAGCTTCCAATAAATATTGTCTTTCTTATAAACATACACACATTATAAAATTTCATTATTTTAACAAATCATTTTTTTTTTCATTTCTACATTACAAAACTAAATTTCCTGTCACAAATCAGTGACCTTAACTAACACAGAATGCACACACCATAATTACAGATACCCAGGTACATAATATAAACCCACTTCTAATCGAAGTAAGTGTTGCATCCTAATGTAACTTTCAAGCATTTCTAGACGTATTTTCATAAAATTTGAAGTGATTGCTCATTAAAAAGCGCAGTCTGTTGGATATGTACGAGTTCAGAGGCGTCTGTTCTGTATGAGCAACTTTTTGGCGGTGTGGAGGGCTCATTGGGAGCGACTGTTGTAACCAAGCCGTGCAAATACAACGTCAACCATCCTGGGGGTCGCTTCTCATTCGGCGACTTTTACCGTGTAGGCTGATAGAGGGGGCCGACGCTACGGGAGCGACTTTTGAAATTCAGAGAGAAGTCCGGTTACATTGTTCTCCGTCCTGCACGTATCTTGCGAAAAGACGATGAAGGTAAAACTATAGAGATACGAGATCTCACGAGGCTTACAATCAATAGCTCTTTCCGCGCTCCGTGCGTGGCTGGAAAAGGAAAGGTACCCTCCGACACACACCAAATGGTTGCTTACGGAGTACAGATCTTAACGTAGATGTAAATGTAGAACTGGTACTGCCAGCTAGGGTGATGCAGAGACTTATACTACTATTTTTAATCCATGTTTTTGTTAACTTTTAATCCGGTACCCTATATTTAGGTCATGTTCAAATCTCCGAATGGCACTTATTTTGCAGCCTGGGCTTTTCCTTTGACACGGTAACAGAACTACAATGAGAATAAAACAGTTCCATTGCTCTCATTATGTGTAACTCTAAATACTGTAGTTACCACTGCTGAGTAAAACATTCGTCTTCGACGGAAAATGAGAACCTAGTATCTATTAGAGAAGGACTGTTAACGACGGGAAACTACTAAACAGTACATACTTAATGCATCACGTAAAATAAAAAGTATGAAATGGAGTAGTCTGACTAATAAATAGAGCCTGTGAGAGAAGAGTCTTCTCACAAGGGAACCTCCCCATCGCACCCCCCTCAGAATTAGTTGTAAGTTGGTACAGTGGATAGGCCTTGAAAAACTGAACACAGATCAATCGAGAAAACAGGAAGAAGTTGTGTGGAACTATGAAAAAATAAACAAAATATACAAACTGAGTAGTCCATGTGTAAGATAGGCAACATCAGGTTGCTGTAAACACATGAGCGCCGTGGTCACGTGGTTAGCGTGTGCAGCTGCGGAACGATGGGTCTTTGGTTCAAGTCTTCCCTCGGGAGAAAATTTTAATTTTTTATTTTCAGACAATTATCAAAGTTCAGGCACTCACATATAATCAACTTCGCTCCAAAATTCCAGGACATGTTCAGATTTGCTTGGACACATGCAGGATTTGACGGTCTACACACGGAAAAATTTGAAAACGTTAAAAACATATGTTTTGACAGAGCACAGACAAAACTGTGCGACTGTGAAACTGTTGCATTCATTTGTTGCAGTTTATGTGACAAACTCTTTATGTTTTCACACTTTTTTGGGCGTGATTATCACATCCACAAGAAAACCTAAATTGGACAAGGTAGAAGAATCTTTTTACCCATTCACCAAGTGTACAAGTTAGGTGGGTCGACAACATATTCCTGTCATGTGACGCACATGCCGTCACCAATGTCGTATAGAATATATCAGACGTGTTTTCCTGTGGAGGAATCGGTTGACCTATGACCTTGCAATCAAATGTTTTCGGTTTCCATTGGACAGGCAGGTCCTTCGGCTACTAATCGCACGGTTTTACGGTGCGGTCGCAAAACACAGACACTAAACTTATTGCACTGAACAGAGACGTCAATGAACGAACGGACAGATAATAACTATGCAAAAATAAAGAAAGTAAAATTTTCATTCGAGGGAAGATTTGAACCAGCGACATCTCGTTCCGCAGTTGTTCACGCTAACCACGGGACCACGGCGCCCCTGAATTCGGTCGCTCCTAGATGTTGCCTATCTTGCACATTGACTACTCAGTTTGTATATTTTGCTTAGTTTTTTCATAGTTCCACACAACTTCTTCCTGTTTTCTCGATTGATCTGTGTTCAGTTTTTCAAGGCCTATCCACTGTGCCAACTTATAACTAAATCTGATGGGGGTGCGATGGGGAGGTTCCCTTGTCAGAATACAAATCACAAGTGAACGTAATGGTGATCGCTGGGATGAGCTTCCTGGCACTGCGTTGTTGTTTTTCTTCTTATCCCCGTTTAAACTTGTTCACCAGAAAAAAAAAGAGTGGCTAACAATTTAGAACAGAACGGTGCAGCACTTAGGTTTCAAGTTTCGGTCTCGGTTAGAACCATGCAGAGGGGGAGGTGGGGAGGTGGAGGGGATGAGACACGTAACTAACGGTTACTATTCTTTGGTACAGGACAATGTATCTATTTAACTGTCCCAGTTACGCATCGGTCCTAGTAATTTAGTAATTAATGCCATATCAAAATACAATTCTTCAATTGCAAATATTGCGTCGCAATGATAATGGTAGTTTATTTGTCTGTCCACCGCGGACCGTTTCGTTTATTGCTTTAGCGCTCACTGCGAACGAGAAAACTGCTGCTCAAATTATCCCGGGCTGTCGTTTCCTGCCTGTCGACAAGAGGGCGTTAAAGTAAATTACTCGTATATTCGTAATTTGTGTACTGGGTTAGGCAGCCGTTTCCTGAATTTTTAGATACCCTATTTCAAAGATACAGAACTTCTTTTTTTATAACATCGAAGTAATGTACTCCAGTAAAAGGTTGTATAACATCATGAGAGAATTATTACTGAGTTTTATATGCAAAAGTAAAAAATACATTACCTCCGCCGTCCCGGTAGGTGCTTCTGATAGTGACTCCAGCGCTAGGATTTAGTTACTGGCAGGAAATTGAATCGAAGTCCGCAGCTGCCCTTCCGTGTACCACTATGTGGCGAGTTTAACATACGCTCCACGTTACAGTAAACAATCAGTGAGTGTCTAATCTTTCGTATTTGCAGTTCGTAGAATTTAAACGGAATCCATTAGATGAAACAAGTTAATAATTGTAGTTATACTGACAAATGTAGATTTAGGATAGCTTATTCCATTTACTGTTCGCTTTACATTTGTAAATTCGTTCGCGCTGCTTATAAGCTACGTTAAATAAGTTAGGTGATTTTCATCGACAGCTTGTGTTAATCTGGGATTCTTTGCAAATTTTAAAATATCATAAAATTCTTATTATAAAGCTTAGCTGATCCGTGCGTTGTGACGTTGAAAGAAGTAGGATTTGCGAAACAGAAATACATTTTTTCCACGTTTTTAACAATACACACACACACAGCAATTTTTTGGTCATACAGAGACATCTGTAAAGTCTTAACTTCAGCAATATTAAGACTACAAACTTACCTGACTTCTGTAGTAATTCTTCCGGAACTTGTAAGACAGGCCAGGATACAAGGTTCGGGTCTAAATGGGTGAAGAGCAGGCAGCTGGTTATTCAGTGTATTCCCCCCTCCCCCCTCCCCCTAAAAAAAGAATTTCTCATCACCCCCATATTTAACATATTACAGATACCTAGAGATTTAATAATAAAAATACTAACAATAAAATTATATAATATCTAAATGTTATCATAACACCCGCCCTTGAATCCACGCATTTTTTAAGAAGACTTGGTGTAATTTCCGATGCAAACAAACGCATGCCGCTGCATGAGCGCATCAATGATCTGGCAGTATTAGCACTACACATATAAAGGCGAAAAAAAAAGAGCTCCAAGCTACTGAACAAAATGAAGTGTACCTAACTATTAATTAAACGCAGATATACAACTCGGGAAACGTGGTAGCTAAACGTATTGTTATTTTGCACAGGCTAGCTACTGCTTTCAAACTGCATTCTATAAAAAATGTGTACTGACAAGGATATAAATATACACCGAGGTGACAAAAGTCGTGGGATACCTCCTGATATCGTGTCGGACTTTCTTTCGCCTGGTCTAGTGCAGCAGCTCCACGTGGTATGGAATCAAGATCCTTGCAAAAATATTGAGCCATTCTGCCTTTATAGCCGTCCATAATTGCCGGTGCAGGAGTTTATGACGTGCTGATCTCTCGATTATGTGCCATAAATGGTCAAGGGAATTCGTTTCGACGATTTGGGTGACCATATCACAGGCTCAAGTGGTCCAGAATGGTCTTCAAACCCGCATGGCGCAATGTCATCTACAAAAATTCTATCGTTGTTTGGGAACATGAATTGCTGTAACTAGTCTTCAGGTAGCCGAACATAACCATTTCCAGTCAGTGGTCTGCTGCCAGTCTATTGTATATAAACACAGCCCACACCTTGTGGAACCATCGTCAGCTTGCACAGTACCTTGCTGACAACTTGGGTCCATGGTTTCGTGGGTCAGCGCCACACTCGAATCCTAACATCAGCTGTTACCAACACTAATTGGGAGTCATCTGACCAGGTCACGGGTTTCCAGTCGTCAAGGGTCCAACCAACATGGTCACGAGCCCACAGGAGGCGCTGCAGGCGATGTGGTGCCGCTAGTCGAGGCATTCGCATCGGTCGTCTGCTGCCATAGCCCATTAACGCGAAATTTCGCCGCACTGTCCTAACGGATACCTTCGCCGCACGAGCGTCATTGACTTCTGCGGTTATTTCACGCAATGCTGCTTGTGTGTTAGCAATGACAACTCTACCTAAAAGCCGATGCTATCGGTCGTTAAGTGAAGGCCGTCGGCCACTGTGTTGTCTGTGGTGAGAGTTAATGGCTGAAATTTGGTATTCTCGGCACCCTCTTGGCGCTCTGGATCTCGGAATAATGAATTTGCTAACGACTTCCTGATAGAAACTACCATTCTGCGTTGAAAGTCTGTTAATTCCCACCGTGCGGCCATAATCGCTTCGGAAACCTTGCACGTGTATCACCTGAGTAGAAATGCACAAAATGCACCGCCTTTTCATTCCTTGTGTACCCTGTATTACCGCCACTTGTATGTGGGCATATCGCCGTCCCACGACTTTTGTCATCCCAGTGTATTGCGCCAATTAAAGATGAGCGACAGCCCGAAATGCTTCTTGGCGTAAAAGAGTCATATAAAAGTGGTTAGTTGCTGTATTTTGTTAAAGTTATTCTATGCATAGCCACAGAGTTTCGCCTCCATTAACATGGGGAAATTAATTAAAAACTTGGAAATGTGGCAATGTTTTATAAGTGATGAGGTACTTCAGTGCGGTGCTGAGTCGTGGTTTAGGTCAGTAGCGACATAGTTTTTTGAACGAGGATGAAAGAAAGGTATGCTGTCGATAAGTGAGAACTGCCTTAATATCGCAGAAAACTGTGTTGAGAAATAGCTTAAAGTTGTAGATTAAATATGCGTACATTAAAAAGCCGTTTTTGGAATCCGCACCAAGTAGGATTAAAGGAAGACATCGAAGCAATTCTGAGCGGGCTGCAACATTTGTTTCCAGTAGGTTCGAACGGAACGCAGGTATTACAGCGATGCTTCGCGAACTCCCCCCTTGGAGGGAAGGCGGCGTTCTTTCCGAGGAGCGCTATTGAGGAAATTTAGACTACTGGCATTTCCGGGCTCACCGTTGAACGATTCGACGGCGACGAACGTACCTTTCCTTTAAGGACCAGAAGATAAGATTAGAGATGTCAACGCTCGTTTGGAGGCATGTAGACAGTCGCTTTTCCCTCGCTCTATTTGCCAGTGGAAGCGAAAGGAAAATGACTAGTAGCGGTACAGGAAACCTCCGCCACTCACCCTACGGTGGCTTGCGATGTTGACTGTAGATGTGCAGTAGATGTGGATGCTCTCGCACAGCTGCTGGGGGGTAGCCGTGACCTACGGGATCTAGAGCCTGTGACATCTAGCAAGTGGCCTGCTTGACGTCAGCTCGAGTCCCACGTTAAATCCCTTTGTAGTTTTGGGAAATCCCTTCATTTACTGGCGAGCCCTGATCACTTAGGCTACGGTCGTCGGTTATTGCTTTCAGAAAATGTTAAGCGTTTGTGTGAGGACCATCGATGTTCAGTGAGCGGCATAGAGTTTATTGACATTATTATTGCACAGTGGAAGATTTTGAAGATTCTCCACGCGATCCTTTGCAAGAACGAATATAAAGTGTCGATAATGCCAGTACTGATTACTTGAGGAATTCTGTCAAGTCTGTCACGCACTGGAAGTGTCTAGAAGTAACTGTATCTTCATCTAAACTAAAACTTCTGCTTGCCACACTTGCACTCATTTCATTAAAATAAATGTGTTTTCAGTACTTTTATAGGCTGCAAATATTAGTTATTGGGAAAGTTTCAGACAGATCATTTAGAGAATACGTTTGGTCGCTTGTTGTTGTTGTTGTTGTTGTTGTTGTGGTCTTCAGTCCTGAGACTGGTTTGATGCAGCTCTCCATGCTACTCTATCCTGTGCAAGCTTCTTCATCTCCCAGTACCTACTGCAACCTACATCCTTCTGATTCTGCTTAGTGTATTCATCTCTTGGTCTCCCCCTATGATTTTTACCCTCCACGCTGCCCTCCAATACTAAATTGGTGATCCCTTGATGCCTCAGAACATGTCCTACCAACCGATCCCTTCTTCTGGTCAAGTTGTGCCACAAACTTCTCTTCTCCCCAATCCTATTCAATACTTCCTCATTAGTTATGTGATCTACCCATCTAATCTTCAGCATTCTTCTGTAGCACCACATTTCGAAAGCTTCTATTCTCTTCTTGTCCAAACTATTTACCGTTCATGTTTCACTTCCATACATGGCTACACTCCATACAAATACTTTCGGAAATAACTTCCTGACACTTAAATCTATACTCGATGTTAACAAATTTCTCTTCTTCAGAAACGCTTTCCTTGCCATTGCCAGTCTACATTTTATATCCTCTCTACTGCGTCCATCATCAGTTATTTTGCTCCCCAAATAGCAAAACTCCTTTACTACTTTAAGTGTCTCATTTCCTAATCTAATACCCTCAGCATCACCCGACTTAACTCGACTACATTCCATTATCCTCGTTTTGCTTTTGTTGATGTTCATCTTATATCCTCCCTTCAAGACACCATCCATTCCGTTCAACTACTCTTCCAAGTCATTTGCTGTCTCTGACAGAATTACAATGTCATCGGCGAACCTCAAAGTTTTTATTTCTTCTCCATGGATTTTAATACCTACTCCAAATTTTTCTTTTGTTTCCTTTACTGCTTGCTCAATATACAGATTGAATAACATCGAGGAGAAGCTACAACCCTGTCTTACTCCCTTCCCAACCACTGCTTCCCTTTCATGTCCCTCAACTCTTATAACTGCCATCTGGTTTCTGTACAAGTTGTAAATAGCCTTTCGCTCCCTGTATTTTACCCCTGCTACCTTTAGAATTTGAAAGAGAGTATTCCAGTCAACATTGTCAAAAGCTTTCTCTAAGTCTACAAATGCTAGAAACGTAGGTTTGCCTTTCCTTAATCTTTCTTCTAAGATAAGTCGTAAGGTCAGTATTGCCTCACGTGTTCCAGTATTTCTACGGAATCCAAACTGATCTTCCCCGAGGTCGGCTTCTACTAGTTTTTCCATTCGTCTGTAAAGAATTCGTGTTAGTACTTTGCAGCTGTGGCTAATTAAAGTGATTGTTCGGTAATTTTCACATCTGTCAACATCTGCTTTCTTTGGGATTGTAATTATTATATTCTTCTTGAAGTCTGCGGGTATTTCGCCTGTTTCATACATCTTGCTCACCAGATGGTAGAGTTTTGTCAGGACTGGCTCTCCCAAGGCCGTCAGTAGTTCCAATGGAATGTTGTCTACTCCGGGGGCCTTGTTTCGACTCAGGTCTTTCAGTGCTCTGTCAAACTCTTCACGC
Organism: Schistocerca americana; assembly: GCF_021461395.2. Taxonomy (NCBI): domain Eukaryota; kingdom Metazoa; phylum Arthropoda; class Insecta; order Orthoptera; family Acrididae; genus Schistocerca; species Schistocerca americana. The sequence goes on from NC_060123.1 coordinate 156,894,335, forward strand.
AGTATCGTATCTCCCATTTCATCTTCATATACATCCTCTTCCATTTCCATAATATTGTCCTCAAGTGCATCGCCCTTGTATAGACCCTCTATATACTCCTTCCACCTTTCTGCTTTCCCTTCTTTGCTTAGAACTGGGTTTCCATCTGAGCTCTTGATGTTCATACATGTGGTTCTCTTATCTCCAAAGGTCTCTTTAATTTTCCTGTAAGCAGTATCTATCTTACTCCTAGTGAGATAAGCCTCTACATCCTTTGGTCGCTATAAATGAATAATTAGTGCATGTTACCGTGTGCCGGTTTCACAGGTCTTAGACGCTGAAAATAATCATTTTATTTAAAGTAATGTCCGCGTCCATTGAGCACTTCTGTGTGACAGACTTGACATTCATTTCTTAAGAAACGCTCGGCGAACGGGTATCTATTAAGGACGTCGAGCACGTTTATGGTTCATCAGGTTCAACAAAAAACGAGCTGCTCGCCAGGCCTTGTAGGTACAAGGGATGTCTGCTGGCCACCGTGTCATCCACTGCCTTGCGGCATCGTGCGGATTTGGTATGGAGGGTCACGTGGTCAGCACACCGCTCTCCCGGCTGTTGCAGACGGTCAAGTAGCTCCTCAGTCGGGACGCGTATTAGTCCTCACGCCAAGGAAAAATCCTTGGCAGTGCCAGGAATCGATCCGGTTGCTCCACATGGCAGGTATCTACACCGCTCAGTTACGGGGCGGACATTACAACAAAAACCTCTGAGGATAACTTCAGGCCGGCCGGGGTGGCCGAGCGGTTCTAGGCGCTACAGCCTGGAACCGCGCGACCGCTACGGTCGCAGGTTCGAATACTGCCTCGGGCATGGATGTGTGTGATGTCCTTAGGTTAGTTAGGTTTAAGTAGTTCTAAGTTCTAGGGGACTGATGACCCATAGTGCTCAGAGCCATTTGAACCATTTTGATAACTTCAGTGTACTGTTTTACATACGAGGTTATGTATGGAATTATTAAACGTCATAACTGGGCGCAATAAATGTAAAGCACTTGTCGAGCTCGCTACACGTGTAATAAACAGTGGCATTTTCTCATGTTTACTCAACGTGTGCAGAGGCGCGTTAAAGCATCCAGCTGATTTGATATTTCATATCGTGTTTAAAGATATCAGTTGTTGTCGGCACGTACTACTGATGACATTGGAATTTCGTTCCTAAGCAGCGCAAATCATAGGGAAGTGGCCAGCTTCTAGAAATGACGTTTGCCTATGTTCGCTTTTCTGAGAAATGTACCCGTGTTAGACAAAGAAATCACTTCAGAAACGCAATACTTTTTGGAAAATTATTTTTAGAAACAATTATTCCGCCATGTAAACGTAAATTATACACCTTTCAAAAAAGAAAAAGAGAGAGAGAGAGAATGCAGGTTTCTATGTAGCGGCTTGTCTTTTCTTTACTATTTGCCGTCCCAAATGTTTGTTTGTCTGTGCTACTTGATATATTCGACATTGCATCAAGCTCCAAGGCCGCACAGTTCTAAAATGAAGCAAGTAATTGGCTTCGAAGTACATTGTGTTTAAAGAAATGTTGCTGAATAGTGTGAACAGTTTCACTTATTCGTTTTATTTAGTCCAGATTATCAGGTACTCTGCAGCGTAATGTAATTTGCATTAAATGAAGAAAATGTATAATAGTTTACTCTTCATAACGGAAGTCGCTCCGTCACCGCTAGCGCCGTCACACCTGTGCTTATGCGTAGCAGTTGGGTTGTGACGTCAGTAGAGGCATTGCAGGCCTCGTTTCACGTAGTCCTCAGTCCAGTGGTGCGTTCTCTTGTCCCAGACGTGAGAGCAGTTTTTCGCCGCGCGGGAAGCGGGCGCGGCAGGCGCTGGACCCGCTGCAGCGGCGGCCCCGGCGCGCGGACCCGCCCGGGCGGGCCACAATAAATCGCGCCGGCTCCTTGCCGTCCCGGCCGCCTTATCGTAGCGCAGCCTCTTGTCGACCGGCGGGCTCTGAATGTTATCAGTTAACGTGCCGGCGGTGATTAATGGCCGGGCCGCGGCCTTCGCCCGGCAGCCGCCGCCCCCGCCCATCCCCCCAGACGCTGTTCTGCCCCCGCAGCTTCGCTTAGCGGGCCCGCCAACTTGCCGCCACCTGTAACGAGCAAGTCGCCTCCGAGCAACTTCCGCACCCGCTTAATGGGCAAGACACACAGACGCGATGTGGCGCGGGGCGTTAGCTTCTCTTTGAGCTTACAGTCCTACATGCGTCCACAGTGAATCTTCCCCTAACGATATTTCCTGCTAGTTTCAAGCAGTGTACCAAAGCAACATTCCTGTGTAGTAAGATATACACTACTGGCCATTAAAATTGCTACACCACGAAGATGACGTGCTACGGACGCGATATTAACCGACAGAAAGGAGATGCTGTGATATGCAAATGATTAGCTTTTCAGAGCATTTACACGAGGTTGGCGCCGGTGGCGACACCTACAATGTGCTGACATGAGGAAAGTTTCCAACCTATTTCTCATACACAAACAGCAGTCGACCGGCGTTGCCTGGTGAAACATTGTTGTGTTGGCACGTGTAAGGAGGAGAAATGCGAACCGTCACGTTTCCGACTTTGATGTAGGTCGGATTGTAGCCTATCGCGATTTCTGTTTATCGTATCGCGACATTGCTGCTCGCCTTGGTCGAGATCCAATGACTGTTAGCAGAATATGGAATCGGTGGGTTCAGGAGGGTAATACGGAACGCCGTGCTGGATCCCACCGGCCTCGTATCTCTAGCAGTCGAGATCACAGGCATCTTATCCGCATGGCTGTAACGGATCGTGCAGCCACGTCTCGATCCCCGAGTCAAAAGATGGGGACGTTTGCAAGACAACAACCATCTGCACGAACAGTTCGACGACGTTTGCAGCAGCATGAACTATCAGCTCGGAGACCTTTGGCTGCGGTTACCCTTGACGCTGCATCACAGGCAGGAGCGCCTGCGATGGTGTACTCAACGAAGAACCTGGGTGCACGAATGGCAAAACGTAATTTTTTTGGATGGATCCAGGTTCTGTTTACAGCATCGTGATGATCGCATTCGTGTTTGGCGACATCGCGGTGAACGCACATTGGAAGCGTGTATTCGTCATCGCCATACTGGCGTATCACCCGGCGTGATGGTATGGGGTGCCATTGGTTACACGTCTCGGTCACCTCTTGTTCGAATTGACGGCACTTTGAACAGTGGACGTTACATTTCAGATGTGTTACGACCCGTGGTTCTACCCTTCATTCGATCCCTGCGAAGCCGTACATTTCACCAGGATAATGCAAAACCGCATGTTACAGGTCCCGTACAGGCCTTTCTGAATACAGAAAATATTCCACTGCTGCCCTGGCCAGCACATTCTCCAGATCTCTCACCAATTGAAAACGTCTGGTCAGTGGTGGCCGAGCAACTGGCTCGTCACAATACGGCAGTCACTACTCATGATGAACCGTGGTATCGTGTTGAAGCTGCATGGGCAGCTGTACCTGTACACTCCATCCAAGCTCTGTTCGACTCAATGCCCAGTCGTGTCAAGGCCGTTATTACGGCCAGAGGTGGTTGTTCTGGGTAGTGATTTCTCAGGATCTATGCACCCAAATTGCGTGAAAATGTAATCACATGTCAGTTCTAGTATAATATATTTGTCCAATGAATATCCGTTTATCATCTGCATTTCTTCTTGGTGTAGTAATTTTAATGGCCAGTAATGTATGAAGAGTCTCTGTGAAGTTCTCATAGAATTGTGTTGGTACATAAGATCGTAGCGGTTTTGTTTTGACGGTTGGTATTCCGGTTGCTGGGAGTTTATTTATCGATTGTCATTTTTATCTGTAGTTCACTGTTACTTTCTCAGTTTACGTATTGTCATTTGGAGGTGAGTGAGTGGAGCTGTGGACTCTAAAATATGGAGTGCCAAGTGCAGAAATCGAAACATTTCCGACATATTCTTCTGTTTCAATTTTTTGTAGAATGGTGACAGCAGCAGAGGGAGCCAGAAACATTTGCGCCATGGATGGCGATAATGGTATTGGACAGAGCACGGCGAGAAAATAGTTTTCTCTTTTTAAGGAGGATTGTTTTGACATTAGTGACTCAGACTTTCGGAATTTGATGAAGATCATTCAAACGCATTAATCCACAATGATCCAAGCCAGTGTATTCAAGAACTGGCAGATGTAATCAACTGTGATCATTCCACCATCGTGCGACATTTGCATCCAATGGGGAAGGTTCAAAAGTCGATTGTATGGATACCGCGTGCACTAAAGCCAAAATCACAAAAATCATTGGGTGGCCAATGTGCAGCTTTGCTTGCTCGTCATCAATTGGCTCATGAACAACCGACCATTCTAATCCTGTATCATTAGTGGTGACGATAAATGGTGTCTTTATGCTAGGACGAAGAAAAGAAAAGAATGGTTGAGCCTCAACAAAGTGACAAGACCTGCGCGCATCCGCAAAAGATAATGTTATGCATTTAGCAAAACAGTGACGGTGTGGTGTACTACGAATTGCTTCCCCGAATTGTAACGATCACTAAAACGTCTTCCACACACAATCCAAGAACAACGCCCGCCCGCATTCTGCTAGACTGATAGAAAACACTATACATGATTTGGCTTGGGAAGTCATTCCACACCCACCTTATTCACCTGGTCTTGCGCCCTCAGATTTTCACCTTTTCCGCTCTCTATCGAACGACCTTGAAGCAATTTCCTTTCCGGACGAATATGCCTTCCGGACGTGGATGGACGAATTCTTCGCCTAAAAACCACATTTCTACAGTCGTGGAATCGAAAAGTTACCCCAGCATTGGCACACTGTTTTAAATACTGAACGAGAATATGTTATTGATGACTAAAGTCTCTGTTATGTGAATCTGTTGTGTTTTTTATTAAACTTGTGGAAAAACGCTACGAACGTGGGCGCCTACCAGTACAAGACTGAAGAAAAAAAATAGAGTTTCTTGGCCTGACCTAACGTGGATGATTATGCAAAACATGACTCTGTCATAGGCTAAAACTCATCGTACATTCTATTTAAAATGGCCTTTCAATTGAAAGTGGTATTCGCACATTCACTGACGAAATGGAGAATGTTACACCGTGAAGCACCAGACTGATGTTTATAAAAGTTCGTTGTGGTTTCTATTACATAAAGGGTAGTAAATCGTAAAACTTTCATTCCATTCAGAATTGATGTCCATCGTCAACAACGGGATGCGATGTGATCACAGCGGGCATGAATATGCGCTTGTACTAGTTGTAGAACGGAAACAAGCAGCCTCCAAGTGTCAGCTTGAGGAATTTCTTGCCATGTCTAATTCTGCTGCTTGAAACAAATATTGTGTCACTTCATGAAGAATGCTGGCTAGATGTTGGTGCGAAAGTGTATGTCTATTCATCACAGCTCAGATATGGTCTACAGATGACAATTCAGCGGACGAGACAGGCCAATCAATTATCCGCACATTCCTCAAAGCGTTTTTTATGTGACTCCAGTCTGTGTGTTGGAATATCCTGCTGGAATATGTCATTTGCTACAGAGCTCACGAAGCGTAAGACAACACGTTTTACCAGTCTAGCCACATACTAGCGACCATTCACTCTCCCTTCAACAATTTCCAAAACACTCCAGGTGTCACATCCACTGATTCCAGGACTTGGAGAGATATGAGTCTCCAGAATCGTTGCTTCCTGAGGTATTCCACCAGGTCGTCCACGGACACACTGGAGTCGATGAGACTGACGCGAAAAGAAGTAGTTCTTCACTGAACCCCACTTGCTGCTGCTCAATATCCCAGTTGATTTGTTACACTACACCATGTAAGCCTCTGGTGTTCGTACTACGGCGACTGCGCTAAACGACGCGTGACATCTCGAGATCACAACCTAACTTTCAGTAACCTGTTGCCGAGGGTTTCTAGTGGCACACTGCCCGAGTTTCAAATGTTGTCATCCATGAGAGGTAGTCAATCCATCCTACGATGACTACGTGTCGAAGAGTACTTACAGGTCCTCCTTGCCACACTATTGTCTTGAGTCCACATCATCACGACTTCCGCAGTCAGCGCAGTGCTGCCATTGTCGATCAGTATGATGCTCACTTGTCCCTCATACCACTCATTCGATATTTCTTAAGTCCGAAAGAGGCGATAAAATGCAAATGCTCGTCCTCTGAGCATGCTGTGTTGCGATATGCCGTGAAAAATGCTCGTAATGTTACACACACCCAATAGCCATCATGAAATAACATTTTCCGATTTCTTAAAACCGTGCTCACTTTTATTCTTAGTTTAAAAAAGCAAACTTGAACAAAGCGGAAGAGAGATATTGGCAAACCGAAGACTGGGTCGCGAAGTTTGCCTGTATGGTGCAGCTGGTAAGAGCATTTCTCCCGACTGGTACGAGTGTGCGGAGTTTCGTCAGCAAGACTTCTTTTGCTTCAGAAATTGTCTGCAAGAGCGCCAACTACTGTACTTTAGCGTGAGACAAAGCTACCTGGCTATGAAAATACCAAAAAGCAAACTAAATAAAAACTTCTTCCGTTAGGAAGGCGAACGAAAACCAACGACAGACAGACTGAATTTCCTAGTATAGAACAGACGAAGACGAGTTAAAGATGACCATTAACAAAAGTTAATATTTGTGGCGATCTTTCTGTGTTTTAAAGGTGTTCCACTTTTATAACCCATAGTCAAGTGGTAGGCATTCCATCAAATATATGCTCGATCTCTATCGTGCTGAACCCCAAATTGCACAATTACATAGCATAAAGTAGTGCATTGACAAAGAGGAGAGCATGAATTATCCTCTTTCGTCCTCACGTGAGATGTAAAGGTAGGTCACTCTGACTTTCTCTGTTGCTCAAGTAATTAAAATATTGAAGAAATCCAACAGTGAATACGATATCTTTTCAGTCGAATATTGGTATTTTGAATGAAAATAAACTCATGATGTCTACATTACTTGGCTGTAGAAACTTTCAAAAAGTATCCAAGGGCAAGCATGGAGATAATGTGACTAATTGATCCTACAGGAATGATAAATTTTTATTTACTCAAAAGGGGTGCCTTCTCAGAGTTCTCAGTCCAAAATTACATTGCTCTTACATTACAAAAGCACAAGATGATTTACTATAAATTAGATTGATTCCATATACACTATGTGATCAAAAGTATCCAGACACTTGGCTGAAAATGACTTACAAGTTCGTGGCGGCCTCCATCGGTAATGCTGGAATTCAGTATGGTATTGGCCCACCCTTAGCCTCGATGACAGCTTCCACTCTCGCTGGCATACCTTCAATCAGGTGCTGGAAGGTTTGTTGGGGAATGGCAGCCCATTCTTCACGGAGAGGTATCGATGTCGGTCGGTGAGGCCTGGTACGAAGTTGGGGGTCCAAAACATCCCAAAGGTGTTCTATAGGATTCAGGTCAGGACTCTGTGCGGGCCAATCCATTACGGGAATGTAATTGTCGTATAGCCACTCCACCACAGGCCGTCCAGTATGAACAGGTGCTCGATGGTTTTGAAAGATGCAATCGCATCCCTAAATTGCTCTTCAACAGTGGGAAAACGAAGGTGCTAGGAACTACACACGCTGGCAGATGACGTTCACCGGGCATTCGCCATACCCACACCCCGCCATCTGATCGCCACATTGTGTACCGTGATTCGCCGCTCCGCACAACGTTTTTCCACTGTTCAATCGTCCAATGTTTGCGTTCGTTACACCAAGCGAGGTGTCGTTTGGCATTTACCTGCGTGATGTGTGGCTGTTGAGTAGCTGCTCCAACATGAAATCCAAGTTTTCTCATATCCCGCCTAACTGGCATGGTACTTGCAGTTGATCCTGATGCAGTTTGGAATTTCTGTGTGATGGTCTGGATAGATGTCTGCCTATTACGCATTACGACCCCCTTCAATTGTCGGGGGTCTCTGTCAGTCAACAAACGAGGTCGGCTTGTACGCTTTTGTGCTTTACGTATCCCTTCATGTTTCCACTTCACTATCATATCGGAAATAGTGGACCTAGGGATATTTAGGAGTGTGGAAATATCGCGTTTAGACATATGACACAAGTGACAACCAATCACCTGACCACGTTCGAAGTCCGTGAGTTCCGCGGAGCGCCCAGTTCTGCTCTCTCATGATGTCTAATGACTACTGAGGTCGCTGATATGGAGTACCTGGCAGTAGGTGGCAGCACAATGCACCGAACGTGAAAAACGTATGGTTTTGGGAGTGTCCGAGTACTTTTGATCACATAGTGTACATGTCAAATCGAAGGGTCTAATCCATTCCTAATCATTATGTGGAAATTATGGTGATTTTGCGCAGTACATTGTTTTTTTTTCAGTAGTGTATGGTAAATGTAATATTCATCTCTAGAGAACTGTCAGCGAAGTACATGATTCAACAAGGAGTGTTATTGCTTTCCGATTTAAAGCGCAGTTCGAATTATAATCATGTCTAGATGAACTCTTGCTTAAAAGTAGATTTTTTAAAAATCGTAATAGCTATCTAATGGAGTCGATGAAATTCTGGATAAATTTTTGTTTAATAAACACTTGTAGATTATTAAAAAGAACAGAGGAGTTCTTGTACTAAGTGGAAACTGTGGACAGATTCAATGTTACTTGTTTCTTCAGTTGTTTCGGTGTCTGTAGATGGTTGGATAGAACACATAAAATTAAATTTCTGCCTGTGATAAGACACTATCTCGTAATTTGGGCGGCCTGCGTCAAATCCCTCGCAATCCCCATAGAGAGCTGGCCACTATGGTCGAGCGGTTCTACACGCTTCAGTCCGGAACTGCGCTATTGCTAAGGTCGCAGGTTCGAATCCTGCCTCGGGTATGGATGTGTGTGATGTCCTTAGGTTAGTTAGGTTTAACTAGTTCTAAGTTCTAGGTGACTGATGACCTCAGATGTTAAGCCCCATAGTGCTCAGAGCCCCCTCCTCATCGAGACTTGGCTTTTCTTTGGGTGCTTATCACACCAGGTGAACTATAAGGTGAATCTTTGAGCAGGCCGACGGTTGATGCTTGCTTCAGTGCTTTTGCAGTTGTTACGTTGGTGCTTAGTGTTTCGTGTCTCTGCCGCCGGCGAACGCTTCATACCCAAGTAAAAGGAAAGTGTTTCCGTCGTCGTATCACAGATAAATGTTATGCGTGATACAAGAGGGGGGGGGGAGATAAAGCACAGTTTCCACTGTCTGCAGTTACAGGTTAAAAACCTCTCTTCTTATTCCAAAAAACGAGCTACCCGAAACTACTCATTTTCGACTGACCCTCTCATGTTTCGGTAGTAATATAGATTGCTTCTTTCTCAATCATTTTGCAAAGTAAGGACTCTTAAAAATCTCAACGAAAGATTATAATAATTCTGTTTGATAAATTAATAAAAAAAGTCGCTCTTTTGAAGATAAACACTCAACCTAAGTTTTATGTCTGAAACTTGGTACACTAGCGTCGCAGTATCCTGATTATTACTGAAAGCTGTCGAACAACAGAGTTGCTGGAAGTGTTGGTTGGTGCCACAGAGACTCGACAGGCGCATTTGTGCCATTTGTTTAATGTTTCTCGTATTTCAGTTTAAAACTGTCATAATGTGTTAGCGTAGAGCTCACTGCGTACCTCAGACAATGCACAGCTCTTTAACACTATGATAGCAATACAGCTGACGTACGAAGAACAGTTGAATATTAAAAATACGCTTTTAGGTTTGAGATGAACACAGTTATTTCAACTGTTGGAAAATCCTGAGGCCTGTAATCTGCCAGTTAAAAAAATTAGTTTTATGTTAGTATTCACTGCACGCTCTCTGAAGACTGTCTGCTTTAACAGCATATGGGCTCGATAACTGTTGAAAGAAGAAGCAATTTCTTCAGACAAGATGTACACAAAACATTACTTTCCCTGGAGTATTTGTATTTTACAAAAGGTGGAAAAAGAGGGGTTTTCCATAAATTCAGAGACGAGGGCTCGCTGCCAGAATTCACAATATCCTGTACGTTGTTTTCTTCCTCATTCCTGGAGGCACTTGCCTAAGTTGTAAAGATCGATAGGGGGCGTTCCCCCATAAGAATGCAATTTAAGGCGGTCCGATTTTTTATTCCGCAGGAGCGCAAGATTGGCGCCGCGCATGAACGGGGATCTGGAACGAAGCCTGAGATACGAAAAATATATCGGTCGACATTCGTTACTGCCTGCGCCGTATCTCGCAATACCGTGCCGCTGTGTTGTAAAGTTCCGTGCGACGGAAGAGGATTGCCGTTGATGCATAGCCGGTGCGTCGAGGCGGCGTAGGAGGATCCGCAGCCGGAGAGAGCCGGAGGCGGCATTAATCCGGAGTCTGCGCTCGCCTGCCCTCGTGGAGACGCTTGGCGGCCTCCGTCGCAACTTGCACGTCCCTGCGTGCCCTCTGCTTTTCTGCAATAAACCACTGCAGTTGGACGCGTCCTGGCGTCAGGAGCAAGTTTTGGTTACGTGCGCTAGAACACAGAAAACACGACGGAGCAAGCCCCTCAATCATAGGCAATTACTCTGGCATGACTCGTGAATTCTACAGCCTGAAGCCGAACAATATACGGAAGTTGTTCATATTTAACGAGTGTTTTGGTCTCCGACGGTTTGTTACAGAATAACTGCATTTCGTTTACATTTAAATGTGCATACACTGAAGTGCCAAAGAAACTGGTATAGGCGTGCGTATTCATATCCAGAGATACGTAAAGAAGCAGAATACGGCTCTACGGTCGGCAACGCCTATATACAAAAGTATGTGGCGCAGCTGTTAGCTCGGTTACTGCTGTTACAGTGGCAGGTTATCAAGATTTAAGTGAGTGTTATAGTCGCCGCTCGAGCGATGGGACACAGCATCTCCGAGGTAGCGATGAAGTGGCGATTTTCCAGTACGACCATTTCACGAGTGTACCGTGAATATTAGGAATCCGGTAAAACATCAAATTCCCGATATCGCTGCGGCCGGAAAAAGACCCTGCAAGAACGGGCCAACGACGACTGAAGAGAATCGTTCAACGTGACAGAAGTGCAACCCTTTCGCAAATTGCTGCACATTTCAATTCTGGACCATCAACAAGTATCAGCGTGCGAACTATTCAACGAAACATCATCAATATGGGCTTTCGAAGCCGAAGGCTTTGATGATTGCATGACACAAAGCTTTACGCCTCGCCTGGGCCCGTCAACATCGACATTAGACTGTTGTTGACTTTAAACATGTTGCCTGGTCGGACAAGTATCTTTCAAACTGTATAGAGCGGATTGACGTGTACGGGTATGGAGACAAGCTCATGAATCCATGGACTCTGCATTTCGGCCGAGAACTGTGCAAGTTGGTGAAGGCTCTGCAATGGGGTGGGGCGTGTGCAGTTGAAGTGATTCGGGACCTCTGGTACGTCTAAATATGACTCTGAAAGGTGACACGTACGTAAGCATCGTGTCTGATGACCTGCATCCATTTATGCCCATTGTGCATTTCGACGGACTTGCGACACCCCATACTTCCAGAATTGCTACAGAGTGGCTCCAGGAACACACTTCTGAGTTTAAACACTTCGCTGGCCACCAAATTCCCCACACACGAAAATTATTGAGCATATCTGGGATGTCTTTCAACGTGTTGTTCAGAAGAGCCCTCCGCCCCCTCGTACCCTTACGGATTTATGGACAGCCCTGCAGGATTCATGGAGTCACTTCTCTCCAGCAGTACTCCAGACATTAGTCGAGGCCATGCCACGTCGTGTTGCGGTACTTCTGCGTGCTCGCGGGAGCCCTACACGATATTAGGCAGGTGTACCAGTTTTCTTTCGTTCTTGAGCGTATATACTCCCTAAGTGATTCTACAGTGCATGGCGGAGCGTGTATTGTCCCAATATTATCGATTTCGTTTCCTATTCCATTCGCGCATTGAGCGAGGAAAAAGTGACTGTCTCTATGCTGCTGTACGTGTCCTAATATCTCATAACTTATTCTTGATCACTACGGGAAATATGTGTTGGTGTCAGTGTATGATCGCACAGTGTTCTTCGAATATAGTTACTCTAAATTTGCACAACAAAGTTCACGAGAACTAGGTCGTCTTTAATTCGAGGATTTCCATTTTAGATCTCCAAGCATTTATTTTGCCCTTTTGTATGGGCTAAACCGACCTGTTACTATTTTGGCAGCGCCTCTCTGAATTCATTCGGTGTTTGTTGTCATGCCTCCTTGATAACTTGTCCAAACACTGGAACAACACTCAAGAATTGTTCGCACTGACATCCTGTATGCGATTTAGTTTACAGATACGTTCCATTTTCCCAGAAACCTTTTACATATTGCACAGTTTGTCTTTGTACTCACATTGCGCTGAAAATTTTGTTTAGGGGAGCAAACATCGACGGTATACTCTGCGGGTCTTGTTTGGAAACAAACTTGTTGCACTCGCTCACGGTACTTGTTAATGACATCAGTAATAACCACGTTACTCAGTAATGGCTCGGTTCTGTCTGTAGTTTGTATTTTCGGTGGTGATAGTTGTACCTTAACAATGGTACACAGCAGTATGAATAGATTTAGTGGTAAATAGTTAGTTGGCCGATGTGCACTTCGTGTGTGGGTTCACGGAATGCAATCGGAAAGCACCATTACAATGCTACTCTTAATTGTGCGTACGGCTACGACACCCACATCCAGTACTTTTGCATCTGTACACAGACGCCCATTCTATGTTTTGTGTTGTACGTTTTGGTGATTGCGTAGTACAGAACTATTAATTGTTGTGGAAGTATTTTTACAGAAATGAAGGTAATGCAGCTTGATGTTTTTGTTGTGGACACCACTCCGAAACTAGTTGGATGCAGCTTACCACGGTAGTCTATCCTGTACATGCCTCTTCGTCTGTGCACAACTACTGTAACCCACATCCATTTGAATCAGCGTACTACATCCGAGCTTTGGTCTCCCTCTACAGTTTTCACTACTCATACTTACGACCACTAGTAAACTGTCTATTGTATGATGCGTTAGGATTTGTCTTGTCAACGTGTGCCTTCTTTTGGTCAAGTTGTTCTCTAAATTACTTTTCTTCCCAACTCAACTCAGTACCTACTCATTAGTTATTCGATCTACTCATGTAATATCCAGCATTCGTCTGTGGCACCACGTTTCAAAAGCTTCGTAAATCTTCTTGTATAAACTTATTATTATTCACGTTTAACTTGTGCACAACACTACTTCCTATAGACATATCCTCAGAAAAGAGTTCGTAGTTGTATAATAGTGCGGGTTCTGGCCCGAAAACGATCTTATCTCAAAGTCATGCCAATGATTCTGGGCAATCCCCCTTCTGTCACCATCTGTCATTGCATTATTAGAGTCTGACTCTAGTACAACATTACCTTAGAGGAGAATAACACTGTAGGATTAGACTTATAAATAACGACGGAAAAAACCGGTACGTACACGTACTGCTTAACTTACACCTTACACATTATACGACTTTCCCAATCCGTGACAGGCGTAGGATATGAATGGTAGAGAAATGCACTACACTCATATTTAAAACAAACTAAAGAAAAATGCGAGGAGTAGTACCGCACACCTGTTCAGACGACCGACTCAGCGCCAACAGCTACCATTGCTGCCTCAAGTACACCATATGGCAGATATGGCAGCGGGAACTGCCGCCCGTCCTCGGCCGAAGCCGGTAAGTCCTTACTTTTCCATTAGCAACAGGCGGAAGCATCCCACACACAACAGAGAGAGAGAGAGAGAGAGAGAGAGAGAGAGAGAATTTCCTCTTGTTTTTATCGCACACGGCACCCCTGTCTGATACGGGCAACAGTCGTAGCATCCCACGCACAAATTGGAGAGAGAGCGACTGAGGAGGGGAGTGTCCTCTGTCATACAACGCACCGACCATCAAAAAATTCACCCACATACGGTAGGCCAGCGGGAAGTAGCTGGCAGAACCACACTGTTCACAAGGCTCGGCCCACGCTGGAGAATGGGTGCCCAGCCTCGATAAGCTGTACCTCACCAGTATGCATTTCTGCTCTAGTACTTTGTTATTAACGTCTCTCTAAATACCGAGAATATTCCAGTAATGAGTCGTTATTAAAATCACCTCACCGCAAGTGGGCAGTCCTCCAGCAGTATACTACTCCGTCTTTATTTTCTAAATCTCATTTCACAATTACGAAACGGCCTATGGATTCTGCATGACAGTGAAGAAAAGAATGTCCTGAACCCCGTGAGATCAATAACCCAAGTATTATGACGAAGAAGCGGATGCAAGGCCCAAACTTTTTAACATCTACAAATTCACACTTTTGTGCCTATCATTATTCGGGAGGTTGTTCAAGAACGCAATTGGGTTGTTCCTTATGGCGGAGAGGGAGAACTAGTCTGTAGTTCAAATGGTTCAAATGGCTCTGAGCACTGTGGGACTCAACATCTGAGGTCATCAGTCCCCTAGAACTTAGAACTACTTAAACCTGACTAACCTAAGGATATCACACGCATCCATGCCCGAGGCAGGATTCGAACCTGCGACCTTAGCGGTCGCGCTGTTCCGGACTGAAGCGCCTAGAACCGCTCGGCCACACTGGCCGGCAACTAGTTTGTAGTAACCTGCTCAGATTTGCCTGGGCTTCCTAAGCCTTCAAGTGATGTGCTTGTTCCGACGCACCATGCAGCAACTTCGCGATCATGATCGGACCGTTGGTCGGCAGTAAATGGCAACAGGGACAGGAAGAGCTACTTGTAACTAACCGTATGGTTCAAAGTCTTAGCATTGCAGCTTTGTACGTAGAAATCTTTATCTGCTCAGAGACTTTATCTGGCGAACATTTCTCCATTACCTCGTAGAGAAAACAAACGTAAGCAAAGAGTAGTTGTCACCGAGAGGACTGCATAAACGACACACGATGTCTTAAAAAGACACTACGTATTACTAAGGAACTATTTGTCGTAATTGCGTATTTGTGACCACTTTTCTTATTTGAAATGTGTCCGTTCACCGAGAGAAGTACTAAAAGCAGATCAGCTCAATGGCAGAAAACGAGCAGTTTACTGCAGATGTCTTCTTGCGCTGTGCCATATGGCAGAAATGGAGAAGTTCCCTCACAGGCGTCTTGTTAATGACACACAGGAAAGTTTATAACACTTTGTAGACATATATGGGTCGCATGAGCCCAACTCCGAAGGGCACACCCTTAACTGATCGTATTTGGTAGCTCAAAATTCTTGCATCAACAGCTTGTTTCTGTTGCGTCAGACTCGATATTTGACAGTCGTCGGCAGATGGTAAGGATATACCGTTGATTAACACCTTCTCCACTGAAATTTGTCACAGTAGAAACACTCGCAAGCCAGTAGATTGCAGCAGATAGCTCTGACCAGGTATGCATCCGTACTTCTCCATTGTGACTGACAGCAGAGACTGGCCGTCGATTGTGTAGTCGAGCAGTATTGGCGTTTCTAGCTATTTACGCACAGCCTTTCTACCAACAGCTGATGATCATCAAGTCATCCCATGTTTCGTAACTATTTTCTGACCGTGGTCCGTATACAAACATCTTATCATCCGTTAATATTCACCGATAGCTGTGAATCTTATGTGCTAGAACATTATATATCGTGAACAATGACTGTCCTATCACACATTGTTCATCTTGACTGGACTGTACTTTAGGTTCTGCCGATGTATCCCCATTGACAACATTGTCTGTTTACTGTGCATATTTCAATCCACCGTCATTATATTGGGGCTGTCTTGACAACATTGTCTGTTTACTGTGCATATTTCAATCCACCGTCATTATATTGGGGCTGTAGTGAAGAAGGCTTACAGTAGTCAATAGGCTCAGCGTACACTGCAGATGCGATTGTCAGACTTCGCAGAATGCGCATCAACTACTTCGTATCACTTTAACTTAGGTTTTATTCTGTCTGTAACCGAACACTATTTTCGAAAGGATATAAAATGGCTTTGACTCGTAAGTCACGTGTGTAGAATCTAACTGCACAAAATAGAAAATAATAAATGTTCCACGTGACTCATTGTGGTATTACGAAAGATAGTTTCTACTGTTGTCTTAGTGGCTAGTTATTACATTTGGTGGTCAGTTCTCTGAATATTATGCGCTGTTAAATCTGTCCCGAGCTCTCTTCTAAAACGTTTCTTGGAGAACCTTATGCTTGACTCCTATTTTTCGAATTGCTTTAGAATTTGGGGAATAGTTACAGCTAACTAGTATAATGGTCACTCTGTGTACAATAGTCGCAGACAAAAGGTCGTTCGTGATTGTGCTTTATCTACTGCAGTGTTATTTCTATATAATTTGTTATTTGTAATCTTGTAATTCACGCAAGACATGGAACTTACAGCAGATCATATTTCTCGTTAGTAGACTGATATCGACAATGATTGATTGTACGTCTTGAGGGCAAGCAAAGTGTCAGAGCAATTTTCTGGCTCACTGTTTATTCGCGCGCGCTCTGTCAAAATTTTCAGCTACGTTAGAACTACAGATTGAATCGCTGTGTGATTTGTATCTACGCCTAGTACGCTGATTTGGATCTACGCCTAGTACGCTGAAAGTGATCGGAGGCCACTAGAAGCCGCCCGATGTTTGCAATTTTTGACTGTGCGGGTCGATGGAATGGGGTACGCAGGCCGACGAATCGCCGTTAGTCAAAGTATACTATAGGCGGGACTATGAACGTAGTGAATGACAGGCTAGCAGCTGCTCGATTGTTCACTACACGATGTTCTCCGTAGGAACCCATCTTCAGCGAGAGTTGCAAAAGCAGGTTAGAGGAATTGCTGTTTAAACGCCTTGCTTGATTCTCGTGACTAGAGCTCGGAACAGGAATGCAGCCCTCTCTGAAATGAAAGAAATAAATGTTTTTTATTCTGTTCTGTTTGTCGGAAGAGCTTTTTAAACCAAAAGGAATATATTAATGTGACGTCATAGCTGTTTCCTATTCCATCTGTAGTCTCGACTCTCTCTCTCTCTCTCCCTCCCTCCCTCCCCCTCCCCTATCTACAGGATGAAACACACAAATGAGAACATTTCCACAATCCAATAAAACTAGAAGTGATAAAAGAAAGAAATTGCATTCATAGTAATTGAAACCTTGCAACTTCGACATTTACGAAACATTGATCGTATTTATCATTTTCTAAAAATTAAGTTCTTTAGTTGGCGTCCTCCTGTGCGAATACATTCGTGAAATCTGCTGTTGAGATTCCTCATTGACCGCTGCAACATCTCTGCTGGGGTACTGTGAATTGCATGCCGAATTTTCTGTTTTAACTCAACCAGGGTTTTTGGTCGAGTCGTGTAGACTTTGCTCTCGAGGTAGCCCCACAAGAAAAAATCACAAACGGATAAATCTGGCGATCTGGGGGGCCAGGGAATGTTACCGAATCGTGAGATCGTATGGTTGCCTAACAATTCTCGTACATACGCCATTGATTGCCGTGCAGTGTGTATGTCGCTTCGTCCTGTTGGAAACCAGGCCTCTTGGAAATTTGGAAAGTTGTTCAATACAGGTGTAACGAAAGTTCGTAAGATCTCCACGTAACGATCGACACTGCCTGTTATTGTGTTTCCCTGTTCATTTGCGAAGAAATACGGTCCGAGAATCCCATGTGATGAAATACCACACCATACTGTCACTTTACTAGCGTGTGAAGGGCCCTCATGAACGTCATTTGGATTTGTGTTTGCCCAGTAACGGTAGTTCTGTTTATTCACATAACCTGTGAGATGAAAATGTGCCTCATCTGACATTCACAACTCGTTTGTAAATTCATCGTCATTGTTTATTTTTGGTATCATTTGTTGACAGAATCCTAATCGTAACCGGTAATCGTTGTCCTTCAAGTGTTGCACCATCTGTCGTTTGTACCGATGAAATTTTAAATCAAGATGAAGAATTTTGCGAACACTCTCCCGGGCCATACCAACAACTATTGCTTGCTTACGTATTGCACTCCGTGGGCTCCGTACGACAGACTCGCGTACAACATCGATGTTCACTGGACAACGCACATTTCTTGGTCGTCCTGTTGGTTTCTTATTGAGGGCTAATCCAGTCTCTTCAAAGTTATTAGTCCAACATTTTATCGCGTGTTTCGACGGAACGGCATCATGACGTCCTCAATTATAAAAACGTCGAAACTCTCTCTGTGCCGCTACCAAACTATCATTGTTTTTATAAAACATTTTTATGGCTATCGCACGCTGTTGTCCGTTCCACTGATCCATGATTACTAAAATGGCGGACTGTTTACTCGCTAACTGTCACGAACCCGCAGCGCTGCCACCTGCCCATGGCTGCCACCACGCATTTCAAACATTTCCGTTATTCTGTGTCACCCTGTATTTTAATAAGTTATATAATGAACCATCCTGAAGGGGAAACATATGTTTCATTGTCATTTGTTTCCGGTATGCAACTCTTTGAAATTCTCATACAAAGGTGCGCGTGATTGGAAATAGAGAAACTATTTCTTGCATACTGTTGGCAATTCATGTTTACAACTTGCCTTTCAAGATTCTCCATCCTGCTTCAGTACAGTTTGCAGTTCGTTTAGGCACAATGTTTTAATCGGGACTGGGTTTACGTTTTTACATATGTACGCACAAGCATTTAAAGTGCGGGCAAGCAATTGCTCCATGTTTTCACTTTTTGCCTGTATTTCTCAGTACTTAACCGATTTTAAAAACAATCGTCGACAAGTGCGGGAATGAATGTCGATGTGAATGTTTAAGTGAGCGGCACAGCAGTCACCATTTCAAATAGCAGTGTTCCGAAATGGTTCATACTATAATACCTTAATTTATGTACCTTTGTTCTTGAAACACTCTGCCTGTATACCCAGCTAACGATTGTATGGTAGAGGGAAAAGTCAGTCCACAGTCTTATTAGCCTGTCCTACTTTTGCGTCCATGAATTGTGCAAAGGGTTACATTTTCCAAAATTCTTCCATTCTACCTCTACCTAGTACCTGCTTTCCAGGTATCTAGATTTATGTAGTGTGGTATATGAGTGAGTGCAGATTGCGCCGTCTAGATACTTCACATTTTAACGTATTCAAATGATCTCCTCCTCCTCCTTACGGTTGTGGGCATAGTTTGTTAAAGTAATCGTAGTATTCAGGGTTTGTTCAGATTTTTCAGTTATTATACGTTCTTGTTTTGAAAGGTACCCGTCACTGCATTTATGTGTAGTTTACTCACTTAGTTTTTAAAAATATTATTGAGTATTGTTTTTTTCATTGTATATGTTCATCTTTGATATCAGAGTTGTCTTGCCTTAGCTATAACCTTTTACTCTTCTAAGAAATCCAGCTATTGGATATTGAATTGTGCATGCCTCAGACACACAACTCGCAGATAGATTTGGACACGGCACATGTGAGTCTAAAGTGTCGATGTAGTTACTCGAATAGCATCTGACCCCGCTACATCCTGGGTACCAAGTAGACAATTTATCCATCGTGGGACTACCGCTATGTAACAGTGTGTCAGTGCTCAGAATCGAACGATTTTCTTGGGTCCATTGATTATCGGTACGTAGCCCACTTCTGCCAGACACACACACACACACACACACACACACACACACACACACACAAAGCGACGAGGTTACCAGCGTCCATACGAAATTAATAGACACGGGTGTGCTTAAAACGGGGAAAATGCGAGAAGAGAGCTTAAAAGCAAAGACGTAAAAATCACATTCACTTTGACACATGTCACCCGCACAATCACGCTAGCTCATATCATGGAAGATAGCGTTAAAATTGTTCAGATTTTGTAAAACTGTTAAGAATATCGTAAGTAACTTAGGGGGAAACTAAAAAAGATTCACAGGAATAGTCGGTGGCTGATCACTTAGAGAAAACACGGATGAACTCCCACCCTGATAATACATTAAAAAAGTCACCCTGAAATTGTAGGGAACTAGTCGGAGACTGCACAAAACTTAGAGACGTACCACATTCGCGTTGCTGTCATTTGAAATGGATGGTAAATCGGTTGACGTAAGAACTGCTACCCTCATTTATGAATACAAAACACAATCTATTAAAATTTGATGTACGATAATCTACACGCCACAAGCACCATACATGGGAGAGTCATCTCGCCGGAGCAAGAAGCCGTGCGTCATAGGGCTGTGGCCAGTGCGAAGACAAGGACGACCTCACCCCGCTTGTGTGGCTGGAAGGAAGCACGCCACGGCCGCATTGTGGACTGTACTAGACACATCTTATTGTCTGCCACTTCCATCCACTCTTCTTCCCATCGAGGCATGGCTCTGTACCTCAACGGCGAGGCGATAGCAGATAGGGGGATGGTACACTGAAGTGCCTGAGGATCACGACACTCCCCCTTGGCTGCTACATTCGGCCTTTCGTTCCCCTAACACCCATATGCCCCTGCATGCAACGAAAAGACACCTTCTTCCCCACTCTTTGTAGATGGAGGAGGGCGTCCTGGATATTTTGGACTTATTTAGCTACTGAATACAGGAGTTGTGTAGAGTGGAGGAGTCGGAACGGACGAAGAATTCTGCACTCACAACACAACTCAGGTGCTCTGTTTCCCGTAACATCGCGTACAATTCCGCATCGAACACAGTAAAGTCATGAGGCATCGGATCTTTAGGACAAGAACTGGGAAATCAACAGGGCAACCAACGAAATCCCCCTGTTTAGACCGCCTGTAAACACAACTGTAGAAGTGGTATATTCGGTGAAAATGGTATAAAATAGTGTATTAAAACATATACTGGAGTGCAGCCTCTCCTATATTGCAGTAAATCTAAAATTACTCGGGGCCTTTTCGGTATCCAGGGTGGCAGTCGGTTAAAACCTTGATATGAGTTGGTACTTGATTCATAACAAGTGACTCCATTACAATCTGAATACGGATCCCAAGTGGATTTGTTGCTCAGTATCAGTGTGATATGCGGATGAAATGAAATGGTAGCAGCCAGGAACTTACATGCCTTGCGCACCGTGAGGAGTTGCCACCGGATGATGAGCGGCAGTTCCCCAGCCTCGGTACAGACACTGGGTATGAGGGTAGCCCAGTAAGCTCCCGTGGCCAGCTTAAGCCTCTCATGGTGGATAGCGTTCATGATCTTCAGAAAGAAGACCTTGTTGATACAATAGACTGTTCGCCCATGTCTAGCCGCGAAAGCAGGAAAGCCCTTCAAAACTGGAGCAGACGCGCCCTATCCGCTCGCAAGACCTCTGGCTGAGGCACTTAAAGATGTTGAGCGCCTTCTGCGTCCTGGCTTTCGGATCTCTGGGGTATGATAACCGCATCAGTTTGGAGCAAAAAATGAGGCCCAGCAACTGCACCTAGTCTTTAAATAGTAGAACGGTGTCCCTCATATGCAAGTCAGGTAAACTAAAAATACGACGAGGACGATTAAAATGAACGCATATACACTTAACTGCAGAAAATTGAAAACCGGTCTTTGCAGCCCACGCCTCTAACCTCTTGTAAGTTGTAACTGATGAGTATCTGTTGCAATACTGGAGGAGTAACGGGAAAACGCAAAATCGTCCACAAATAAGGAGCAGTGTACAGGACTCTATACCGTAGACGTGTTACTGTTTTGTGACTGTGGCAAAGAGGGTAACACGTAAAACATTGCCCTGAGGAACACCATTCTCTGGCTGTAAAGGGCTCTGCTTCTAGATTTAGGTATTTTCAGAAGCAGCAGTGAAAAGGTGCTGTCTTTATGTGAATCCATCCTGTCCAGAATTACAAGTAGAAGACGCGAATTTGTCAGGTCGTGACCAATAAATTTACTCATAGTGTAAGCCTTGGATTAACTAACATGTGAAAATTGCTAACATGTATGTTGAACAAATGCTTTTTTTAACTGGTAGTTAACAAATATAATTTCTTTTCCAGGTGAGCCGAGAAAGATGTTCGACGACGTGTAAGTACTGTCTATCTGTAATACTCGTAAGGCTGAATTGCTGCGCAGCTTCATAGTCAGACGTGGTTGTCGCGTTGAAGTCCAGGAGGCTTCCGGGCTTCGGTGGTGCTTATGCAGCGACGTGCACAGTTGATGGGCAGTCCTATAAGGAAGACAGGAACATAGCCGCGACTGGTTTATGAACACGATTTTTCCTGTTTTTCGGGCCTCGCCGATAATGCGGTACTTACGAGATGACGTCGGCAGTGAAAATAGGTGGCCGTGACGAATGCGTCGGTTGCCGGCGCTCGGTATGGCAATCATAAATAGCGTCGACGTCGGCGTCGGCAGCGCCGGCTGTGGAGTCACGCGCCGCCTCGTAATATACGGTTTCCAGTGCGGCTGACGCGAATGGCGCGAAACGGGCGAGTTATGGCGCAGATAACTGCGGCGGCGGCCAGCCGGCGGCCCGCAGCTTGCGGCGCGCTCCGCCCCCGCCCCGCCCGACCCACCTTCCTTCCTTTCCTCCTTCCTTTCGGGCCGCTATTGAGTTATACTTCCAGCCAGCTTGTTTGTGAGGAGTTCCTCTGCCCGTACATCTCTCTCCTCAAGTGTGGCGGTAAATCCCGCATTATAAGGACCTTCGCTTTCCTCGCTCGTCGCCGGCGTGCTCCATGGGGTGGGTGCTTGTGTCGTGCCCTGCAGGATAATCAGAGGCACCTACAAGCTCGTCCGCATTAGTTAGCTCGTTATTCTGATAACGAGGTAGATGGTCGTGGCCGTCCCACCCACATAACGCTCTTTGCCACCCAGCAGTTCTTTTCTGGGCAAGATAGAGAATTTCGCGGTACACTAGCCGTAAAAACTGAAGCACATGTTCAAGCAAAGTGCACCTAACGACGAGATGAGCACTGTAAATTATTGTGTTGCAAAGCACCTAATCCATTTTCAAGAACTACATAGGCTCGAACAATGTAACGCCGATCAACGTCAATGCAGTGCTTGAAGATGGAGTTCTAGCTCAGAAAGCGTCGGACGGGATATACAGTTCTCGCCATTAAAACTGCAGCGCCTTAAAATGAGGCGGCATGCAACAAACGTCAAATTGGCATAAACTGTAGTACATCCTTGAACATGCAAATAATTAGCGTTTTAGCAGTGGTAGGAGTAACTCCATATTCATGCCGTATATAAGGAAAGATTACAGAACGGATTTTCTTTTAAGGTCATCTCATTTGAATGTTGTTCGCTTGTGAGAAGCTTGTGTAATGCCTTGTGTAAGGACAGGAAACCTATACCAGCACGTGTCGGAAACAACAGCGCCAGGGTTGTGGCCTCTCGACTCTGTGATTTATTGTTCCGTAATGTTGCTTCTCGCGTTGCTCCAGACCCCACCACTGACATGCAAATATGGAATCTATGGATTCAGGTGGGCCATAGTCAACACCAGGAAAAATGTCGACAGCCTCACGTGAATAGCACACGAGAGGTCAGACTTTTGTTCGGTCGACTGCGCAGGACCGTACAGTGAAGTAAGGTACCGTGAGTCAGGAAACGGGTTTATTTGCAGCGAGATGCGTATCCACAGGGAAAGTGCGACGACGTATGGATCACCATAGATGATGAGCTTCCCTCGGCGCGCCAGCGGAGAGCGGCAGACTGTGGTGCGCCCAATAACGTTGCACCTTTTCCGACGAGTCCCTGTTCCACAAACAGCATCACGGAGGACATATTCGAGTGCGGGGGCTTCGAAGAGAACGAACGTTGCCAGATTGCTTTCGTCATCCCAACACCTGGCCTGGTGGTGTCGGATACCGCGATCACTTCTATCTGGAACAGAAACCGTTACATTTTAGTCATGTTGTGGATGGTTACTGTGTTGTGCCTTCGAAGTCTTCGTGACGTTATCTATCAACAGGATAATGCCAGATTGCGCTAGTGCTGTCCTGACTGACCTCGATATTCGAATATTGTCATGTTTTAAGCACAACCAAGGCCAAATTCGATAGCAGGGTCTTCAGTGAAGTTCAACACTTAGCACTGATTTGAACTGGCTAGCGACACTGACCGCCACGCCACACTGCACGCAGCACAGATCGAGCCACTGTTGTCTTGGCCAGCACGTTCTCCGTACTGTTTCGGAGACCTACTGAAGCGAGCATGTAAGCGTGGGCATTGCTGAAGCCAAGACGGCAAAACTGACAACAACGAGAATATTGCCCTTGCTGTTCTGACCCACCTCGATACATAGGCTGGTCTGCAGGTTCTTCAGATTTCTTACCAGCTGAAAACATCTGGATTCGAGTTTCCCGAGAGACTCACTCGCCATCATTCGCCAACCACTACGACTGATGGGCTCTGCCATAGAGGTGAAGCAGCGTGGAATTACATACTCGCATCTCTCATCCAATATCAGATCGACAAGATGCACAGGTGGGTTAGAACAATTGTTGCTGCCAGAAAAAATGTTCAAACGTGTGTGAATTCGTATGGGACCAAACTACAAAGGTCATCGGTCCCTAAACTTACACACTACTTTAAAGTAACTTAAACTAACGTATGCTAAGAACAGCAGGCACGTCCATGCCCGAGGGAGGACTCGAACCGGCGGGAGGGTCCGCGCAGTCCGTGACAAGCTGCCTCAAACCGCGCGGTTGTTGCTGCCAGAGGTGGCACCCCTGAGTACTACACTTCGCCTCTTGTATACCCCTAGGAGCTCCTACAAATTTTATTAACATGTTTTTCCTGCTATACCGTATGTGCACATTATGTAAAATTTGGTTATTTGCCATTCTTTTTTGAGTTAACAGTTTTAATGGCCAACATGACTGGGGCGACGTGTTACTAGTGAAAATAATCTTTACGCCTTTCTCTCTGGACGACAGATGGCATCTGAAGTCAGATTGCATCGCTGATACTCCAGGATTGCTGAAAATAGAACTTGTTTAAATCATGAGATAGTTTGTAACTATCTTTGATGTACCAACTGAATTCACGATTTCCGTCAGTTACTCAGACAGTATTCTGGGATGATTACTTAATATGACCATAGCCATTTTCTTCTCTATCCTGTTTAACTCTACCCGCCGGGAGGCCCTCTCCACAAGCCATTTTATTTCAACTGAACTAGTGCGCTTCAGTCTGGAACCGCGCGACCGCTATGGTCGCAGGTTCGAATCCTGCCTCGGGCATGGATGTGTGTGGTGTCCTTAGTTTCGTTAGGTTTAAGTAGTTCTAAGTTCTAGGCGACTGATGACCTCAGCTGTTAAGTCCCATAGCGCTCAGAGACATTTGAACCATTTGAACTAGTGCGCCATCTGCAGTAACTCCATGGTGAATAACACGGTAAAACCTCCCTCCCTCCCTCAGTTGGATTTCTACTGTATTCTGATAATCTGTACTGTAAATTTTTCAAACGTTTTTGCGTTAATGAAGTATTTTGCGTCATATTTAGCTACCGATAAAATTCCAGAATGACCCGTGTTAGGCTTTATTAACTGTGTCAGTGAATACTTAAGTGTGAACGCAGCTTGCTTTCAGTGTTCTGTGGTGATATGAAGCAGAAATGATGTGATGGGAGCGTAACATTATCTCGTGGAAAGCTTGACAAATTCTGTTATGGCAATAAAGTGTGATTTTTGTTGTTGTCAGTTTTGATGTCTCTGTGTGAGCAATGTGCATCTTCAGATGCTCGCTACATTAGGTGTCTGTAACAGTACTGAATTTAAAGTCTGAAGAAATATAGTGTGTAGAACAGGACGCGCGACTTTTTAACTGGGTAACGCTGTGTACCGGGCTGGGACTCGGATTCGTAGGCTTTAGTACTCTGCACATTAGAACTATACTGTTGATGACAAATTGCTGGAAACAGTAACTAACGTAACATATTTAGCAGTATCTGCCTGGAGAAACGTTACGAGGTATGACAACATGAAACAAACTGTAGGAATAGCAAATTCCAGACTGGGAGTCATAGGAAGAATCTTAAGGAAATGTAATACTTCCACTAAAGAAGTGGCTAAGAAGGCACTTGTTTGACCGATTCTTGAATATTGTTAGTAAACTTTGTACCCTTACCAGGTAGGGCAGAGAGAGAGAGAGAGAGAGAGAGAGAGAGAGAGATGGGGGGGGGGAGGGAGGGAGTGGGGTCCAATGAAGAGTAGCTTGTTTCGTCACAGGATCGTTTAGTCGGTGCGAAAGCGGTATGGACATACTCAGCAGCCTTCAGTAGCAGCAGACACTACAGGACAGGCGTTGTGCACTGCGGAGAGATTTACTGTCGAAGTTTAGAGAGAGTACTTTCTGGGAAGAGTCGCACAACAGATCAACTTTCTCCCACATACATTTCGCGAAACGAGCATGTCGAGAAATTAGAGCCAGTACAGAGTCTTACAGACAGTCGCATCTTTCGCGAATGGAACAAGGAAGAGGGGGATCAGTTAGTGGTACCAGAAGTACCCTCTATCAGGTACCATCAGGTGGCTTGCAGAGTACTGTCGGAGCGCCCCCACACGGGTGGTCTTCGTGCTTCAGTTTATGGGTAAGTTAAGGAGGTCCTGAAATAGGAGAGAAGTGCTGGCAAATTGAAGCATTTGGTCGGAGCGTGATGGGCGGTTGGATAGCTCTGTCGATAAAGTCGACTCTCCAACCGTGTCGCAGATTTTGTATGGCGGAAAGTTTCTGTTGTTTTATTCTGAATGCCGATAACCTTAGGAAATAAAAGTACCGAAGGTTTTTTTTCGGTTACGGGCGTAGGTGCTGTAATGAAAGTCAATGGCGCTAAGCAATGTAGTATGTCATTTAATAATAATGTTGTAATCACGCCTATGATTACCAGCTAAGCTCATTAACTAGTTATGTCACATGACTTATACTCAGAAGAAATGTGGTACCAATGCTCACTGTGACTGAAAATGGCTCTTAGCACTATGGGACTTAACACCTGTGGTCATCAGTCCCCTAGAACTTAGAACTACCTAAACCTAACTAACCTAAGGACATCACACACATCCATGCCCGAGGCAGGATTCGAACCTGCGACCGTAGCAGTCGACTGTGACTGAAGTTTCCATATTTTCTTTAGATCATGTCTGTCGAGTAAAAGCAGGCTCTTTCGAGCAAGGCGAAAGGACTTTCCCCATTCGTCCTTCTTCACAGTACAGAGTTTGTTATGGACTTGATTTTAATTGTCGAAAGACACTAACTCTCTCTACCCTCCCCTATGAAATTAAACGTCAAAACTTTGTTATTTTAGATCAGGGGCTGCCAAGATTTCGGCTCGCGAGCCTTGCCGGGGCCCGTGCGACAAAGCGCTCAGCCTGGCCGGCACGTTCCCCCACCGTCAGGAGGAGACGTGGGGGGGAAATATGCGAACGCGCCGCATTTGAATGGCAGTGCAGTCTCACTGCATACGACTTTGTTGTATATTTAACATTTGACAACAACGTAAATTACAAACAAACAAATTTTCAGTGCGATTTAATTATTTTTGACGCGCTGAAAACATATTTTTTTTATTTGCTGCAAACTGTCGGCATACGAACAGACGCAGAAAATTTCACAGAGTTTCGCACTCAAGTTACCATATGTTCGTTACGTATTTAGATTCGTGATCAAAAAAGATATTTCACACATATATTTGGATCAAAATATTGTAGCACTTATACAACCTCATTATGGAGACGTAAAAAGTTCAAATGGCTTTGAGCACTATGGGACTTAACTTCCACGGTCATCAGTCCCCTAGAACTTAGAACTACTTAAACCTAACTAACGTAAGAACATCACACACATCCATGCCCGAGGCAGGATTCGAACCTGCGACCGTAGCGGTCGCGCGGTTCCAGACTGTAGCGCCTAGAACCGCTCGGCCAGATATAAAGGATTTGTTATTAAAACTAGAATTACCTTGCAG
The DNA here is from genome assembly GCF_021461395.2 of Schistocerca americana. NCBI lineage: Eukaryota > Metazoa > Arthropoda > Insecta > Orthoptera > Acrididae > Schistocerca > Schistocerca americana. The sequence continues at coordinate 156,922,241 of NC_060123.1, forward strand.
GTCAATCAGTTTCATTTGCACGTGCACAGGGACGCTTTCAATTGAAATGGTAAAAGGTCTCGGGAACAGCTTCAAACAGATGCTAATTTCACAGTGTCCTTAAAACCTTTATAAAACTATCCTTCTTTCAGAGCTACAATGAATTCGTGGATCCTCGCGTTTTCTGTGACACCAGTGAGCTTAGGGAACTGGGCTGTCTTTGTCAGACTGTGACACTTTTACAACGCGATTTTCTTTTTAAATGCATTCTTGTCAAATCCGAAAAAAGTTACCTTGCATTGTCTTACTGTGAGCAGTGTGTTGTGAAATTCCACTTAGAATGAGAAGTCTCCAATCGATTATGTTCTAATTTTCGTTCCTGCTTTCATTTTTCCTCTTAAATTGAACAATTGCTAGTTATAAATCGAAAAATCGTTCCAGGCATGCCCTTTGACTTAACCAACGTTCTCTGCAACGATGACACCACGATTCTGTCGAGCTCAGAGTTCTGCCGTCTTGAACATACCGCAACGCAATACTGGATGAAATGTGCCGCTGTTTCGGGTACTTCCGAGAACGATCGGGCAAAGTCGCGAAACAGGCTGGGCCTTGGCCGGCACACATTGCACCTGTGAAATTTGGCACGCCGTGGTCGACCCTCCCTTAGATAATAGACCAGATTTATAACCTGTTTCATAACATAAACAGTGATGAGCATAGTTCATTAAATGCTATGTCTGGTGGAGAGTTACTAGTCCTTCATAATATGCGTCTCCCTGTCACAAGTTCTTTTGTGCCTTTTACTGTTTGATTGTCGAGTGTTGTTTCCACTCGCAGGTTGGTGGTGGCTATTGAGTTATAAATTTTGAGTGGGTCATTTCAGAACCTAAGTTGCCTATCTTTTATTATAAGTTTTGTGAATCTCATAACTCCCTCGACATGGAAACACGTTACGAAGTACATACTGCCTGTCCAGATTTCAGTGTGGCTATGCATGAGTCATCAGAAGGCTAGAATTATGGCAAAGAAATAGTTCGACTTGTAGCCTACCGCTACCATCTTTTGATAATGTGCAATGACGCTAAACACGAAATGTAGAATGTACAACTGACCAAAATCAAGGAGGTAGCAACTACACATCGAAATCTAGCACAACCTTCGTCTTGACAAAACATAAATCAGGGAAATATATGACGTAGTTTTAGGATTTTGCCGTGCGTAAGCTATTTCCACTAATTGTTACCGATCTCTCTACTCTGTTGGATTCGTCACCGAGTGACGTAAACTGTTTAACGCGTTATCTTCTTGTAATTCGACCCGGAGCGTTAGTTGAAAAAAGGACGTGGTTTCGCCTTTTGCAAGTTTCCAGGTGCAGAGTTTTTTTGTTTAGAACAGCATATTATCCGAGGTGCAACGCGCCGTCACGCCTACTATATGTCCGCTATGGTGGGCCGTAATATATGCAGAATCGCAGCAGACAGCTACTGCATATTCAGCTGGCATTTGAACTCAAGATAAGCTAGAGCTTCCAACAACTGTACCTGTTGCCAACCTGAAGGCCATTGACGATATCAGTGCGTGCATTCTGCAGCAAGGGATCCGCACTCCAGTGCCATGCTGTAGCGTGAGACACGGGGAATAGTAAAAAACTAAATGCAGGTACGAGTGTTGAGGCTACCACCCTGTGTCATGAATGCTGATAAGTCGTGCAACGAATGCCCTGGAGAGGCTGCAAGCACGAATACATACGTCAGCAAAAAACTTCATCGACGTCGTCATCGATGAGTCATGGGCTTGCCCCACCCCTCCCTCCATCGACGAGTCATGGGATTCCCCCCCTCTCCGGCCCCCTCTCCTATTTAACAAAGGCCTATTCCCTATATACAAAATGACGGGAAATGGAAAAAGATTAGGCCAATTGCGCTAGTGTGTTTCCCTCACGCTTGTGGAAGTAGGCCAGTTGTCTTCACCATACATTGGCGAGAAATTCAAAAGTCCAAGATGATGCATTGTCATACTGGTGGAAGTATGTCACTTTTGCCAAGTACAGAATGCAAAATGGCTGACCAGGTCATACAGACACAGGTCCGTGACTTCAGAATCTAGAAAGCGAGTACAAAGGGAAGTAACTTGCTTGGAGAGACCAGCAGAGCTATTTTTATAACAACCAGACCACTTGTAAAATTGGTTCAAATGGCTCTGAGCACTATGGGACTCAACATCTTAGGTCATAAGTCCCCTAGAACTTAGAACTACTTAAACCTAACTAACCTAAGGACATCACACACATCCATGCCCCAGGCAGGATTCGAACCTGCGACCGTAGCAGTCCCGCGGTTCCGGACTGCAGCGCCAGAACCGCGAGACCACCGCGGCCGGCACTTGTAAAATTCCTACATACTGCTTCTCCGTAGTCTATGTTCGGATCTCTTCACTTGCATCTCATTCAAACAAACACTGTGGGAGGAAAAGGGCTCTCCACCCCGCACCGTCGTCCTCGCCAATCCCTCAGCCCCCAGTTCCATGGTAACTGGCGATGTCGCCGTGCTAACACTCGCTGTGTGGAGTGAGACCCCTGCAGTGTAGGCAAAACGTCGTGTTGTGGCCCTGCAGCCTGGCTGGTGGTGTGCCACAAGATATAGGCATCAGACGTGAAACGTGCATGGTAAGTGGAGTATAGAAGCTTCGATTCCTAATGTTTGTATTGTGGTGGCACTGCAATCATAGCCTACATGAGCTGAGTAAAATTGATGGAAAAGTAGAAAAATGCGGGGAGCACACTCATACATTAATGCGGATGACAGGGAGTCAAAATTCATCTAAGCTGAAAATATCCCATAACCCATACGTACATTCGGCATGTAAATTAAAAAATCGAGAGATACATATTCATCCTCCTGATAGTGGACACTGCTGTGGTGAATCTGAAGTGAAAAAAAAGATAGGATCAAGTACTATTCTAGTAAAAATTTCACCACTAAAATTTATGTGTCTGAAATGGACGGTGGCTATTTCGCCGCCTGTAACATAGCCAGTAACAAAGAGCCGTCGAACATGCAAACTTACAAGTAACAGGCTTGTGTTAACAACACTTGAGACTGAAACACGCCTATATTTATTTACAAGTCGAATCAAAGCCATCAAAAACGCCTCAAATACATATGATGGGAAAGTACGATAATTTCTACGAGAGTAGTGTTCAATACCATACTCGTATACTTCATTACAAGGTTTAGAACAACCATTACTAGCAGAGCCACTTGCCACCCACTGGCCGTAAGATGTGGTCTGGAGCCTCCTGCACACTGCCCCAGTACGGACAAACTGGTGCGCTTCCATAAATGCGATGCATTGATCTGATTCACACGAATCGCTGCGACCGGCAAGCACTGGCGACTCACAGCTGCCGACAGCCGGCTTATTATGCGACTGCGCCGGCCAGCACTGGTAAACGGAACGCCTAAACTCCTAAAGGCTTGTTGTTTTTCTAAGGCTTGTAGCTTAGCAGAAGCAACCTGAAAGTCTGTAGTTGAGATAACACGATAATTTCATATGTCCCTTATACACACTGATTCTCACTGTAAATATGACTTTGGTATGATGGAAATTTGATTTCGATATAGAGAAACGTGATGCCAACCAGGGTCGCCAAAAAACATGAGTTCGTTTCACAGCTGTTAAGAACAACATACTATTTGCTAGCAACTCATCCATTCAATCATAAATCCCACTTAAATATTCCGTATTTTGCTCATGATGTGAAAACTCAAAACTGGGTTTAATTCCGATCAGAAGTCAGGATCACTTACCTTGTTTTCCAACACATGCTGACAACGTTATCAAAGAACGATTGAAGATATGTCCACCATTTCCGTTTCTGCCACAGCTCCAAAACAACAACAACAACTAGAAAACAGGCTCCCGCAACTCTTTTTTTTATTTTTTATTTTTTTTGTTGTTTAACGAATACTGGTGCTATGGATATAATGACTTTTTAATGTTTCAAAGAAATCTAAATCTTCCATCCACTTCTCCTGTACTTTACGAATCAGAAGAATACTCAACTCTGTGATGATGATAATCGTAACAGTTTGATGTCTTACTCGCAGTTTCACATGTATAGTGTCAAGTACATTGCGTTTACGTATTTAGCTATTGACACCCCTTTCAGTACTCTGGAAGTATCTATATTTTACTTATGAAGTCAAAAAGTCGTCGAAAGTAGTCAAAACATGTGTAGTCGAAAATATAGTAGCCCTCTTTTACCGAGCGAGGTGGCACACTGGATTCGCATTCAAGAGAACGACGGTTCACTCCGGCATCCAGCCATCCTGATTTAGGTTTTCCGTGATTTCCCTACATCACTTCAGGCAAAGTACGGGATGATTCCTTTGAAAGGGCACGGCCGATTCCTTCCTCCATCCTTCCCTAATCCGATAGGACCGATGACCTCGCTGTTTGGTCTCCTCTCCCCGAATCGACAAACCAACCAACCCTCATTTCAAACGTATTTGAATCAGGCTGATGTTGAAAAAAAAGAATGACAATGTTTTTTTAACGATGGTGATTTATTTCCCACAGTTCACAAAGTACAAAATATATACTGATAATGTATGCACGATTTATAAAAGTATATAACCATGAATAATATTTTTTACAGTGTGTAATACGTTTTATTCCAACATATGTATCATGATGAGGCTTAACGGTTGAGATGTTGGGGAGAGAGAGAGAGAGAGAGAGAGAGAGAGAGAGCCTTAGTAGTTCATACATCTTCACTGTCAGAGAGGCTTTACGATTGAGTTGGTGCCGTGTCAATGTATGTTTCGACTACTTTCCACCCAAGAGTTAATGTTACGCATTTGTCGTAAAAAGGTCGGAGTCTGGAAACAATTTTGTGTCCTGTTTCGATTTGTCGGGCACTGCATCAGAGAGCCTATCTGCATCCTTACCAGATTTCCGTGGGCCTACAGTTCGAATTTATTCAATCTACTACCACTTCTAGAACCGCTACAGTGATACTATACTAACTGATCCAAAGCGAACCACAAGTTTGTATCAACTATTATAGTACATTTACCTGTACAAGCACTCTTACAATTCATCAGGAATGAGATGTATGATGTGCAGATTCTGGTGTGTGTGTGTGTATGTGTGTGTGTGAGAGAGAGAGAGAGAGAGTGGTGTTAAAGACCTTGATGCTGCTTCTGCTAAACCTCAGACCTTAGAAATACAGCTATGTATACTCTGCGAGGCTGCATATAACACATTATGGAGGAAACCTTATATCACTGCGAGAACGAATATGTGTGTCTGTTAAGTAACTTTAATCGTTAACCTGCCTTGTACGCTGCAATAAGGATTGCTATGGAGTAACTCGTGTTACACACAGAGTACACTGTGGTCTGACATATGACACTGGTGGCTGTTTATCATGTTGAAATGTGAATAAGAAGGGAACAGACAATTGCTCTCGTAAGGTGTCACTCTCTCGTCACATACATTTACCGTCACTGATGATCATTTTATAGGAACGATGTGTGCTTACCATAAGTTCCATACGGTAATCGGATGTGAATTTCGTAAACGGTTGATGTTATGCACCTCTGGAAGCCTATAATTGTTTTGGCATACAGAATCTATTTTGTATTTAGTATACAAATTAGTAATTTCATCCTGTCAAAGTTTGCAACGACAATGCGTGGAACTTGCTTGGTGAATGTATGTTGATGCACTGTTGGATGGATGGCATTAAATAATCACCAGCACGTTCGCTTTGTGTGTGTTCTTCAGTTTCGTCTTGGCTACTCACGTCTCAGTCAGTAGGAAGTCTTTCCATCTGAACATATTTCATCCAAGAAAGACGTAAAAATGATCTACTGGTTCAAAATTGCACTTCTCGTCAGAAATGTGTATGGAACGTTTAGCTTTCAAGTTGTGGTCGTTTCGAGTCTGTGGTAGAAATGCAGATACCTTAACATGATAATTCAGTGGACAGTACGGCCATAAATCAGAGCTATACTTGTTCTGCAAGTACGAAATTATAGTATAAATGTAAAATGTACTGTGTAAAGTAGCCTCGAGTTAATGCACGTAACCAAAGGTCTGTATCACTAGTGTTGGTTGGCTTTTCGGTTTTGGACTGACGCTCTTTCTGAAACTGAATAACAACATATATTCCTTAAACATTGATTGTATGGCAATCGGCTCGCACTCTTCGTCCACAAGACCCAGAAGGTGATAGATACAACAATGCAGTACTGCTCTATTGATTTTACTTCAGCATATGGATCTAAGGACTGTCTGATGGTGTCAGGTCATCATCAGCACGTTTGCATCCAGAAGTAATCTGCTAGGTATGTAGGATGTCCTGTATACAAAGTAAAGCACTTACAGTTCTGGTGAGATTCTGCCAGTTCTAAGCATACATATCTCTTGAGAGAGAGAAATTGTGTAGATCTAGTGTTCTGTTCACGATGTTAGTGCAGCATGCTGTTTAAATTCGGACATAAAACATCGAGACTCGCAGAGAATTGAAAGGTTTATCAACAGCAAAATGTGTTAACATCATGTACTTGAGAGACGTAGTACCACTTCCCGTTTGAAGTTGCGTGAAGCATATTAAACTGCTACGGTTATGATCATCACAGAGTTGAGTCGTTGTTTCGATTCATAAAGTAGAGGAGAATCAATGGAAGACTTAGCTTTGTGGTGTAGGACACCAGCACACTGTCCCACTACGGAGAATATCACTAGCACCAATATTCGTCAAAAACATGTGTAGAACCCTGTTTCCTAGTTGTTGTTGTTGTTGTTGTTGTGTTTTCACCCAAATTCTGGTCGGTGGTAAACATAGTTCTCAGCTGTCACAACATGAGCGAAACAGAATATTTATGTGGCATTTATGACTGAATTGATGGGTTCCTAGGAAATAGCATGTTGTCCTTAACGGTGGTTAAACTAGCTGTATTCGTTCATGCCCCTGGATGTCCACCGCTGATAGCTGAATGGTCAGCGTGACGGATTATCAATCCTCTGGGCCTGGATTCGATTCCCGGCTGGATCGGGGATTTTCTCCGCCCAGGGACTGGGTGTTGTGCTGTCATCATCATCATCATCATCATCATCCTCCTATCATCCTCATCGATTGCAGGTCGCCGAAGTGGCGTCAAATAGAAAGACCGGCACCCGGCGAACGGTCTGCCCGACGGGGGGCCCTAGCTATACGATTAAATAAATGCCTCTGTATGGCTTAACTTTTTAACAAATTCCCCCTCACACCAAGGCATATCAACTATGAAAATCTCTCTTCCTAAGGAACATGTGGAATTACCGTGTTATTCCAAACTACTGACTTTCACACTGCCTCTGCTAAGCTACAAGCCTTAGAAAAGTGACTATGTACACTTTGCAAGCCTTTATGCACTCCCTTTACTGCTGCTGGCTGGCGGAGTTGCAGAAGGCACCGCTGCCGGCAGCTACGGGCTGTCAGCGCGAATTGTGTGAATCACATGATTGGTGCGTTTTTACAGAAGCGCACAGCTTTCTCTGTATTGGGACAATGTGCTGGTCTCTCTGCACTACATCTTACAGGTGGGTCCGCTGGTGATGGTAGTTCAGTGTTTCACCTTGAAATGTGGTGTATAAGTACCACCACTCTCGTGGAAATTGTCACACCTTCCTATCATATGTAGTTGCCGCGTTTCTGATGGCTACGACTGGGATAGTAAATAAGCATAGGCATGTTTCTTTCACAGATGATGATGTTACATGCCTGGGTCGTATAAGTTTGCGTGTTTGACGGCTCTTTGGTGATTGGCTATGTTATTTTCAGGTGAATTAGCCACCATCGATTCCACACACACTATTTCGCGGTAAATTTTTACAAACATAGTACCTGATTTTTTTTTTTCCGCCTTCTTCTTCCAGATCCAGTACAGAAGTGTCCACCATCAGGACGACGAATACGCATCTCTTGATTTTCCGGTTTCCACGCAAAATTTATGTGCACTTTGACTCCATATCATTTGGGTTAAAGTACAGTTGTACTTCCTTCATTTTTCTAGTTTTTCCTCATTCAACTCAGGTCATGCAGGCTGTGGTTGCAGTGCCGTCACAACAGCATACTAGCTTTGGGAATCTGAGCTTCTAGACTCCTCTTTGCGTGTGCACTTCACGTGTGATGCCTGTCGCTTGCGGTACACCACCAGCCGTGGTGCAGGTTATACCGCAGCGTTTTGCCTACACTGTAGAGGTCTCTTTCCATACGACGCAGTGCGGTGCACTGCAGTGTCTGCTCACTACCAGACGCAGCCCTTGTGCGGGGACTGATGCACGGAGGCTGCTCCCAGGGGCGGTGGCGTGTCCGGGAGGCCTTTCCCTCCCACAGGTTGGTGTTAAGGATATAAAATGGGAATTTCCAAAACCCAGAGTTAAGAGTAGTATGTAGTAATTCTGTAAGTGGTCTGACTATTAGAAAAAATAACCCTGCAGGTCTCTAAAGGGTAGTTACTTAGAATTGCTTCATCATTCAAGAAAAAAAGGTTGTTACAAATAAATAGTGCCAGTTGTGTCATTCGCTCATTAGTGAGTAGTTTAATAAAACGTCTTCAAAAAACTAAATTCATTCATTCATTCATTTCGCATGGGCCGTCGTCGGAGCATGTTATTTCAGCTGTCTTGCTTTACGTGTTCTGATGTTTGCCCAGTGCTCCCGTATTCGTTCTCGGTGTTGCTGCTTCCTCTCCTGGGTCCAAGTCTTTCCTGTTTTTAGTTTTGGCTTTTCTTGGAAACCCTGCCACTCCGTAAGTTCCTCCTTGAGTGGGACACGCTCCAAGATATCATAGGTGTTCCCCACTTATTTACACTCCTGGAAATGGAAAAAAGAACACATTGACACCGGTGTGTCAGACCCACCATACTTGCTCCGGACACTGCGAGAGGGCTGTACAAGCAATGATCACACGCACGGCACAGCGGACACACAAGGAACCGCGGTGTTGGCCGTCGAATGGCGCTAGCTGCGCAGCATTTGTGCACCGCCGCCGTCAGTGTCAGCCAGTTTGCCGTGGCATACGGAGCTCCATCGCAGTCTTTAACACTGGTAGCATGCCGCGACAGCGTGGACGTGAACCGTATGTGCAGTTGACGGACTTTGAGCGAGGGCGTATAGTGGGCATGCGGGAGGCCGGGTGGACGTACCGCCGAATTGCTCAACACGTGGGGCGTGAGGTCTCCACAGTACATCGATGTTGTCGCCAGTGGTCGGCGGAAGGTGCACGTGCCCGTCGACCTGGGACCGGACCGCAGCGACGCACGGATGCACGCCAAGACCGTAGGATCCTACGCAGTGCCGTAGGGGACCGCACCGCCACTTCCCAGCAAATTAGGGACACTGTTGCTCCTGGGGTATCGGCGAGGACCATTCGCAACCGTCTCCATGAAGCTGGGGTACGGTCCCGCACACCGTTAGGCCGTCTTCCGCTCACGCCCCAACATCGTGCAGCCCGCCTCCAGTGGTGTCGCGACAGGCGTGAATGGAGGGACGAATGGAGACGTGTCGTCTTCAGCTATGAGAGTCGCTTCTGCCTTGGTGCCAATGATGGTCGTATGCGTGTTTGGCGCCGTGCAGGTGAGCGCCACAATCAGGACTGCATACGACCGAGGCACACAGGGCCAACACCCGGCATCATGGTGTGGGGAGCGATCTCCTACACTGGCCGTACACCACTGGTGATCGTCAAGGGGACACTGAATAGTGCACGGTACATCCAAACCGTCATCGAACCCATCGTTCTACCATTCCTAGACCGGCAAGGGAACTTGCTGTTCCAACAGGACAATGCACGTCCGCATGTATCCCGTGCCACCCAACGTGCTCTAGAAGGTGTAAGTCAACTACCCTGGCCAGCAAGATCTCCGGATCTGTCCCCCATTGAGCATGTTTGGGACTGGATGAAGCGTCGTCTCACGCGGTCTGCACGTCCAGCACGAACGCTGGTCCAACTGAGGCGCCAGGTGGAAATGGCGTGGCAAGCCGTTCCACAGGACTACATCCAGCATCTCTACGATCGTCTCCACGGGAGAATAGCAGCCTGCATTGCTGCGAAAGGTGGATATACACTGTACTAGTGCCGACATTGTGCATGCTCTGTTGCCTGTGTCTATGTGCCTGTGGTTCTGTCAGTGTGATCATGTGATGTATCTGACCCCAGGAATGTGTCAATAAAGTTTCCCTTTCCTGGGACAATGAATTCACGGTGTTCTTATTTCAATTTCCAGGAGTGTAATATCTTTCTCCACCTCTGTGAACGAGGCCCATTTTGTTTTCTTCTCCTGGAAGTAGGTGATCATGCGATTGGCGAGTCTTCCAGGGTTCATTCGGGTCATATGTCCATAAAACATAATCCTCCTTTTCCGGATGGTATCGGTTACCTTCTCTGTGTGGGAATACATTTCATGATTATGACGTCTTCTATATTCCCCATTCTCTTTGATGGGACCTAAGATCTGTCTCAAAATCTTCCTTTCCTTGGCCTCCAGTTTTTCGATTCAGCTTTTCGTGTTCATTACTAGACATTCAGAAGCGTACAAGACCTCCGGACCGATAACACTGCAGTAATGCCTTAACTTTGCATTGAACGATGCTGATCTTTTGTTGTAGATAATTGTGGTTAAATGGAATGCCATTTCCATTTTGTTCATGCGTGATATGAAGGCTTCTTTCTCTGATAAGGTGGCTGTTGTCCATTCTCCGAGATATTTAAACTTTTCAACACGCTTAATTTTGCCTTGACACACTACAAGTTCCCTTGGTGGTGAATTAATGCTCTCCATAAACTCGGTTTTCTCAAATGAAATTTGGAGGCCAGTCTTCTGTGCTTGTACCTTAAGCTCATTAATCTGTCTCTCAGATAAAATTGCAAGATCACCTGCTAAAGCGAGACAATCGATTTCAAGATTTTGTTTCTTGTAACCCAGCCTGACACCATTTTTAATTCCTTGGTTTTCCAGTTCCGCGACCGCTACGGTCGCAGGTTCGAATCCTGCCTCGGGCATGAATGTGTGTGATGTCCTTAGGTTAGTTAGGTTTAAGTAGTTCTAAGTTCTAGGGGACTGATGACCTCAGATGTTAAGTTCCATAGTGCTCAAAGCCATTTGAACCTTTTTTTTCCAGTTCTTTGCGCCACTCAGGAATCACCTTCTCGAGGGCACAGTTGAAGAGCAGAGGTGAGAGCCTATCTGCTTGCTTCACTCCAGTCTTTATTTCAAAAGCTTCTGATGTTTCTCCTCTAAATTTCACTTTTGAGATTGTGTTGGTTAGTGTTTGCTGGATTATCGCTTTGGCCGGCCGGAGTGGCCGTGCGGTTCTAGGCGCTACAGTCTGGAGCCGAGCAACCGCTACGGCCGCAGGTTCGAATCCTGCCTCGGGCATGGATGTGTGTGATGTCGTTAGGTTAGTTAGGTTTAAGTAGTTCTAAGTTCTAGGGGACTGATGACCTCAGATGTTAAGTCCCAAAGTGCTCAGAGCCATTTGAACCATTTTTTGATTATCGCTTTGGTCTTCTTGTCTAGACCAAGTTCTTCTAGAATTCTGGTCAAGGTTTTACGATCAATTGAGTCGTATGCCTTTTTGAAATCCACAAAGGTCACAACAAAATTTTTATTCCTGAACTTCAGGTACGAAAGGATGGATTTGAGGTTCATTATCTGCTCGATGCTGTCCTAATTTGCAGAGCTTTCGACAGAAACTTAGAGGTTGTTGATATGAGAGAATATCACGATGTTTATTTACATCTGTTCTGTCGCCTTTCTTATGAAGAGGATGAATTAAAGCCGAATTCCAGCCATTTGGGAGTCTTTCAGTTTCCCAAATCTGGCTCATAATTTCTGTTAGTTTATCTACTGCCTTATACCCTGTATACTTCCAAAGCTCAGCAATTACAGAATGTTCCCCTGGTGCTGTGTTGTTTTTAAGCGAGTGAATGATTAGCTTGATTTCCTCTTTCGTGGATGGTAATGAATTTGGGTATACTTCTACATAGTCGGTAAAGGGAAATGTGGAGTTCGGAGGTTCACAGTTCAGAAGAGCTGCAAAATAATTCGCTTGCCGAAAACCTAAGGACATTCTGGTCTTCCGTAAAATCGGTAAGCGGGTCGAAGGCTTTCATCCAGTCACTCACTGATCAGTCTGGCCTGGCAACGGAAGACAGCAAAAGGAAAGCTGAAATTTTAAATTTAGCATTTGAGAAATCCTTCACGCAGGAGGATCGTACAAACATAGCGCCGTTTTAGTCTCGTACAGATTACCGTATGGAGGACATAGTGATAGACATCCCTGGGGTTGTGAAGCAGCTGAATGGGTTGAAAATGAATAAATCGCCAGGTCCCGATGGGATTCCAATTCGGTTTTACAGAGAGTACTCTACTGCATTGGCTCCTTACTTAGCTTGCATTTATCGCGAATCTCTTTCCCAACGTAAAGTCCCGAGCGACTGGAAAAAAGCGCAGGTGACGCCTGTGTATAAGAAGGGTAGAAGGACGGATCTTCAAAATTACAGACCAATATCCTTAACATCGGTTTGTTGCAGGATTCTCGAACATATTCTCAGTTCGAATATAATGAATTTCCTTGAGACAGAGAAGTTGCTGTCCATGCATCAGTACGGCTTTAGAAAGCATCGCTCCTGCGAAGCGCAACTCGCTCTTTTTTCACATGATATCTTGCGAACCATGGATGAAGGGTATCAGATGGATGCCATATTCCTTGACTTCCGGAAAGCGTTTGACTCGGTGCCGCACTGCAGACTCCTAACTAAGGTACGAGCATATGGGATTGGTTCCCAAGTATGTGAGTGGCTCGAAGACTTCTTAAGTAATAGAACCCAGTACGTTGTCCTCGATGGTGAGTGTTCATCGGAGGTGAGGGTATCATCTGGAGTGCCCCAGGGAAGTGTGGTAGGTCCACTGTTGTTTTCTATCTACATAAATGATCTTTTGGATAGGGTGGATAGCAATGTGCGGCTGTTTGCTGATGATGCTGTGGTGTACGGGAAGGTGTCGTCGTTGAGTGACTGTAGGAGGATACAAGATGACTTGGACAGGATTTGTGACTGGTGTAAAGAATGGCAGCTAACTCTAAACATAGGTAAATGTAAATTAATGCAGATGAATAGGAAAAAGAATCCTGTATGTTTGAATACTCCATTAGTAGTGTAGCGCTAGACACAGTCACGTCGATTAAATATTTGGGCGTAACATTGCAGAGCGATATGAAGTGGGACAAGCATGTAATGGCAGTTGTGGGGAAGGCGGATAGTCGCCTTCGGTTCATTGGTAGAATTTTGGGAAGATGTGGTTCATCTGTAAAGAAGAGCGCTTTTTTTGATCATCATGCGAGTGTTGCGGAAATGCTTCAGGAATTCGGGTGGGAGTCTCTAGAGGAAAGGAGGCGTTCTTTTCGTGAATCGCTACTGAGGAGATTTAGAGAACCAGCATTTGAGGCTGACTGCAGTACAATTTTACTGCCGCCAACTTACATTTCGTGGAAAGACCACAAAGATAAGAGAGATTAGGGCTCGTACAGAGGCATATAGGCAGTCATTTTTCCCTCGTTCTGTTTGGGAATGGAACGGTGAGAGAAGATGCTAGTTGTGGTACGAGGTACCCTCCGCCACGCACCGTATGGTGGATTGCGGAGTATGTATGTAGATATAGATGTAATATCTGGCAGTTGTCTTTATCATTGTGAGCTAGCTTTCCGTTTGGAGCTTTGAAGTGTGGAGATGGAGGATTGCACTTGGTAAGATTGGCCTTAAAAGTTCTATAGAAGTTTCGTGTATTTGTCTTCTGGAAGTCTTATTCAGTTTGTGCCAACTGCCTTTTCTCAAATGTACGCTTCACTCCCCGTATGACCTTTGCAGTGTTTTCTAGCATCCAGGAAGTTAGTTTCGTTAGCTTCATTTTTCTTGGCATTCCGTCTCTGCCACGCATGCTGTTTTAGCTTCACCGCTGCCTCACAATCATTGTTCCACCAAGCACGCTTCTTCGGTTTCAGAAGTGGAACAGTTTCCTTTGCTGTTCTGACCAGGACTTGTTGCAATTCTTCCCAGCACTCTGGATCTAAGGATTCAAGTTTACAAGTGAATTTTCGATTGGACGTCAGCTTTTCCCTCTCAAATCTATCTATCTTCTTTGCCTGTGTTTTTCTGGAATTTCTCGGAATTAGCTTAATTTTAATCTTTGAAATATAGTGATCTCAATCCAGATGGACATCCCTCAGAACTTTAAAGTTCTGGATCTCTCGTTGTGCTTGCAACGTGATCAATTTGATACTCTCCAAGATTCGGGTTTGGGCATGATCAAGTTTTCTGTTTTCTTGACAAGTGTTTGAATGCTGTTGATTTCATGACTAGGTTAAAAGCTTTACACAATTCCACGAGTCTCTCTCCATTGGCGTTGGTTCTTTTATGTGCTGGGTAGTTTCCAACAATGTCTTGGAATTTTCTCTCCTTGCCAAGTTGTGCATTGAAATCTCCGAACAAGATGATGATGTGTTTGTCTGGTATCTGCCCAAAATTAATCTGTTCCTTTCGGATCTCTCTTGTTTGCCACTCGCATTCGGGAGGACGACGGTTCAATCCCGTCTCCAGTCATCCTGATTTAGGTTTTCCGTGATTTCCCTAAATCGTTTCAGGCAAATGCCGGGATGGTTCCTTTGAAAGGGCACGGCCGATTTCCTTCCCCATCCTTCCCTAACCTGAGCTAGCGCTCCGTCTCTAATGACCTCGTTGTCGACGGGACGTTAAACAACACTAACCTAACCTAACCTTGTTTGCCTGGTTGGTAGATGCACGATTATTCACAATGCTGTAAATTTTGTTTATGCTTCGGAAAGAAATAGTAGGTACTCGGCTATGTGGTGAGCTAAAATCTATGATGGAATCTAGAATTTTCTTGTTGATTATAAATCCTGTGCCTTGATGAGGAATAGTTTTTACAACCCGTTTGCCAATTTTACCTTTGAATATTCTGTAGCCCTCTGACTCAAAGATATGTTCATCTGTGAATCTTGTTTCTTGAATCGCTGCAATTAGTATCTTATGTTGCTGCGGGTATCTGTAAGTTGTTTTAGTTTATCGGCCTTCAGAAGTGAGTTGGCATTAAAGGTGGCATAGTAATTTGGGTGTTTGTGCTTAATCTTTGCAAGTGTCTCTTGATACCTCCAAGCACGTTCGTGCAGGCTTCCCAGACTTCGAAAGCCTGCATGCGTCGACCGAGACCACGGTGGATTGGGTACCACCTGGGGTAGTAGCATTTACTGAGATTTCCTCCATGCTTTTGTCAGCTGATAAAACTGGTTTTTGGGGTCGCGATGTTTCGCGCCGACCAAGATCCTGCCAAGGTTGTGAGCTTTGGAGCCCCCAGCACTGATCGGCTCGCTGACCCGGCTTCCCGCTGGGGGTTGGTTACCCAACCTTCCAATGGGTTGCTCGGCGTAACAGGGGTACCTCTTGTAGGTTACGTGCTGAGTTGGAGTGAAAGAGGCTAGTTGGATACTCTTGCTGAATCCAATATATTATGGTTGTATGTGACAGGCAACGACGCGTTTCACTCCCATTGGCCCAGAGTCACAAGGACTCCTCCCAGGTTGATTCCTGGGATCAAAAAAACTAAATATTATTTAACTTTCATCATTTTAGACGTGGAAGTGTTAAAAGACAGTTCTTTGGTTTAATTAAATGCTAACGTTGTTGTTGACAACGATGGAACTGGGGGGGGGGGGGGGAGGGGGGGGTTACTAGCTACTACACTCCTGGAAATGGAAAAAAGAACACATTGACACCGGTGTGTCAGACCCACCATACTTGCTCCGGACACTGCGAGAGGGCTGTACAAGCAATGATCACACGCACGGCACAGCGGACACACCAGGAACCGCGGTGTTGGCCGTCGAATGGCGCTAGCTGCGCAGCATTTGTGCACCGCCGCCGTCAGTGTCAGCCAGTTTGCCGTGGCATACGGAGCTCCATCGCAGTCTTTAACACTGATAGCATGCCGCGACAGCGTGGACGTGAACCGTATGTGCAGTTGACGGACTTTGAGCGAGGGCGTATAGTGGGCATGCGGGAGGCCGGGTGGACGTACCGCCGAATTGCTCAACACGTGGGGCGTGTGGTCTCCACAGTACATCGATGTTGTCGCCAGTGGTCGGCGGAAGGCGCACGTGCCCGTCGACCTGGGACCGGACCGCAGCGACGCACGGATGCACGCCAAGACCGTAGGATCCTACGCAGTGCCGTAGGGGACCACACCGCCACTTCCCAGCAAATTAGGGACACTGTTGCTCCTGGGGTATCGGCGAGGACCATTCGCAACCGTCTCCATGAAGCTGGGCTACGGTCCCGCACACCGTTAGGCCGTCTTCCGCTCACGCCCCAACATCGTGCAGCCCGCCTCCAGTGGTGTCGCGACAGGCGTGAATGGAGGGACGAATGGAGACGTGTCGTCTTCAGCGATGAGAGTCGCTTCTGCCTTGGTGCCAATGATGGTCGTATGCGTGTTTGGCGCCGTGCAGGTGAGCGCCACAATCAAGACTGCATACGACCGAGGCACACAGGGCCAACACCCGGCATCATGGTGTGGGGAGCGATCTCCTACACTGGCCGTACACCACTGGTGATCGTGAGGGGACACTGAATAGTGCACGGTACATCCAAACCGTCATCAAACCCATCGTTCTACCATTCCTAGACCGGCAAGGGAACTTGCTGTTCCAACAGGACAATGCGCGTCCGCATGTATCCCGTGCCACCCAACGTGCTCTAGAAGGTGTAAGTCAACTACCCTGGCCAGCAAGATCTCCGGATCTGTCCCCCATTGAGCATGTTTGGGACTGGATGAAGCGTCGTCTCACGCGGTCTGCACGTCCAGCACGAACGCTGGTCCAACTGAGGCGCCAGGTGGAAATGGCATGGCAAGCCGTTCCACAGGACTACATCCAGCATCTCTACGATCGTCTCCATGGGAGAATAGCAGCCTGCATTGCTGCGAAAGGTGGATATACACTGTACTAGTGCCGACATTGTGCATGCTCTGTTGCCTGTGTCTATGTGCCTGTGGTTCTGTCAGTGTGATCATGTGATGTATCTGACCCCATGAATGTGTCAATAAAGTTTCCCCTTCCTGAGACAATGAATTCACGGTGTTCTTATTTAAATTTCCAGGAGTGTATTTGATTGCACTCGGGGGTAATGACCTCAGAAAGGTTGGGGACCACTGTCTACACCGACTGACTTACAAAAGGTAGGCACAACCACACAGTGATCAGATCTTATAGGTGTTGTTCGCTGCACACACAGAGCTCTTCTTCCTTGAACTCTTCATTTGTAAGAAGTGTCTTCCGGCTGTGTAGGTTTCGAATACTCGTCAACTGGCTTCTCACCATCGCAGATGGAAGTGCGAATGAGTGTTACTTTGATGAAACCACCCTGATGAGAGTACTTCACAGGCGCTCGAAACGCAACTTTAATTTGATGATATAGCCAGTAGATCCTCCTTCAGCTCATACTTGCTTCGCAGAAATACCGATTTGATAGTTTTGGGTAAAAGCGTTAGTAGTTTATTTCTATCATATAGATGAAATGAAGTGATCGTATGGCATTGTTGGCCGGGAGGTCCCATTCGGGTTCGGCCGCCAAGTGCAAGTCTTATTTCATTCGGCGCCACACTGGGCGACTTGCGGCCGACGATGAGGATTAAATGATGATGCGGACGACTCAACACCCAGTCCACGAGCGGAGAAAATCATCAACCCGGCCGGGAATCGAATTCGGGCCCAGTGCATGGGAGACAAGCACGTTACCACCCAGCTAAGCAGGTGGACTATCATATAGGTCAGGCCTGGCTTTGGTTTCCGTATTGTCCTGGGGAATTCTCCGTAGTTCTTTGCGTGGGTGTTTCTTCCGTCCAAAACTGAATGTTTACCACCTTAGTCCACAAAAAAGGAAACTTGCTTCGTCGTCGTTGTTGTGAGACTAATTGAAGTGCATCTTTTTAAAAAGTTTATCAGTTAAGAAGAAACCCCAAGTTCCGACTAGTAACTATATTGTAGATTTTATGAATATGTTCGGTGGAAGGGAGGTCTTGATGAGAGAAAAGTCCCCAGTGATTGTGCGCTGATGACCTCGATGTTGAGCGCCCAAAAGCCCCAACACACACCCAGTGATTGAGATGGTATGAGACAGTAACACTTGCCGTCTTACGCTGTCGGACACTCATTTGTGTCATTTTCTCCATATTGGGTCAGCAGAACTCTCTCGCCGTTTTTGGGCTTCATAAAATAACAACAACGAATTGTTTCCTATTTCAGTTTCTTGGAGCCATATCATTTTCGGGCACATTGACCAGAGTCAGTTTCTCAAATTGCAGTTGATTTCATATACGAGTAGTTGCACGAAACGCAGAGAGGAAATGTGTAATGATATCTCGTTATTTTCGTGATCATAATAAATTATGGCACTTCAAATGTACGAGGGTCGTTCAATAAGTAATGCCCCACATTTTTTTTTCTCAGAACATATTTATTGTTTAGAGTCAGAATTTGGTGACAGTATACATCAGCATGTCTTGTCCATTTCCTATTTTTCTACATAGTCTCCATCACGTTGTATGGCCATGTATTCGGTGCTGGTAAAAGCTCTTATCCCGTAGACGTAGCCATGTTTTCACTGCGTGACTGACACTCTCGTCATCTTCAAAGTGTGTTCCTCTTTGAGAATCTTTAAGCACGAGTAATGACATCCGCACGATTCAGCAAGTCTGGAGAAGTGGCTGTGGCAGGACGTCCCGAACGTGGCTGATCATGGAGCTCTGTTTCTGCATTTCCTGAGGCTGTAACTTTCTTTACCCGTCACCCAACTGTACTCCTATCAACTGCAGCATCGCCATACACTGCACACGAATGTTTATGGATGTTCACCACGGTTTCTTTTTCTGCACTCAAGAATTCAATAACAGGACGCTGCTTGTAAAGTGAGTCTTATGTATACGCCATTTTGACACTGTATTACTGCTCTGCCCTCTTCCAGAACGGTTCGAAACTTCAGCGACGCAAGCATCAGATGTGAAGCACCAACAAGGACGTTTGTCTATGTATATTAATGTTTTTTTTTTTAATGTGGGGCATTACTTATTGAACGAGCCTCGTGCTTCGCTTGCAGCTCCGTGTTTTAATCTCGAAGGCAATCATCATTCTGAGGAAATGTGTTCAGAGTTGAGTTATCGTTCACGTAGCCATAAAATGGATCTTCTCTTCGGTGCTAAAGCTCTCCATTAATGTCCTTTTCATGTTACTAATGACAATCAGATTGTTTTCGCGAGGAGGATTGTAATTGTATGTCCGTGTACTTTGACAGTTCTTTTACGACATATGTACATCAATATCTGCGCAACGGAACTATAATTTCCATGCCGAAAAGCCCATTACGCTCGTAGATAATAAAGAAGAACTACAGAAAATAAAACTGAATGTCGTTTGATTAGCTTCGAAGAATACGAACAGTTGATACGGAAACTGTTCTGTACGTATCTGCAAAAACTGCTATAGTCAGGCATGTGAATCTGCCCCATTTGTATTATCACATTAACAACTACAATCAGCCAAGTCGTAATATCGGCATCAGAGTTAATTTCTTGGTGCACTCCACATCTACGCAATCTGCAACTCATTTAATGCGATTTATACAACAGCTTTGCCTTTCTGTTGTAATATGTAATACGTGGTACTATCCCATCATAACACGCGTTAGGGATCTACAGTTGAGATATTTAATTTGGCTGTGTACCCGGAGATAACGCCCCCTCCTCTCTCTCTCTCTCTCTCTCTCTCTCTCTCTCTCTCTCTCTCTCTCTCTCCCCCTCCCTCTCCCCCCAGCCCCCCCCCCCGCCCCCCAGCCTATCACGTAGAAAGAGGAATATCTGTTACCAAAGATTACTCGTTAAAGTGCAAACTTCGGGCTACATTTATACAGCATACGATAATTCTATTTGAGTGCGACAGTGTGGAGCGAACACTTTAATTGAGTTATGGTGTCTTGGCATTAATCACATCTATGGTATTCGTGAGGAAGAGGAAAGAGTCTTAAGCCATCTGTCCTATCTGATAATTTGATTTACAACTTTGCGAAGTTAGCAGAAAGCTGCATAGGGGCGTAACTCCCAACTCCCTTTGTGTCTTTTCATTTTTATTCGTTTCATACAGCTGGTAATAACGTTATTCCGATTCTCTTCTTCACTCGTTTATCACTGGTGTAATTGTTCTGTTTTCTCCTCTAACCTAGGCTTATCTGTTTAAGCTTTAGTTTTCTCCTTCGAAAACCCTCGTGCTCTTGCAATATATAAGAGGGACCACACTCGTAGCTGTTTTTATAATTGTGCTTCACTGTTGTAGGTCTCTCTTTACTTTACTGGTCTAAGCTTCCTACGTTTTCTGATCCATCAAGTCAGTAACAGTCACTATTTTTCTTCAGTAAAATTTCCCAATTATTGATAAGATCACTGAACTAATCGTTGGTCTTTTAAAACTAAACAACATAACGGCGCGGTCACATAATCAGAAAATTGTAAATAAGTGATCCTTTTAATTTCGTATTCGACAGAGGTTGCTTTGTGGTAGTATTTTATTTCATCTGACTAGCTTCTCGCGTTGTCCATTATCAGCGATATCTGTATTGCACAAAAGACACATGTTTCTTATAATTTATTTGCAGTGTATAATGTAGCGTTTTATGTATCTGTGATTATTCGGTTCATTGAAATTCGACTTGCTTATATGTAATGTTCTCTGTCGTGTCCCAGTGTCAGTATTTCGAAATGTTCATGTAATAATACGATTACATGATTTATACACTCCTGGAAATTGAAATAAGAACACCGTGAATTCATTGGCCCAGGAAGGGGAAACTTTATTGACACATTCCTGGGGTCAGATACATCACATGATCACACTGACAGAACCACAGGCACATAGACACAGGCAACAGAGCATGCACAATGTCGGCACTGGTACAGTGTATATCCACCTTTCGCAGCAATGCAGGCTGCTATTCTCCCATGGAGACGATCGTAGAGATGCTGGATGTAGTCCTGTGGAACGGCTTGCCATGCCATTTCCACCTGGCGCCTCAGTTGGACCAGCGTTCGTGCTGGACGTGCAGACCGCGTGAGACGACGCTTCATCCAGTCCCAAACATGCTCAATGGGGGACAGATCCGGAGATCTTGCTGGCCAGGGTAGTTGACTTACACCTTCTAGAGCACGTTGGGTGGCACGGGATACATGCGGACGTGCATTGTCCTGTTGGAACAGCAAGTTCCCTTGCCGGTCTAGGAATGGTAGAACGATGGGTTCGATGACGGTTTGGATGTACCGTGCACTATTCAGTGTCCCCTCGACGATCACCAGTGGTGTACGGCCAGTGTAGGAGATAGCTCCCCACACCATGATGCCGGGTGTTGGCCCTGTGTGCCTCAGTCGTATGCAGTCCTGATTGTGGCGCTCACCTGCACGGCGCCAAACACGCATACGACCATCATTGGCACCAAGGCAGAAGCGACTCTCATCGCTGAAGACGACACGTCTCCATTCGTCCCTCCATTCACGCCTGTCGCGACACCACTGGAGGCGGGCTGCACGATGTTGGGGCGTGAGCGGAAGACGGCCTAACGGTGTGCGGGACCGTAGCCCAGCTTCATGGAGACGGTTGCGAATGGTCCTCGCCGATACCCCAGGAGCAACAGTGTCCCTAATTTGCTGGGAAGTGGCGGTGCGGTCCCCTACGGCACTGCGTAGGATCCTACGGTTTTGGCGTGCAACCGTGCGTCGCTGCGATCCGGTCCCAGGTCGACGGGCACGTGCACCTTCCGCCGACCACTGGCGACAACATCGATGTACTGTGGAGACCTCACGCCCCACGTGTTGAGCAATTCGGCGGTACGTCCACCCGGCCTCCCGCATGCCCACTATACGCCCTCGCTCAAATTCCGTCAACTGCACATACGGTTCACGTCCACGCTGTCGCGGCATGCTACCAGTGTTAAAGACTGCGATGGAGCTCCGTATGCCACGGCAAACTGGCTGACACTGACGGCGGCGGTGCACAAATGCTGCGCAGCTAGCGCCATTCGACGGCCAACACCGCGGTTCCTGGTGTGTCCGCTGTGCCGTGCGTGTGATCATTGCTTGTACAGCCCTCTCGCAGTGTCCGGAGCAAGTATGGTGGGTCTGACACACCGGTGTCAATGTGTTCTTTTTTCCATTTCCAGGAGTGTATATTCATAAACGTAATAAGGATAAGGATTTTCTTACGGAATATATGTAGTTGTTATTGGCAATTATTGTACACGCAAAGATTATTTTTCGTATACATCATAGAATATAGATGTTATTTCCAATTTGTATTAACTGTGTGAGCAGAACAATGAATGTGTCTTCAGTAAAGTATATTAACGAAATTTTCGATGATTTTTTGTTTTTTTAGATCAGTCTGTTCGTTTTTTTATAATAATGTCGCGATGTTTCATTATGTATGCGAAAACTTCTATTTCTTCCAAAATGTTTAATATACTACCTTTTTAGGCTATATGTAGGACTGATAGGCACTGTGTCATGTTACTAGGTTTGTGGTTTTGTTCTTTTAAGAGTGTGCTATGCGAAGACAGTTTCCTGCAGTTTGGTTCAGACATTCTTTGAACCTTATTTTGAAATTTCGTCTCGTTAATCGTACGTTAATGTTCTCACAATTACCGCATTTTAATTTATAAACACCCCCAACGTGTAAATTTACAAGATTGTTTTATGTTAACAGAAATTTGTTATCGCAATGTGTTCCACGTTCTGAAGCCTTTAGATTGCTTCTCTGGAGTGCAGCTCTGATTTTATTTGAAATTTTTCCCCAATATGGTATGACAGTGAATTGTGTATGCTTGTTATAATTTGCCCTTGTTAATACAATGCTGTCTTTTATTTTATTTTCATTTGTGTGTAGTTTCCTGGAATAATTTATGTCGACATGGTGGGATTTAACCGTAATTTTCGTTATTCTTCTTAGTGTATTTTAATTCAGATATTGTGGTTTCTTTAGTCAGTTGATACTTCGTTTCTCTATACAGGTTCGAAAAGACGCTTCTTTGTACAAGACATAACCAGAAAAGTTTTATTGTATATGACAACGGTCGCAGAAGTGTATGCTCGCACAGTAATTCGGATATTTATCTTTCTGGATTCATTCAAGCCATGTGTCCGCAAGAGGATATTTTTGCCATGTACTTCTCATCAGTTATATTTTCCATGTAGATTATGATTGTGATACATTCTTTGTTCGTCATTGTGCTAGACTGGCGCAAGGTCTTTCTTAACCCTTTCGTGGTTGATGGGTCATATATGTCCCACTAACATTGAGCGCCAGTTCGAGTGTCGGGATATATGTTACCCAGCTCTGCACGGTGCTGCCATCTAGGGACGACTGTACTGAACCTGAGAAAAAATCGGGACTGCACTGCAAAGGCAGGAGTGCTAGTTCTGCAAGGTTCGCAGAAGAGCTTCTGTAAAGTTTGGAAGGTAGGAGACGAGATACTGGCAGAAGTAACACTGTGGGAATGGGGCGCGAGTCGTGCTTGGGTAGCTCGGTTGGTAGAGCACTTGCCCGCGAAAGGCAAAGGTCCCGAGTTCGAGTCTCGGTCCGGCACACAGTTTTAATCTGCCAGGAAGTTTCATATCAGTGCACACTCCGCTGCAGAGTGAAAATCTCATTCTGAGAACAAAAGTTGTTTACACTGCTTGTGGTGTACCACTTTGTGCCACACCATGTTTTTCCAAGTTTCATGGAATGTAAAGTTTTGTAAGTATTGGTCATGTATCATGAAAACTGAAAGGTAATGAATATTTTTTACACTGGCTCTACACAAATAAAAAGATTACGTGCATGTATAATTTGTAGTTATTTTATCCTTCACAAACTCCAGTTTATGGCTAAAAAAAAAAAATAAAATTACAAAATCAGTCTGTCAGCAGAAAAGGTATCTCGCGTTGGTTCATGGGACATATGTGTCCCACTTCCTGTTGTGAAAAAATGGAGAACTTAAAAAATATTTTGGTGGTGAAAATATAATAATGGGACTGAAAAGAAAACGTTATCACCTTAATATTTTAAAAATTTTATCCATTAAAGGGTTAAAATCATTCTTTCTTTCGTATCCAGCTTCTCATTGACACGTTTTGTGTTGCTTGCGAGAGACGCTGCTGGCTGTAGGAAACTCTGGTCGTGTGACTGCTGTGGAGTAGTGTCAAATATGGAAATGGAACTGTGCGAACATTTTATATTAGGAGGAAAGACATTCTTGCATTTTTCCCGTTTCTTGTATTTTGACTCTTGTGTTTGTAGCTCATGTGATACTTTGCGTTCTTTGTTGTTGTTGTTGTTGCTGATTGGTCTTCATCCGAAGAATGGTTTTATGCCTTTCTCCACGCTAGTATATCCTGTGTAAGGGTCATCATCTCCGCATAACTACGGAAACCTCTGTCCTTTTGAACCTTTTTCTATATTCAAGCCTTGATCTTGCTCTGACTCTTATACCCCAGACATCCGTCCATTAAATATTACTTGTGCGTCAGGATATGGCCTATCAGTCAGGATATGTCCCATAAATATCTTTCTCCCTAATTCGATTCAGTACCTGGTGATTAGTTACCCTAATACTTAGCATTTTCTGTAGCACCACATTTGAAAATACGAGAAATATATTCGCAGTTGCAAATATACAAAACCATCAGCTGTATGAGGGAATGAAGACAATGAAAATTTGTGCCGGACCGGGACTCCAACCCTGATTTCCCGATTATTGCTACCGATCGCCTTACCGTCTGGCTATCCGAGCACGGCTCACGGCCAGACCCGAACCATGTGTCTACAATCCGTTCTCGCACATCCATTATGTGTATTCCCGTACAGGCGAGGCATTTTACTGGAAAGTCGTTTGCCTGGTGTCGGCGAATGAGTACGATACTGCAGTGTCTGTGCTATTCCGAATTACGATGCAGTGCCCTTTCGGACATGCATGCATATCCGAAGGAACGTTGCATCGTAATTCGGAACAACACAGGCTTTGCAGTGCTGTACGTTTGAAAATCGTCTGTCCTCTTCTCATCGGACTGTAATCCTAATACTTGAATTTATATTCAGTGTTAGCATATTTCTGTCTTTCAGAAACGCTTTTGATGCTGTTGCCAATTTGTATTTTGTATGCTGTTTACACCTGCCATCGTCCTTTTTTTCTGACAAATAACAGAACTCGTCTACTCCTAGTGTATCGTTTCGTAATCTAATTCCCTCGTTATCTCCTGATTTAATACGACTACTCTCCATTACCCTTGCTTTACTTCTACTGACGTCCATCTTATAACTTGCGTTCGATATACTATCCATTCCGTTCAGCTGCTCTTCCAAATTCTTTGTTGTCTCAGACCGAATTAGAGTGTCATTGCAAGCCTCAACGTTGCAATTCATTCTGTGTGAACTTTGATTCCCTTTTCGAAATTACTCTTTGGTTTCCTTTACCGCGTAACTCGCTACGAAGGAGATCCGAAGGTTCACATTTTTCGTTAATAGTTTAAATTCTTTCTATCGGATCTGTACAGAACACCAGGAAACATTGCGAGATCATATGGGAAAGGTAATGTTCAAATCTCTGTATAGAAATCTGCCTCTCTTCTTAGTCCCATAGTTCGTAAGTGCCAGTAACAGACCACTTTCGGAAGAATGTGGTTGAAGTAGTGGCGCAAGAGTTCCTGCAAAATTTCTTTCCATTTCTCCGAATTTTATCCATCCCCAAATTTTGAATCTTTCAGATTACTGCAGAATCATTTGGCGTGTTTTTATAACCATGGAATCATGCAGTCGCAGTATTGTAAGTTCCAGGAAGCATAATTTCAAGCCAGAATGATTTTAGAATTTTAAATTTGCTCTATGTTTGCTCCAGTGGTTCTTCTACCTCACTGTTCTACAGCAAACGGGTCGCTCGCAATGTTAGAAGTAACGCAGAGAAGTTAAAGTTATTAGGCACGTGTTATGATAGCACGTGCCTATGATGCGGCTCTGAGCACGCTTCTACAATTCCAGGAATGACGCTTGTGATACGTTCAGTACAAATGGATGATACCTCTTCTTCTTCTTAGACCCGTTTGCGGGGTCGGCATTGTCCTTGTCAATGTTAGTGACAGTCAGTGGCCGGAATGCGATTCCGACGCCAACCCCCCTCTCCTCTCCTCCGTCTCCCCCCCCCCTCCCCTCCCCCAACCCCTGGGACGGATTCTGTGTACCTCATTTGTCTGCGTCTAGAGTAAATCTCATGTTCCACTGGGGTCATATTCTAAATGTTTGGTAGTATCCCCCTGTGGCGGGAGGCGGGTACCACCTAGTTGTATGTGGGAAACCCTCTAGAAATTGCATCCAGGCTGGACGGGTCAGCAGCCGTCGTCGTTAATCCCCGAGGTGGATTCGATCTGGGTGTGACTCGCCTCCCCGAAACCCGGAAGATATGAGAAACGCGTCCGGCTGTTCAAGCGGGTAAAATAAGTGCATAATTAACGCTATATACTGCCTCGCGCAGTCGGATTTTTCTTCATTGCATGAGATCGCTTTTCGATCGGCCCTGTGACTTCAGTAATGGTAGATACGGTTGTCTGACAAACCAAACTGCCCTCGTGCCGTCTTATAAAGTGAACGTTGGCGTTTGCAGGCGCTCTGCAGGCGGTGGGCTTCACATTCGCCGGGAGCTGACTTTTAGTGTCGGCTGCCGCTTCTGGAACCTGTTCACGGGTGTCCGGAAATGGAGGTTCGGGGCGGCGGTGACGACTGGCGCCGGAGCAATTCAATCTCCAGCGATGGCAGGCGCCGCTGGTCGTGGCTCGCCCCGGCCCCGGCTGCTCTGGCTTTCGTTCTGCACAGTACCTGGCGCACGGCACTCACTTAGCAGACGCAGTGCTTTTCTAGAGCCTTTCCCGGCGTAATGCGTATCGTGCTTTCTCAAGGGCATGCTTCGCTCCTCCACTGCCAGACATCTTAACAAGGGCTAGTTTTTCAGTTTTCGACAGCGAGACCTGAAGTCTGCCCAAGTACTGTGATTTAGAAACAAATCTAAACGTCGGAATTATTCGACAATAACTAATGAAATCAAAAACGGGTGAAAATTCAGACTGTGACTGATATGATGCAACATCAAAAATATTAATTCTCAAAATTTATCCTACGCATATCAAAAAAATGTTTTGCAGCTCCCCGGTTCCCAGAACTCCTGAACATAGACGTTGACTGTGGATATTGTATCAGAGACACAGTCCCTTTGACTGTTCAGAGATGTCTCTAAACCCGCCCAAAGATGTAAACAACCTTGCATGAGCAGTGCCTATTAGACGGAGGGGGTCCGACAGCCGATCAGTTCCAGCCTTTCCACCAGGAAGGAGGTACACGGCTCGTGTTGTCTGTAGTTCAACCATGCCTAGGTGGTCAATACCGCGGTTCGATCGCGTCCACATTGTTACTTTGTGCCAGGAAGGGCTCTCAACAAGGGAAGTGTCCAGACGTCTCGGAGTGAACCAAAGCGATGTTGTTCGGACATGGAGGAGATACAGAGAGACAGGAACTCTAGATGGCATGACATTCTCCGACCGATAGTGCAACCATATTGGCAGCATATTGCCGAGGCATTCGTCTTCATGGACGACAATTCTCGCCCCCATCGTGTACATCTTGTCAATGACTTCCTTCAGGATCACGACATCGCCCGACTAGAGTGGCCAGCTTGTTCTCCAGACAAGAACACTATCGAACATGCCTGTGCTGTGTATGGACGACGTGACCAGCCAACCGCTCTGAGGCATCTACGCCGAATCGCCGTTGAGGAGTGGGACAATCTGGACCAACAGTGCCTCGATGAACTTATGGATAGTGTGCCACGACGAATACAGATATGCATCAATGCAAGAGGACGTGCTACTGGGTATTAGAGGTACCGGTGTGTACAGCAATCTGGACCACCATCTCAGAAGGTCTCGCTGTATGGTGGTACAAAATGTAATGAGTGGTTTTCATGAGCAATAAAAAGGGCGGAAATGATGTTTATGTTGATTTCTATTCCAATTTTCTGTGCTTCGCCGGTTTCGACTAATTAATTTATCATCTTCAGATGCCTACAAAATTAGGGATGTTATGAATCTTCAGACCTTGGCTATATATTTATGTGTAACGTAAAAAGGTATAATATCCCTAATTTTGTAAGCTTCTGTTGATGACAAATTAATTTGTCGAAATCGGTGAAGAATAGTAAAAATTAATTTTCTTTAACCGAATTTTATCCAGAAAAAAAATAATACAACTACTGAAAATTGCAGCCGTTAATAAAATCTTAACCATGTCTTTCGATTCTACGTAATGCAAGGTCCATGACATTGCCAGTGTGTCTACTACTATCCTTTAAAATCTTAATTTCAAATGGTTTGTCGTAAATATACATTACGTCCCTTCAATTAATTACAATTGGCAGTAAAATAATAAAATGCACACATTTATGCTCCGCAAATAATATCGAGATTGCAGAAATAATGTGATAATTATGAGGTACTGTGTTGTAGTGTTAGAATTCATCCAGCTGGAAGATGCCAGGACTGTCGGAGAAGATCCGGACTTCATGCTGCCTTCGATTACTACCAAAGGTCCCACGGAGCACAGACAAAAGTCCCCAACAGCAAAAGTCTTCCCCTATCGGCCTGTGTTCGTGGTGTAGCGCATGAGTCGAGTGTCGCAGAATTGTTAACCCTCCGATCTCCACGCTCTGTGACGAGACGTGGACGTCTAATACCTTTTCGCATACTCCTGGTTTCAGCGTCCTTCTGCCACTTTCTGTAGATGCTCACGAGAGTAGCACGTGAACCATAGACCAGCGTCGTCGTTTTAACATGCATGTTGCCAGAGCCGGGCCATAACAATCAGACCGTTGTTAACGTCGCTCATTTCAGTGGATTTCCCCATTTGCGGCCTGGTATCGCCGCTAGAACGATCGTCTCTTCTCTGCTTACGTACTTTCATTTCCACCACCAGCCGACATTCAGTCCCGCGTTGGGAAGTGGTCATAATGTTTTGGCACAGTGTACGTCGTTCGGTTCACATTTATTTGTCTCCTGGATATGTAGGCCTACATGCGTTTCCGCATAACAATAGATCGCTGCTTGTATCTATTTGGAGGATTTTCAGAACAGATAAAATAGAGTTTTGCGGGATGTGCACTAGGTCATTATTAACTGCTACGATTTTCTTGAGACAGAGTAAAACCTGTGTCGAATTGCGCTATACATGAAGCCAATCTCGCGCAGTTCGCTTACTTCTGTGTCATTTCAGTCAGCTTTCCTGTCGCTACCTACCGCAAATTTAAATGTAGACAATAAATACGATACAGGCCTTCTTTAATGTTTTCCGTTACTATAAATCTCTGAGAGGTGACTGTATTCATCGTTTAGTGAACACGCTGTGCATTGCTTTCGGCCGTTACGTAGCTTCCATAAGTACTTAAAGCTCTAACTAATTTCCCCAGTACGGCATATGCTCCCAATTTGCGAACGTGTATGCAGCGTTTTAATTAAATTCGCTGTGACCTATGAAGCAGACGAAATAAACTTCACCTCTGCGGGAATGAAAAAAAAAATGTCCAGTACTTATGTTGACTCTTCTAATGTAGCTCCGTTAACAAACTTGAGGAAAATTAAATAATCGTTTGTGGACCATTTTTTCCGGCATTAAATTTTCATATTACTTTAATTAAAATTTTGCGACCTCTTGGTTTTTATCGGCTGGTTTAGAGATTTTAAATTAGAATTGTGTTCCTTTAAATTTGGGCCATACTTTTCATTGCCTATACACTTTAACGTTGTAAGTCGTTTTATTTCTATTTTAATCATTTGCATTGCAGCACAGTTAATACATATTGTGGGTTGGTTTTCTTCTGCCATGACTTCTCTTTTTGCGATGGATGTACAAAACGTCGGTCCTGTTCCTTCGCTGTTTGCATTAATCTATTGAGAAACAACTTACCGTATCCAATATTCCATATTTCACCACTCCCTCTCTTCTTTTTCTTTTTATCGCGGAAATAATTTCCTTTTCAATACAAACAATAGATACGTTGGAGGCTAGTCGAAATTTGCACATATGAGTGCACCTTGGAAGATGATTGAAAACATCCGCCATTATTACAGTATTTCCCTAAAGCAACGTATGTTTATACTGTCAGTATAGTCAGTGTTCAGAATGGATAAGTTAATGGTAAGAAGCTTATTCCGCTGATCAGTATAGAACAACCTATAGAATGTTTCAAATCTTGAAGAAACATAGTAGCTTTCTGTCTTGACGATTAGTACTTTACGCACTGCTATCATGTTGGGTTTCAGCAATAGTATCGCTTTAACGGCCATGAGTACGACTAAACAAGAAATTAAACAAAGATCGCATGGCGCAGGATCATTAAATAAAAGCAGCACTTGCGAGGACAGTTAATACGCCCAGCCCAAGAAGAAATCAACCTGATGCATCCAGCAAACGGTTTTAGAATGTAAGATTGAGTTTGACAGGTGTCTTAAAGAAGTCTGTACATGCTGTTCAATTTATCAGGTACTATGTAACGTGTTCAAATCATGTGATTATTATTTGGTATAAAGTCCACACAGGAAATGACATCATTTGTGTGACTTGATTCATATATATGCAGTAAAAAAAAATTACAAGACCGTCACTGCTTTTCTCTGAGGCAGTATGCCTATGCCTGTATCTATACGTTCAATTCCT
Source organism: Schistocerca americana (assembly GCF_021461395.2). Taxonomy (NCBI): domain Eukaryota; kingdom Metazoa; phylum Arthropoda; class Insecta; order Orthoptera; family Acrididae; genus Schistocerca; species Schistocerca americana. Next base: position 156,953,106 of record NC_060123.1, read on the forward strand.
GAACCAGACAACGAAATTAAAAATGCGCGATACCGTATCATCAAGAGACGTTGAGCACGAGTAACAGGGTAATCGTAGAAGTGTGTGCTACTCAAACATAAACCTTGTCTGAAAGCAACCCGTTTCAGAGGTTAGTTACAATCAAGTAAGCGACAGTGTTAATTAAATTTAGCACAACATCGAGGAAGGAAGTAATAAATAAGCACACTGGTCTAACGTAGACAGTACGTCATATCAAGTAGTAATGCTCACTTTCTGGAAGGACACAAATTTTCTTCTACGCATTTCCACAATTCATCATAACTTTTCGGGAACAGGTACAGTCAGTTCAAAGTGAACTTTTTCTTTAATAAGTGGATGAAGAGCTTAAAATATCGCTGAATGCAATTTATAATCGTGAGTTATTCAATAGGTTTTCTTACCGGCGCCATTTCGCTTAGATGCTAGTAGCGTTGAAGAGTTTGGAATGGATTTGGAATTTGAGGTGACTTCCCGAAATTCAAGATCGACGATCTTTAAAACATTATAGTACATATCGCCACCTTGTTATAGGTAACTATCTTTCCGTTAAGTTACCTCTATAGCATTATGTCCCCGTTTAAGTGGCGGTAATGTAGTGTGCTTTTTATACAGCTGGACATTAGATAATGCTCTAAAAAACCGAAATTCGTTCTGTAACGAGGAAAGGTATCGGTAAACGCTGCCCAAATGGAAAAATAAATTCATGGCTGTGGCATCCACTATGAAAATTATGATGGGGACAGTCACGGCTCAAGTTCAAAGTTGTTACCATACAGGTATCATTGTAAGGGGCTGCCACGTAACAAGCAGTAGCAGCAGTATAACGGCTGTAGCCAGGATACCGGTCCAAAACAAAAACGTGCATTTGAAGTAAAGATGAGTTTGTTGTTAGTAATGTAGTGATCAGTGAAGTTAAGACCCGTGTTTACTAGAAATAGACTTAAAAATTTGTAGTGGCTTTAGTGTGTAAGAAGTGCAGTCTGCAGATTGCAGAAAAAATATGTATCCATATTTTTTAAAAATATACCATTTCACTTTCTGTGTCACACTGGGAGGCCTGAATTACTACAGATATACCACCACTCGCACAGTATCAATCACAATAACCACATCTCGTGATGATATTTTATTTTTTATTTTTTGCATATATTTGAAGAACAGACGTCGAGCTGCGTAGCTCTCTAAAAGGAAAGTCGTATTTTGCGACACGGAAGTGTAATATGGCGGCCCATTTAAAGAATTAATTCTTACAGCAAGAGCAAACTCCAGAAATTATTTTCTGCGTCGAGGCTGCAACTGATTATAAGACCTTTAGAAAAAGGCAGCAGGCTCCAAGCTGGATAATGAAAAATAGATTTGTTGCCAATAACGTACACTGTATTCCAGTGTCCAACAGATTACAATATCTTTTTCGTTTTACATCATCAAACATTATTTTATGCATCCTACCTGCAGTCCGAATATCGCACGTGTTCTGTATAAATCAGCCTAGCAAAAAGTGGGCCTTGCTGTAAGGGCAATATCGTGTCGTGTTTTACTTGAGGAAAAGACTTCGACTTATTCGTGTTCTCAGAGCGGTATTATCCAATTCTGGGAACTAATATAACGATGTACTCATCTTTCTACGAGTATACTTCATTTAGTTCCGTAATACACCGTGAAAATACTTTTATGAGTCGGAGTATAGATAATTTTTCATGCAGACTTTTCTGTTTTTTCACACACATGAAATATTCATCTGTGACTTGTGGTAACCCCATTCCGTTGTGGTGAGAGCTTAAGTAAGTCCCGTTCAATTGTTTATTAATGCTTGAGGCAACTATAAGCGATTGCTTGACGACGGTAGTCAAGTATTTAAAATTGTAGATCGAACTAATATATCCCTTGTTTTGTATTAGCTGTGTTGTGAGACGAATAATGCGAGTAATTTGCTGGTCTGGTCAAATTGTGGTTTGAAATATAGTGCCATTACGTTTAGGAGAGCATGTGATTAAACGTATATCACTTGCAGAGGGGTAAAGTGGCGCGTATCGTGTATGATCTTTTGGGTGGGGGGTGGGGGTGGGGGATGGATTTTCGGTGTGCGGGTGTGTATGTTGGGGGGGGGGGGGGACGCAATGTCGTGTGGCGCAAAACTATGACAGGCATGAGTTCCAGCTGTCACGGCGATTCCAGTGAATGTGCCCGCCGCTAGCGCTGCCGGTCATTTGGGCAATTCGAGAGAGGTTTGCGCCCGCCGGCACTTGTTTCACCAACAGACCACGAAATCCCCGCTGGCAGAAGGGCTTAAGCCCTGCGGAAAGGCTGCCCGATATATTCCTCTGGTTAAACGGCCGCTCGGCGCTATTATCGCGACGGCAAATCATGGCTTATGGGCGACCAGATTAGCGAGGTCGTCAACCGAGGTTAGGACGGGGCTCAACAGCTGCGGGAACAAGCGAGAGCGCCCGCCGCCGCCGCCGCCGCCACCGCCTTGTCTCTGTCCGGAAAGCGCGCCATTGGACTAGCTAGGCCTACAGCTGCTGCGCGCTGCTCCCCGTCCCACGGCAACCGCGAGCGCTGTATGAATGCCAGAAACGCGAATCTTGTAAAATAATTACTACTGTTTTGCTAAATCAGAATCAGAAATCAATGAGTCGTCTGTGGGTCACAGAAGTGATCTTGGAAACAAATGCTCTTTGGTGTTCCCCAGGATTCAGTCTTGGTGCCATTACTTTTCTGTGTGTACTTCAGTGATACTTCACATGTGATACGTTTCTGTAGCTACCACTCACATTCTCACAACATCCAGTGGTGTTTAAATGCCATCTCTAGGAACATCCCTCTTGCCGTACCAGATTTTTATGACGACATTTGCACAGATTTTCTTCCCCCCCCCCCTCTCTCTCTCACTCTCTCTCTCTCTCTCTCTCTCTCTCTCTCTCTCTCTCTCTCTCTCTGTCTGTGTAGGTTGGTCAGCAGCAACTCTGTTCTCCATTTTCCCCTATCTTCCGCAAGTAACTTAATTTCACAGTATGTTTTCAATTTCAGATCGTGTTCCGTCTGTTTGATGTACTGAACTCTTTATCTTCCGTGTACATTCTTTCCAGGCAGTTTTCCTTCTATTCAGTGCACAAGGAAGGGGCAATGTTTGTATTGGGATCCAATCCAACGATCCCTCCATTCCTTGATAGTCGTCCACAGCGCTTTTTCACTCCTATGTTTTCGACAATTTCTTCATCGATCATACTGTCTGGCCATCAAATCCTTAGGACTCTTCTCCACGCGTTTAGCCTGTAGTCTTTACAATTCCAGGTCCCTTACAGTCCACTTCTCCGAGCCACATAGGGCAACGCACCAAACAAAACGTATTTACGTACTGTTTATCGGTGCTTAAATTAATATTTTTAGATGTTGGTAGCTTATTATACTATTACTTGTTCTTGAACACTGGCTTATGTTGCGCAGCTCTGCACTTAATCTCCTGGTACGATATGCCATCCTCTCGTTATTCCAATACCCAGGTCAAGCTGGTGACTTGCTTGAGGCTCTCACCACTCAGACGTAGTTTTTTGCGGCTGTTGGATCTTTACTACATACAAGGATTTCGTTTTTCTCCCTATTTTTATGTTACAAATTTCTGAAAATACCTAGTTATGCCTTTTATGACCACTTTGTCTTGTTTTCAGATTGGGGTAAGACTGCTACGTCGTCTGCATATCTAGAATTTTTATTAGGAGTATTCCTTTGGTATATGTATCTTTGCATTCTTTGATTACATTCTCAATGAATATGTTGAACAGGGATTGACTGCATCCCTGCCGAACACAATTGTTTACTCTTCCCAGTTTTGCGTCATTATCTTTCATTTTGATTTTTCTGTCTGGTTCCTGTAAAACTACAAGTTTATATTACTGTTTTGGTGATCCAACACATTGGGGATTAAAATTGTTCTCATTTTAGACTAGTCTACGTTGTCGAAAGCCGTTGCTAAATCAGTGGAGCCTACTTACAAAAGCTGTTTCTTAAACCTCGTGATGACTGGGTGTTGTGTGATGTCCTTAGGTTAGTTAGGTTTAAGTAGTTCTAAGTTCTAGGGGACTAATGACCATAGATGTTAAGTCCCATAGGGCTCAGAGCCATTTGAACCATTTTTTTGTTTCTTAACAAGTTTGTTTGCCTGGCCATCCTCCACGGCGAACACAGAAATATTTGTTTTGTAAATAAAAATCGCCTTTTCTTGCTGTTCTGTAATTTATTTATCCCAGATGCGTTTCCCATTACTTTTTTTCACTCTAAGGCAACTTCAGTGGAATCTAGAAGGATACGGTTTTGTTTTGATGCATTTTATTTGCAGATTATTAAATAGTTCACATAGCGTTTTTTAATGCAAGTAAGTAATTACTTACAGTTTGCTGGCATCTGCGTTTCCTCTTATCTGGTCTGGAGGTCGCACATCCACTTCATTTACGAAACATAAGCACATTTTTAGACTCCGAACTTTCTCCTTCACACTGTTCACCATATTTACCTTTATTTTTGTCTTGCACTATTACTCTTTTGTTACTAATTATAGATATTTGTTCGAAAAGTGTGCTTTTAAAGACGAAAATATTGTGACTTCACCAACATTTTCAAAAGACAGGGGATAAACATGGCAAACACAATAGACAATTATATGCACAGATACACCCTACACCTACAAAAAACAGAGACACATACTAGAAAGCAGGTATATATCTACTACAGTGTAACACTTGTGAAGGGAGATACATAGGACAAATAGGCAGAACATTTGATGTCAAGTACAAAGAATACATGAGAGCCTGGAAGTATGGGACAAACCACTCCACATTTGCAGAAGACCTAAGAGAACGTAATCACATTATTATACCACCCAACATCTTTTCACTTACTTGTCCATGAACCCCTCCACAGAACGTTTGAACCAAAACTCAAATCAGCTGATCACCAAAGCTTTCAATCACACACACACACACACACACACACACACACACAGAGAGAGAGAGAGAAAGAGAGAGAGAGAGAGAGAGAGAGAGACGTTAGTTTTCGATATATACTTCGTTAGGTTGGCAACATGTAGTAAACAAACCAAACAGGAGTAAACACACAGTGAAGTCACAATATTTACGTCTTTAAAAGCACAGTTTTCGAACACGTTCAAATGTTCAAATGGCTCTGAGCACTATGGAACTTAACATCTGAGGTCATCAGTCACTTAGAACTACTTAAACCTAACCAACCTAAGGACATCACATACATCCATGCCCGATGCAGGATTCGTGGCGGTCGCGCGGTTCCAGACTGAAGCGCCTAGAACCGCTCTGCCACGCCGGCCGGCTTCGAACACGTATCTGTAACTGGTGGCAAAAGAGTAACAGTGCACCACAAAAAGAAGGGTAAACATAATGAACAGTGTGAAGGAAAAAGTTCGGAGTATAAAAATGTACTTATAAAATGAAGTGGTAGTGCGACCTTCATACCAGATGAGGGGGAACGCAGATACCAAAAAACTGTAAGTAATTATTTATTTCAGTAAATATTTATTTACATAAAGAAAAGCGACATGAACTATTCGATAAACACATATCAGAACAAAACTGTATCGTTTTAGATCCCACTGAAGATGCCTTAGAGTAAAAAAAAAAAAAAAGGGGGGGGCAAAACGCGTCTGGGACAAAAAAATTACAGTGCAGCAAGAAAGACAGTTTTTATTTTCAAAACAAAGGCTGTTTATTAACTCTGAGCATTTTTCACAGAGTATTCTTAAGCTAATGTTCTTCTATAGTTCTCTATCTTCCTTAATTCCAAACTGATACTGAGCGAGGTTTTGGATAATTTCGTTTGACATTCCGTGGCTCATGATCTTTATCAGTATTTTGGAGGACACTAAACCTTGTTCATAAACACCTAAATCCTAAGAAGTCAGAAATCATGCTCATATCACACCTAAAGTTGATAAGCAGACGTTTTCCTATCACTGTTCCTTCAGCAATCCTTAATGGTATGCAGCTTTTTTATAAAAAAAGTTAAAGATATCTGCATAACTTTGACTGAACATTTAAACTTAGAGGAACAAAGTGACACAACTTCAGGAAATATCTCCCTTGCCTACATGCAATCCTAAAATTTAGAAAAATATTTCCGTATCAGACTAAATAAAAATACGTCCAGTTTTCCCTTCTGCCAAATCTTTACCACTATGATGTAGTGCAACTCGGCACAAATAATAAAAACTCAGACGACTCGATCTAGCCGTGAAGGCTTTCGTAAGAGACATGTGTAACATGTCAGTGTTGTGTGGACACGTCAGTCATTGCTGTGCTCACTTGAAGTGCATGTGAGCTAATTCATCAAGTGATTTGCACACACACTATTTTTATCCATTGGTTTCTTAATCGCTGTTGTCCTCAATATCGCTCCGCTTGTATCAGAATTGCTCACCGTCATTGAAATTGGTAAATAATAGACCCATTGCGTCGCAGACCACTCGCAGTGTCCCGCATACCGTGTACATGTGGAAAAATCTATGTTGGAGTCACCGGATGTTCCACCAGTAACAGAATCATCGAAAATAAATGGTAAGGCAGGGTGAGACTGCCAGGTGGCGAAATCTGTCGTGGTGGAGCGCGTGCTGTATGAGAGCAACCACGAAAATGAAATTCACCGATAAACAGGTTCTCGCTGTGGAGAAGAGATACCTCCCCAGTTTGTTGGGGTAGCTATTGAGATTCATGAGCATAATAATAGTTTTAACAAAGGAGAAGAAAGCGTGAAGGTAAACGGATGACGGAACCCGTGCTGGAGCGAACGACTCTTGCTGGTAACATGGCGAGAAACACTGTGGTAATGACCAGGAAAAGCCTTTCAGACGTTGTCGCGTTAACAACGTATAACTTCTGGTCACGAGTTCGACTCCACTCTGCTACTAGTTATGTAGGGTGAGTCTTTGTCAGTACCACTCATGCTTGCAAAACGTCTGAAAACTCATTGAACAAACGCCGGGCGTAGGTTGCGAAGATGAAAGCGCGCAGATAATATGTCAGCAAGCGATCACAAAAGCCTCAACAGTTTTGTGAGGCAACATATATTCGGCATCTCAGCGTCCAGCCATCTTGATTTAGGTTTTCTGTGATTTTCCTAAGTCGCTGAAGGCTAATGCCGGGATGATTCTTTTGAAAGGGAATGGCCAGTTTCCTTCCACATCCTTCTTTAAACCGAGCTTTTGCACCGTCTCTAATAACCTCGTCGTCGACGGGATGTTAAACAGTCATCTTCCTTCCCTTTTTTTCTCCACCTCTCGCTCTGTTCCTGGCAGATGACTCAGGAACAAACTGCCCAGTGACATGCGTGTTATCCAAAACCACTTTGCTTTCAAGCGTCGGCGTAGCTTCCCTCTCTAAATACCCCAGCTATTTACTTCTTTGCAGCCGAAAGTTAATAGTACTGTCAACACTGTCTATACGTTCTGAAATTTGGTGGTAGTCAAGGGAAAGCAGGATTCGGTTATGATTGTGAACGGGGCCGTAATCAGTTACTATTGGTTGCCTTTTACAGTTACACCCAATTTATTTTGAACCAGTAATTACAGACTCAACAATAAATAAAAACTACCACACGTTATTAATGAATGAATAAACAACAGTGTAAATAATAGTGTTTTCAGTGAGTTATAATTGAGCAAATCACCATTAAATACAGATACAACAGATAATGTTTTAAAAGCAAGCCACTGTGATCTGGGCAGAAGGCCTTACGCGCCAGGTATGGCACTAAATTAAGAATTGTTTAAAACTCGCTGCAACTTACAAATTACAGGTATTGAAATATTAAAGGCAAGTCGCCACAAACACAGCAGAAGGCATCAGACGCCAGGAATGGCAGTAAATAAGGTTTTAAGGCTTACTGCTAAAATAGAAATACCAAATATGAATGTTAAGGCACATGACCACAATCACGGCTGAAGGCCTTACACGCCACGAACGGCAACAATTTGAAACCTGCTGTAAAACAGCAAATACAATTGCAAAAGTTAATTAAAAAAACAAGCAACTTATCCAGACTGTGCTCCAGGAGTTGACCCCTGAGAAGGTCCGGCAACAAATACTTTCGCGAGCGATGAGATAGGCGGCCAAGAGTTGCATTCACTTCACAAGATGGTAACTCAGACTAGTGGCCGTGTAACGAATGACTAATGATAATCTTGCTCAAGCTACCTGACGTCCGATAAACCAAATGCAACGATGGAACAATACGCCAAAGCCGGAACCGGCGGTCTGCACTCCAGAATACTGTGCTTAGAGCCCCCGAAACGAGAAAGGAATCATTTCCACCAGAGTAGAGGAATCACTAACCGGCCTACGATCAAGAAAGCTGTCAAAACTACACGCCTTACCGGACAGCAGTGGCAGGCCGAGGAAATGTACACTGCCGTTACGTATACTAACCCCCAAGGCAGGTAACGGGGGCGTTGGCGGCCACCAGGCAAGAAAAATTACCGCTGGTTGAACTTAACAAATTGTAACAAGTTGAACGCAGTAAATAGTAATAAGAAGTCGAGGAAAGCTAATCAGATCCGCCTCCCCCCAAGCACTCCACTCGCTGCTCTTCGCCTCGGCGACACTTCGAGCAACAACACGAACCCAAGTCTGTGGAGAATCGCGGCGTATCACACTGTTGGAGGTTTCTCTACTTGGATTGAAATGCACTCATCTTAAAGCTTGCTGGATCCGGTTTACGACGATGTCGTGCACCCTCGTGACCACAGCCCTTCCATCCGGCAGTCTATGCGTGCCGCCAGCGGCCCCAGCGTGTTCGCGCACTGCGCGGACCTGGCTTCTCCTCAGTCCCCAACCGAACTCGCCACTCACACGACCCGGCAAAACAACGACGTCGCCCCAAAGATAGGGCAATAGTTACTACATGTCCATACCCGCCGCTGCTGCCACTAGCGGACAGGCAACGCTTGCGAAACCGAGTGGCGCCAGTCAACATGAGAAGAAAACAGAGAACCGCAAGCATACCAACTAAACGATACCGTCTGGCCTCCAACAGAGGGCGGAAACCTACAAACAGCACCAACGCGAGCCGCAGCACGGCTCACTTTCCTCATCGCTGGCTTGTGTGTTTTGTTCTTTCATTTTCGTCTGCCAACCTCACCCTGTTATTTCTCGTTGTTCCACGGACAAGTTGTGGGTGACCCTAACTGGCATGCAAATTAGGACCAGAGTGAAGCTCTGAAACAAACCACACTCATGATGGTGCACATTAACTATGCGCAAGGAAAGATGCTGAATTAATGTCCCGAATGCAACATTTCATGAGGCGCTGAACTTTACATAAATGTAATTAAGAGACTGATTATTATTTCCCTTCCAAAATAATGACTGGTAGGAATGCAGGGGACTTTCTGTGGTTCCACAGAAAAAATTCTGAACTAGAGTGTTACAATGAGTTTTATTGACTCAAAGACAAACATGAGTGAGCTGCACGAGACTTATAAGCGCCGTGAATTAATGACAGTTTTTTACCGACAAAAATCGATAGAGGCACTGGGAAAATCCAGTGGAGGACCTATCTGAACAAGCTGATGAGAGCGACCTATATGCGACTGGGGTCGGAATTAGATGTAAATTAATTGTAATCGCAGGTAACGTGTCAGTGATCGAACACTTTGCCGCACTATTGCTACCGAAAGGAAAGTGGTTCTAAGTGCATCCGCTGTGAAGAAAAGGGCGCTAGGTTGGGACGTAAAATCAACTGTCGGATTCCTCTTAGCCAGAGTAGCGTGTATAACCGCAAACAGCAAAGTTTTGCGTGTAGACGACTGGGGTGCGAGTCATGGCCTGGTGCTCTGCGTTGAGGCTGATGACATCCGAGGTAGATGGCTCCAAACTCGACCACGAAAGTCTATTTGTCCGGGTGACCGGACAGGTAAGACTAACAAACTACTGTTCGATGAAGTGCGAAAGAGTAACTAACGTCCGACTCCTGCGACGATCAGGACGACGCTGTTGTGTTTTCCTCGCCACGGCTCCGCCAGAACTTCTGCTCCGTTGTGGTAGTGAGAAGCCAGTCACGGCCTAACAACTGTTTTTCTGGCAATAATGGCTATTAATCAAATACCGTAGCCACCAATGACAGCTTTTCCAGCCAATCTCCATTGCGGGCGTATTCATGAGCTGATATAAGAGTCAGCCTTCCAATCGCAGCCTCTGCGAGGCGTCTGTGCGGTAAGATTTCGGGTGTGGGAAATCAACGAATTCTCATAATTACATACTCTACATGATGCGCCGCCGTGGCGCACAGCCCGTCCGCGAGGCCCTAGCAGACAATGCCATAGGCTGCAGCGTCTGTCCACCATTCTCTCTCTCAAATCAGGCCGCTTTGGACAACAACGTTCACCCTCGTAACACAGTGTCTGGGGCGTCCGCTAGCCGCCTATTGCCAACATCAGAAGGCGAGCCGTGGACGTCGTCTTAAGCTGCCTATCCTGCGGCTGGTAACCTCGCCCGTCCCCAGTCCATTCATCGCTGGGTCAGAGCGGCTATTGTATAAGCTGGCCGCATTTCTGGCAGCTGAAACCTCCACAGTGGTCTCAAGGTGGAAGGAGAAACGATTAAAAAAAAATACATTCGTCATTCAAACTAATTATTTCCCGTACATGTTGTTACAGAGCATCCGATCACTGATTGGCATAACAAAGTATGTCCATGGCATATTAAAGGCAATTTGCATGTATGCAGAATCAAACATAATAATGGAAGATGGACTGGGGTATATGTGGGAGGGCCAGAAGGCCTTCCATCTTACAAAGTCGATGTCTTCTCCACACTTAATTCCTTCTGTACTGTTGTTATGTGTTCCTGTTCGATGTCAGCACTCACTTTCGACAAGAACGTAATGAAATTGTTTAACACGATGATAATAAATCTTATCAGTATTATATATTGCTCATGAATTTTATGAACTCATTGAAGATGTTTGGCTGAAGGCCATGATCTTGCCAGACGAAAGAAATTCATGAGAAAATGAACTGAATACTCTAATAGTGTTACCATTTCTTTGAATGGACGATTTTATTTAGGAGTAATTCGTTTCTGCGTGAAATTAATCTCGAGGCAGCGGTATTCATTTTTTGTTCCGAGAAAGTATTCATTTTCTGCATTAACGCGCTGTACAAACTAATGTATATCGCCATCTGAACGTTTTGTAAATTGTTCATTCTAGTGAATTGTACGACGTAATTCCCTCTTTTTTTATGAGTGCTTGTAACTTGTTATAGTGTTTTGCCATCGTTGTAATCCTAAACAGTTTAAGTCTCTAGGTCAACAGGTTGGCTGCCACGGCGGTCACAACAGAGCATCACCGCCACCCCTCTCACCACTCCGGACGCCCAGGCCACGCGGTCAAACATCCATCACTGTGTGTGCGGCATTCGACGTGTTGGGGAAGGAATAAAACAGTATTGCAGCCATTCTTCACTAACATGTTAATTACGACAGATCATTCAAATCTGATGACCCGATATTTTCGCAATATCTTCTATTAGGAGTCTGATTCAACTGTATGCGTTTTACACTGCGGGTGCGAATTTTAATTTTGTTCAGGGATATGTTAGATTAAAAATGCTCGCGCAGATATCACTTCTACGGTAAAACGCGTCGAATATCGTGGATCTCAGAAAGTTTTTGTTTTGCTAGTAGTTCTCTGCCACTGGGTTGTTGTTGTTGTTGTTGTTGTGGTCTTCAGTCCTGAGACTGGTTTGATGCAGCTCTCGATGCTACTCTATCCTGTGCGAGCTTCTTCATCTCCCAGTACTTACTGCAACCTACATCCTTCTGAATCTGCTTAGTGTATTCATCTCTTGGTCTCCCTCTACGATTTTTACCCTCCACGCTGCCCTCCAATGCTAAATTTGTGATCCCTTGATGCCTCAGAACATGTCCTACCAACCGATCCCTTCTTCTAGTCAAGTTGTGTCACAAACTTCTCTTCTCCCCAATCCTATTCAATACCTCCTCATTAGTTACGTGATCTACCCACCTTATCTTCAGCATTCTTCTGTAGCACCACATTTCGAAAGCTTCTATTCTCTTCTTGTCCAAACTAGTTATTTTCTAACCTACCTGCCCGATTAAGGGATCTGACATTCCACGCTCCGATCTGTAGAACGCCAGTTTTCTTTCTCCTGATAACGACGTCCTCTTGAGTAGTCCCCGCCCGGAGATCCGAATGGGGGACTATTTTACCTCCGAAATATTTTACCCAAGAGGACGCCATCATCATTTAATCATACAGTAAAGCTGCATGTCCTCGGGAAAAATTACGGCTGTAGTTTCCCCTTGCTTTCAGCCGTTCGCAGTACCAGCACAGCAAGGCCGTTTTGGTTAATGTTACAAGGCCAGATCAGCCAATCATCCAGACTGTTGCCCCTGCAACTACTGAAAAGGCTGCTGCCCCTCTTCAGGAACCACACCACATGCCACTGGGTATGTGGAACATTCTGTTGACTTTTCTGTATGTCCGTGGAGTAAGTGAAAGAGAAGCGAGTAAGTGATCATTTTTGTAAATTGCGCACGTGGATATTGCGGAAGGATAAGCGTGCGTCTAATGTGTAACAGTAGCTTCGGCAAAAGAAGCTACGTAGCAGTGGCTGTGGCCTTGGAGCAGCTGCTTCGCCCTTCTAACTCAACCAGCCACATAACGCGATTTTATAAGCGTCTATACACTGATCCGCCAGGACATAATGGCCACAGACCTACTATCAATATAAACCCGTCCAGGCGATAGCAGCTTTACCTGGCGAGGGATGATTGCTAATCTAGACAACGCACGGTACATGTAGTATCAGTGAGCGAGTTGTCCGTGTGTAGAATGGGGAAAGCGCGCGATCTATCTGAGTCGGACAGTGGGCAGATTTTGATAGCCCGGAGGCTCGGCACGAGCGTTTCGGAAACTACACGACTTGTCGGGTGTTCGAGTAGTGCTGTGATGAGCGTCTTCAAGACGGGGCGAAACCAAGGTGAAACCACGTCCAGACGTCGTGGGGTTGAGCGGCCACCTCCCATTACAGATGCCAGGCGTCGTAGGCTGGGCAGTGTGGTACAACAGGACAGGCGGCGAGCTGTGGCGGAACTAAAATAAGACTTTAATGATGGGGACGGCCGGAGTGGCCGTGCGGTTCTAGGCGCTACTGTCCGGAACCGAGCGTCCGCTGCGGTCGCAGGTTCGAATCCTGCCTCGGGCATGGATGTGTGTGATGTCCTTAGGTTAGTTAGGTTTAATTAGTTCTAAGTTCTAGGCGACTGATGACCTCAGAAGTTAAGTTGCATAGTGCTCAGAGCCATTTGAACCATTTAATGATGGCAGAGTACAAATGTGTCTGAACACACAGTACACCGAACACTCTTAACGATAGGCCTCCTTAACCGACAACCCAAAACACCACGACGTTGGCAACTACGACTGAAATGGGCACGTGACCATAAGCATTGGACGCCTGCGCAGTGGCAGAGCGTTGCACGGTCTGATGAAACTCGATACCTTCATCATCAAGCTGCTAGAGGTCGCGAGTTCGTCGTCTTCCTGGGGAACAGTTCCTTGACACTTGTACTGCGGGACGGAGACAAGCTGGCAGCGGCTCCGTTATGTTCTGGGAAGGATTCACGTGGACATCCATGGGTCCATCAGAGCTCGTGCAAGGCACCATAATGACCAAGGAGTACCGTACTTTGGTTGTTGACCACGCACACCCCTTCATGACAATCATGTTTCCCTTTGGCATTTGCATTTTTCAACAACATACTGCGCCATGTCATCAGGAGAGTGATGCAGTGGTTCGAGGAACACCGTGGCGAGTTCCAATTGATGTTCAGGCTCTCCAACTCACCCGATCCAACACATCTGGCTCATCTCCCCCCCCCCCCCATCCCCCGTCCCATCCTCCCCCCCCCCCCCTCTTCGGAATTTACGTGAATTTGGTGACATGTGGGTGTAGATGTGGTACCAGTTCCCTCCAGCGATCTACCAAGTGCATGCTGTGACGTGTCACCGCTGTTATCTGTGCCAAATGTGGACATACGGGCTATTAGGTAGGCGGTCAATATGTTGTGGCTGATCTCGGACTGTCAGTGCCTTGGTGTCATGTCAGCTCTCTGCAGAGCTGACAACCGTCTTCGCGTGCAGCCATTTGCGGTTCGCCGTTGAAAGCTGGCAACAGCACTGGCAGCCCTCAGGACCATCTTTCGCTGACTGTGTTTAAGGGATCAGATCAATGAAAATTACTGCGATGCCATTTGTTGCAACATTGCGGTTAATTTTAATTTGATAGCCTGCTTTGGACGAGTTACGGAGGTTATTGCTAAACTGAATTTTTTGCTACTCAGATGGAACCTACATCATTTACCGAATTTGTGAAAAGCAGAACATCCTTCGAAACGAAAGAGAAGTTAGCTCGGAACGAAAGAGAAGCTAGTAGTCATCGATGACAGTGAATCGAGCATGATAACCAATTGTAACAGTGAATCGAGCATGATAACCAATTGAATGAGACATTTTGTTTGCATTCGAGAGCAGGAGGTCCCAAAACCAAGCCTGACGATCCAGATTAAGTTTTCCACGGGGTTTCCTAAAGTACATTTCAGAAAGAACGTGATTGATCCTTAGAAGGACCACGATCTATTTCCTGCCTTATATTTGCCAAATCCGACCTTGTACTTCGTCGTCGATTCGATATTAAACCCTTATCATTCCTCACTACTTTTCACTAGCGACGGTTGGAATAAATACTCTTCATTTAGAGATGCTAATGCTCGGAGATTCTATGTGTCTTTGCTGAGAGTCTGTAAATGATTGGAAAAATAATACATAGCGCCTCGCTATCTCGTGACAGTGCAGAATAATGTGCATCGATAACAAATTCGTCTGGAATTCCCATAAATCCCCAAACAGAAATGAAAAGTTTCGTATTTTTATTCCATTGCAGATACATGTGTTTGGCTTTTAGACATCCATATACTTCCTTCAAGAATTACGTAATAGATTTAGTTCCCTTTTCTTTTCTTATCAGCTTTACTCCAACTTTCGAATACCATAGAATTCAGTCAATTTCTATAGTTGCTTAACGATCTATAGCACATAAAAACGGTTCGATTTAGAAATATGGTTTGTAAATTTTCAGTGATTACGAAGTTTTCTAGAGGCGGATACTAGTTGAAACACCATGTATAAAAGTATTTCTTGAAAACGATAGACCTGCGTGTCCTGTCGATTTTAGTTGCTTATTTCGGTTGGTATTTGATTCGAAGGATGCGTCAGATTTTAAAAAGCCGAAGGAGTCCGATTTCGGGTGGGTTATAGTGTTCGAATGTCACTTTCAGTTTGGACAATGATTTTTATATGTGAAAAAGACAAGATCCGTTGCCGTTGTCAATGCACGTTATGCCTGGTCCCTCTATAAATGACGGCGTGAGTCATTTAGCAGATGAAAGGAAAGCGCACAGGCACCACCTCTGATGAACCGTTCCTAGTAAAGGAATGTGGTGTTTCAAGCAGCCCCGTGGTGACGACAGCTTTCTGCTAATTATTTATACGATTTAAGTCATGGGGATAGCAGCGCAGTTTTTTATCTTTCGTATTTTATTAAATATATAGTGATAGGATGGTTAATATGGTTAGAATAATGGTACCCAACAGGTAATACGTTTCTTAAAAGAAGATCTATTTCTACGTCTATATCAATACTCCGCAAGCCACCTGACGGTGTGTGGCGGAGTGTACCTTGAGTACCTCTATCGGTTCTCCCTTCTATTCCAATCTCATACTGTTCGTGGAAAGAAAGATTGTCGGTATGCCTCTGTGTGGGCTCTAATGTCTCTGATTTTATCCTCATGGTCTCTTCGCGAGATATACGTAGGAGGGAGCAATATACTGCTTGACTCCTCGGTGAAGGTAGGTTCTCGAAACTTCAACAAAAGCCCGTACCGAGCTACTGATCGTCTCTCTTGCAGCGTCTTCCACTGGAGTTTATCTATCATCTCCGTAACGCTTTCGCGATTACTAAATGATCCTGTGACGAAGCGCGCTTCTATCCGTTGGATCTTCTCTATCAACCCTATCTGGTACGGATCCCACACCGGTGAGCAGTATTCAAGCAGTGGGCGAACAAGTGTACTGTTGTTTTCGGACTACATTTCCTTAGGATTCTTCCGATGAATCTCAGTCTGGCATCTGCTTTACCGACGATTAATTTTATATGGTCATTCCATTTTAAATCACTCCTAATGCCTACTCCCAGATAATTTAGGGAATTAACTGCTTTCAGTTGCTGACCTGCTATATTGTAGCTAAATGATGAAGGATCTTTCTTTCTATGTATTCGCAGCACATTACACTTGTCTACATTGAGATTCAATTGCCATTCCCTGCACCATGCGTCAATTCGTTGCAGATCTTCCTTCATTTCAGTACAGTTTTCCATTGTTACAACTTCTCGATATACTACCGCATCAACCGCAAAAAGCCTCAGTGAACTTCCGATGTTATCCACAAGGTCATTTATGTATATTGCGAATAGCAACGGTCCTACGACATTCTCCTGCAGCACACCTGAAATGACCCTTACTTCGGAAGACTTCTCTCCATTGAGAATGACATGCTGCGTTCTGTTATCTAGGAACTCTTCAATCCAATCACACAATTGACCTGATAGTCCATATGCTCTTACTTTTTTCATTAAACGACTGTGGGGAACTGTATCAAACGCCTTGCGGAAGTCAAGAAACATGGTATCTACCTGGGAATCCGTGTCTATGGCCCTCTGGGTCTCGTGGACGAATAGCGCGGGCTGGGTTTCATACGATCATCTTTTTCGATACTCATGCTTATTCCTACAGAGTAGATGTCTAGTCTCCAGAAAAGTCATTATACTCGAACATAATACGTGTTCCAAAATTCTACAACTGATCAACGTTAGAGATATAGATCTACATTTCTGCACACCTGTTCGACGTCTCTTCTTGAAAACGGGGATGATCTGTGCCCTTTCCCAATCTTTCGGAACGCTACGCTCTTCTAGAGACCTACGGTACACCGCTGCAAGAAGGGGGGCAAGTGCCTTCGCGTACTCTGTGTAAAATGGAACTGGTATCCCATCAGGTCCAGCGGCCTTTCCTCTTTTGAGCGATTTTAGTTGTTTTTCTATCCCTCTGTCATCTAATTCGATATCTACCATTTTGTCATCTGTGCGACAATCTAGAGAAGGAACTACAGTGCAGTCTTCCTCTGTGAAACAGCTTTGGAAAAACACATTTAGTATTTCGGCCATTAGTCTGTCATCCTTTGTTTCAGTACCATTTTGGTCACGGAGTGTCTGGACATTTTGTTTTGATACACCTACCGCTTTGACATAAGATCAAGATTTCTTAGGATTTTCTGCCAAGTCCGTACATAGAACTTTACTTTCGAATTCGTTGAACGCCTCTCTACGCCTCTCTCATAGCCCTCCTCAGACTACATTTCGCTTCGTGTAATTTTTGTTTGTCTGCAAGGCTTTTTTGACTCTGTTTATGTTAGTTGTGAAGTTCTCTTTGCTTCCGTAGCAGTTTTCTAAGTCGGTTGTTGTGCCACGATGACTCTTTCCCATCTCTTACGATCTTGCTTGGCATACACACTCATCTAATGCATATTGTACGATGGTTTTGAACTTTGTCCACTGATCCTCAACACTATCTGTACTTGAGATAAACCCTTTGTGTTGAGCAGTCAAGTACTCTGAAATCTGCTTTTTGTCACTTTTGCTAAACAGAAAAATCTTCCTATCTTTTTTAATATTTCTATTTACGGCTGAAATCACCGATGCTGTAATCGCTTTATGATCGCTGATTCCCTCTTCTGCGTTAACTGTTTCAAATAGTTCGGGTCTGTTTGTCAACAGAAGGTCTAATATGTTATCGCCACGAGTAGGTTCTCTGTTTAACTGATCAAGGTAGTTTTCAGACAATGCACTTAAAAAATTTCACTGGATTCTTTGTGCCTGCCACCCGTTATAAACGTTTGAGTCTCCCAGTCTGTATTTGGTAAATTAAACTCTCCACCCAAAACTATAACATGGTCTATCTACTCGAAATATTTTCAAAATTTTCCTTCACGTGTTCTGCCATAACAGCTGCTGAGCCAGTGGGCCTATAGAGACATCCAATTACCATGTTTGAGCCTGCTTTAATCGTGACCTTCACCCAAATTGTTTCAGATTTCGGATCTCCGTCAATTTCCTTCGATAGTACTGCACTTTTTATCGCTATAAACACGCCTCCCCCTTCACTGTCCAGCTTGTCTCTGCGGTATACATTCCAATCTGAATTTAGAATTTAATTACTGTTTACATCTGGTTTCTGCCAACTTCCCGTCCCTAGTACTACGTGGGCAGTGTAACCGTTTATTAATGAGAGCAGTTCTGGGACCTTCCTATAGACGCTCCTACAGTTTACTATTACCACATTAACATTGTCATTTGTTGCTGCGTTTTGCCTACTGCTACCTTGTCTTGTCTCAGAAGGCGTCTTGTGGGGCCTAGGGAGGGAATTCTCTAACCTAAAAAACCCACTTGTGCACTCCACACGTACTCCGCTACCCTTGTAGCCGCTTCCTGCGTGTAGTGCACGCTTGACCTATTCAGGGGGACCCTACGTTTCTTCACCCGATAGCGGAGGTCGAGAAATTTGCACCCCAGATCTCCGCAGATTCGTCTGAGCATCTGGTTTAAGCCTTCCACTCGGCTCCAAACCAGAGGACCGCGATCGGTTCTGGGAACGACACTACAAATTGTTAGCTCAGATTCCACCCCGCGAGCGAGGCTTTCCGCCTTCACTAACTCTGCAACCGCCTGTTTGAACTGAGGATGACCTCTGAACCCAGACGGCAGGAGTCATTGGTGCCGACATGAGCTACTATTTGCAGTCGGGTGCACCCATTGCGCTCTATCGCCGCCGGCAGGCCCTCCTCCACATCTCGGATGAGACCGCGCCCCCCCCCCCCCCCCTCCCCCCGGCAAGCAGACAGAGTGAACACTGGTCTTCTTCCCCGACCTTTCCACTATTTACCTAAGGGGCTCCATCACTCGCCTAACACTGGAGCTCCCAATCACTAATAAACCCCTCCCCCCGTGTGCCTGCTCAGACCTTGCTGAAGAAGCGGCCACATGTCCACTCACAGGCAGAGCGGGCGATGCCACACGGCCAGCCTCCACATTGACCCTCCGCCTCGTGCGCCGTGAACGCCGTTGAACCCGCCACTCCCCTTGGGGAGAAGATGGCCCAACCGCGCCCGGTACTCGCGAAGATGTCTCGACAGCAGGGACAGTGGGTGAAGCATGTAACACCTGGGGTGTACCATGCGACGCACCAGACTCCCCTCTGCCGCTACACTCCGAGGCAGCAGCTTGAAGATGGCTGACCGTGCCCATCAGCACGTTCAGATGTTCGCGAACAGTGGCCAGCTCCTCCTGCGTCCGTACGCAGCAATCACACATCCTATCCATCCTAAGAAATCAACAATTTACTGTAGAGAGTTAAGTAATCAACTTTTAACTAGACTGCTAATTCACTAAAGGCGGCTGATGGCTGACTAAACTATGGTTACTAGACACTTTTTACTCGAAAATTAAAGCTTCCTAAAAGCAAAAACACACGGAAAAAGGAGTGACAGGTAAGAAAAACATAGTTAATACTTAAATTTACGTAGCTTGCTGCACAGGAGATGTGAAGCAGGCGGCAGTTACGACGATACTAGTTTTTTGTGTAAGTGGATTGTTTTCTCAGAATGTAACTGTAACCTGTTCGTGCAGAGTGAAGCATTCAGGGTTGTTCGCATGTGCGAGCTCAGTGAATCTGGTTTAACGGTTATTATCAGTAACAATTCCACTGCTCCATTGGAGCCTCCCTTTCACTGAAAATGTACAGTTAACCTCCTTTAAGTAACAAGGCTAAAAAGAAAACATATACGGAGAGTACCATCCAAATCCTTGAGCTCGTATTTCCATGTTGTTCTAAAGCGAACTGCATCAGGCAAGAAAACGCTGAGCGCTGCCTGATTCAGTGTGTGACGGATCTGTTAGGCAGGGAACCATCTCGCTGCCGCCACGGCTTCATATTGTCAGAAAGCGGCGTGGCTGGTGCAGGCAGCGCGGCCGAGCCCCGCTGGACTGGACTGCGGCGGGGCACGCGTGCTCGCAAATCCCCGAAACGTCCTCTTTGCGCCACCGTCTGAATTTGCCGAATAAATTACGGCGCTGCAAAGTATAACATTCGTCGTTGGAAATTATATATCCAGCGCACCGAACCGGCCGCTTTGATTAAATTTGCGTTGGTAAATACGCCTCTCCACCGTGCGAGCTGAGTCCGTGCTTTCCTTTTTCCGCTTTCGGAATAACATTGAATAATGTGGCACTGGTAGGCTGGACGTGCGAGTCATTGAAATCTCTGCAGTGTAAAGGGACGCTCAGACGCGTGCTTAGCAGTTATCTTCCCAGATTTAATTTATTCTCCTATGAAATGCGAATACGAATTAAAATTAACAGAGGAAGCAAATAAAATGTTTAAATAAACGCCTCATAGTGCTATAAATGTCCACTGTCTCTTACAAGAAGTAATTTTTCCATTCGATGATACGTTTTCAGCGCATGATTTCCCGAAAGCAGTTGTTTGTGGACATTCCTCTTTGTTATTTGCTGTCAGACGCTTTAGAAATTTTATGTGGCAGTGCCAAGTATTGATACCTGATGGTGCAATAGAAGCCGCCAGATGACATGTATCAACCAAGCGCTATTATAAACTACCGAGGAACAAAACAGTAAACTAATGATCATATGCGTTTGGTCTTTTTCCATACTATAGATTTTCTGTAGTGCAATATGCCACTGGTATTACACAAAAAACTCTTCGTGTGGACGGGATAGTGTTTCTACTCCATCTGTGTTGGAAAACGGTGTGCCTCAGGGTTATGTCCTAAGCGTCGTCCTTTTTGCTATCGCCATTAACCCTGTAATGGCCTGTCTCACACCAGGCATCTCCGGCTCCCTTTTTGTTGATGATTGTGATATCTGTTGCAATTCACCACGGACCTCTCTCATTGAACGATGCCTCGATCGTCTTTACTCATGGAGCATCACCAATGGCTTTCGTTTTTCCACTCACAAAACGGTTTGTGTGAATTTCTGGCGGCGCAAATGGTTTCTCGCACCATCTTTACATCTTGGGCCTGTTGCCCTTTCGTTCGTTGAAACTACGAAATTCCTGGGGCTCATGCTCTATAGGAAACTCTCTTGGTCCTCCCATGTGTCTTATCTGGCAGTACGCTGTACACAGTCCCTCAATGCCCCACGTGTCCTCAATGGTACTTCCTGTGGTGCAGCCGGCCAGTGTGGCCGAGCGGTTCTCGGCGCTTCAGTTTGGAACCGCGCGGCCGATACGGTCGCAGGTTCGAATCCTGCCTCGGGCATGGATGTGTGTGATGTCCTTAGGTTAGTTAGGTTTAAGTAGTTCTAAGTTCTAGGGGACTGATGCCACAGCAGTTAAGTACCATAGTGCTCAGAGCCATTTGAACCAGTCTCCTTGGCATGCAGTCAGCGACAAAGTGAAAACCGAGGCGACATTGAGCAGCTGCACTCGACAGAGTTCAAGGATAAGACTACATCGGAACGACACTACTGTAACGCGCTTCCGGCTTGGTTACCCTTGACATCTTTGCAGGATGAAAGTTCGGACTATCCAACTGAAATTGCAGACCTCAAGAATGTGAGATTGGGATGTTCGCGCTATGACAGACAACGCCGCAAGTTTCTTAATGCCATGCTCAGAGCAGGACATCCTCACATCTGTGATGGATCTGTTTCACAGTTGACCACAATGGACTATGTCGGTGATGCCCAGTTTCCGCAAGAAGCGGATATCCTGTTATAAGCCATACTCAAAGTTCCAGCGTAAGAAATTGTGATGTATGGACTGTGTCGAGTGCTTGAATGCACATACTGTACCATGAAGTTTACCTGGAATTAATGTAATTTCTAATATGTATGTTGTATGAGTGATATTGTGTACCAAATCTGTAATTACTCACTTCTCTGGCTAAATGGTTAACGCCAAAGGTCAATAAATTATATGAAAAGAACATCGGAACGACAGTAGGCGTAAAACGGCTCTGTAAATTTTCTGGAGCGGAATTTAATTCCTCGTTTGACCCCCTGTTTTTGGGTTTTAAGTGGTTTCCGTAGAACACGATTAGCGCGCATCGCAAGATGGGTCTTTTTAACACCAGGGCATGTTTTCTTCCTTACACGTTGGGCAATAAGTACTCATGCTCAGCCTCAGTTAACCTCAACGTCGATCGTACGTTGATCGCTAAGCTTCCATCCTAAAGCTTCCGAAAATCTTTGGGCCACATTGGTCGCCAGTGTGAATCTATGTCCATGCATTATTCAGTACCTGCGGAAAGCTCAACAATTGTGACTTCTGATACCCGTAGATGGCGGTAATCGTTGAAACTCTCGATTTTCGGTTTTTTGTGCGAATTTAACCTGACTCGTAAAACCACTCAAGACACCCGGTTTCTGAAATAATATATTTTCGGTATTTTGTACCTATGATGTCCTGTAGTAAACGAAGAAATGGAAAAGAGATTGAAAAATTTTGACTCCCTCACTTTCGAGATAGAATCAAAACATTAAATTAAATAAGCAAAGAAAAGAAAACGTAGTCTGTCCAACATTCGCTGCTGGTCTCGAAAAGTGATAAGTGGTTCAATATTACAAAAGCATCACCAATGTAATGCATCTGATTCTAACTTTTTGAAACCCTGCTCAAAAATCATTTTGTAATTGAGGATCATCTCTGTATTTGGGATTTACGAATAGTCATTGCGAAAGGGTGAAGAACTATGTTTTCCGTGTTATTTTGTCCGTTTCTAAGGGCTAGAGGCAGATAAAGGCGTGGTATGTAGAACAGGCAGCAGATCAGGTATTTTTTATTTTTGCTGTAAACCGTGATTGAATTGTTAAGTTTTAAGTTTTCTACTTATATGATGTAGCACGTTTGCTGTAGCTCCAGCTGTATCTAATCTTTTAAAGCAAGTGGAAAGTTGTACTTCATTGATACCAGTTTTCAGACTAGGGATGCCGCCATTCTGTTATACAACTCATATCCAATGACGACAGCGAGAAATTCCCGTATGAACAAACAGGGCAAGTCTTACAAACTGCAAACGTATAAGCACGCCACATAGTAACAATTAGATTATTGTCTCATGAGTGCTGTACCAGTTCTTGTGCCATGCGTTTGTTGCTCGTTTCTGTTGTCATTGTTATTAAGAAGCACTGATCGCTTTTGCTATTTTCTACAGTAACGCAATATTTCACAGCAACGTAAATTTTAAGAATAAACGTTACTCATTTTTAGAAAGGTTTATTTGAAAACCAAAAATTTACCGCTGCCGCTACGCCTAATTGATATTTGGTTGGTCATTAGCAAAAATAAAAAAAAAAATAAAATAAAAAACACCTGTTCTTACTGAGTTCGATCAAATAAATAAAAAAAAACGGTTGTTCAGAACTAGAATGCCGGTGTCGGTTTTAACAGGTCGTTTTTTTCCATCACACGCAGAAACCTCATCGCCTGACGAGTCATTGACATCTTGTCCTGCTGACGATGATATAAAAATGTGACTCCCGAGAGATGTGTAGGCTGTGGTTACCGTTACAGCAACCATAGGAAATGGCATTAGACGTGAGTCGAAGCGCAGACAGCGGCGGGTTGGAGCGCAGCCGCCGTATGGCGCCGTTTGGAGGGCGCGAAACGTTTCGGTTGCCGTCCAGTGCGGGCGGAGTCGTTGTCGGGCGCCAAACGGCCACGGGCTGGGAGGCCGCAGGTGATTGAGCGCGGAGCGGCGTGGCGCGGTGGCGCACCGCTAGTGTTATTGGCAGCCGGCGGCGCCGCAGTGTTTTTAGCGGCGAAGGCGGGGCTGCCGCAGCGCCGGCCGCCGCGCCCACTGCGCCCTCTGCCTCTTCCCGGGCTCGCTTCGACCACCGCCTTCCGTGCCTGTAGCATCTCCCGACGAGAAGGTGCCATGGAGCCCGTACTTGCTGTTGTCATCCAACCGAACCATTTCACTCGTAATGTTACACCCCTGAAGCTCTCCGCTATGCAGTTTACTCACCGTTACGATCAATTATCTGATAAACTATTTGCCACTACTTTTAAAAGCCACCGGTCGCTTAGGAGCACTGTAAATGTTGTAGAGGAGGTACCAGGTAGTCCTGTGCCCCATGACCGATAACGAAAGTCGTGGCAGAAAATTGGTGTGTACAGTGAGGTGAAAAAAGGCACGGTATAGCGATATGCACATATACAGGTGGCGATAGTATCGCGCGCACGAGGCATAGAAGGGCAGTGAATCGGCGGAGCTGTAAATTTGTTCAGGCGATTTATGTGAAAAGATTTCTGACGTCATTATGGTCCCACGACGGGAACAAGCAAACTTTGTTCGCGAAATGGTAATTGAAGGTAGACGCATGGGACATTCCATTTCGGAAATCGTGAGGCAATTCAACATCCTGAGCTCCACAGTGTCAAGAGTGTGCGCAGGATATTACTCGTAAATTTCAGACATTACCTCTCAGCCCGGATAACGCAGTGGCCGACGGCCTTCACTTAACGACCGAGAGCATTGGCATTTGCGTAGAGTTTCCAGTGCTAACAGAAGATCAGCACTCAGCGAAATAACGGCAGTAATCAATGTGGGACGTACGACGAACGTATCCGTAGCGTAGTGCGGCGAAATTTGGCGCTAATTGGCTGTGGCAGCAGACGACCGACGCGAGTGTCTTTACTAACAACACGACATAATCTGCAGCGCCTCTCCTGGACTCGTGACCATATCGGTTGGAATCCAGACGACTGGAAAACCTTGGCGTGGTCAGATGAATTCCCACTTCAGTTGCTAAGAGCTGATGGAAGGCCTCTAGTCTGGCGTAGACCCCACGAAACCGTGGACCCAAGTTGTCAACAGGACAATGTGCAAACTCGTGGTGGCTCCGTAATGGAGTGGGATGTGTTTACGTGGCATAGACTGGGTCCTGTGGGCCAGCTGAACGGATCGTTGGCTGGAAATACACACATTAAAAAAAGTTTTGCATCACCTCCGTTCCGACAGTTCCGGAACCTGTTCAGAAAATTAGAACAGAGATCAATACAAACATCACTTCTGCCCATTTTATTGCTCAAGAAAACCACACATTGCATGTTGTACCACCATACAGCGGGACCTTCAGAGGTGGTGATCCAGATTGCTGTACACACTGGTACCTCTAATACCCAGTAGCACGGCCTCCTGCATTAATGCAGCTCATCGAGGCACTGTTGGTACAGATTGTCCCACGCCTCAACAGCGATTCGGCGTTGATGACTTAGAGTGGTTGGTGGGTCACGTCGTCCATAAACAGCCCTTTTCAATCTATCCCAGGCATTTTCGATAGGGCTCATGTCTGGAGAACATGTTGGCCACTCTAGTCGAACGATGCCGTTATCCTGAAGGAAGTCATTCATAAGAAGTGCACGATGGGAGCGCGAATTGTCGTCCATGAAGACGAATGCCTCGCAGATCGTCACCTTCCATGAACACCGGCGGCGTACGCCGGCCCAACATAATGCCACTCCAAAACAGCAGGGAACCTCCATCTTGCTGCGCTGGGTGGACAGTGTGACTATGGTGTTCAGCCTGATCGGGTTGTCTCCAAACACGTCTCCGCCGATTTTCAGGTTGAAGGCATATGCGACACTCATCGGTGAAGAGATCATCATGCCAATCCTGAGCGGTCCATTCGCCATTTTGCTGAGCCCATCTGTACCCCGCTGCACGTTGTCGTGGTTGAAAAGATGGACCTCGCTATGGACGTCGGGAGTGAACCTACGCATCATGCAGCCTATTGCACACAATTTGAGTCGTAACATGACGTCCTGTGGCTGCACGAAAAGCGTTATTCTACAAGGTGGCATTGCTGTCGGGGTTCCTCCGAGCCATAATCCTTAGTTAGCGGTCATCCACTGCTGTATTAGACCTTGGGCGGCCCGAGCGAGGCATATCATCGACAGTTCCTGTCTCTCTGTATCTCCTCCATGTCCGAACAACTTCGCTTTGGTTCACTCGGAGACGCCTGAACACTTCCCTTGTTGCGAGCCCTTCCTGGCACAAAGTAACAATGCGGACGCGATCGATCCGCGGTAATGACCGTCTAGACATGGTAGAACTACAGACAACACGAGCCGTGTACCTCCATCCTGGTGGAATGACTGGAACTGATCGGATGTCGTACCCCCTCCGGCTAATAGGCGCTGCTCACGCATGCTTGTTTACATCTTTGGGCGGGTTTAGTGATATCTCTCAACAGTCAAAGAGACTGTGTCTGTGATACAATGTCCACAGTCAACGTCTATCTTCAGGGGTTCTGGAAACCGGGGCGATACAAAACTTTTTTTGATGTGTGTAGTTATGTTCGGCTACTTGGAAACCATTTGCGGCCACTCATGGACTTCGTCTTCCCTAACAACGTTGAACATATTGGAGGGGTCAGTTCGTGCACAAAATCGTCCAGCAACAACGCTTTCGCAATTATTATGGACGGCTACAGAGGCAACATATGTCAGTATTTCTGCAGGGGACTTCCATCGATTTGTTGATTCCATGCCACGTCGATTTGCTGCTCTACGCTGGGAAAAAGGAGGTTCGACACGAAATTAGAAGGTATCCCATGATTTCTGTCACCTCAGTGTATACACGAGTTGGTTGTTCTGAATCAGGGGAGTAAGATGGTTTGGCATAAAGACATGACAGAATGGCAGAGATCAGTATGTTAGGAAGTACCCTGAATAAAGTCGTATGATTTGTTCTGGAATCAGCGGCGACAGTCCGATGCGGCTACAAGAAATGGCGTGCCGCCATTCATAGCCATTTAAAAGGGCGTAAGAACAGTGATACTCCAAAGATCTTAACCGCCTGGGACCGGAGACGAGTGTCATGCGTTGTCAGTGACAGGCGGTTTCAGACCCGACAGGAAGTCTTTTGTTAGTCAATACACACGAGTCACAAACGATATAACAGCGCACGCTGCGACGGGGATAACCTATAATGGACATTCGGAGTCGGGTACCTTGCAGAAGTCCATTTCTCACAGTGTTACGTAAATTGGCACCCCTTCAGGGGGAAAAACTACGCAGAACAGTAGCTGACTGCTAGCGTGTAGTGTTTCGACGATTCGTTTTTGCCTCGTTTCAAGCGACTGAAGTCTTCGAGACTACCAACAGTCCAGTGAAACGTTTGCCCTCATTATGTTAAAGATGTAGTACAGTGGGTGTTTTCCGTGCCATATAATTCGGATGTTCATCCGCTTCGTGCAAGTCGCTGCTAGCCTATCCCAGTTAATCCTACCGAGCAAAGGAGACCTATAGCTCAATGTGCAATATGAACCGCGTGTCGTTGCTTGCACATCTTCACATCACTGAGAGGTGTTATCTACACTGAATAATTTCAAGGCCTGGCCGGGATTCGAACTTGAGAGTATACGGTTTCCAGGCGTACTCTTTACAATTAATCTTGATCATTCTGTGTTTTTACAGCTGAATATGTAAATGATAACAAAAACCACAACTGCATTTCAGATACGCTTTTTGCGCCGCCGACAGGCTTCGTAACTAATTCGTGCAAAACATATATGTCGGAGTTGTGATGTAAATATGTCTAGTCGCCATACATAATGCTAAGAGACACGTTATGGAGCATTACGAGCGCATTGAAGCAGTTCGTCGGCCGTCTGGCACAAGTTGAGCCCGCTGCACAAACAGGGAACATGCCAACTTGCAGCAATGTGCCGGACTACAGGTCTCTACTGCTTCTCTTGCTAAACATCCTGACGATGAGATTTTCTTTCCTTCACGATGATGTGTTGTTTTTCCTCGCTGTTGGCAAAATAATACCTCTGAGAGTCCGTTCTCCATCGACTATTTATTTTGTCGTTGGATGTGAGATCGCTAACTGGAAAAGGTTTTTTCTTTTTTTTCGCAAAATATGACAGTTGTACGTTAAAGTGTGTCTGTTGAGTGTAGTAATTGTAATTAGTGCGTGTGTAGTGCGATGTCGCATTATTATATGAGCAGAGAGAGAGTGGAACTCAGTGACTGCACATATGATGCTCCTCTCGAATAGTACCAATGGGGCCGGCGATCTTAATGTTCCCACCCGAGGGATGAATCACCATCAACAGTGTGACATGCCCTCAGTTCATGAGACACTGCGGAGAGGTTTGAAATTTAATCCAGGGTACTGACGTGTGGTCAGGAACTTTACGCCTCCACCTCTCCTCCCCCTACCGGCCAAATACTGGCGCTGAAAATTACTTCTATCACCAGGATTCGAACCGGCTTACCTCCGAGTCGAGCACCACCGCACAGGCGTGCAATAGCGATATCAATTACTGAGGCGGTTTTTTTAACATGATCATGTCATCTAATTAACAAACTAGCATGTGAAATTTTTGGAAAAAAGAGAAAGGAAAAACCTAACTGAGATTATTGTGGATCCCCTAGAAAATGATGACATCTGAAAAGGGTTTTATTGCAATTAGCTAAGAATTTAGACGGATTTGTGTAATTACGCGAAGTGTCAACCGGCATCGTCAGAAAGAAAATCTAAGATACCCCTTAAATAAAATTTTTCGTTTCTCATGTATTAAATTTGTGTTAAGATATGCATTTTAAAACGAAGGCTATTCGGAAAGTAAGTTCCGATCGGCCGTGAAATGGAAACCACTGTAAAAATAAAAAAAATGTTTTATTTGCAAGTTAGATACAACTCCCAGCTCCGACTCAAACTTTTGTCATTGCGTTATACCAACTTTCCAATACCGTCGACATAGGACAGCCGCCAATGGTTTTCGCCACTTCTCTACGCTGTTCTATATCTCGTTGTGTATGCCAGAATGTTGTCTTCATACTCAGCGGTTCATGTGAGCAGAGATGAAACTCGGAGGGAGCAAATAACGAGCTATATTGTAGGTAATCAAACACTTCCCATCGAAAACGCTCCAGGAGCATCCTTATTGCCGTTGCAGAGTGTGGCCGAGAATCGTCAAGGAGGAGGAAACGCACGACAGTTATGGTATGTCAGGCGGAGTCTCTCACCAGTCCGTCGTACTTGGCGGGAGACACTATTTTCCAGGAATCTTTACGTGCTCACTGTGCGCTCAGAACTGAAAAAAAAGTGACGTGACAAAAGAGTGACTTTAAGCGATCGACGGGCGCACTGGAGACACTGCTCAATACAGCTGTGCAAAGCGTCATCGGATTGTCACAGTGGTTTTCATTTCGCGACCAATCGGGACTTGCTTTTCGAGTAGCCCTCGTAATTTAAGTAGTAGTTCAAATGGTTCAAATGGCTCTGAGCACTATGGGACTTAACTTCTGAGGTCATCTGTCCCCTAGAACTTAGAACTACTTAAACCTAACTAACCTAAGGACATTAGGTTAGTTAGGTTTAAGTAGTTCTAAGTCTGACATCTGATGACATCAGATGTTAAGTCCCATAGTGCTTAGAGCCATTTGAACCATTTTTATATTCATTTAAGTTATTTTAGCTGCTTCGTTGTACTGCCGTTGGAGGTGTGCTGACCTGTTACGTTCCTAGCGACACGGTTCTGGATTCATGCTGTTCTTGTTGTTAGATCTGCTTCATAACAACGCCAAACGCAGGAGCAGTACTCTACAATTGCTCGAGCTAGCGTCTTCGAGAACCCTTCCAACGAATCCAGCTCTTAGGCTGGGCTTTCGTATCATTGATTTTACTTGAGCGTCCCATATCATTTCACTTCGTAGTATTACATGCTTAAATTCTTTGTTAAACTTGTAAGTGAATATTGCTAGACTTCCTGTGTGTCTCGTTATACTTAGCTTGCTTTTACTAATATTTGAAGAGAACTGTGAATGCATAAAGTATTAGGAAGTTGAGAAAAGTTGTGTGACACACAGAATATTTTTTTAGTTTGAATGCCAACGCTTTTTCCAGTACATTTTACCATCAGTGATCAGTGTTTTAGAATGAAGGATCTAGATCTTTCGTTATGGACTCGTTGCAGTTTAGTGACAAAAATCAGGATACCGGACTCGCATTTGTTTGACCTGGGTTCTAATCCCACTCCAGCAATCCAGATTTAGGTTCTCCACGGTTTTTCCTAATTCAAAGGCAAATGTCACAACGATTCCTTTGAAAAGAATTCCATCGATTTCCCTAGCCTTGCTCCCAGCAATTCTTTCTCCTGTTCAGTTTATGATGGCCGCCTGAAACCCCAGTCGTGTTTTCTTTCCTTTTCTCTTTCTTTACTGCCACAGAATTGTCCGTTTTTTAAATTGTTTTAGAAGTGCTATCAGTTTTAGTGTATAACACACATTGCAAAACGAACATAATATCGTAGGGAACAAAAATTCATGTAGTGTCATCATACCACGGGAATCCGACAGAGATTTAATTCCAATAAGACACTGTAGATTCAGTTATGGAAGCAAATCTTCTTCGTTGGCGGTGCGCTGGTATTACATAAGGAATAAGTTATAATCAGGAGGAAAAACTGAGAATATTGTTCGTTATGGAAGGTGGAAACGTAATTTTGCTGATGTACTCACAAAGCTGCTTGGGGAGCGGTATTAGCATTACATCTGTCGCAGGAAGAATAACTAGCTTTCTGTCACCGACGCGAGTAGTTCTGATGACGTTCTGTGCCCTCCTTCGGTGATGTTAGATGTATTGGATCTGATGGCGAAATGAATAGATCCCCCTAACCACAAAACTAAGGTACGTGTTACTGTATATTACGTGGTTTGTGTTAGTAGTGGGGGTTTAGAAACTGAACACTTAGATCCAACGACATTGCCCGCAACAACTTCTCGGTTAGTTGATCTGGCAGTTAGCTAGAGTTCAAGATCGGCATTCGACCGCAACTGGTGGCTTAGCACATAGATACACTCTGTGATCAAAAGTCTCCAGTGTCCAGGGACTACGATAAATAGGCGGCGTTGGTTAAGGTGGTACAGACAACTCCGTCAGTGGCCTGCGGAATAATAGTTTGGACGCTCGACGGGATTATGAGTCATTATACGTAGTGTGAGCTTCTGATGGACGTAGGTGTGGTTGGTGCATGTCTACTGGAGTTTGTTCCAAAAGTTTTACCCAATGCCAAAAGAAATGCAAATATTTAGACAATAGCGCGCCTGCAGCAGTGTGGCTATAGCACGTCTTGAGACGTCCTCCGATAACGTGCGATAATACAAGCGCCCACAAAGCAAAGGCCTTTCTGTCATAGGTTGAAGAAAATCACGTGTTTTTTTTTAACAGGCTTCAAGCTAAGCACAATCAGACATTATGTGATGAATTAACCGTATTATGTGTTTGATGGATAAAACACGGCAACAAAGATGTACCATTATCCCCTGAAGATTAAATGCTGTAATAGTAGCAGCTGAAGGTTCTGCATCCACTAGGCCTTGTTACATTCGCCGGAGTTCTTGGAACGAATAGCTGTAGGAAGCGTCTAGAGACTTGCGGCAGTGTAAAGCCGATTTTACTGATACTTTTATTCTGTACTTCCCTTCCTTACTCCTACATCAGTCAAAAGCAATAATAACAGTTAACCTTGCTGGATCTTCCCACTAGTGTGCAGTATTAAACAGCGCATGTTTCGTTGTCCCAAGAACAGCTGCAGCTTTAGAAGGTCGATAGAGGCAACGTCGTGAATCCACATTTCGTGACACTTTCATTCTTCTCTTAATTTTGCAGCATGTAGTCGTTTACCGATTGTATCTTAGATAACAATTTGGGTTGATACATTTAATCTGCATCTTTTGAATTAATTCATCGGGCTGGAAGTACAATCGATATGTCGTCGTAATAAGGGTTCTTAGAAACATAAGTTATTTTTGTGGCCGTTTTTTCTCTTTTTTTCCTCTCTGTTAACAGCAAATTTAAGACTGGGTTGTGATTGCAGCAGAGGTATTCATGGAGTAGCTCGATGCAGTGGCACGAAAGGTCAAAGGTTACTGTGACTACTAAGAGATAGGTTGCTTTCATTGGTACGCTTCTAGGTGGGGAACGTTTTTTACGACGTTTTTAGAAAACTACGAGTCCAAAATAAGATTTAGAAGAAAAGGATTCATTTATCAGACGCTTTCTTTATCCCTATAAAACATTTGCTTTTTTGTGTCGCGAGGCTGTAATTGTACATACGACTATGCAAATAATTCACTACTTGCGGTTTTACGGAAGTTCAAGACAAAACAGAACGTTATGTTTACCTACTAGGTTTCCTGTACGTAAGACATAGAAAGTATCTGCAATTAATAATAGTTTCATAAATAGGCCATATTCCTAGTAATTAACTTTAAAGAAATATCGTAAGTGCTTCCGAATCGTTGATTAGTAAAGATTTTGATGGATTTTAATCATACATTTGGCTTACTAGTGGAGATGCGACGTGCTGAATACACTTTTACTTATCATGTTGCCCTATGTTTTTCTCAAGAGTGGAACATTTGAATATTACCTGTAGTAAAAGCTTTTTGCAATATCTGAATTAACATCAGTTAGGAGTTGACGCGACTGCAGTGTTTAAGACACTGCGTTCCTGTTCGGTACTTTTCCCTTTTCAGTCAGCCACCCTGATTTATATTTCCCTTTGTTTCCGTAAATAACTTTAATCGAATGCAGCACCTGTTCCTTACTCACGATTAGGGAAAGAAGTTATCTACATTGACCTAACAGTCATTCGCATAATTTCCTCCTCCGGTATATTCAGCTTATATTAGCGATTAAAACGACTCTATGCCCTCTTTTCTATCCATATACGAGGTGCGACAGTAACGTAATAAGACTTTCATATCAAAACAGGCTTACGAGAAAGAGATGCTCTTTCGTGTGTTCTCTTTAGCCTTGCACTAGAGAAAGTTGTTGGAGAGAGTAATTTACAGGTGTACAATTGCCTTCTCTTCGAACACAGTGAAGTAAAACTCCTGACATACGCAGCTGATGTAGTGTTACTCAGTGAAACAGAAGAAGAGCTGAAGGACATGTGAAGATCTCTCAGGCACAGTGCCCGCAAAATGGGACTTTTGATAATCCAAGAGGAAACTGAATATATGGAAATAGGTCGAGTCATAAACCTAAACCCACACTTTGAAATTGACCACAATTCTAGATTCAGAACATTTCATCAGTTCAAATACCGTGGATCGCGCTTCAGCAGTAAAAATATCGTAATACTGGATATTAATGAGAGAATAGCCTCAGGATCAAGATGTCTGTACGCTCTAAGCAGCCCACTCAAAGGTAAAGCTTTGTCAGTCACCACTAAAATGAACATATATATAACGCCGTCATCTGCGCAGTAATACTATATGGTTCGGGAAGCTAGACGCTTACCAAGAAAGAAAGAAAGAAAGAAAAATTGAATATTTTCGAAAGGAAAGTGAGCAGAAAAATCTGGGGACCTGTGTAGGAGATTGGCAAATGGAGAGTTCGAAAGAACTCTGAAATTTATCAGTTAATGAAGCAACACACTATGGTCCAGAAATTAAAAAGTGAAAGACTGCAATGGGCTGGCATGTGGCTAGGATGGAAACCAATAGAATTCCTAAGAAGGCATTTGAGGGCACTCTCCGAGCAACGAGACCATTGGGCCGTCCTCCCACACGGTGGAAAGATGACGGGCGTCGCAGCATTAGAAATCCGCGCATGGTGGAGAGAGGCAGCGAGAGATGGAAGATGATGGAAGCAGATCGTTGATGCAGCGCATGGTTTACAGGGCATGTGATCGCTGAAAAGAAGTAGTTTTTACTGTTAATAATAAGGCTGTTTTAAAGCACAAAAAATGTTAATGGTTGCAATACTGAATTAGTGTAATTTCCTCACCTTCCGTAACATCCATAATTTTGTTTGTTATTTTACAGATAAGTAGAGAATTTGATGAGTGCTTAATAACAGGTTAGTTATAGATCTAGCGCTCTATTTCTCGCAGTGAAGCCGAACGGGCCTACGCTGAGGTTTCTCCGCGCGAGTCGCATTTAACCAAGATTATCTCGTGTTAAAGATCTCCGGCGGTTCCGGTTCGGCGAAAATGAAAATATTGCATATGAATGGTTGGAACATGTCTGCAAGTTTCGGTCCGTAAATCGCGCTGTGGCGTTATGGCAGGCGTGTCAAGACATGTGGATAAATCATCCACTCCGTATTGGCGCCTCCTCGGGCGATGGCGGTAGCAGCGGCAGCAGAAACTACTTCAGTGAGCTGGATGTGTCTATTTTCTGCATGTCTTATAGTTTTCACGCAGCCGTCTTTTGAAAGGCTAACAGTACTTGTAAATAACCCTGTACTCGTAGTTGGTTACCAAAATATTATTGACGTTTGTTACGCTAATGACTTCAGACAGGTTTCTCATTCGAAATCGGTAGATGTGATGTACAGATAAACAAGTGATTCCAGTTTCAGAGAAACTGGATGATTTATTCCAGAGAAAGAGCTTCACAAATTGAGCAATTCAGTGACGCCGTGCTCCGTCTCTGCCCCTTGTGCAAGCATTTATTCGGCTTGGCACCGATTGATAGTGTTGCCGGATGTCTTCCTGGCGGATTCGTGCCAAATTCTGTCCAACTGACGCGCTGGATCGTCAATATCCACAGCTGGTATGAGGGCCCTGCGCACATGTTCCACACGTTTTCAATTGGGGAGAGACCCGGTGAACTTGTTGGCCATGGTAGTGTTTGGCAAACATGACGACAAGTAGTAGGATCTCTCGGCGTGAGCAGGCGGGCTTTATCTTGCTGAAACGTAAGGCCAGGATAGCTTGTGACTAAGGGCAACAAATCGGCGCGTATCGTTGACATACCTTTATGCTCCAAGGGTGTTCCGGATGACAACGGAAGGGTTCTGGTGTGAAATAAAATGACACCCCAGACCATCACTTCTGGTTGTGGAGCCGTATGCGGGATACAGTCGGGTTCGCATCCCGCCTGTGTCCGGGACATCTCCAGACGCGCCCTCGGCCTTGAATCTGATATACTGGTGTATAATTGCCTGCGTCGAACTGAGCCCCGATGACCTGCGGAGACGTGTCTGAAGATGCCTCGGACAGCGGTGAGATTCCAACGTGACAGTCGCCCGCCATACGGCCCGACAACCAGGAGTCGTGGCCTGGTGTGCCATTTCTTTTCGTAGCGAGACCCCTTTGTTATCTGCGGCACCCTCACAACTCGGAGGTACGTCGACGATGTTCTATGCCCCATTTTGTTGCCCTTCGTGACAAGCCATCTTGGGCTTGTATTTCAGCAAGGTAATGCCCGTCCCCCGGACACAGTGAAATTTCTACTGGTTGTCTTCGTGCTTCCCAAATCGTTCCTTGGCCAGCAAGGTCACCGAATCTCTCCAGTTGAGAACATTTGGAGCATTATGGACAGAGCCCTCCAAAAAGCTCGGTATCTTGGCGATCTAACGCGCCAATTTGACAGAATTTGGGAAGATATCCTTCAGGAGGACATACAACACCTGCAACAATCAGTGCCAAGCCGAATAACTGCCTGGATATCGGTCAGAGGTGGACCAACGCGTTATTGACGTGCTCAATTTGTAAAACCTTTTGAATAAATCACCGGGTTTTTCTGAAATTGCCGGCCTGTGTGGCCGTCCGGTTCTAGGCGCTTCAGTCTGGAACCCCGTGACCGCCACGGTCGCAGGTTCGAATCCTGCCTCGGGCATGGATGTGTGTGATGTCCTTAGGTTAGTTAGGTTTAAGAAGTTCTAAGTTCTAGGGGACTGATGACCACAGATGTTAAGTCCCATAGTGCTCAGAGCCATTTGAACCATTTTCTGAAATTATAAACATTGGTTGTAAATCGTACGTGTAAAACACATCTACCAATTTCCGTCCCATTCTTTAAAAAAAAAAAAATTGTACGTCAGTAGAAAACACGAAGGTAAAAATTTTGCCTGGTTGATTGTGAAAGGCGTGTAGCTGACGAACTTAGATGCGCGGCGCCCTGAGTGTTATTTGGAATAATAGCAGAGTGCGATGCTTTTAGTAATACTTATGTAGCCCATTTGTGATAAGCTGAATGTTTATGCCACTTAACGATTTATTGGGAAAGCTTTTAGTAAACAGCAGTATCAACTAAATGTGCTAGAACGGACAACGGGACAGAACATGTTTATATTATTGATGGGTGTGTTTTCTCGTTTACGAGGACATGCTGAAACGTAATGCCTCCAAATTTTTAATGTGAAAAGTCTTAGCGTGGCCGAGCGGTTCTAGGCGCTAGAGTCTGTAACCGCGCGACCGCTGCAGTCGCAGGTTCGAATCTTGCCTCGGGCATGGATGTGTGTGATGTCCTTAGGTTAGTTAGGTTTAAGTAGTTCTAAGTTCTAGGGGAATGATGACCTCAGCAGTTGAGTCCCATAGTGCTCAGAGCCATTTTGTGAAAAGTCTAACAGTTTTTTTAAATAAAAAAAACGTTATTAACATTCTACATCTTTATTCTTCATGTCTACATATTTGCAACCTGAATTGTAGCATGTAACAAGGTGGTGTATAACGTAGCTAAGTCTTAGCGTGATAAACGGCGTGCTGTAACTGAGCTTCGAATTGGAAGAGCTCGTCCACACGTGGAGGAGCGTCTCCTGGAGCATCGCAATGCCAGACCACACACGAGCTCTGTGACATCTGTAGCAATCCGATCCCGTGGGTTCACTGCCATCGATCATCGTCCCATACAGTGCCGATTTGGTCTCATTCAATGCTCTACCTTCGAGGACTTGTCTTTTGTAGTGATGAAGCGATGGAAGCAAAGGTGATGATGTGGCTCCGTCTACAAAGTCAAACATTCTACTGTGACCGTATCAACGAACTAGTCTCTCGTTGGCACAAATGTCTTCGCGGCCAGGTTGACTACGTTCTACATCTACATCTACATCCATACTCCGCAAGCCACCTGACGGTGTGTGGCGGAGGGTACCCTGAGTACCTCTATCGGTTCTCCCTTCTATTCCAGTCTCGTATTGTTCGTGGAAAGAAGGATTGTCTGTATGCATCTGTGTGGGCTCTAATCTCTCTGATTTTATCCTCATGGTCTCTTCGCGAGATATACGTAGGAGGGAGCAATATACTGCTTGACTCTTCGGTGAAGGTATGTTCTCGAGACTTTAACAAAAGCCCGTACCGAGTTACTGAGCGTCACTCCTGCAGAGTCTTCCACTGGAGTTTATCTATCATCTCCGTAACGCTTTCGCGATTACTAAATGATCCTGTAACGAAGCGCGCTGCTCTCCGTTGGATCTTCTCTATCTCTTCTATCAACCCTATCTGGTACGGATCCCACACCGCTGAGCAGTATTCAAGCAGTGGGCGAACAGGCGTACTGTAACCTACTTCCTTTGTTTTCGGATTGCATTTCCTTAGGATTCTTCCAATTAATCTCAGTCTGGCATCTGCTTTAACGACGATCAACATTATATGATCATTCCATTTTAAATCACTCCTAATGCGTACTCCCAGATAATTTATGGAATTAACTGCTTTCAGTTGCTGACCTGCTATTTTGTAGCTAAATGATAATGGATCTATCTTTCTATGTATTCGCAGCACATTACACTTGTCTACATTGAGATTCAATTGCCATTTCCTGCACCATGCGTCAATTCGCTGCAGAACCCTCCTGCATTTCAGTACAATTTTCCATTGTTACAACTTCTCGATACACCACAGCATCATCTGCAAAAAGCCTCAGTGAACTTCCGATGTCATCCACCAGGTCATTTATGTATATTGTGAACAGCAACGGTCCCATGACACTCCCCTGCGGCACACCTGAAATCACTCTTACTTCGGAAGACTTCTCTCCATTGAGAATGACATGCTGCGTTCTGTTATTAGGAACTCCTCAATCCAATCACACAATTGGTCTGATTGTCCATATGCTCTTATTTTGTTCATTAAACGACTGTGGGGAACTGTATCGAACGCCTTGCGGAAGTCAAGAAACACGGCATCTACCTGTGAACCCGTGTCTATGGCCCTCTGAGTCTCGTGGACGAATAGCGCGAGCTGGGTTTCACACGACCGTCTTTTTCGAAACCCATGCTGATTCCTACAGAGTAGATTTCTAGTCTCCAGGAAAGTCATTATACTCGAACACAATACGTGTTCCAAAACTCTACAACTGATCGACGTTAGAGATATAGGTCTATAGTTCTGCACATCTGTTCGACGTCTCTTCTTGAAAACGGGGATGACCTGTGCCCTTTTCCAATCCTTTGGAACGCTACGCTCTTCTAGAGACCTACGGTACACCGCTGCAAGAAGGGGGGCAAGTTCCTTCGCGTACGTTGAGAATAAATTGTGGGCATGAAGAATATAGGCGTAGAATGTTAATAACGTTTGTTTTATTTTAAAAAACTGTAAGAGTTGTCACATAAAAAAATTCGGAGGCATTACTTTCCAGGCACGCTCTGGTAAATGCGTACTTTTATAAACTTACGAATTATGAACTTTTTGAAGCATCCTGGCAGATTAAAACTGTATGCCGGGCCGAGACTCGAACTCGGGACCTTTGCCCTTCTCGGGCAAGTGCTCTACCAACTGGCTACCCAAGCACGACTCACGCCCCGTCGTCACAGCTTCAATTCTGCGAGAATCTCTTCTCCTACCTTCCAAACTTCACAGAAGTTCTTCGCAGGAGGAAGCTGTGACGACGGGGCGTGAGGCGTGCTTGGGTAGCTCAGTTGGTAGAGCACTTGCCCGAGAAAGGTAAAGGTCCCGAGTTCGAGTCTTGGACCGGCACACAGTTTTAATCTGCCAGGATGTTTCATATCAGCGCACACTCCGCTGCAGAGTGAAAATTTCATTATGTAAATTTTGTTGTCAAAACGTGTAAACGGTATATTTATAATGAAAGTTTTTCAGGATGGTGACAAGTCACACTCAGTATGTTTTATGAATGTCGACAGTTGCTGTTTCCCCTGCAGGTAATACCTGCTCTTGTTATGTTCATAATTTATTGTGCAAGTAAAAAGGGGGACAATGTTCCTAAAGTAAATGCACATTCGTGATACCTGATACGTTTATTGGTCAGGAAGACTTGCTACCTATTGCAGTTGGCGAAATGTAATGATATGAATGGAATGTGTGCTAAGACCGTTTGTTGTTCTTCCTCAATAGGTCTCTAGTGTAATATTAACTGCTTCTTCCATTATGTGCGACGACAGTACGTTGTTTGAAATGGACAAAACAAACTGGCTTAACAGTTATTTATTTTTTCACAGTAAAAGATGGTGATAAAGAATTTGTGTTGCGTATTAAGGTGAATTAATACAATGACAAAGTAGCTGATGTACTAGTATTGTTCAGAGTGGTCGTATATTTACGGACAGATGTTTGGCTGTTATATTAAATTTACTATGTTGCTAATAACAGTAAAGAATGATTCAGCAAGTTTTGTGTGGTGAGGAATTTTTATTATTCTAAAGCTCTGTGAAGAACAAAATGTTTCGAAATGTAAGGTTGCTTGTTTAGGATCAGCTGTGCAGTAATGCTCTACCGTCAATCAAAAAACTTTCGAGACTGAATGAATATAAAATATAGAGAACAGTTAAGATGGTGGTTTCAGTGTTTCAGGTATTCTGGATACTGGTGGGTCGATACCTAACAGGGTGAAGAGTATATTTTGAAGGATATACAGAGGAGGACAGGACGATTGATGACAGATTTGTTTGACCCCTAGGAAAGTGGCACAAAAAAGCTGAAAAATCTGTACTAACGGACACTTGAAGATGACACCTACATTCCTGCTAAAAGCCTACTCAAGAAGAACCCGTTCACAGTGAAATGTACTGCAGCCTCCTACGTATCGATCTCATAGTGACCGTCAAGACAAGATTAGACTAATTACTGTGCGACATGAGGCATTTAAGCAGTCTTCTACTCGCGCTCCATACGCGACTGGAACACGAAGTAGTCCGCACAGGTAGTACAGTGGGAAGTATTTTCTGCCACGCACTTCCTTCGGTGTACAGCGTACTGATATAGATGTTTTTCAGTTTCACATGCTGAGGAAAAAAGCTAAGCTGAAATGTTTTATGTTTAGTGTCGAATTCAGTAGAATTTCATGTGCAGTATATCTGAACTCCTTACGGAGACGAGATATTTCCTCAAGCGGACGGGAGAAGTGCTTTTATGTTGCGTTGGTTAATACTTCCGGCCCGCGAAAATAAATGGTTTATTCCTCAGGCGAAGAGTGCAGCGACTGAAGAATATAGTTGTAATGCCCCCCTTGTTGGCTGAGCGGCTATAGGAAGAGAGCGCGGAACCCATTGGCGGCGTGCTTTTTGTACCGCCGCAGTATTCATTGATCGCCGCCGCCTCACCCCCGCGCCGTCCGCCCCCAACCCCACTCCGCCGCCTCAAAGGGCGCCCGGAGCGCGAAAACAATGAGAGACATTCCTGCAGCGGCGGATGCGGGGCCGTGCCAAACACATTGTCTTCCCTTGGCGCTCGCACGGCTCCCCGATCTGCCGCAGTCGCAGTCGCGATCCGCCGCTCTGCACTGCCATTTGGCAGCGCTTCCCCGTCCTGACGTATTCCCGACAATAGCGGAAACGCTACGTGAATGCTCGCCGTGCAGTAGTTATCGCCTAGTCACTGCCTTGGTGCCTGTTGATGGACGCGAGTATAGGGTTATACACTGCACAGTTTTACATAATAAACGAATGAATGATCAGATCCGTCGGCATGGTATCGGTGAAGATAGAATGATAGCAAATGGTATCCAGGAAACCGATCAGATATTCTGGACTAGGAAGTGTAATGAATATATCTTGGAAATTGATAGTGTGTGTCACACCAGCATAGGAACTTGGATTTCGTGGTTTTCGCGAGCAATAGCCTTAACCATTAATCTGTCTGAGCACTCATCCCGATCTGACTCGTTCTTTTACTACCAAACGAACATAAATGCTTCTGAACTTGTTAATTTTTGACGCAATCATTTGTTATGGTACAATCATAACTCACATCGGCCCCCAGCGTCCATCTTCAGATCTTACAATGGGGAGAAAGTAAAAATTCTCTATTAAGATCTTCTTCCCATTTTAACGTCTGAGGTAGCTATTTTGAGCTGAGTCGGTATCATTGTGTCATAAAAAGTGATTGTGTCAAAAATAAACAAAAGTTCATATAAGTCGACCAACGATCTCATTAAACGAAAATTTGAATCTTGCAATAAATTGTCCTCTCTTCGGGAATAGTACCATTAGAGGAAGGGATTCTGGACGACCGTCGCTTGCACTTGAGTAGGTGATATTTGTGAAATGAATCAAATACACTAAAATGAACTGAATGGCTCAATGGCTGTGTAATCAATTATTACATCTCATGTTCAGACTGTCTCAACGGATTTCACTGACACTATACCACGTTATTGCATGTTCTCTGGATTAATCTCCATCGATCCATTCATTTCATTTCAATGAATTTAATTCATATCATATGAACTGTGGTTGGGTCAGCCACAGTTCTTTATGGTTTTGTCCTCTTGGTGTTATTACCCCATATCCCCGCGAAATCATTTCGTAGTAGTGTTCGGAAATCATAAATGGAAATTTCTTTGACCGCACGTGTCAGTCGGGCCTCTAGGCCATCTCATATTAACTAATGGTTAAGAGGACTGGTCACTAGAACCAGGCAATCTGAATTCACTTCCCTGTCTGGCAGAGATTTATCAAACAGTAGGAATTCTTCATCTATACGTGTACTTATCTCCTAGCGCGTCGTCGTCCTATCTGTAACCTTGTACAGAATCCACCTGATGCCCAAAGCTCTGGGTTTGGCACAGGTTGGCGGTGCGGTGTCTGAACCGTACGACACCAATTTCCTGGTATACAGCATTGCACTCTGAACCGTCTGCGAGTCGTTTCATTTGTAACGTAGAGCAGGTCGTCCGCCAGTGCAATGCACGTTTCCTGGCGACTACCTTTTGCAGTCAGAGCGAGTTAATGGTCTTGTGTTGCGTGGGTCATCAGGGGACGGCCACCTTACTGAAACCACTGTCTGTGGAGCATGTCGAAAGCTTTCTCGCGTACAGCCCACGACACGTTTATGGACTCTGAACTCACCATTACTTATGCGTGGTTTTTCACATTTCTGACAGCAGCCAATGTCACAGAGATCCTGTACACGATTCATGCCTGGGATTTTTCTCACTTAAGTGACGCTCTACTGCTTCTCAAGTCAGGCGAAACTACGACATTGTGAAAAGTTCGAGTGCACGTACAGCGATACACTTACTTTCCGATGTTATTCCATTTTAGGTCAGTGCACTCTGTCGAATCTTTACAGAATGTGAGCATATTCTACTGTTTTAACTGCAATTTTGTAAGGTATGCAGAAATCGCATTAGCATCTGTCATAACCTCTTCGTTACTCCTAATTCTTTTTCCAGCCACAGATTTCTTTACCTATGGGAATATATAGTCGCAGAAGGTGCCAGATATGGTGAAAATTGTTTCACCAGTTCATAATCTCCTTCTCCCCTTTGTCAGAATTCTTGTCGGCAGGTACATAATTCCTATGATTCTTTTTTTTTTTTCTCTTTGTTTCCCAACTGAGAGTCTCTACCTTTCCTTGTGTGTTTTTTTTTTTCTTTAATTCCGTTGGTACAGAGGAGTTCCATAATATTTGCCCGTTATTGTTTCACCCATTGCAAGTCAGTAATACGAAGAATACTGTATATGTCCATGAAAAGATCTTTCCGTGGATTTTGTGGCGCAGAGCCAGTGGAATCCACACACTGCTTTGTATCTTGCGATTAGTAGTGGGCCCGCGTCTTATCAACATTGACAAACCGCCCCACGTAAGCGGGTGGAATCTTTTTGTAAAAGTTCGAACTTTGCGCAGAAAATTTGTTTGGAATTTGCTTCTTGTCATCATTCTCCAACTACGGCACAACTTGGGCATTTGAAATGCATGACGCTCTTTATTCTAATATGCCTACGGCGTAAGCTTTTTCATGTACCCGTTACAGCCACTTGCCCCATGGAAAATTGTATCCTATCTTGATGTTTTCATCCGTGGCTGCTGTTTTAGGATGTCCTTACGCGGATAATCTCCGGAAAATATTTGCCCACGTTTGTGTTCAATAAACAATTTCTTAACTGTTGAAAATGACGGGCCGAACGCCTTTTAAAATCACACCGACTTTGAATGAACATTTGTTGGTGATAAATCGTCCAAACCAAAACATCTTATTGTGGCACAGTATTGCAGTTTATCATTTTCAACTAAATACACACAAGTCGACCTTCAGGAATTCACAGTTACATTTAACTTACGTTGTTCCCCTTTACGTGCCATCATAACAAAAACAAAATATCACTACTGTTGCCAAGCCGACTCCTCAACTTCGCGTTTGTCAGTTGCACCGCACCCCACATGTGATACTATCGATGATAAGAATACCGCCCGCGCATTTTACAGGATACGGTCACTGTGTTTGTTTGTTTGTCTGCATGTCCGAATGTGTGTAGTGGACGCCAGTCCTCCTTTCGCCAAAGTGAAACATGCTTGCTTAAGCCCACGTTTCGAAAATAGTGCCAGTAAGTGAATGGAAAAGTATTTTAATTAAAAGATACATCCACCAAAAAACTTGTTTCAAACTTTATGCAACTACAGACCATACCCAATTTCTAACCAAAAGTAGGCGGGTATTAAAGACTTAATTATTGAAGCCTTAGTTTAATGTAGCAGCAGAGAATCGCTTGAACGTCGTTGTCTTTCTTATAATGAGACGCCCATCCGCTCAAAGACTTTCGTGTGTGCTTTGTTAACGATGGTGCGCAATCCATTTAAATCAAGTATAAGTGTCACACAGAGGGCTTCGCGATATTTTGAGATTCACAACCTGTGCGTCAACTAAGCGTTATGAAGTAATGATGTACATTCATTAGATTTTTACAATGATTTCCTTTTAACAGTCTGGTGAGATGAAAGAATTAGTTTCTACAACTGTCATTATGTTACTTCTGCTTATAAGACAGTTCCCCAGTTCGGCTGATGCCGCAGATCCAGC
This sequence comes from Schistocerca americana, assembly GCF_021461395.2. NCBI lineage: Eukaryota > Metazoa > Arthropoda > Insecta > Orthoptera > Acrididae > Schistocerca > Schistocerca americana. Next base: position 156,997,313 of record NC_060123.1, read on the forward strand.
CTTTGGCCACTAAATGTACGACGGTTATTTACCGCCAGCTTGAAGCTGACAGCTAAATATAAATTGCTGTGGACGTTGGACACGGTGCAGAGCGAGCTATAATTCAGATCCTGGCCATTGCAGCTGAAAGACCGATGTGCGGAGATCACTCCGAGGCTTGATTTATTTTGGTCTGAATAAGAGCTTATTTTAAATATTACGGAGCGTCGTTTAGCGTTACAGATGAGACGTCAGTCTTTGGCACGTAGGTAATTCTTCATAGGGGACAGCTTGGAACTGTCAGCCGTAACTGCCGTCCTGATTATTGCCCGAACACTATTTCGTCCCTCATGCTAGTGAAGGTATATTATACAATCCCAAAGAAAATAAAAAGTCGGCATAGCGTTCTGTATGGAAACAGTTTCGTATCTGTTGAACAGATGTCATTTTGTGAAAATATGCGTCTGTATTTTTGTTGTTGTATTTTTCTGTTATTCTAAGCAAACATTTTCATTGGGCGTTAACGAGATTTTGGTAGTGAGCTAGCAGCGTTCACAGAAAGTAAGTTTATTTCAAATAGCTGGATCTTATTTCGATGCTGCATGCTTCACTGCAACGAATATTCTTACAATGGACTGCGTCGTCGTCGAAGTGTGTCGTTACTGGCATGGCATGATTGGTCACTGCCCCTGCGGCTAGTTATTACTTTTACTTGATAACATACATGTTACAAAGAGAACAACGGTTGCCAATTTTGGAATCGCAGAAGCAGATGTCAATACCGTAGTCTGATTGTAGCTGATAAGATATGACGAAAATAGTAAATAAAAGGTAAGGCGTGAAGACGGCGTTATACAGAATAGAGTGCTACAGAAGGAAGCCACGTAATCCAATGATACTATCGGCTGTTGTTTTAGTTTGCCATTTAGACAGTAATTTAGTGCAAACCTGACAGTCGTATTCTTGCTGTATTTTGGTATGTTGAGTTGAATGTCCAGCCTGATTAACGATTCTATTTGTCTGGACATTATTTCGGAAGCTGAAATAATTTTGTCAGGTGCGTAAACGTGCTGGATTGCAGCCCCGATGATGGGCAGATGTGGTGGGCAACCAAAGCCCTCCGTAAACATTGGAAAACATGTGCTTATACGCACAGTAAAAAGCTGGCTGGTGACTAGAATTGAACTTCGATATAGAGGTTTGTAACATTTAGACCCAAACGCGATATACTGCTGGACATGCCGAGAAAATTAACTTTGCACAAATTGACCTATACTTACATACGTTAGGTCCACGAACTTTTGTTTGGGACAGTAATCAATTTAGATAAAACCCCCCATTTCCGAATAAGATTTGTCGGACTGTTTCCCTAGGTTGTAAGACAAATTCCAAAACTGGAAACCTGTCAGATGTTTCCACTTGTGCAGTGGGCTTAGGGAAAAAGGCGGTCGCTTTTTCATATTGTGGGGCCGTGGCAGTGTTTCGCGCATAACCATCGCCCGCAGCACCTAGTGGACACGACGAGACGACTCACCGAAATAGTGTTCAGCAAAATGGAATCTTCGATGGATACGAGGACTTATGTCTTTGAGCCGTTTTCTTTCTGTTTCTCTCTCTCTCTCTCTCTCTCTCTCTCTAAGCTCATGTATTAAAATGCTTTGTAATGAAAAAATGCAGTGACAACTCAAGAATGCGGTGATTACGGTAATTCCAGTAAAATTTTTTTTGGGATACTACGTAACCCCAAGAAGAGAGCCAGAGGCACGAAAACATTGGATTGGGAGGGCCGCGTTTCAAATCCGTATCAGGCCAGGAAACAAAAGAAAAATTCCGAGTAGGTATTAAAATCCATGGAGAAGAGATAAAAAGTTTGTGTTTCGCCGATGACATTGTAATTCTGTCAGGGCCAGCAAAGGACCTGGAAGAGCAGCTGAACGGAATGGACAGTGTCTTGAAAGGAGGATATAAGATGAACATCAACATAAGCAAAACGATGATAATGGAATGTAGTCGAATTAAGTCGGGTGATGCTAAGGGAATTAGATTAGGAAATGAGACACTTAAAGTAGTAAATGAGTTTGCTATTTGGGGAGCAAAATAACTGATGATGGTCGAACTAGAGAGGATATAAAATGTAGACTGGCAATGGCAAGGAAAGCGTTTCTGAAGAAGAGAAATTTGTTAACATCGAGTATAGATTTAAGTGTCAGGAAGTCGTTTCTGAAAGTATTTGTATGGAGTGTAGCCATGTATGGAAGTGAAACATGGACGATAAATAGTTTGGACAAGAAGAGAATAGAAGCTTTGGAAATGTGGTGCTACACAAGAATGCTGAAGATTAGATGGGTAGATCACATAAGTAATGAGGAGGTACTGAATAGAATTGGGGAGAAGAGGAGTTAGTGGCTCAACTTTACAACAAGAAGGGACCGGTTAGTAGGACATGTTCTGAGGCATCAAGGAATCACAAATTTAGCATTGGAGGGCAGTGTGGAGGGTAAAAATCGTAGATGGAGACCAATAGATGAATACACTAAGCAGATTCAGAAGGCTGTAGGTTGCAGTAAGTACTGGGAGATGAAGAGGCGTGCACAGGGTGGAGTGGCAAGGATAGCTGCATCAAACCAGTCTCTGGACTGAAGACCACAACAACAACATCAGGCCATCCGAATTTCCGCTTTCCATGTTTGCCCTAAACTGCTTTAGGTGAATATCGGACATTTCCTCAGAAAAGAACACGGACGATTTCCTTCCCCATCCTTGTCGTACCCTAGTTTGTGATCCATTTGTAATAACAGGTTGTCAAACCGTAATGTTTCTTCCCTCCAAAGGAAAGTTGCAGTATCTATTATTAATAGAAAAAATTATCTACAAGATGGGTGCCGCGACTGTTGACGCCGGATCAGAAACACAAACTAAGGTGTGAATTGTTACCACGTCCACCTTATTCACCTGCTATGGCTCCGTCAGACTTCCATCTCTTCTCAAAACTGAAAATTTTTCATGGTGGACGATTGATAGCCGGAGTTGACAACTATTTTGCAGCCCTGAAGGAAACTCATTTTCCAGATGGGACCAAGTGCATTATTCTAGAAGGAGACTACATTGAAAAATAAAAAAGGTTCAGTGATGTAAATACATTTTTTCTATTCCGTTCCGAGAACTTTTCAAACCACCCTCGTACTTCCTCACCGATAGGTTGGAGGACGAGAATACATGACTGAATCGTATTACTCCATGTGCGATTTTTGTATATAGAAGTATTTTTGCGTCTTCCGTAATGATCCTGAAAATGCGAGTGTGATTGCGTCCTCGCATTCTTCAAAACTGACGGCAGACTTCATGTCTTTACGATCTGTGATTTGACTTATATCACAAATTTGAGAATATATAAGTTGACGCCACAAGCATGATCCCGAGAGATAAAAGTGACAAAAATGTTTACTTTGTGTCACGTATGTATGCGCACTGATAAGCTATGTTTAGAGTTACAGGGGTTCGACATAAATACGGAAACATCGCGAGAAATGCATTCTTGAATAGAAACGCAGACGCTAGTCAAGCTTGCAGGTTGCGTTTTTATGTTTGACGTTGAACGGTACCTGTGCAGTGCTTCCGCACAATAATTTCGATGTACTTACCTAAATTTTTTATGTTCTACCCGGCGAGCTCAGAGACAGGAGGCCAGTTAGAGCCGGTGCGCCAATCGGAATGTCAACACCAGCGTCCCACCGATGTAGCTGAAGACAGGGAACCAGGCGAGCATGGCCACACAGCTAGGGAACCAGCAGCGCAAACTCCGCAATTCCACATAACAGGGCCGTATGAAGTAAGACACGGGAACTTCGAACGTCAGAGCGACACTGAAGTAGTCAAACGTTACTCGGCGACTCAGAATAGTTACTGAGCCACCACAGCGAAGCAAGGGGCACTGACTAGGCCAATAAACAAGAGCCACACCATCGTAGGCGCAGTCTCGGCTGTGGAAATAACGAGACGTTTGGTGCCCAAAGACAGATCCAGTCGTGACGCCATTCTGTTTGTGTCACTAGAACCGGAGAGGAACTGCGACAAGCTGATCGATAATGGTCGACCTGCTACCCAATTGCTTACTACATTGAGATTGAATCGTAGATGATCTGCAAGCTGTCATCCTCACACCATCCAGACGCGGCGCGTTCTCACAGCCGCCTGACTGACTCGTGAACATCTGCTGCAGTCGTGGTCAATCGTAGGTGGATGACAGGGCCCATTCATCAGGACAACCGAAAACATGGACCACACTGCACCGCAGAAACGTTGAGGGCGAGTGCCGCCTGCCCGTCTCCACAACACATGGCCGCCGCACACTGATCTGTGGCTCCGAATCCACGTTTCGTTGACGGGCCACATCAGCACTTCCTCGTCACTTGGACTGATGCTCGGCCACAGAAACACTGTATAGCTCTGTAAACTCAGCCTGGCAAATTGTTATTACATATACCGCTGTGCCCTAGCGCCTCGGTACGTAATCTGCACTACTATTCCCCCACACCCCGTACTGGGCCTCCTGCACAGAGAGCGACTCCATCTGCAGGGTCGCAGCAACACGTTGCGTCAGTCGTGGTCAGAACAGTGTTATGTGTATTGTGAGTGCAGCATGTTGGATCTATGAGACTTACAGCATGGGTAAATTATTGTTGGTCGTACGGTGGGTTCTTGCATAACCGAGGAAATCAAACTGTTTGGTGTTTCAAGAGACACAGTATCGAAGGTTTATATTGCTTACAGCGAATGCGGAAAAACATCGTCCGCTAATTTACAAGGCGGACGAATGTACTTATTGAGTGATCGTGACGGGCACTGTCATACAACACCTACAAAAGTCACTGCAGAACCGAGTGTCGCCCTCCCGAACCTTGGCAGCATCAAAACAACACGAAGGTAACTCCATAAAGCAGACAACTGCAGGGCGATTTGGAATTCCAAAACCACGCATCGGTGATGCAAATGCCCGTAAAGGGAAAACGTGGACCCGAAGCCTTAAAACCTGGGGCCGAAAAGTCATAAAACCTGGGCTATGGAGCTATGGAAGAAAGTGATTTGGTCGGACGAATCTTGTTTCATTCTGTTTCCAACTTCTGGTCGAGTTTACGTCCCGAGAATGAAACCTGCCGGGGTTTGGGTGGTGATTGTGGCAGCTGTGATGTGGTATTTCGTAGGCCCATGGTTAATCTACTAGGTCGTATTTCTGGCATGGATTATGTGACCATTTTTGCTGATCAGGTCAATTCCATGGTACAATGTTGATGCTGTGTTCCTGTTCACGCAGCTCGCGTCGTCCAGGATTAGGTTCGTAAGCACAGGAATGAATTGTCGCATCTTTCCTGGCCATCACAGTCACCTGATCTCAATATTATTGAGCCTTCGTCGTCTACTTTGGAGAGAAGGGTGCGCGATCGCTATCCACATTCATCGTTACTCGAACTTGCCACCATTTTGCACGAAGAATGGGATAAGATTCCCTTGAAAACCATACAGCTCCTGTATTTATCGATTTCGACTGGATGCTGTTTGGGATGCCAACGGGCTTCCCACTGTGTTAGGCATGCTAATGTGTTGTATTTCTGGTTTTTCTCTATTTTTGTCCATCGCAATGATACGCTGTAAGATAATCTGCGGTACGGTCTTTGTGGCATGGTCACAGACGGCCCAAGCGATTCAGATATCTAACCGGTTTCTAGTTTTTTTATCGTTTCCATTCTATTTGCTCCAAACGTCTTACAGTCTCTACTTGACATTTGAATATTTAGCATTTAAGGGACAAGCCTTTATTTCTTTTATACAAACAGGCTACAATTACCTCCAATAATTTCAGCGTTAGATTATTGCTGCATGGCGAACACTTTAACGAGTAACGTTGGTAGGAAGTGGCGTCACATGTCGCACCGCCTATTGCAGGGTGACGGACTCTGCCTTACCCACGTGGGCAGATTCTGCTCCGTGCCGGCACTCTTTTGAGTAGCACATGCCTTACGATTCAAGAGCCGTTGTTCCTATAAAGAACCACTTACGGAAGTTGATGCACATACATTAGAATGTCTAATGCTCCCTCCACGTTTCCTTATCGTATGCATCTCAGTGTTATGAAGAAAATAGAAAACTAGTTAATTTTTTTGAGGTGGTTTATTGAAACTACTATCTATGATGCGTTGCTAATCTTTCATTTTTTAGTCTTACGTTCATCATATGCAGTATCCTGTTGCTGTTCATACCTTCACACACATTTTTCTTTATTCGTGAGTGCCATAGTTTAATCCGTTTCGACGCAGCCCTGCTTTCTACGCATTATTTTCTTTTAACCAAGTGTGACACCTCTTAATGCACCTTCCATCTGCTACAATTTTTTGTGTAGGTAAGGCGATAAATAAAAGATAAGCTTTTATAATGTGCCGCGGAAGTGTTATCTATATTTTTCTTATATTCGTAGTCCTTAGCTTCGTTTGTTCTTCAGTTTTTCGCAGGTGCATCGAACCTGAAGTAATCTTAAAGTTTTAGTTTTAAGTACTCACCATCTCTTCTCGAGAAATACTGTGACAGTATTAGAACCATTTTCATTTCTTTGCGTAAATTTAAAGAACTGTGGCGCGTTTTCTTATTCTTTATTATTTTTTTCACGGATTATTCCCGAATTCGTTTCTGAACTGCCTGAGAAATGTTTTCCCCCTTGTTTGCCCTTAAAAGTGTCTCTACCATACAAGTCTAACAAACTATTGTTGTTCAAGGATGTATTTGTGGCTAAATTTGTCTTAGTGATGCACATTTTTGCCAGGCTGTGAAACAGCAAGAAATCAGTTTGTGATTTTCGTCTTACATCGAAGTTTTAACTTACTAGGATAGGTAACATTATACTTGTTTCTTTTTCTGTTGTTTTCTAGGACACAAACAATATTTATATTTTCTCGGTTTCTTTAACTCTGGCGTTCGTTCCATTCTAACCCCTTCAGTCATCCAGAAATGGATCTTTCGCTTGAGCATTGAAGACATCTCGTTGCTCCCGCCATGAATGTTTTGTAGTTTAGAAGAGTACAGAATCCGTGTACACCAGGTGTAGAAGTGATCTACATAGAAATTTGTTGTGGATCAGTTATGGCCAATTTTAAATGCTGTCTTACTATGTGCTTCGCATCAGTCAAATGAAAGAGATGATAGAACATATTTTGCTCTCGAGAACTTAGGTAATACAGGAGAACAGCATTGGTAGTTTAAAGTAAATAAGTAAAGTAGGTAGAAAGCAATTAAACGCTTTTTGGAATGCCATATTTGTTGTAAAATGAGTTTTTTGTATCATCAGGATACAGGATCAGGTTTTTACGTCAGTGAAAGTAAAGGATGGTGCTTTCTCACTGAAATTCCTTAAAACGATCGTGTATTTTGTTAAAACGGTCCAACTCGATACTTCTCATGCATCGTCGAATTTTGTTCTCCCTATATTGATCAGTAACTAATAAGTTATTTGCACGGCCTCCTGTTTGAGGTACTTCGAAATGTTTGGTACTTTCAACCAGTCATTTAACATCAGTTACCTTACATCATCGAAAGCAGGCAACAGGCCATTTGTAATGCCTAGTTCAGTCATTATGAATGCATACTATGGAGATATTATTTCTGTTTCTGGGAACTACACAGTTACGCCAGTGCAGTATTGCTGGTTTCGTGCCGCAAGATGTAAGAGCACCTTTGTGATAGTTGCTGTATAATTACCTAAAGTAATAAAACTGCAATAGTTTCATGTAAAGAATAAAATAGCCGACAGTCGAGTAGAATTTATAGTTAATTTTATGAAAGGTGGTTCAAAAAATTTTGATGTGGAGGTAATTATAGTGTCTTCATTAATTCGTTCAGTAGGAGATAACATGAAGAACGAAGTTTTAAGGGTTTTGTGTAGGCTTACGGACGATAAAACAGGACGGTTAGAGAGAAGAGATCGAATAATGTTGGCTACGGTTGCATTTCGCCATGCACTAGACGTCTGATATGGAATAAAACTATAAGTATAAAACGACAGCATAAAATTTGAGTGGTGCTTTTCTCGGGAACAGATACTAACGACGAAGGGCAATATATAAAACCGAAACATCTATTTTGAAGATGTTAATATTTTTAGAGTTGAAATTTAAAAAAAAAATTTCAATGATGTAACAAACGATTTTATACCACGAGTTTACAGCTGGATGAAAATGGAAGCATTTTACGTTCCGTCGCTTTTCAACGGAGACAATAATGGACATATGAAAATAACAAGTGCACAGTCTGTAATTGAAAGAGGCTGTTGTAAGAGCTGCCTTCGAGAATGTAGATTTGTTTCAGAGGAGATAAACGGCTTAGAAAGAAGTTTTGACGGGGCGAGAAAGAAATGGCCGATAAAATTAAGAAGGCGAAAGTAGGGGAACTTAACGTAATACGTTTCTGTGAAAAGTCTCAATAACATGTGAAGGAACGAATACTCTCTGTGGCATACTCAATTATTGCTGCCGCGTTGTTTTTGCAGTAGCCCTGCGATAAAATATACACATCCTATCGTGACGTAAGGAATGCTGTCCAAGGTTCCTGTAACGGCGTCGACAGGCAGAGAAAATTGATGAGAAGTTGATAACGTAACCTAAGACGATGATCTACACAGGGTGGTGATAAAATCGCTAACCCCAGTAGATGCGTGGAAGTTACACTTCTTTGAAGTTGTCGAACATGTAGATGATGTGATTATGTATAATTCCTCAGCTTTAGAAAAGAAGATTTTTTAAAAAAGGAATAAAAGAAAAAAAGCTGTTGCTAACTGTGTCACTTTTGAGAATGTCTGCAATAGTGATCTTGGACGTCCACATAAAACGTTGTTATAGTTTCTAATTTTATTGGAAATAAACAATTTTTGTAACATTGCACACACATGATTTCTCGGACTGGTCATTTCCGCAGCAAGTAATCGGTAAAAAGTAACAAGGTTTCATTAAAAAACTATCAAGATACCGTTTTCTTAAATATATGTTGGGCAACAAAGTCATTGAAGATGCTTTTAAATTAAAACTGATCGTGTCTAGAATAAGATCCATTACTACATCGTAGCAAGGAAAAAGTTGCGTTGTTTATATGATAACAGCTTATGAATATTTACATTTTTAACACCAGGTAATGTGCTCCTGCTGAATAGCTAAAAGACCAAGTGATTGTTGCTCTTCGCACGCAACGAGAACGCATCTACCCCTGACTTCTACGAGTTTCTTAGCAATCTATTCTAATGCGAAAAAGGGTTCTTGTTGTATCCGGCTGAATCTCCAATGTTAGTGCATGGGAACTCTATAAAATAAGGCGATCTTCCTCAAAATGAAATTCTGACGATGTTTATGGGCTGTAAATCGCGAAGTGGCTATAAGAAAGAGCCAGTTACGTTGCAGGGAACAACGGTACTTCCGGAAGATTTAAAAGTGTAGAAGTAGGTAACAGAGCTAACGACACGGTCATTTCGACCCATCACAAGTTTTGCAGCTCTTGATGCTCTCCGGCTGATTTCTTGGAGTGTTTTGGGCTGGTACTTGATGGTGTCACGAACAGTACATTGATTCAGAAAACACTGTTTTACAGAAAAGGCACATTTTCGGTGACCAGTATTAAAAGTGTAGAAGTAGGTAACAGAGCTAACGACACGGTAATTTCGACCCATCACAAGTTTTGCAGCTCTTGATGCTCTCCGGCTGATTTCTTGGAGTGTTTTGGGCTGGTACTTGATGGTGTCACGAACAGTACATTGATTCAGAAAACACTAATTTACAGAAAAGGCACAGTATTTTGTATTTACAAATTACTCAACAAAAATTTAGTTGGACATACTAAGAGCAGACACTACAAAATTTCGAATAACACAAAGGAGTATCTTTTATTGTTTTACCCAAAGTGTCATAGGGTTGTTTAAAATTTTATATCTAGTGCTAACAGAAAGAATAGATTACGTAATTATGCGCGATTTAAGGGTTTTGAACAGCTACACTACGAATGTGATAGGTCGGCTGAAATTTCTCAACTTATTCTTAAAACACAGAATTTTTAAAGTAAAAAATGCACTTTTTCCAATGTTATTTCTGTGATCAGATTTGTGATCGTCAGAGGATGGGAGTGTACCAGTGGATGTTTGCTATAACATCTTCAATGAACGCCATACTTTTTCCAGTCTCTAATTTCTTGGACGTGCTAATAGTAGACGGTGCGAAATTTGTTAAGTGTCTAGATTTTATAACCAGTACTTTAAATCCTTGAGAACTCTCATTTTCATAACAGCTTCATCGTAAGTGCGTTGACCAGATTAAAGATCCTCTTTAACTGTTTAAAACGAGGCAGCAGGCTGTTTATAAGCCTTCACCAAATTTGAATGCACTTTCGTCAGCAGCAGACGATTCAAAGTAAGCAACCTTGAGAATGCGATGGTCTGCTTTATTCGTTTTAACGAATCGGATGCAATACGATATTGAAAGAGTACATAAAGAAAATTGTTTTGCGAACTACGTTAGCACTTAATTTCTTGCAAAGCACGTACCAACACAACAGATAGAAAATTTTATTGGTAACAAAACCACCTGTCTCTCCAGGCAGACAACTTTTACCTTACTCTTGTGAAGATACGCAATACAAACAGTGGAACAATGCAAAAATCACGAAAAGGCATGAAATGATCATCTCACTCTCCACAACTGAAGTTTTTCATTGGAACTAGAGGCACGGTGGCGAAAGTTAATGAAGTGGTAAATTTTGTTCAGTGAAGAAAAGTTCTTAGAGCCCAGGGAACAAAAGGGGAAACAAAAATACGGTAGCATTAATGACAAGAGTAATACCAAGAGGTATGAGCGCACTCGATGGATTCGACTTACCGACCTCTGCATTTTTTTAAACGTGTCACGTTCTGTTCCTCGTTCTTGCCGATGTTACAGCGACTCACTCGGAGCTTTAGTGTTTAGTTTCGAAGGCTGTGAAGAGAACTCTCATCACCAGTAATTATCTTGTCAGAAAAGTTGACATCACTGTCAGGTATTGATAACAAGTCTCTGTCGTTCATTTGCTTTCGTGTCGGAGATTGTGGGACGAACTGTACACGTAGCTTCCGCTTTCCAAATCTATAGGCGGAAGCCACAAAAATACTGTTTTGCTGATATTTCACTTCTGACTTATCGTCTGACACATCATTTTCCAATCTTTTTTAATCAGTTCAGCGATGGTGCGACGCACTCGTTGGTCCTACCCGTTGCTGCCAATCACTGCATTCGTCGATCTTTACCATTGCCGGGCCTCAGGCAAAATTTGCACCACTGAAAAACAGTTGATCGACCCAATGCTGTTCCCTGTAAACCTTCTGAATCAATTCAGATATCTTTTTTGCAAAATCCAGTTTTGCAACAACGTAAAATTACTACTCGCTGCCCCACCTGCCCGCCCGTCTTCAGACTCTGACGACGTCGACGTCAACGTCAACTACGACCACCACCACCACCACCACCTAAAGGAAGGCCAGGGCACGGAGTATGAAGTATAAGGGGCGTTCAGAAAGAAACCAGCCGGAGACATAATTACAGAAACCAGTACCTGTATGTTAGAAGTATTGACCCTGGCTGTTGAGACACTTGTCCCACTGCGACACAAGGCGGTGAATGGCTGTCTCATAAAATTCCCGGGGCTGCGGATGTTAACCAGTTCCGCACGTACAGCTGGACGACGTCGTCCGCGGAGAATCGTTTGCCCCTCAGAGCCTTTGTAAGGGGACCAAAAATGGCGTAATCACAGGGAGAGAGGTCCGGACTATATGGAGGGTGGCCGAGAACCTCTCATTTGAATTTCTGCAGGACTACCGCGACTGTGATGACCGGATGAGGCTTTGCATTGTCTTGGAGCAGAATGACCACACGGGTGAGAGTGCCTGATCATTTTGATTTGATCGCTTGGCGAAGGGTGGTCAAGGTTTGCGAGTAACGCTGGCTATTCACTGTTGTCCCGTGCTGCAGTGAGTGAAGCAGAAAGGGGCCGTCTTGGTCAAAGAAGAACACCAGCGTAACCTTCATCATGGACGACGACATCCAGCTGCACGTGCGTAACTGATTAACATCGCAGACCTGGGAATTTTATGAGACAGCGCTTCACAGCCTCGTGTCACGTGGGATAAATGTCTCAACAGCCAGGGTCAATAACTCTAACATACAGGTACTGGTTTCTGTGATTATGCCTCCGGCTCGTTTCCTTTTGCACGCCCCCTTATAGATCACGCAGTCCCAGCAGTGGGCCGCCATGGTTGTGGTGGTGGTGGTGGTGGTGGTGGTGGTGGTGGTAAGTAGGGGTGATCTGACACACCACGTTGTATAAGACTTCCACACACTTCAACAACAACTAAATTACTTCCTCTCAGCACGCCTGTTCGACAGGGTCAAAACTGTATTTTTTAGCAGTCACTTCGTTGTATCCCCAAGTTTATTATGAGCATAATTACCTAAATAACTATTATGTAAATCAAAGAGATAAAAGATACCAAAATTTATGAATCCGATGCAGAGGTAAGACGCACTTACACAAACTGATTTTGTGATATTTGTGAGTTCCAGCGGTTTAAAAATTAGAAATTATGTTCTAGGATAGAAGGAAAATGACTTTTAGCTAGTTAATACTTCGAAATTCGGAAATTACTGTTTCCATTACTCCACGGTTAAGCTGTTTTGAATCCTTGCCTGCAGTAGACTTGTTTCGACCTTTGGGAAAGAAGTGAAATTTGAATTTTTCTTGTCTAGGCCATTTGAACAAGCGTGATATAATAGCAAGTGACTATACGATTTGATTTTCTCGCCATTTTAACCTATTTTTATTTTGCTCCAAAATTAGAATTTTGTGACATCTTTAATGAACCCGTTTTGCTATTTTCAGATTAATTTTCTGTGGCCACTTTCTTAAAGCCATGTCTCATTGGTAGTTGACGTCTTTGTACGCTATCAGTATCACCGGATGAGACTTCTTCGATGCCGCCAAATCAGTGACATAACCTGACAAGACACACACACACACACACACACACACACACACACACACACACACACACACTCCAACGATAGCACGCACCCTCTCTCTGGGTCAAACAGTTGCTGTTGACCGTATGAATGGTGGAGAAGATTGGAAAGACAGGTGTTTTGTTGATTGCTGAACTTGAATTCCTGATGACTTTTGTGTCTTTGACCCTCAAAGAAGAAATAATTGTTGGTCAGAAAGCCGTTGAGCTGGTTTCAATGAAGTCTCTTGTTCATTTCACTTAGTGAAATGCGTTTTTCACCTGCAGTAGGTAGTTACACATTTTGGCGCCTCGTTATTTTTTTGTGTGTTCTGTAGAAATTTCTTTCATATTATACAGATCGCCATAGTAGGTTGTTTTACGACCTGTTATGCAATTCAGTGCATCCTTTTTACCCGAAGACAGTCGTCGTTGCTTTTGTTGGAATGTTTTGTGCCCTCCTTTAAACTACGAGTACTCTGTGTAGTCGTGGTCAAAGTGACATTTCTGCTTCGTCATTTTGATGCGATTAACGAGTATTGAGCGTATTGTTCGTCAGTTAGCTAGTCTTAAGAGATAGCTATAGATCTTTGTACAGTTACGACCATCTTTACGAAATTTTATCAAAATCCGAAACTCACAATTGCCGGCGGCTACCTTTGCAAGTTAAATCTTGTGCAGCTACGTTAATCTCTTGATTACTATTGCGGCTGTTTAGATACACTCCTGAATGGGTGACTCACTCTCTTTGTGAACTGCCCCTGTGTCCTCGCAGAATATCTAGTAGAGAAGCTCGGTGAGTAGATCGTTAGCTTTCATTATTGGCTGTTCGATAACGAACACGTATCACTGCTATCCCATTTCATGGCAATTTACACGGCGCTCGTTTTAAAAGCGAGTTAACCGTTGTCAAACAGTGACATTGTTTAGTATGATTATTTGAACGTGAGAGATTTATTTTGGATGTCAGGCAAAAAGTTCTGACGACACTGCTGATTGCAATTTGAAAAGAGTCGTTATTAATTTTCTATCTAATTATTAATGTTTGAATGCTGGCTAAACGTGACGTGCTAATGTGCTAACGATGCAAACAGTTGTTTGTGTACAGTTGATTTAAACTTCGGCTGTCCGCTGCATATTTCAGGCTTCTGAGGCAAAAGTGAATAATACGTGTCATGTGATTGTCTGTGTCTTGTTGCTCATGTAATACCTCTATGACTACAACCTTTGATTCAAGACACATGGTGAAATATTTACTGTTACCCTTCGTACTTTTATGTACTGAAAAAGACTAACATTTTATAGCTTTGTTAATAATTATGTACTTGAAGCTGTAGTGGTTTTGTTCTTCTACTTTTTAGTAGCATATTCACCTAAATACAGCGATGTGACTTAATTTTTAATCACACCGACAAGGTGGCGCCTCAGAGATCATAACACCTGATACTTCTTTTTTTCCCTAAAGAAAAAAGCGGACTGATGTTGGACTTATGACTTATAAACACAGCTTCATGATTTTTGTCATCGAGTGATATCACAAAAGAGTTGTCTCACAATATGTTTTCATATCTCTCTCAACCATTCGCTGTGCATTAGGAATGAGAAAATCGAGAGATAAGAGTACTAAAAATTCAACTACTTGACGCATTCACTGTTCAGCCACACTTGGTAACCGGAAAAGATGTTTCTGGCACTAGTTTTTATTTCGATGCGCATTAATGATGTCCTGTGACCCCTGGATTAGCTGTTTGAGTCAATTACGGTGTAAACTGGGTTAGATGTACTTTTCTTTCCAATTCATCTGTAATGAGGAGATCCTCTGGGATGTGTAATATATCAGAAAACAAGAGGACACAATAAATATGTACAAAATAGGAGCAGATATGGTAATGTACCTTGCACAGATCCCAAATGAAATTGTCCTTGTGGATGTGGAATCGGTAAAAAAAATTATTAACCATATTTACATTTAAAAGGCTTAAAACTTGTCACCAAATATTAAATGTTCAGTACACTTAGGTGCACTTGGGCTGTTACAGCAACGCATCCTCAAATTAAAAAATTTAAAAAAATTATTGTACCTATTACTGTGGTCGCATTACTGCACAAAATTTGTATGGAAGTCAGATTGTACACATTCTTATGTGATATTATTATTAATAATATACGTTTATCATTCGGTTCCGCTAAGAAATTCATTAGTGTAGTAGGACTTGATCCTCAGTAAATTCTTCAGACCCTTCTAAAACTGACCTTTATTGTTAGCTAAACTTTTTATGGGTGCTAGCATGTTATTGAAAATGTGTATTGCTGAATTGTGGACACCTTTCTAAACCAAAGTAAGCAACTTTAAATCTTCGTGAAAGTTATTCTTATTTTAATATTGATTCCATGAACTGAGCTGTTGGTTTGAAAAAAAAAAAAAAATATTTCTATTGAAGAATTTTGTTAAGGAATAAATTCTATAAAGGAAATAAATTGGGAGCAGTGTTTAGTATACCGAGTTCTGTAAACCGCACTCTGCAGGATGTTCTTGAGTTCACACCAGAAATAATTCGTACTGCACTTTTTTGGGCTCTGAGAACCTTAGCTTGACTTGATGAGATACCCCAGAAAATAATCCCATATGACATTACAGAATGAAAGTAAGCATAGTACGCTAGATTTTTATTTTTATATGACCTATGGCTAACATTATTCCCAGAGCAAATAGAGATTTGTTTAGGCACTTCAGCAGCTTTGTGGTATGCTCCTTCCAGTTAAATTTGTCATCGAACTGTAATCCCAAGAATTAAGACTGTCAACTTCTTATATCTGCATATCGTCATATTTTAGGCATATACTGGCAGGAAACCTTTTACAGTTCTGAACTGCATATGCTATGTTTTTTCAAGATAAAGTGCAGAAGATAAATGGATTAATTAATTTGTTGTTGCTGTTGTTGTTGTAGTCTTCAGTCTGAAGACTGATTTCATGCAGCTCTCCACGCCAGCCCATCCTGTGGATAACTACCAAAACCTAGACACATTTGAACCTGCTCACTGTGTTCAAGTCTGGTCGCTCTCTACAATTTTATCTCTCACACTTCTATTCAGTACTAAATTAATGACCCGTCATGTCTCATGATCTGTCCTATCAACCGATGCCTTTTTTAGGCAAGTTGCGTCATAATTATATTTTTTCCCCATTTGATTTCAGAACCTCCTCATTACTTATTTGATCTACCCATCGAATCTTCAGCATTCTTCTGTAGAATCGCCTTTAAAACACTTCTATTCTCTTTTGTCTGAACCTCTGATATTCGATATTTAACTTCCATTCAAGGCTACACTCCAAACAAATACCTTTAGTAAACATTTCCTAACACTTACATTTATATTAGAGGCTAACAAGTTCCTCTTTTTCAGAAGTGCTTTTCTTGCTGTTGCCTGTCTGCATTTTACATCTCGTCTACTTGGGCCGTCATCAGTTACTTGGCTGCCCAAATAGCGAAACTCATATGCTACTTTTGGTGTCTCGTTTCCTAATCAAATTCCCACAGCATCACATGTTTTAATTCGACTACATTCTATTACCTTTGTTTTGCTTTTGTTGATGTTGATCTTATCTCCTTCTTTCAAGACACTGTCCATTCCATTCAGTTGTTCTTCCAAGTCCTTTCCCGTATCTGACAGAATTACAGTGTCATAGGCAAATGTCAAGATTTTTATTTCTTGTATCTGAACTTAATTCTCTTTCCAAATTCCTCCTCCTTTTCATTTTACCTCAATGCACGAACTGAATTACATGGGAGATAGGCTTCAATCCTGTCTCACTCCTTTCTCAACTATTGCCTCCCATCTGCGTCCTTCGACTGTTGTAAGTGCGGTATAATTTCTGTACATGTAGGAAGTAGCCTTCGCTCCCTGTATATTATCCCCCCTACATTCAAAGAGTGTACTCTAGTCAACATTGCCAAAAGCGTTCTCAAAATCTGCAAATGCTATAAATGTAGTTTTGCCTTTCATTACACTATCTTCTAAGACAAGACTTAGCACTGCTTCACGTGTTCGTACATTTCTCCACAGCCCGTACTGATCTCCCTGAGGTCAGGTTGTACCAGAATTTCCGTTGCTCTGTAAAGCATTAGAGTTAGTATTTTGCAGACATGACTTATTAAACTGATGGTTCAATGGTATACACACTTGTCAGCAGCTTCCGTATTTGGAATTGGAACTGTTACAGTCCTCTTGAAGTCTCAAGGTATTTCCACTGTCTCATATATCATGCACACCAGACAGCTAGTACGTCGGCGTCCTATGTTTTGGAGAGGCACAGCGATGTTGCTACCGGTGTCATGGTGTGTGGTGTCATCAGGTATGACATCAGGTCACTGCTGGTAGTGATTGAGGGAACTCGGAAGGCATAACGGTACATCGCGGACATTGTGCGTCGTCGTGTGTTACCTCTCTTGCGACAGCATCGTGGTGCCATTTTTCAACAGGACGAAGCTCGTCAATACATGGCACTTGTTTTTATGAATTGTCTGGGTGATGTTCCTCAGATATGTCCCCGATAGAAAGTGTACGACGAGCTCAGACGTAAACTCCGTACGAGTGCCAGTGACGTTAAAGACCAGTTACAATAGTTGTCGGATACCTTGCCACAAGAGAGGATAGAACGGCATTATGACACCCTTCCAATCCGAATCAGTCCGCGCATCGAGGCTAGAGGGGATGCAACGTCTTACTAGTAAGTGGGCTCATACCGCCAAATTATTTAAAAACTCGACTCGATTTTGTAATCACTGCAATAACCTCACATACCCTCTTAACCCGTGAAGCGTCATCTCATTTCCTCCTCGCCTTCTGGATGCTTCACTTTTTTCGTGCCAAAATTAACAGCTTTGTAGATCGAGCTTTGCGCTCTATGTTAGGCCTTCGTTGCCTCTGCTACGGCTGTCGCGCCTAGCAAAGTATTCCTTTTCGCAACGCTCTGCAACTCGAGTCGCGCCAGTGAACCACGCAATACTGCTGCCGTCTTGGAGAAACTGTAGCACCCACCTACTCCCAAAAAACTGTAAAAATAAATTTAAACCTCTCCGAAACATTTTACCGCTTTCACTTTCGACAAAAAATGTAAAGGGAAGTGGTTTGTCGCTTATTAGATTTCAGATGTTGAGTTAAAGTTCGCTTCATATGTGAGATTTTAATTTAATCCTTTACTGTTACTGACTCTAGTCGCTAGAAAGGTTGCACACGTTATCGACGTATACTACTGAAGGCAACTATAAAATTATGTTACTGTAAGATACATAATTTCGAAAATATGTAATCATAAATATTTTGTTGCGCGAAAAATCAACTTCTCTTAAAAGCGTAAATATTTCTCTCTTTCAGTAAAACAAATTTTTTATTGATTTAAAAAAAGGCGTCAGAAGGAAGCTCTTGTATCACTGTCATGTACGGTTGTCAAATTATATAAAACACCTCTTTCTTTTTTACGTCCTGATACGCACCGCCCCGCGCCTAGGAAAATGCCCGCATCGGACAACGGAAGACACATGCATATTCCACGGCACGCTCCGATAAATAGACCTATCCGCATCTAGGGAGACATAGCTTTAACGTTTATAGATATTCTGTGACATTTCGAATCCAATGTTGGTTCAAAATGGTTCAAATGGCTCTGAGCACTATGGAACTTAACATCTCAGGTCATCAGTCCCCTAGACTTAGAACTACTTAAACCTGACTAACCTAAGGACATCACACACATCCATGCCCGAGGCAGGATTCGAACCTGCGACCGTAGCAGCAGCGCGGTTCCGGAATTAAGCGCTCGGAACCGCTCGGTCATCACGGCCGGCTCCAATCTTGGTATCCGCGCAGTTTATGATATTGAGTTCATACACCACCTGACATGGTCGGGGAGTTTTGTGGAGACACAACAATAAATTCTCACGGTAAGCCCGAGAACTACGTTTAAAACTATTAAGATATGCCTCGAAAACGTAACTATGGTCTATGTCAAAGTGGAAGAGTGAACGACTGCCTTACATATAATTAATTCAAGCTGAGTTGAGATCAGGGAATTATATTCATCTTAGACACGCTGTGGCAGGTGATGCTAAATCTGCCCTCTTCATTTCTGAATAATCCATTATACGTGGATGAATATACTCAAAGACGCATTCGCTTATGTGCGCATTTATGGTCGTCCTGATTTGTTCGTAACCTTCACATGTAACATACCACGGCAGGAAGTAGACGATGAACTACACTACTGGCCATTAAAATTGCTACACACGAAGATGACTTGCTACAGACGCGAAATTTAACCGACAGGAAGAAGATGCTGTGATATGCAAATGATAAGCTTTTCGTAGCATTCACACAAGGTTGGCGCCGGTGGCGACACCCACAACGTGCTGACATGAGGAAAGTTTCCAACCGATTTCTCATACATAAACAGCAGTTGACCGGCGTTGCCGGGTGAAACGTTGTTGTGATGCCTCGTGTAAGGAGGAGAAATGCGTACCATCACGTTTCCGACTTTCATAAAGGTCAGATTGTAGCCTACCGCGACTGCGGTTTATCGTATCGCGACACTGCTGCTCGCGTTGGGCGAGATCCAATGACTGTTAGCAGAATGTGGAATCGGTCGGATCAGGGGGATAATACGGAACGCCGTGCTGGATCCCAACGGCCTCGTATCACTAGTAGTCGAGATGACAGGCATCTTATCCGCATGGCTGTAACGGATCGTGCAACCACGTCTCGATCCCTGAGTCAACAGAAGGGGACGTTTGCAAGACAACAACCATTTGCACGAATAGTTCGACGACGTTTGCAGCAGCATGGAGACCATGGCTGCGGTTACCCTTGACGCTGCATCACAGCAAGGAGCTGCGATGGTGTACTCATCGACGAACCTGGGTGCACAAATGCCAAAACGTCATTTCTGTTTAAAGCATCATGAAGGTCGCATCCGTGTTTGGCGACATCGCGGTGAACGTACATAGAAAGCGTGTATTCGTCACCGCCATACTGGCGTATCATCTGGAGTGATGGTATAGGGTGCCATTGGTTACACGTCTCTGTCACCTCTTGTTCGCCGGCCGGTGTGGCCGAGCGGTTCTAGGCGCTTCAGTCTGGAGCCGCGCGACTGCTACGGTCGCAGGTTCGAATCATGCCTCGGGCATGGATGTGTGTGATGTCCTTAGGTTAGTTAGGTTTAAGTAGTTCTAAGTTCTAGAGGACTGATGACCTCAGAAGTTAAGTCCCATACTGCTCAGAGCCATTTGAACCATTTGAACCTCTTGTTCGCATTGACGGCACTTTAAACAGTGGACGTTACATTTCAGATGTGTTACGACCCGTGGCTGTACCCTTCATTCGATCCCTGCGAAACCCTACATTTCAGCAGGATAAAGCACGACCGCATGTTGCAGGTCCTGTACGGGCCTTTCTGGACACAGAATGTGTTCGACTGCTGCCCTGGCCAGCACATTCTCCAGATCTCTCAGCAATTGAAAACGGCTGGTCAGTGGTGGCCGACCAACTGGCTCGTCACAATACGCCAGTCACTACTTTTGATGAACTGTGGTACAGTGCTGAAGCTGCATGGGCACCTGTACCTGTACACGCCATCCAAACTCTGTTTGACTCAATGCCCAGGCGTATCAAAGCCTTTATTACGGCCAGAGGTGGTTGTTCTGGGTATTGATTTCTCAGGATCTATGCACCCAAATTGCGTGAAAATGTAATCACATGTCAGTTCTTGTATAATATATTTGTCCAATGAATACCTGTTTATCATCTGCATTTCTTCTTGGTGTAGCAGTTTTAATTGCCAGTAGTGTATTACCAGGTCAGGCTGCTTTTTATAGACATGACGTATTTGCAAGAAAGGAGGCTAATGTTAATTATAACTAAGGGAAAAATATAGGGAGAAATCCTATGTTTTATGTATTCCATTGATTGGCAAAAACGCGGCTTCTCTTTTACTTAAGTTAAAAGACGAATGGACAACAACATCAGCACAGAAATACCGGATTCAACCGTTGGCAAGGCACTACACAAAATCACTGTAAAGAAAAACTTATGATCCACGGTCCATGTAGCTCTGACAATCCTCAATCACCTTGCATGAAATATGGATAACATAAGAAAAAGTTCCCACCTAGGCTTTACAAGGAGGCCGTACACAGTGAAAACGGATATCCTTCGTACCTACGAAGAGTCAGGAGGAAGAGGGGGTCGGATGTCAATGATAAAGCTTCGAAACGCCAGTTACGTTAATGTCGATAATAGTTGTATGGTCTCCTGTTGCCCAATTTTGCTTATATTGTGTAATGCACATATCTGTCTGGAGGCTTGCAGTTCCGTGCGTGCTATAAAATGTATCTGTAAATACATTAACGGAGGCACTAACCAAACTATTTTCTTCTTAAGAAACAAAGACCTCCAAAATCCTGTAAATGAAGTATCACATGTATCAATCCGGCCGTATGTTAGCAGCAACGAAGCTATATGGCGTCTTTTATGTTGTCTGCTACACGAAAGACATCCCATTTTAACACACCTCAAAGTCCAATTAGAGAATGTCTAAATGCTGTATTTTCATGTAAATAATTTTCGTGAGCGAAACAGAAAATACAACACTATCCGCATTTTTTGTTCTCTGTGCAAGAGACGATTTCGCAAAAAAATTCTGTACGTTGTGGTGCCGAGATCTTATACCTGGATTACATCAGGAGAAGAACGGAGACGTCGAGTTCAGGAAATTCCTATTCACAGTTGGCCAGATGTTGAATCCGGAGATGATTTAGGTTAGGTCTGTACGGTGCACATCAGGAACATGGAATGCTTTTGCGTGAGAGTGATGCTATCCATGCATGAGGGCCAGCCTGTTTCGAAAGTCTTAGGAAACACAATGGTCAGGATTTATTAACATTGAGATAGGCGGGTGAGACAAAATGATTATTAGGAAACGGTAATCATTGGGATCTAACACTGGAGAAGGCCACACATTACAAATTAGCGAACGAAGCGAGAGGACTTTTTGAAATGTTAACACCGTCCTGTGGGCGTTCAGACCCACAACAGATGTGGGAAAAATACAAAAATGACGTGGCGGAGGATATATTGCACAGATTGAAATCCCTTACTGCTTCGTACAATGGTTTTATCTTCAACGAAGCTCTCATGTTGGTTAAATACCACCTAATAACAATAACTGGAAAAGATTTCTCTGACTTCGGATTCAGTAAACCAATTAGAACTGAGAAAGTTAGTAGTTACGAGAAATTATCTCCGTCACTGTTTCATTGCAACAGCAACGCAATTGAATCCCGAACAGACAACATTTTCCAACAATGTTACGCAACAAACTGAGAGTAGAGGTGGTGGTTTGCTGTTGTTAGATGGACTGATAAATCTTTACTTTTAAATTTGCTCTTAGCCCAAATTCGGAAAAATAAAATAGTTGCTGTTGCAGTAGCCTCCTCTGGAGTACCGCAGGCGTTCGATACCTAAGCTTCCAATGAACTTAGCTCACGGATGAATATTCACTTGTAACATCAATAAAAATAGCAGCAACGTAAGCTGTTGATTTGGGGCGAATGTACAATGTCCCACAGATGAGGAACTGAAGCACCAAATCGTAACATGCAAGATATTAAAAATTTGGAAATTTGTGGTAAGGTCTTATGGGACCAAACTGCTGAGGTCATCGGTCCCTAAGCGCGCGCACACACACACACACACACACACACACACACACACACACACACGCCCGATGGAGGACTCGAACCTCCGACGGGAGGAAATGCGCGAACCGTACGAGGCACCCGAGACCGCTCGGCTACCCCGCGCAGCATATATTAAAAGCAACCAGACTGTCGCAGGGGGATCGTCGTGTTATTAGCTGTCGATTTTAGCCACACTCTGCCCATAATATCTAAAGGCACATCAACAGATAAAGTAAATGAATGTTTGCAGGTGTCAAACTTAAGGTAACAAGTTAGAAAATTTAGTTTAACAATACATACGCGCCTGGAACTTCACAGTGACAATTAATTTCAAGAGTATGCTGGTGCTCTTCTCAAAATCACCGAGATCATATTGCTACAGGAGCCTAGGGCATTATTACATTAAACCATTAATTCTGTAATGTTGTTCACAGTACAGAAGAGTTGATGAGCGAAACTTATCCTGAACTCCAAGTAAATATGGGAAATATAGAATGGTTGTGCGAAAGCCGACTAATGGATTTGTAAGACAGACAAGTGAAAAAATTATGTCACAATTAGAAGGAAATGTCATAGTCTCTGTCGATAATATTACAAACACTGAACACGTCTTCTCTTATCCTATTGAGTTTCTTAACTCTTTGGAACTTTTAAAAGTGCCCTTTCATAAAGTGAAGTTAAAGGGTGGCGTTCCAGTCCTATTAATGAGAAATCTTGATGAAACCACAATGTATAACGATACACGCTTACAAATTACACATGTGTGCCACGATACTAGTATTTTTACGGCTATTATAATTAGTGGCTCAGCTAAAAGAGAAAGTATTTTGATTCCACGGGTCTCAGTTATCCCGACGAATTTACCCTTTCAGTTGAAAAGATTGCAGTTCCCGCTAAAATTGCTTTTGGAATGACGTAAAAAAAAGCCCAAGAGCGCACACTCAAAGTTGCCGTGTGCTTTTAGAAAAAATGTGTTTTTCTCATGCTCAGTTCTGTGGCGTGCTCATCTTTATCCAGCCCACAAAATCTGTACGTCCTTACAAAAAAAAGGCAAGACAAAAGCCATTGTTTATACAATTGTGTTACGGTCTTGCAATAAATAATGGATATACCACAACTACATTCATTTATTCATACACGCATACGTATCTGCACCAACATATACCCAGACATTAATAAATTACTAGCGTAGTTCCCCACCACCACTCATCGTAACAAAACTACTGACAAGTGAGCGCAGCCCAGGTGACAGCTAGTATTTTGTACAGGGTGTAACAAAAAGGACTTTACAACTTTAAAAATTCATATAAATTTATTGAAAGAAGATATAGAGCTGGATTTAGTGTTATTTTGTAGGCACACACATAATTTTTCACCTTAAACTAAAGCTGTTGTACGTGGCTTCCGTTGGTTATCCTGCACGCATCCCATCGGAAGTCAATTTCTTCCCAAACTCGCTGTAGCATTACAGGTGTAACTTGCTCAATAAATTGCGATGTAAATTCTTGCTCTAAGTTCAGGTAGAGAAGCCGGCAGAGGAGGTACAAACACGATATCCTAGCTGAATCCCCATAAAAAAATCGAGTGGTATCAGGTCTGGGGAATATGGGGGCCATGCAGTTGGCGCATCACGGCCAATTCATTGACCTGGAAAGCGGTCACTGCGAAAATCCGGGACGTCGGCCAGGTAGTGGGGTGGTGCACCATCTTGCATGACGTAAACTATTCGTCCTTGCTCATTCTCACCGATATGTGATATCAAAAATTGTTGTAACATATCCTTTGATGGTTATCTCACGGAAAAAAGTGGCCGTACACTTTGTTCTTGCTCAGTGCACAAAAAAACGTTAAGTTTAGGGTTATCACGAACATGTTGCAATGTGTGATGTGGATTTTTACTGCCCCAAATCCTACAGTTATGCGCGTTAACCTTGCACTTATGTGAAAAGTCGACTCGGCAGAAAAGATGATTTTGTCCAAGAAATGTTCGTCCTCATGTAGTCGATTTAACATATCCGCACAGAAGTTGTTGTGAGCAATTTTATCAGCGTCTTTTATTGCTTGTACGATCGTGAGTCTACGGTTTCATATGCAAACTGTTTCTCAATACACGCCAAACAGTCGTATATGGGATTTGCAGTTCGCGAGGTGCACGACGGGTCGATTTCGTAGGGCTGTTGACAAAACGTAGTCTCACTCGCTCAACGACGTCGTCTGATGTATGTGGACGACGTCATGATTTCCCATGCCTCACAGAGCACGCAGTTTCTACAAGACATAAATTGTAGGCCTACTAGGAGGACCTATAGCGTACTTGGTACGGAAATGACGCTGAACTGTTGTCGCCGACTTCGATTTTTCAAACCGAAACGCACAGCTAGCACGCTCGGGTCCAGTGAAGGCAGCCATCTTTAACGGAACATCCGCTAGCGCTCCTTACGTGCGAT
This sequence comes from Schistocerca americana, assembly GCF_021461395.2. NCBI lineage: Eukaryota > Metazoa > Arthropoda > Insecta > Orthoptera > Acrididae > Schistocerca > Schistocerca americana. The sequence goes on from NC_060123.1 coordinate 157,022,517, forward strand.
TCGGCACTAGCGAACTACACGAGACAGAACTTGCTGTATTTCCGTACAAAGTGACACTACAATCAACTCTGTAGGTACTATGAATTAATTTATATGAATTTTCGAAGTTCTAAAGTCCTTTTTGAAACACCCTGTATATTCCAGAACGAAGGAAGTTGGAGTACCTACTGCAGGATGCCTGCCAACACACAGTTAGTTTGTAATACTACGTAGATAAATTGTCTATTGAGTATCGGCTCTGGATGCCACAATTATCAGGTCGTGTGAAAGTGTTGTAATCGGGCACCTACACATGATTATTTTTGTCTTCGATTATAGACTAAGTGATCAAAGGTATCCGGGTACCTAGTCATTGACATTAATGTGATGTGTGTCCACCATTCACCTTTTTCACAGCTGGAAATATGCTGGGACAGTTTTAATTAGGTCGAAGTCGGGCAGGCCAGTCCGTTTCATGAATGTCAGTGTCTGCAAACCATTGTCTCACACATGCTGCTTTACGACTAGGTGCATTGTCTGCTTGATACAAAGTACATGAGGCCTGCCTGGTTTTGCTTTAGCAAAGCTGCGGTTATTTCTTCGCCTTTCCACTTCAGTCACGTCACTAATCGCCTTGAGAAGCTTTAGAAGGTTTGAAATGACTGTTGGATTTGTTTCTCACACCTAAACCTCTAGAAGTGAGACACTCAGATCGGCACCAGACGTTGTATGTCGACAGAATATCATCGGAAACACCGATTTAGTTCGCGCTATGTGATGTCGTTCAGTACAACATGCTTAAACGATAGTTAAAAGTAACACCAGAACGACGGAGGACAGGAAAAGCGTATTTTATTTGCACGTCAAGTTCCGTAGAAGCAAATTGAGGAGTAAATATCCAAGGTCATGGAACGTGTCAGTACATGAAATTACAACATAAAAGTAATAACACATAAAAATAAAATGTTTATGAACCCGAAAAAATCAATCCATAAGTTTAAGTAAAGGCAATCAACAATACAACAAGAATCAACTCTCTTTTCCAAGGAACTCCTCGACAGAATAGAAGGAGTGACCCATGAGGAAACTCTTCAGTTTCGATTTTAAAGCGCGTGGATTACTGCAAAGATTTTTGAATTCGAGTGGTAGCTTATTGAAAATGGATGCAGCATTATACTGCACATCTTTCTGCACACGAGTTAAAGAAGCCCGATGCAAATGCAGGTTTTCTGCCGAGTATTAACTGAGTGAAAGATGCTTATTCTTGGGAATAAGCTAATATTGTTAACAAGAAATGACAGTAAGGAATATGTGTATTGAGAGGCCAGTGTCAAAATACCCAGACTCGTGAACAGGGGTTTCTGAGCCAAAAATATCCTTTTAGAGTGGGAAAAGTTACCCCAAAATATACGACATAAGCGAATGAAAATAAGCAAAGTAGACTAATTTTCGTGTCGAACGATCATTCACTTCAGATACCGTTCGAATAGTAAAAATGGCAGCATTAAGTCTTTGAACAAGATACTGAACGTGGGCTTTCCACGACAGTTTACTATCTACCTGAACACCTAGATATTTTAACTGTTCAGTTTCACTAATCATATGCCCATTCTGTGAAATTAAAGCGTCAGGTTTTGTTGAATTGTGTGTTAGAAATCGTAAAACTGAGTCTTACTGTGATTTAGTGTTACTTTATTTTCTACAAGCCATGAACTTAGGTCATGTACTGTACTAATTGAAATCGAGCGAATGTTGCACACAAAATCCTTTACTACCAAGCTAGTGTCATCAGCAAACAGAAATATTTTAGAGTTACTCATAATTCTAGAGGGCATATCATTTATATAAATAAGGAATAGGAGTGGCCCCAACACTGATCCCTCGGGCACCCCCACTTGACAGTATCCCACTCAGACCCCACATCACAGGCATTCTCAACATTGAGAATAATGACCTCTTGTTGCCTGTTGCTAAAGTAAGAGGTGAACCAGCTGTGAGCTGCTCCCCGTATTCCGTAATGGTCCAACTTCTTGAGCAATATTTTGCGACCAACACAATCAAATGCGTTAGTTAAATCAAAAAATATGCCAAGCGTTCGAAACCTTTTGTGTATATCCCATCCAGTACCTCAGAGAGAAAAGAGAATATAGCATTTTCAGTTGTTAAACGACTTCTAAAGCCAAGCTGTACATTTGATAGGAAATCGTGTGATATGAAATGATCAATTATTCTTGCATACACAGCCTTTTCAATAACTTTTGCAAACACAGATGGTATAGAAATAGGTCTAAAAGTGTCTACATTGTACCTTTCCCCCTTTGTATAAAGCGGCTTTACTACTGAGTACTTTAATCGCTCAGGAAACTGACCATTCCTAAAGGAAAAATTACAATATGGCCAAGTACAGGGCTAACATGTGCAGCAGAGTACTTTAATATTCTGCTAGGCACTCTATCATAACCATGAGAGTCCTTAGTTTTCTGTGACTTAATTATTGACTTAATCTACCCCTTGTCTGAGAGGATTTCGGAGATCAATCTCGGAAAGGCATTTGCGAAGAAAGTTATGTGATTCCTTGTAGAAACTAAAATTTTATTTAATTCACCAGCAATGCTCAGAAAATGATTGTTAAACACTGTACATATATCTGATTTATCAGTAACAGAAATATTTTTACTGCTTACTGACTTTATATCTTCGACCTTGTGCTGATGACCAGACACTTCCTTCACAACTGACCATATCGTTTTAATTTTATCCTGTGGATTAGCTATTCTATTTGCATACCACATACTCTTTGCCTTCCTAATAACATTTTTAAGCACCTTACAATACTGTTTGTAATGGGTTACTGCAGCTTGACTGTGATTACTTCTAACATTTTGTTATAACTCACGCTTTGTTCTACATGATATCATTATCCCACTAGTCAGCCATCCCGGCTGCCTATTACTGCTAGTACCCCGTTTAGAACGTTCTAATGGAAAGCAACCCTGTGAATCATTGCGTTGGAGCAGTCGCGTGGGTAAATTCGTTGGGCGTGATATAGTCGTACCAAAGCTACTGCGCTCAAACACCACTGATGCCAATTTTTTTTTTAACTGTTCACGCGTGAAACTGTTATATGGGAGAACATTTTCCTGACATGTAAACGGACTTTTCGGAGTATGTAGAAATGTTTTTTTTTGGCAGCCTGCTTTCGCTTCGTTAGTTGAAAGTAGCAAATGTATCGAGTACATTTGCATAGGTAGGAGTGATGGTCTGTTGGACCTGTGCGACAGAATAGAAACCACTCGTGATGAAGCAGCTAGTGCATTTATAGCGTCACAGAATAAACATAAACCATCGGAACAGTAGAATAAAGGAACAATTGCATCACACGTGCGGAAGTATTATTAGTCTCATATAACACTTTCATTCATTGTACAGTAAAATAGAAATTGTCATCATTGGTGTTTGAACCTAGCACCCCTCGTACAAGGATTTGACACTCTACCAAGCTATGAGGATTACCTACTCACAGTTACACTTCTCCTGTGCTCCGTAGTTCTGGTGTTACTTTTGATTAAAGTTTAAGCCCGTTCTGCTGGACGACATCACGTAGTACGAACTGAATCCGAGTTTTGGTTGATACTCCGTCGATATACAATGTTTGGCGCCGATCTGAGTCTCTTGACACCTGGAGGTTTCAGTGTCAGTTAACATCAAACGACTAGTCCACGTTCGAAGTCAGTGAGCGGTCCTGAGCGACACACCCTGCTGTTACTGCTGGTTTACTGACTGCACAATGCTCTCGCGTCGTATTATATTTGTGCCAGTGTCGTCTACAGAGTAATGGGATTTACCACTGAAAAACTTATTCAGAAGGGTCATAAACCACTAGATTTTTTCTTGCGTTTAACAAAACCAATAGAATGTTATTTTTGAAGCATTGGGTATGTTGAGTAACCAAAAAATATGAGACAATTCAGTTCATCCCTTGTGTTTAAAGCTAGAACAGTGTTTTGAAATGTCTAACGGGAAAATTACCTAAGAGAAAACGAACAGTTCGGCATGATCAGCGTCTTACTCGACAGGAAATTCAACACCAGAGACAATTGTAGTAGTGGATGAAGTACATTTAGGAGCCTCATATGCCTTTTTGCTTCAGCACTTCTCTTCGCAGTACATATTTGTGACAACATTGTTTCTTCCTTCTCATTCCTGTTCGAATCGGCAATAGCGAATTCATCATTTCGGATTCCATCGTATTTCTCGCTTTTTAATTAATGTTCATCTGGCTAAAAAGTCTTTCGACTTCCGCATTCTACCTTAGTAACTCTAGTCACGACAATGCAAACGTTGCCAATTCGTGAAATGGATTGATGTCACTTGCATCTCTATATTTAAGCGCTTCACAGCAGAAATAAATAATGGTCTTGGTTTCGGACCTTTCGAGAAGAGAGACATTTTGCCATTTAAAATCAGTTTTTGTTATTGTGCGAGGATCACTATTGCTTGATTCAAGGACAGGAATCAGTGGCTGTTTACGAGCCGAAGAGTTTTGGACATTGAAAGTAAAGAAATTCTTCTCAAAACTTCAGTGTTGTGTGGAAAACTTTCCAAAACTGCATTGTTGACAACAAACTGGATACATGTCTGAAGTAGGACGTGCTCTGCGTGTAACTGAGATTTCTTCAATTCATCAGTCTTTTTTTCGCATTCACATCCTATATATGGGTTTGGATCTAAGTGCTTTTCAAAGTCTTCTTTAATTATTTTTGTACAGGATATGTGGGGACAACAACTTTTTTCATTAATGCCTTTATTAGCACTATGAAGTCATTTAATAGCTTGCGCGGATCCTCTTCGTTGAATTCAACCGTCTGCAAATCTGAAAGAATCGGCTTTAAAAATATTAAATACGCCCAATTGCATTCATCAGAAAACATTGTATAAATCATTTCTGCAGTGTTAACACTTGTTTTTATTGGCATTCGGGAGGACGACGATTCAAACCCGCGTCCGGAGATCCTAATTAAGTTTTTCGTGATGTCCCCAAATCGTTCAGGCAAGTGCCGTGATGGTTCCTTTGAAAGGACACGATCGATTTCCTTCTAGATCCTTCCTTAATCCGAAATTTTGCTCCGTGTCTGGTTGTCAACGGGACGCTAGACACTAATCTCCTCCTCCTCCTCCTCCTCTTTGATTCGCGTTATTTCATAGGACATCCTAATCACTAATGACTTTTATTTCTTGTTACCGCAGGCTCTATTGGTAACCGTCCTCTATCCTATGCTTGTGGAATTTTGAGGGTTTCGCTCCTTCATTGATTGTCTGACAAATATCACGATACATCTGTTGGCGAGTTGAAGATTGCAAAAACCAGTTACCTATTTCCCTAACTTGCAAGCGTTTCACTCGCAGCAGAAATAGCAAGTTAATTGAATGGAATACATATTTTTTAAGGATCAGATGCGGAATGTCTTTTATCCAAAATTTGATGGACACTATTGTTAACACCTACCACTATATCTGTATTGTCTGTGCTTATACCCCCCAGCTTGTTTGGATCTAATTTGAATTCCTGAAGCGTGTCTGTTGTGACAATCGACTGTACATTATTATGCTCGAGGTCAGATGTAAAAATGTTGAAATGATCGCGCTGGTTGCAACATTATAATAACAATATGGTCATGCTAATGTCTATTAATTTATCAATTAGAATGCTGTACATGCTGTCATTGATAACTTGCCGCAAATTTTCCACAAAATAGCACCTTGCTACATGTTATATAACTACACTACACTTTTTTCTATGTATTTGAAGTTTTCGGGCATCATTACTGCCTGTGAATTTATTTTAGCATAGATCACTTTGAAGATTCTTTCACGAGTTTGAAAGGTATTTTTGTTTGTCTTGCGCTAGAAAATGGTGCTGCAGTTATTTCGTGTTTGTTTTTTATGTTACTGTGTCTTAATATGTCAGCGTAACGCGCTATCGAAGTACTACGACAAAGTTGGCAATATGGTCTTGTGTCATCGCCTTGAATTCTTTCTAGCGAGTGTGCAAATTTGCTGTCGCGTAGCCATTCAGCACGAAATTTCTGGGTATACTGTACCTTTACTTTACCCCCGTTAAACACTAAAACGATGTCCAGTGACGTAAAAAACGCCACACTAACACCGGCACTACAAGTATGTGCATGCAGTTACGGATCTATTAATACTACAAGATGTGTGAGAAAAGTAATGAGATTGATTTTTTATCTACCAAAGTTTTTATTTTTTCAAACGACAATATTGTCCCATTCAGAGTTGTTCCTTTCAGCAGCTACACTCCGGCGGACCCTTAGCAGGAGTGCTGAAAGGCTTCAATTGGTAGTGCCTTTAAAATGTCGGTCACATTCTTTTGAATGTTCTCCAGAGCCCCCAAATGGCGACCTTTTAATATCTTTCTCAATTTCCAAAAAATAAAAAAGTCACGAGGACGTACATCAGGTGATAAGGGGAGCTATGGACCAACAGGAATACCTTTTGAGGTCAAAAATTCCGTGATGGAAGTGGCAGTGTGACATGGAGCCTTGTCATCATGCAACATCCACTTGTTTGCGAAGTCCGCTCTCTCGATTCACTCTTTTGCTGAGCCTTTCAAGGACATCTTCGTAAAACACGGGATTGACAGTTTGTCCTGGAGGAACAAATTCTTTATGCACAGACCCCTACTGTATAAAAAAAAAACAAATCTGGATTGTTTTGATCTTTGATTTGCTCATTCGACCTTTTTTTCGGTCGAGAAGTCTCAGTGTGCCACTCCTTAGTTTCCCACGTTGTTTCAGGATCGTAATAAAAAATCCAGAATTGATCACATGAGATCACTTGACTGAACCATCGTGGTCATTGGCAGTTCTCTCAAGATGATCAACGTAAACGTTTCTTCGACTGTCTTTCTGCCCACTTGCGAGGTTTTTCGGCACCACTTTAGCAGAGACCCTTTGCATGGGCAAATATTCGGTTCAAAATTTGATGTACAGTGACAGTGTTTACCAGGTCACCCATCATCATCATTATTGTTGAACGTTGGTTTGACCTGCCAAAGCCGGTCGGGGTGGCCGAGCGGTTCTAGGCGCTACAGCCTGGAACCGCGCGACCGCTACAGTCGCAGGTTCGAATCCTGCCTCGGGCATGGATGTGTGTGATGTCCTTAGTTTAGTTAGGTTTAAGTATTTCTAAGTTCTAGGGGACTGATGACCTCAGAAGTTAAATCCCATAGTGCTCAGAGCCATTTGAACCATTTTTTGATCTCCAAAGAGCACGCACAAGTTCGACATTTTCGTCAGTTTTTTGAAGTTGAAAGTCTCTCTGAGCGTGGTTCATCTTCAACGTGTTCTCGGTCTTTCAGCAATGATTTATGCCAGCAAAAAATTGTGATGTTGGTAAAGAATGTTCCCCATAGTCCTGTTTCAACTTTTCAGAGGTCACTCTCGTGGATTTCCAAGTTAAACACAAAACTTGATGGTGTAACGTTGCTGTAAATTCCGCTGTTCCATTGTCGTAACACACAACAAAAACAAAACTTCACTGATGGCGCTCTCCAAAAATAACGTGTTGGCTGTAGCGAAATGAAACTCGTACTGACCATCTGGAAAGAATGAACACATCGGTATACACAATTAGAAGAAAATAGCATTACGAGATCGCTCGCCGTGTTGTTAGACTCATTACTTTACTCGCACACTTCGTAGAGCTCATAAAAAGATGGGAAACACCTTGTACCATAAATACTGAGGTAATATAAACTTAAGAGCTACTAGACGGTAGCAAATTAGATAGTACTGTTCGCTGTATGTTGAATGGATCAAGTGATTTTTAAAATCCACCGTAATTCCCTTTATAGACTAGATGCCAAATTTGCACACTAGGCGGGTACGCAAAACCACCAAATTTAGTGGGAATATCAGTAACTTGGCAGCACTGAATTCTGGGTCCGCTTGTCATGACTTCTAGTGCTCAGTTTCGTTTCAAGTAGGGGTAGATAGTGTAGTGTTGGCAGAAGAGCCAACACTGTGTTGCTAGAGGAGGCCGAAATGCACGCGTTTAATTACACGCTGACTGGCGTGAGGTCTGGAACAGTTAAGGGAATTAATAGTAGCAAATAAAGTACGTAGTTGATATAATACTTAACTTTAATCCACAATTGTAGAACATCTCTCGTTACGGTACATGCTTCACAATATTAATTATCAAATGCTATGGCGCCTTGCTAGGTCGTAGCAAATGACGTAGCTGAAGGCTATGCTAACTATCGTCTCGGCAAATGAGAGCGTAGTTGTCAGTGATCCATCTCTGGCTAAGTCGGCTGTACAACTGGGGCGAGTGCTAGAACGTCTCTCTAGACCTGCCGTGTGGTGGCGCTCGGCCTGCAATCACTGACAGTGGCGACACGCGGGTCCGACGTATACTACCGGACCGCGGCCGATTTAAATGCTACCACCTAGCAAGTGTGGTGTCTGGCGGTGACACCACAGATAGTGTACCTTACGGCATCGTGTAGAGAAACACCTAGGACATGGTTTGCAAACTGTGGCTGTGTTGTGGTGTAGAGTAGCGCATGTCTTAGTACAAGAGTGCAGGCAGGCGGCGGCGGTTTAAGGTGCCGGGTGGGGAGGTTTAGTGGGGTGGGCCGACTTGACGGACGCCGCCTCCCATTACGCCGTGCCGAGGTGTGCCACGCCCCACTCGCCATTGTTTTGCCCGCTGGTTAGCATAATAATCCACCCGCGGTCCAGCGCCAACCGGCAGCACATACTTTTTTTGTTGCTTCTACAAGCCCGTGCACAGTATAATACAGCCGTTGTAACTACCGGCTTATATATGTCTGTCACAAAAAGGCGCTTCCCTGTTGGGGTGGCGCGGTAAATTGCGCGCAGTTTATTTCTCACTGTGTTGTGCCCGCGGACGCTACGTTCTGTAAGAGCTGCCTGGCCCCTCACCCACTGGTAGCGGTAAACTTCTGCCTTAATATCTTTGTAAATGACCTCAAAACGCGCATGCTGTAAACGTATTCTACAGTATAGTAGCGATAGATGTGCCTCTCATGTCTTCATTCGTTTCCGGCCAAAGGACGTGCAATTAATTTCTTTAAAAAGCTACTTGAAACAGCCGTCTGATATTTAAAAGCATTTTTGTGTGTCAGAAATTCATCTACTGTTTAGACGAAGTGACTACGAACAATTTCGCGTCGAGGTCCTCCCGGTATCATTAAGTTCCAAGGAATACTGCGGTGACTTAATCGATCACTAAACTAACGAGGGAACCTTCCCATCGCGCCCCCCTCAGATTTAGTTGTAAGTTGGCACAGTGGATAGGCCTTGAAAAACTGAACACAGATCAATCGAGAAAACAGGAAGAAGTTATTTGGAAGTATGACAAAAATAAGCAAAATATACAAACTGAGTAGTCCGTGCAAGGTAGGCAACATCAGGGACAGTACCAGCTCAGGAGCGCCGTGGTCCCGTGGTTAGCGTGAGCAGCTGCGGAACTGGAGTTCCTCGGTTCAAGTCTCCTCTCGAGTGAAAGGTTCAATTTTTTATTTTCAGACAATTATTATCTGTCCGTCCGTCCGCCCGATGCAAGGTAACTGCGCCGTAGTATGGGTTTGGAAAATATTCATTGACCTTGTTATTGAAGTCGCGAGCTATATTTGCTCCATTCATATTTCCCACCGAATACATCTCACGTATTTAATGCACTCTCGCCCAAAGTAGCGAACAGTCAACTGCCAGCCAGGGAGCCTCGTTAGCAGGAATACTCTCTCTTCCGTGCGCTGTAGTCGACTGACGTGCGTTTCGATGTTTGTTTAGGTGTAGCGTCCCCATACTACGGCGCAGTTACCTCGCATCGGACGGACAGGTAATAGTTGTCTCAAAATAAAAAATTAAATTTTTCACTCGACGGGAGACTTGAAACAAGGACCTCTCATTCCGCAGCTGCTCACGCTAACCACGGGACCACGGCACTACCGAGAGCACACTCTCCTTGATGTTGCCTATGTTGCACATGGACTACTCTGTTTGTATATTTTGCTTATTTTTTTCGTAGTTCCACACAACTACTTCCTGTTTTCTCGATTCATCTGTGTTCAGTTTTACAAGGCCTATCCACTGTGCCAACTTATAACGAACTTATTACCATATATGTATATATATATGTTACTTCTTGAAGAATCTGAAAAGTGCTGGAAATTACTTGTAATAATAATAATAATAATAATAATAATAATAATAATAATCCAGTGTCAGATGTAAATATTATTCCGTCTGTTCGTACGTCTACAAAGTTACGTCTGAGAGTCTCTTGGTTAAACTGGCTGTAAAGCGGGTCTCTGAAATGGTTTAATTTAGTCAAATCTTAATTTTAGTTATTTTATAAATTAATACCTCCAAACACGAATGCAGTGCAACATCCTTCGTGGCTTCCGTGTCTCATGAATCATAGCTTGATCACGACAGTCGAATTAAATTGAAACTCTTGGATACAGACGGCCTGGAAGTAATTGGCTCTCTTCTTGCTGCTGTTGTATCAGATACGTCGAAGATAAACACTTCGTGTATGTGTACGTAAACCAAAGCAGCGGACTGACAGCCGGATAACTTCAGAGTGACTTCTGCGATGATAAACGCTTCCATTGCTGTTTCCAGTATGTATCCTTCCATCAGTAGCTGCAGATTGTTTGTCTGGATCTGTTTCCCAGCCCTTAATCCAGTGTCAATCATTTCGATGAAACAGAGGGTGTTAATCTTGATAGTAGGCAATTCTTTACAAACAAACAGAGCTGTTGTTCCGGTTCTTCCTTGCGAATTTGAGTCTTTACCTCCAGTGTACCTTCGGGAACCTAGAATGAATGGTTGCGTTGGAGGCTATACACAGTAGTGCTCGCTGATCCGTCGTTTTACACAGTGTTCTGAGTCTGTGGTTCATTCTGACTGAGCTGCTTAATTGAAGAATTGCGATAGATCCTCGCATACTTTCGTTCCTAAATTCGGTTTTGACATCAACAGTGCGGTGGTCCAGAATTGCCAATTCGTTTATTACTGTAATGATGTTGATTCATCCATAGCATTCTTTCAACAAAGGAAAATGCTATAAGCTATCAAGCTACACTGTCTGAAATTAACACTGCGGATATCGAAGGTACAAAGTGGCGGATAATTTAAAGCGATTGTGTAAGTTGTGAAGAGGAAATAGAAAGTATGATAACTCATGTAGCTGGGCCTTTCACGTAAACAAGGTTTTTAATTTTATTTTATGGTCAGGAAAGAGCATTGTTAAAAATTCATCTAGTTGCCTTTCCTTAGAAACAGTGTCATGCCTAACTTCTCTGCCGGCCGTTGTGGTCGAACGGTTCTAGGCGCTTCAGTCTGGAACCGCGCGACCACTACGGCCGCAGGTTCGAATCCTGCCTCAGGCATGGATGTGTGTGATGTCCTTAGGTTAGTTAGGTTTAAGTAGTTCTAAGTTCTAGGGGACTGATGACCTCAGATGTTAAGTCCCTTAGCCGGCCGCGGTGGTCTAGCGGTTCAGGCGCTCAGTCCGAAACCGCGCGACTGCTACGGCCGCAGGTTCGAATCCTGCCTCGGGCATGGATGTGTGATGTCCTTAGGTTATTTAGGTTTAAGTAGTTCTAAGTTCTAGGGGACTGATGACCACAGATGTTAAGTCCCATAGTGCTCAGAGCCATTTTGTTAAGTCCCTTAGTGCTCAGAGCCATTTGAACCATTTTTGAACCTAACTTCTGTCGATGGTACTGCCTGGACGGGGGTGCGATTCAGACGAAGGTGGCGTCACGTGGACAGCCGCACATGAAGTACCCCTCCAGAGGCTGCCTCTTGCCGTCGCGTTCTCGGCCTGGCCAATGAGCTCGCTCCTGTCGTGGGAATTTCTCTGGAGGCTGGAGGTTTGCTGGTGTTTACCTCACTGCCCTCCCGAGTTACCTTGTCTTCTGATTGCGAGCACTCCTTTTAGAAACTATGCCAAAGGCATATTCGTACCATACTTATGTATATCGTGATACTTTATCCTGAAATATTCGTTTTTTCCCATATAATTTAGAGGAAACAAGTATGTTTCTACTGTTTCTTCGCAAACTGTACGAACGACTCATTCTCTCGTAGTAACATGCGTTTTGTGAATTACTTTTATTTCATAGTAATTTCAGGTAATTTACCTATCAAAATGGTTCAAATGGCTCTGAGCACTATGGGACTTAACATCTGAGGTCATCAGTCCCCTAGAACAAAAAAAATGGCTCTTGCACTATGGGACTTAACTTCTGAGGTCATCAGTCCCCTAGAACTTAGAACTACTTAAACATAACTAACCTAAGGACATCACACACATCCTTGCCCGAGGCAGGATTCGAACCTGCGACCGTAGCGGTCGCGCGGTTCCAGACTGAAGCGCCTAGAACCGCTCGGCCACGATGGGCGGCCCTAGAACTTAGAACTACTTAAACCTAACTAACCTAAGGACATCACACACATCCATGCCCGTGGCAGGATTCGAACCTGCGACCGTCGCGGTCGCGCGGTTCCAGACTGAAGCGCCTAGAACCGCTTGGCCACATCGGCGGCCGGCTAATTTACTTATCACCTGCTTAAATTATTCAACCACATGGAATAGGAACGCGAAAGGAATAACGAAATGAGATTAATGTTGTGCGCAGTATCGTTGACCCAAAGTTCAGAATTATTTCGAAAAGTGGAAGTCAGACCAATGATAAGGACATGCTTTACAAAACAATATATGGCCAGGTGTCATTTAAAGAGACTTCAACCCAGTAAAATACATGTAACGAAGTCTTTGTATGTGTGCAATAATTAAATAGAAAGAAGTTTTCATATTTTTCATTAGTTTCCATTTCAAATGTGTGAACTACACTCCCTGACAAAAAAAGTGAGGCGCCCAGAAGGAGAAGAGAAAACCTTCAGAGGGTCAGAGGACGTGTGTATAACGTTGTTTCAGTGATAACAAAATCGAGAGAAATTTACAAAAGTGGTTCAAATGACTCAAAGCACTATGGGACTTAATCTCTGAGGTCATCAGTCCACTAGACTTAGAACTACTTAAACCTAACTAACCTAAGGACATCACACACATCCATGCCCGAGGCAAGATTCGAACCTGCAACCGTAGCAGCAGCGCGGCTCCGGACTGAAGCACCTAGAACCACTCGTCCACTGCGGCCGGCAGATATTTACAAAATACATTACGAGCGCACTTACCAGTATGGCACTGCACCACCCCTGGGCTGGACGCATGCACTGATTGGGCTGGGAAGGATGTCAGAAAGCCGTTGTATCCTCACATGAAGCAAGATGGGGCATTGTTGTTGTAACTGGTCTTTGACATCCTGGGTACCGGCACGGGGACAGCGTTGACGTCCGAGCTGGTCCCGCGTGTTATGTCGGCGATAAATCTGGTGATCTTGCGGTCCACGAGTGTATCTCAACATCAGGCAGACAATTCATAGAAATGAGTGACATTTGTGACGAGCATTGTCCTGTTGAAAAATGGCCCCACGGTTCTGTCGCATGAGCGGTAACACTTCAGGACGCAGAATGTCTTTCATGTACCATTGTGCCATACGAGTCTCTCAGTCACTACCAGCTGTGGCCTGAAGTCATACCCGATAGCTCCCCACACCATGACACCAGTAGTAACAGTGGTGTGCCTCTCCAAAACATAGGAAGAATACATTTCCCAGGTCGCCTCCATATATTCCGACTATGGTCATCTGGGGTCGTGCAGCGCCGAAATGCATCGCCGAATACAAAGCGACGTCATTCATCAGCAGTCCATGGTTCCCGGTCACGTCACCACTCCAAACGCAGCCATTTGTGTTTTTGTGTTAGTGTCAGGCCACCATGGTACGGTAATTCCCTTGTCTGGCTGCTACTTGTCTCCGAACAGTAGTGTAGGATGACTCGAGATATTGTAGGGAGTCCATTACTTGTTCACGATGGCAGACGCAGATGTGGAAGGACTACAGTGTGATTGGTGCAGACTACGGCGATCCTCGTTTGTGGTGATCAGACGTAGTCCAGTGAAATCTTGACGAGTATGCCTCTCCTCTTTCCACTGTCACATCCGAATGCCCCACAAATCTGTATATTGCACGATTCGACCCGCCGGGCAAATGCAGACCCATAGTGAGATGGCTTTCAAACTACCAGGTGGCTATAGTTAAACTTCCCCTATTTAACACGTTACAACAGGAAAAGTAATTACTGTACGAGTACCTTGGTAGCATTAATGTCCAAAGTATGGGGTGCATGATCTGTATGGGTCACAGCGCCACCGTCCAGTTCCAAGTATGGCCAGCAGGTGCCGTGACCAGTCATCGTGATTCATTTAGTCTCTCACACCTGACCAGCCGCAGTGCTCTTGTTGACGTGTCAACATGAGCTTGGACAAAAGGATCAGGGCAAAATTGGTGAAGCTTTGTTATCAAAACAACAGTAATGCTGCAGCTAGAGTTCGATAATATAGCCGGGTGAAACGATATCGGAAGGGTTCTCTTTCTCCACCTGTTGTGCGGAGCATGATGAAGGTCGAATCAACTGGAGAACAGGGCGTCACTCTGGGAAGAGGCCGACACCCGGTTACACCACAGATGGTTGATGAAATCGCTGTTGCAATGGCAGACAACGCTGGCGCAATTCCCGATCGTCAGGCTGTGCGCGTGCTGTGTCACGACAGTTGGATATCGCGTGGTCCACTGTACGGAAGATGCTATGAACCATTTTCAAATGGTATCCGTACAAGATCCATAATCGTATAGCAGCTTGCACCACAGGACGCAAAACGACGTGTTGACTTCGCTCTCCACTTCATCGCAAGGATTGAAGTTGACAAGGGCTGGCCCTGGACCATCCTATGGACAAACGAAGCTCATTTTTCTCTGAGGGGTCAGGTGAACGCACAGAATTGCCGAGAGTGGGGATCTTCACCTCCAGCCACTGTGTATGAGGTTCCTCTGTATGGTGAACGTGTCGCCGAACGGTGTGGCTTCACGGCTACGTTCATAATTGGCCCATTCTTTTTTGAACAGGTTGGCTCTCGAGGACCAAGGACGTGCAATGTGACTAGCCAGCATACCTGTGATATGCTTCGCCAGCATGTCGTACCCGCCCGACAGGAGAGAGAGGCATTGAACTCAACAGTTTTCATGCAAGATGGGGTCCCACCGCATATCGCTTGTGACTTTCACGTGCTTCTCCGAAAAGCATTTGGAACCGATCAAATTGTCGGTCGGCCGTTTCCAAATCCTTGGCCGGCGCGATCACCTGATCTCACTCCTGTGATTGGTTGTGAGGCTATCTGAAGGACAAGGTTTATCAGAGGAACATTCACACATGTGCTGATCTGAAGCGCTGCATATCCAGAGAGGTACCCAACATACCTACGAATGTGCTTAATTCTGCTGTGCAGAATTCAATCCTGCCCTTTCAGATTCTCCGGGACACTGATGGCCGCCTTATTGAGCTTCTTTTGTAGCAGTACTGATACCGGTATGTAAGGCTGTGATGTACAGTAGTAGCACATTGAAAGTGTTTCAGTTGAATTGATTCTGCATTATTTCTCTTCCCCATGCCCTTGACATTGATGCTACGAAGTTGATACTCCCCCGGTAATTAGTTTCTGTGTTGTAGCGTGTTAAATAGGGAAAGTTTAACTATGATCACCGGGTTTGTCAGGTGGTGATAACACTGTCTCATACGAGTGCGCGACATCTCCATGTCCTCCACAGTGATAACTCAACATATGACGCTTTTCACGTCCCGCTGTATATAACCTAGCACGCCTGGTAACAGCACTAAGCACGAGGAACTGTGATGCCCTCTGGTGGCCACTGAAGCTGTAACATAGAATTTCCACTCGAATCATGAACAGACCAGCCGTTAGTATGGTATGCAAAAATTTACATTGACGTCCGATCATGTCTTCTGGGTGCTTCACTTTCTTTGTCGGATAGTTAATTCAGTTTTACTTTCATTACGATTTTTTTCTCCCTTGATGCTTAATGTTTTAGGACAAAAGTTTAATGCTTTATTATAAAGTTATTGCAGCAAAAATCTTGTCGTACAAAGCATTTCCGTTTTTCTTGTTATTACGTTTGCTGATATTGTATTTTCCCAGGGACACATGATTGCATTAGATATCGTTGACTGCCTGGTTTCTTCGTTGTACGGTCAGTTCCAGTAAGCTGTATTATCAGCTTGGTCGCAGCATGCTGAGTCTTTTCGACGCGATGGCATCCAAAGATTACTTAATTTAAAGTGTTTAACGCAGACATTTTGAGTCCGAGTTGTATGTCCAGTGTCTGGCAGCCACACAAAACTGTGATGTGGCAACATTTTCTTGTTAGACGAGTGGATGTTAAAATAATGGAGATTAAAATGCAGGCTAATACCTCAAGGAGAACTAATTGATCACTAAGAAAGACGTCTGCTTCGAGCTCAGATAATGTAAATTACACACGCATTACATGACTCTTGTTACTAAATCCATTTTAATTTCCTAGCCCTTTCTGTACATTTTTACCATGCTGAATATTAGAAACGTTGTTCATTCCATTCGATGAAAGAAAAATCGAATATGTAAATGCTACTGTGAGCTTTTGCGGAATGTGTTTCTCATGCTACAGCAAAAAGGATTTTGAAATTTACGAGAAAGAAAATATTTTTTTTAAGAACATCAAATTTGAAAAAATTACCGATTCATTCTCGGGAAATGTTTTTTTGTTAAATGTTCTTATTTCTGCGATTAGTTGTTCGACGGGTTTGCGTCATGTTTAAGCCGTTCATGTAGAGC
The DNA here is from genome assembly GCF_021461395.2 of Schistocerca americana. Taxonomy (NCBI): domain Eukaryota; kingdom Metazoa; phylum Arthropoda; class Insecta; order Orthoptera; family Acrididae; genus Schistocerca; species Schistocerca americana. The sequence continues at coordinate 157,039,350 of NC_060123.1, forward strand.
AGTGGTTACCAGCGTTTCTGTATGCTAGGAGATATTAGATGGTACTCTCCCTCAGCGTCAACATTACAGCCTAAGTGCACTTTAGAATGAAAAAGAATCTTTGTAAACGATTATTTTTAAACTAAAAGGTAAAGGTGAAGTTCTGCGCTCTGGCCCTAGACGGACTAATCGGGCCCGACCGATCGCCGTGTAATCCTCTGCCAGTGGCGTCATCGGATGCGATATTCAAAAAAATGGTTCAAATGGCTCTGAGCACTATGGGACTTAACATCTGTGGTCATCAGTCCCCTAGAACTTAGAACTACTTAAACCTAACTAACCTAACGACATCACACACATCCATGCCCGAGGCAGGATTCGAACCTCCGACCGTAGCGGTCACGCGGTTCCAGACTGTAGCGCCTAGAACCGCACGGGCACACCGGCCGGCCGATTCGATATTGACCGCTCTCCTAGTCACACCTTAATCTTTATGACATCACAGCTCCTCAGCTGTGTATCTTATAATGATATAAGGTACATTCATTGATGTATGTAAATACTGATTGCGAAGTGTGTTGTGAATAGAGGTAGTAGTAAAGAAGTAGTAAACTGAAACGTCATGCCTGCTGGTGACGTTTAACTGCATGAACAGCGGAACTGTAATAAGCAATTACTTCTTTCTTTCCTTTCATCATCTTGTGTGGGCTGTCAGCGAGATAAGGTTCCACGAAGGTTTTAAATTATGTTTAAAGTTTGTTGGAAGACGCTAACTGCTCGCATTCTCAAATACTGATGAACAAAGTCCGGGTATATGGGCGCCGTCAGTTGCGCTGCGTCAAGACAAATACACTATTTCTAACTGTAGTATTTGACTTACCGTGTTAAGTTTTTAGCGTAAGATTACACTTCTTTATGAGTAGATTATGGCAGCTCTTAAAATTTTTAAATTCGGTCAATAAGTACACGGAATATTGAAATTCAAATTTTTGTTGCCCCGGAAGTCGTTACATAGGCAATCTGCAAATGTTTTAGGATTCCCGGGACAGCCGCTCATTAATATGGATTACCGACACATCTCTGGCTACCTTTGTAGTTACGAGAAGGTGAATATTAAGTTTAAACTTCGGCTGTTTTCCCTGCTGTTCTCTATTTATTTTTTCGTAGCTGGTCAAACACTCCGATTTTAATGATCACGTTATTAATAGCACAATTTACTGCCCAAAAGAGACAGTAAATCAGAAATACTCCAGTTTTTCTCAGTACCTGAGGACTATTGCTTAACGTCGTTGGAAATTAGACGAACATATAATAGATTCGTCTAGTTCAGTATCTGTGTTTACTCAAATTCTACATTTACCCAAATTCTGTGTTTAATATTTTTCACCAAACTGCATAGATCGTATATCATTTGCTGTTGGTCAGATACTTCCTTCAGCACTTAACTTGACAATGTGACGAGTGATTATGCTGTCGTTCTTTAATTAAGCAGCATCTGGTTGAGGGTAACTCTTCGCAGATCTCACTATGAGTGAAAACCGCCTCGCCGTCTGTGTAGGAACAAGGATCTCTAAAGACAAGATAACCTGTCACTGAAATCATCTGAGCCGCAGTTGCTTTTAAATTTCAGTAATCAGTTTTGTTGTCTTTTATTGTCTCGTGTAGTCTGTACTGATAAACGAATCATATATAAGGTATTCGGTAAGTCATTTGTTTCTGTTGAAGACTGTCAGCAGATAAGCCAGAATGATCTGTTCGAGTAGTTTCAGAGTAAGCTTTTGTGTTATTCACTGTAAAAAGAAGAGCTTAGATGTACACACACCATTGATAAGCAAAGCTCTGTTATGTATTTTTAGATGCGTGAAGTCATGACAAAAGACAGACGAGAGAGGAGGAGGTAGGTAGGTAGGTAGGTAGGTAGGGAGAATCATATCCCTCTTTAAACGGCAGGATCGTTCGTAACATTTTACATAATGCCACCATTAATCACCTCTATTTGGGAATGACATTCACTTGTGACGGCAGCAATATTTGCTGCTGCAGGGAATATAAATGCAAATTCGTCCCTCCCGCGCTAATTTATCTGCTCACGGTATGGTACAGTCGGATCTGTTTTTTCACAAATAAAAATTCTCAGTTCCTGATCGATGCAGTAAATGTTCCTTAAAATAAAATGCGGAAAACTGAATAAAATACTCAGTCATATATCATTATTTTTCTTAAGTTAAAACTGGTGTTGGTAACAGCAAAGTAAATATTAGAAACTTTTACCGGCTCGTATTATCGGTAATAAGTGCATTTTCGAGAAAATTGTGCGTGTATGATGGCAGAAATTACGAATGATTACTTTGGGAAGCATCGTATCAAATATCAAGCTAATTGGTGAGACACTGCTAACTGAAATAAAGTTTACAAAATTAACAGAAAAAGTGTTCGCAGTGATTGTAGGGTGAGTTTTTATGGTGCAGTGGAACCAAAGACGTATATAGAGACAAAAATTTAAATTGATCAACACTCATATAAAGCAGCAGCATGTGTGGTACTGAAAATGCAGTTAGTTATTTTGATTTTCCATGGCTCATACGGAAGATATCTTTCTCTGTTACGTAGAGTGCCAACTGATGTACTTTTTAAATTAAAAAGAAACTAGTTTAACAAGTCGATTTATGCGTTCCAAAAAGTCGGTTGTTGAGATGATACCAGTTTGCCATTATTACCAGAGAAGAAAGCCAGAACAAATCTAGCCGAACATTATTTACAGTACTTTAATTTCTGCCTGCCTTTCCAAATAACAATATAGTTCCTTCAGAAAGTTTAAGTGTTTCAAAGTAGGACATGGAAAAGGAGTAAAGATCAGATCTGAGACGGCAGTACGTAATGGATTTTAATTTGCATTTTATCTTAAAGAAGTGAGAAAGGATTTCTTATAATACTCAGCTGAGAGTGATATACAGTCGGAGTATGAACAACGCTTGATGAAGCTCTGGCGCTGCTACGAACAAGGGTTACTAACAGTTCTCATTTTGTCTTATAAACCTCTCCGCCTGTTTTCCTGTGCTGCTACTCAAAGTTAACTATGGGAACGTTATAATCAGACAAAATTTATTACTATTCATTGCTCTTTGTATTCTTCTTTACTTTAGCTGGTTGCCCGTTGTTAGACACAATGTTCCTTCATTAAGGTTACTTGTTCCACTCATAGGTGGCGCCATTATCTCGTCATAGTGTACCATTGATTTTATGTTGTGTAATCGGTTTGTGTAGACCATTTATTTTTCTAGAGCAGCTGTAAGCAAGGAATGAGTGACTGAGCATGATTTATGAATAAATGAGCTATAATTTGGAGCTCGGTTAATGCTGCTATAGATGTTGCATGATGCCTTTGCTAATGCTGTTATACTTTTTAGAAGTCTCCGGGCTTTTTCTTTTATTTTCTTGTTTTTTTTTCGTTAATTGATGTTACGTTTGAGGCCCGTTAACTGAATAACTTTCATTTATTTTAATGTAACTTTCATTTATTCTAAATTGTTCTTACATGTTATCAGCTCAAATAGTTGCCCTGCGCCTGTTTAGTATAGCGCCATTCTTCCCTGCTCGATATACGTTAACAATGGCGGCTCGCGAACAGTTTATAAGCTTAGCCGTTTCGGAAATGGTTCCAACGCTGACGCGAAAGTCAATGATGATGCCCTTTTTGGACGTCAGATAAATCGCTCCGCTTCCGCATTACGACAACGAAATTGTGTAGTGCGTATGTCAGAAGAAATTGTACGCGTTAAATACAAGTGAATGTGTTAAGCATACCGTATACCGGCATATGATACTCTTTTGTGGATAGTACACGCACACTATTGCTGCAGGAGTTTCCACTGGGTGTTGGGTGCCGTTTTCCAAGCATTGTCTTGTGTGCTTCGTCAGCGGTGGTTTGGACGTTCGTTCTAACTGTAACGTACTCTGTTAACCTACCTCCCATAAAATTTCCTGTTGTATTGCTGAAAACCAAACAAATATCTTTGCGCCGAAAGTATAAAACACCACCACAAAATTTTGCGATTGTCGAAGCAGGCAACATAACAGCACAGTTTATAAAATTGCATCGCTCTTGAATACTGGAGAGTATTCTGGGAATCATAAATAAGTTGCATCATGTAGTTCGTAGTTAGTGATAATCCAAAATTTACTTGTGGATTAATGGTGTGCTTCCGTATGTTCTAACGAGTTGCTATTACCAGTTTGTGTACAAAATGGAAACAAGAATTCAGCAGAACGCTTGAAAGCACCAACTTGATCAGTCACTTCGAGAAAACTTCGGAGATTATGTTCGTGGATTGTTTATCTTAACTAAAATATTGGTACTGATGGTGACGTACATTACGAGAAACAGTTTTCTTATTTTTATCATCACCGCTCGTCAGATAAATTTATAAGTAAATATAGGAAAGTAACGTTTTACTCAGATTGTGATCAGAATGATCACAGAATTTGATGGCTGCCTCTCGCACATATTAAGCCTCATAGTAACCCCCCCCCCTCCCTCCACTTTTATTGTTATTCTAAATTGTTGCAAGATAATTCATTGCAGAGGTATAGGTTTTGCCTCTTTGACAGGTAGAGAATTTCTGAAGTATAATTACGGAGACAACGTCGTGTTGCAGCAGCCCTCATTGCCTTTTCCCGTAGAGGAGCAAATCGAGTATACGCAACGAACAGCTGCAGCCTGTTTGCGTCAAGCGAAGTAATCGTGACTGCCGCACTGAACAAAACGTCGAATCTGCGATTCCAAGAGAGTCTATGAATTGTCGACAGTCACTGACTTAGCGATCGTTACGGACAGTGTGTCAGGATGCAAGAAGGACGCTGTCGTGACCTGTGTAAGAAGTCATTTTTCGGCAGCGATTTAGGAAACCACATATAATTATAAGCAGGAGGTCTCGTCGAGAATTTGAGCGCCGCTGTTACTCGACATTATCCCAGTTCTTCAGTATTTCATCACCTTGTTCTGTGAAATATTGAGTCTTCATTAGTTCCAGGTACTTCTTATTGTAATCGAATGGTTCAAATGGCTCTGAGCACTATGGGACTTAACATCTATGGTCATCAGTCCCCTAGAACTTAGAACTACTTAAACCTAAATAACCTAAGGACATCACACACGTCCATGCCCGAGGCAGGATTCGAACCTGCGACCGTAGCAGTCACGCGGTTCCGGAGGGAGCGCCTAGAACCGCACTGCCACCGTGGCCGGCTATTGTCATCAGTTATGAAGAAATTTTCCTGCACTTGGCCGTAGAAAATGGCTCCAGCATGGTCTATCGTTGAATTTTGTAGCTACGGAATTTATTGAAGTTGTTATTCCTCTGTATTTGTAGTCAGTAAGCGAGGGACGAGTAGAAACTTGTAATTAAGCAATAATCGGTGAGACAGGTGTACAAGCCTGTTTGAAGTGAAGTGTGATGCCGGTGCTTCGCGCATCACGTTGGTATCTCGTCATTGCAAATGAAGCGTTTAATGCACAGGGGTATAGTCCAAGCTGTATGTAGTTTGTGACCGAACCCCCACGATTTTACGTAAACTCAATCTGTTCTTTTAAGTGCCGACGAATTACGTAAAATCGCTTCAAGTTCTTTATTTAATAGTTATTATTAACTGGTGCTTTTCATTTATTATAAAGTTGTTCTACCAAGAACCGACGGAGATTCTGTTAATATGAATATTGGAGAACAAAAGCAAACTGCGACAAGTGGAACATCGGGGACCTTGACGGGTTAATGTATGTTGCGGCATTATGGGAGGAAGGATAATTGGCCCTCATTTTATCGATAGCAGTCTAAATGGTGCAATGTATGCTGATTTCCTTCGTAATGTTCTACCGATGTTGCGACTAGATGTTTCACTGCATGACAGAATGGCTATGTACTTCCAACATGATGGATGTCCGGCTCATAGCTCGCGTGCGGTTGAAGCGGTATTGAATAGCATATTTCATGACAGGTGGATCCGTCGTCGAATCACCATACCATGGCCCGCACGTTCACCGGATCTGACGTCCCCGGATTTCTTTCTGTGGGGAAACTTGAAGTATATTTGCTATCGTGATCCACCGACAACGCCTGACAACATGCGTCAGCGCATTGTCAATGCATGTGCGAACATTACGGAAGGCGAACTACTCGCTGTTGAGAGGAATGTCGTTACACGTATTGCCAAATGCATTGAGGTTGACAGACATAATTTGAGCATTTATTGCATTAATGAGATATTTACAGGTAATCACGCTGTAACAGCAGGCGTTCTCAGAAATGATAAGTTACCGAGGTACGTGTATCACATTGGAACAACCGAAATAAAAAGTTGAAACGTACCTACGTTCTGTATTTTAATATAAAAAACCTACCTGTTACCAACTGTTCGTCTAAAATTGTGGGCCATGTGTTAGTGACTATTACAGCGCCATCTATGACAAAGAGAAAAAAGTGGTCCAACTAAAACATTCATATTTCTTTACGTACTACACGAATATGTAATAAAAAATGGGGGTTCCTATTTTAAAAAACGCAGTTGATATCCGTTAAACTTGTGGCAGGGCCATCTAGCTGGCCAACCATAGCGCCATCTGGTTTCCCCCCTCAAGCTAGACAAGTTTCATTCTTTGTAGGCCGGCCGAAGTGGCCGTGCGGTTCTAGGCGCTGCAGTCTGGAACCGCGAGATCGCTACGGTCGCAGGTTCGAATCCTGCCTCGGGCATGGATGTGTGTGATGTCCTTAGGTTAGTTAGGTTTAATTAGTTCTAAGTTCTAGGGGACTAATGACCTCAGAAGTTGAGTCCCATAGTGCTCAGAGCCATTTGAACCATTCTTTGTAGTTTTTTCCTTTGACGCTTATTTCGTGAGATATTTGGCCCAGTCACGATCAGTGGAGCACCCTCTATATTAATTACTCAAACCTTAACGCTCAGTTAAGCTTAACTGTCTGGTGACTATGTTTGAATGCGAGGCGTCTAGCACTTGCCTGTTTTCTCAAATTGTCGGGTTTTTGTGAGTCGGGAAACTCTTAGTGCAATCAGAACTCAGAACTGTCTCTATCCTCAGCAGAGAGATCTGCACCCGTTGTAGTAATGTGGTACTAATTTAATTTAAGAGTGCAACTGCTTCAAGTAGTTGCATTTGTCAAAATGTGTAGTAAATGAATCATTATGAGAAAAATAAAATAAACTGAATGGGAATATAATATTGCCTGCTATACCAGGGCGTGCTTGAAAACCAATGCATCCGAAATTTTTATGTGAAAACTCTTAAAGCTTCTTAAATAATACAAACGCTATTCGTGTCTACATATGTATTTCTCTACATAGCCACCCTGACGGTGAACAAGACAATAACAACAGATTGCACAAAACCCCTAGTCGTAATCATCCTACCAGTATAGAGATGAAAATGTAATAACAGCTGCACCATTGTCTCACAAAATGACTACGAGCACAGAGCGCATTACCTCTTAAGAAGCAGGTGAAATCAGATGTTGTAAAATCAAGCTTCCTCCTCTACGTATCAAATAATTCTTTTTGTTGATTACAGTTATATAATCTGCCTTACCAAAAATACATGGCAGAAACGTTATTTTCATTTTTATTTCATTATTGTGCTTCCCTCTCAGCGCAATTCATAGGAAGATGATACAACCTGGCAGCTGTTAGCCGTGTCTCCCGTCGCACACACAGTCGACAGCAGAGAAAGACGTATTTTTCGTAATGAGTAATTATGAATCATAGTACCGAGAAAAGAGAAAACGAAGTGTTAGTATTTTTTCTTGTCAGCTAAGGTACACATCTCTACCGAGAAAAGTGCCAATCAGCACGCCATCGACCGTGTTCACTTCCCCATTGCATTCTTAAGCGTTTATTATTTCTTGACAGTGGAAACCGATGTAATGGTGTGTGTACCAACAGTCTAGTACGCAGCAATCGGCGTAGAAATTGAGCCCAGATCCGTTGCAGAGCTCCAGCTTAGAGCCAGAGCAATAAGTATGGGCGTGTAGACAAGACGGAGGTTGTTTCCGTGTTGCGGCCACACTGCCCAGCATTGTCGCATCGCTCCATACGACGCTGTTGTATCCAAATATTTCGCTCAGGCATGCTGTCTTTGCAAGGTGAATCGAATTTTCGATGCGTGCCAGACCCATTTCCCGGATACCGATCATTTTGCCCGGTTCGAAGCTGCACACATGCATATTTGGTTCCTCGGTCGGCGTGGTAATGTTCCGGCTGTTTCTTTGTCAGTGGCAGTACATGTGGTGGCTTGCCTGTTATTCTGCTTTGCCCAACACTCTTCTTTCGAATCGCTAAGAAGAGTGAGGGGTGCCCGGACTACGAGTACTTTACCTCTCTACAATTTCTTAATGTTGGTACATTGTGTACACACCCACCGGGTTTTGGATTCGTTTAATACATTCGGTCCACAGGTCGAAATTTTCACAACCGTTAGTATAATTATTTCTATTTCCGTCTATGATCACAAATTTGTTGTGTCCTCGGACTACCGGTTTCGATCAGCAATGACCGTCTTCAGATCTGCAGTAACATATGGGAAAAACACAAATACAACTAGTGGGTTGTCTACAGCCTAAAACAAAAAAATATACCGTAATGAAAAGTGTTACTGACGCACATGCGAAAATTACATGTTTTAAGTGTGAGGAAGCATACTTGTTTTAAAAATACGTCTTTATATAACGGAGCCGTTGTCGCATCGTTAAAAGATAAACACAAAATCAATTTAACATCGTCGTACATATATAAATATGGTATATATCAGAGTCAACTTGTTAATAGCGCTACTGTTCGTAACAAACTGCCGTAGGCCCTACAGTAGTCACATAATGTTTGTCGCGAGCTCGTGACGTGTCGCTACTATAGGCGTACACAAATTCTTGTTCATATAACTGTACGATATGGAATAAAAAGAAGAATACATTTGGTAAAGTCTGTAGTGGGCTTACAGGGAGTATAAGTCATTACAGTAATAAAACGCGATAAATTGAAATCCGACCAACATTATATTGTTAAAAAGCAAATAGTTGAAGAGACAATAATTTTGATACGCTCAAGTGACAATAATTATGATACGTTCTTGTGGCGAATTTTAGATAAAAATATAATGACATACATAAGAACAAACTTGAGGAGTTCATAGAATAATATAAAGTTGATAATATAAATAGGGAAAGAAACCAAATTAATGAAAACAGTTTGTAGTAAGTAATCAGCGCCCTCTGTTTGCATTTCCGCCACAGTGCCGCATACGCCAGAAGTGATCAGAGGAATCTCACCACCAGAGGGTCCCTCGTACTTAGCGACACGCACATGTGACGCAGCATGTGAAGGTTGCTGTGTGTGGACGGGTTTCTCCTGTAACCGAAATTGCAGATCTGAAGATGGTTCGAGAGGAACCGAAACCGGTCATGTGAATAAACAAGTTTGCAATCAAGACGGATTATAACTAACATTGTATAACCATTGATTGCGGTATCCCATCAGACATTATGTCTGTTTTTGCAAAGTCTAGGCAGTCCACTTGAGCGCTGTTGTCCTTTTTGTCCCCCACATGGGGCTTTGGTATTCCCATTTCCTCGTTTATTGCTCTCCACTGCCTGATCATTTCGTCCGATGCTATGTTGAACAACAATGGTGACAATCCATCTTCCTGTTTAACACCAGACTTGATCTCAAATTCTTCTGACAGTGCTCCTCTGAATATCACCCTTGCTTTTGTGTCTGTCAGAACTTCTTTTATGAGTTCTTGTGTAGTTCCATCAAGTCCTCTGTTCTTCAGGATCCTAACAAGAGTCTGTGCGACTTCATCCCTGGTTGGATTGCGTGGCTCTCTCTCATCTGTGTCAGTCCCCAGTTCCAGCTCGTCTTCAGGTGGTTCACAGTCCAGCAGGTCGTGAAGGTACTCTGCAAAAATGCTACAGTTCTCCTTCGCATTAACAGCCAGCTCCCCTTTCTTATCTCTTATAAACAGTTATCTACCCTTGTATTCAATCAGACTCTTTTTGAATTTCTCGAAAAAGTGTCTGCTGTTGTTTTTCCTGAAGTTGGTCCCAATGTCATCCAGTTACTGCTTAATCTTCTGTCTTCTGGTCTACTTTATTGTTCGGCCCGCTTCTTTTCTTGTTCCTAAGAAAACTTCCCATTTTTCCGGGGCCTTCTTGGTGCTCCAGTCTCTCCAGGCTTTCCTGCGAGTCTCTACAGCTTCCTCACATTCCTTGTTCCACCACCAGTGCTTCCGTTTCTTTTCTTCTTTTCCCCGTAGTACAACTTGTTTCACCATATTTCGCTTCATGTCTCCCCATTCATTGAATGATTCAATTCCTTCCTCATATCTGGATCGATTGTGTCTTAATTTGTCTCTGTCTGCCTTTATGTTTTCGGTTCTTCTATTCGTCTATGGCAGTCTGTCCCTGTTTGAAATCCAAAGGCACGTAACTTCTGTAAGATAATGATCCAATTCTATTCTTGTGTTCTTCCTGACCTTTGTGTTCATGATCTCTTTTGTGTTTGTCCAGCTGATTGCTATGTGGTCAGTTTGGAATTCCCCAATGCGGGCGCATGTGTTTGTCCATGTCTTTTTCTTACTCGGTTTGGCCCTGAAGTGTGTTGTCACCAGTCTCATTTTGTGTTCTCGGCATAGTTCAGTTAGTCTTTCTCCATTTTAGTTTGTCCGCTGGTGTACAGAGTACTCGCCCACTACTCCTTTATGTTGCTTCTCTTGTCATTTGTGTGTGTATGTCCATTTATTATTGTATACTTTTTGTTCCCTGCTTGAAAAGTCAATGTTGATATCCTTTCTGACCTGCTCTTCATTTCAGTTATGCCATCCTCGTATCTCTTGTCTACCATGAACCCCGTACCAAAGCACCTAGGTGCATGTCTTTCCTTTCCCACTCTAACTCCTGGTTTCCCTTTCAGTATTGTGAAGCCTTCTGACTCCACTGTATCTTCGTCATTGTATCTTGTCTTCTTCAAAGACAAGATAGATATGAGAGATACGTTCAGTGATTAAAGGAGAACATTGTCAGACAAAGCGAAGTAGCCATTGGGTACAAAATCACGCTACCCATTGAGTACGTTAGCTACCTCTTGTTTTTTTCGCTTTATAAAATCCAAGCACTTCTAACAAGATCTGAAGACGGTCATTGCTGACCGAAACCGGTAGTCGGAGGGCCTAACAAATTTATGATCGTAGACAAAAATAAAGATTTTATTCTACACTTTCTGGATTACTTTTCTATTGGCGACCACGTCGCAGCTTATTAATGCTGTATAATTGCTGTCCGAATTGGCCCTAAAGAGCGACTGTGCGCCTCCCCTGGTCGCTTAATACTGACTTTGGAAATCGCTGCAGAGAGACAGATTCTCTGAGTCGGCTAGTCTTGTGCTCCCTAGTCGTTGCTGGTGACTTGAGTTTCCAGCTGATGTCGTGTCCGTTGAAGGAAGGGAGCTGGTAGTCGTGACGGACGGGTGGGGATGGAGAGGAAGGAGTAAAGGTGTAGGACAGGACAGGAGGAGCGTGTCGCCCGGCCCCACGCCGCCCACGACGTGACTGATTGCGTGGCAGGCGGCCCCGACGCCGCCGCCGCCGCCGCCGGTTCGGCCCGGCTGAGCCCGCGCGGTCCAGCCGCCAATTACCAACTTGGCGGCAGGGAGGCGGCCGATTACCCCCGTGACGGCCGGCGGCCGCCACTGACGGCGCTGCGCTCGCACTGCTCCCGATACGCACCAGGCAGCCGTTTCGTCGTGCAGCGTGCATACCGCCGAGGGGCGTGCGGAACCACTTGGCCCGAACTCACCGCTAGCCTCAAGCCCCCACATATTCACATAGTTTTGTTTTCTGCAGTTTCCAACACGTTTATTGCTTTGATATACGCCTTGGTGTGACTAAGCACACTGATCAAAAAAACAGTCACCACCAGGAGACAGCCTCTGGCCTCGGCAGTGGCCTCAACTCGGCAACAAAGAGAGTGCACAAGTATCCAACTTAAGCCACTCATAAATGATTAGATCACCTACGTTACGTTGATCGCTGCTTGACACTCGCTCTTCCAAATAGTGCTGGACATTTTCTGTTGGCAAAAACATTTGACGATTTAGGGTCCAAGTCCAGGTGCAATACGGTGCTTGAGTGCTCGTCAAGCCAGAAACGTATCTGTGTAGCCCCGTGAACCCGGCACTTGTCACCTTGGAGGACACGAGCGTCCACAGCATTTTTATCATGAAGATGTAGACAAACGGTAACACTTGAAATCGCCGAGAATGTTGAAATAACCATCCTCGTTCACAATAACCTGAATGATTGAGCTGAAGTCGTGGTACAAAAACAACCGCAAAACATGACAGAACCACCACCTCCAGCCAGAACTACTACCTTACACTTTTCGCGAATTAATAGCCTCATTTAACCAATTAAAAGTTTAAGTAAAATTAAGGGGAAAAACCTATGTAAAGTTTATGAGGACAGAATAGTAAACTGGACGACCGCTGAAGATGGACATGTAACCTGATACCGGCCCGGCCGAAATAAAAAAATCAGTAAAACAAACATCCTTTTCTGTGTACGAGTATATACGTACAACATTATTCATCATCTTAAAGATTAGATAATTGGTAACAGATCCGTGCCTGGTCGCGAAGCTCTTTAACAAGCATTTATACCAATAACTTATTTGGTGTCATGCTTAATGGATCCTGTCCGAGAATAGCAGCCTCTGCTAATGACCTCACCAACATGAGCATGACTCTAGGTACGATGTGTAACATTAATCCATTCTAATGCTTGTGATAAAATATTAACAGATGTAATTAAGGACTGTGCTTCTGAGTTTCGTAGTATCTTAAATTATTTGCGTAACCAATCATTTGTCTGTGGAACTTATTTTCACAGGCTGAAGTATGCTGTTGTTTAGCCACTTCATATGATGAGAATGTACTTCATTGATTTGACAACAAATTACAGACTATACCGTTGTATTCTGTGATCCGTCAGAGCCATTTGACTGTGCAAATTAGAATATTGTGATGTCACAGGAAATTCTGCGAAATCGATCATGTATTATCTATCGAATAGAAATCAGAGGTCTTCAGTAACCACGAATGGTGTATTAATTTTTCACTCTTTGTCGGAATGTTAACTAATTATATAAAGTGTCCCACAAGATTCCATCTTGGAACCCTACTTTTGGTCTATATTAAAGATCTGTCAACAATAATGTTACCGGAGACTATGGCTAAAAAATGGTTTAAATGGCTCTGAGCACTATGGGACTTAACATCTATGGTCATCAGTCCCCTAGAACTTAGAACTACTTAAACATAACTAACCTAAGGACATCACACAACACCCAGTCATCACGAGGCAGAGAAAGGAGACTATGCTTATACAAACATTGTAGTAAATAGAAAACCAAATTTACTATTAGAAATTACATTTAAGTGTACATTAATAGTGTGCTGTAGCCAATTTACTGTCATTAAACTGTGAAAAAACTCACTGTATGCACAGGAAAACTTGGAAAAGACTTACACAGTGTATATACATGGAGACATGGAGACAGATAGTCTTAAAGTTCAGTAATAAATTTGGTTGGGAAGAGTATAGAGTAAAAATTCTGAAGCGCCTAATCAAATCATGGTTTTCAAAGCGAATATTGTAAGATAACAGTGATGTAAAAATAATAGATCCGGGACAATGGTTATTTTCATTCCATAATGTTAGCTGGCACCATATTTTGGGGTAACTCATCAAGGTAAGCTAAAGTTTTCTGGATCTAAAACTATGTAATACGAATTATTTGTGGTGTAAATTAGAGAAATTTTTGCATAAGGCTATTTGAATAACTGCGTGTACGAACTACTAGTTCTCAACACATTTTATTCGTTAACGAAATTTGTTGCATCAAATATATGTTTCCTACAAATCAAGAACTCGTTAATACGATGGTAGGTGTGAGTGAAATGTTCATAAAATCTTAAAATGACTCAGTTTGGTCGAGAAAGATATCCATTATTCAGGAAGAAGCATTTATAGTAGCTTTCCAGCAAGGTGTAGCTACTAAAAGAGCACTTTGTAAGAGGAGAGTAAAGGATTAACTGTGGCCAACTACTTCTATTTCCATGAATAAATTCATTGCAGAACCAATAGACATAATTAACTGCGTCTTGTAACTTAAATCTATGTAGCAACTGCCGTAGGTTTAGCTTCACTGCAGTACTGCTCCGTATGGAAGTAACCCTTGAAAACGGTTTTTGTTTTTGATGACGCTTTGTTACAGTTGCCTTGGAGTTACCTTGCGACCTTTAGTATGATACATTTAAACGTTTGTGGTAAGCTTTTTAACCGATATGTAAATGAAAAAAAGAATAAAATTTTGACTCTTTGCACCTCAGTGTAGACCATTTTGTATAGAACCTACAGAGCAACATTAAACTGTCATTTCCTTTGCAAATATATCTTACCTTTTTGTGACATGTCCCACATCCTCGGGGTGCTATTATATCTACGTAATGAACATTCTCTAATATATTCCTAGACGAATGTGGAAAAAAGCAATTATTCAAATGATTGGCGCCCATTTACGGAAATGTTGTTGTTTCGTCTGCTCGTTATACCGTTCAAAATACAGGGCATATCAAAAAGAATCATCCGATTTGGCACGTCTATACTTCTGAAACTAATGAAGACATGCAACGAATTTTGTTTTTTGATGAACGGGAAACTCAAAAAGGTTTTTTTTTTTTTTTCTCCACACCTTTTCGTAGATGTTCAGTACGTCCTTGAGATGCACGGCATATGTCAGTGCGGTATTCAAATTGTTCCCACATTGCAGCGAGCATGTCTTGAGTTACAACTTCCACAGCCGCTGTTATGCGATGTCTCAGTTCATTCATTGTTGTCGGTTACGGAGGCACATAAACAAAGTCTTCCTTAAACCCCCCACAAGAAATAATCAAATACAGTCAGGTCCGGTGACCTTGGAGGTTGAATCATTTGGTCCAGTGCGACCGGTCCATTGTTCAGTAATCCTTTGATTTAAAAATTCCCGCACTTCCAGATGCCAGTGTAGCGGTGCTGCATCCTGTGGGGAAAAAAAGTTTTCAAGCATATCGAGATATGCGCTTCCTGTAACAGTGTTCTCGGCAAAGAAAAATAGACCATACACCTTTTCCCATGATACTGCACAAAACGCATTAAATTTCGGAGAGTTCCTCTCATGTTGAACAACCATGTAAAACTCTAGAGTTTGCTCTTTCCAACAGTGCGTTGTTCACGCGCATATCTCAAGTAACATAATAGTTATAATTTTTTTTAAATCGGGTGATTCTTTTTGATAGACCCTGTATAGCTGTCACTCCATATTGTACACGGTGTGTGTGTGTGTGTGGGGGGGGGGGGGGGGGGGGGTAAGCTTGGATGCTTGCGGAGATTGGCGTACTTGCTGAAGGGAAACTTGGGTTCTAAATGCTCATTATTTTTCTTTCTGCTCTTTTTCTGCGAAGCGTGTGGGTTGTCGTGTTATTGAGATCTCATTCCCTAGAAGGTAGATACGTTTTGCAATTATAGCCATTTTTGTTGTTAATGTGGAACTGTGAGAGCACTTTGTATATCCCATATTGTGACGGCACGCAATTTTCCACTCGACTGATATATTTCCATTGCAGAAGGCAGTGAGGCGTGAAATAGAGGAGGGTTGGACGGGTAACTGGAGATTGTACCAGGTGCCTTTTCCTGAGCCGCTCTGCAGGTTACGCATTTATTGGTCTAACAGCCGCGCGAGGGAAAAAACGAGTTCCTCAGTAACGTAATTTGCCAGAATCAGTAGACTTATTCGCTGTACGAACCGAGCGAGATGTCGTGGTGATTAAGTAAATGGAGTCGCAGTTGGTAAGATAGTTGTTCTAGCCCTCACCTGGGCATCCTGAGTTTGGTTATCCACAGTTTCCCCAAATGGATTTGGCTGAATCCTGGGATGATTCCTTAAGTAAGGTCGCGGACAATTTTTTTCCCGATTCTTCTTCATTTGACCTAATGGTCCTTCTCTAATGCCGTCGATATCGGCTACACGTTAAACTTTGCTTTTTCTTTTGTGCTACTACTGAAATCGAATCGCTAATAAGTCACTATTCGAAAGAGCACTGCACCGCAAAATATATTTTGAGCGAGATGTTTAGGTAATCAGCTTTCGCTCCGAAATATGATCACCAGCTCTGGGGGGCAGTAAATCAGGTGCTTAACGTGTGCGTTGTTATTCGCAGAGGACTGTATGGCCTTAAGTATATTTTAGTTTCCCATTTGCTTTCCAGTGCGAGATAGTAATGACATCTTGATAGTGCATAGATTCAAGAAGAAATTACCTCGTTACCGGAAGGACTGCTTAGCGATTCTTCAGTTGAAGAAGGAGTACTGAAATACTACGTTGTGATGACGCGTTTAATCAGATTTGTTGTTGATAAGGATATTACGCTGTATGTCGACGCAAATATTATTCCGCGTTACTGCTCTCTCTGATATATTAGCGAAGATCAAAGGTTGGTAGAATGGAACAAATGTCCGAGTCTTACGTTCCGTCGACCTCGTTTTCATTAGAGGCAGAGCAAAAGTTCAGATTGGAGAACCAAAGTAATTAAAATTGCTTTTTCCTTTTCAGGGGAACCATTCCTGCGTCCATCCTAAATAGTTTATCGAAACCTTATATATACATGCCTCAACAAGAATTTTTGCACTTCTTCCTCTCAAACGTGAATCCTGTGTTTTAATCACTCGGCCACCAAAGGGGAGGAGCAAGAGGAAGCGGAGGAGCAAGCTGAAACTGCACACGCATTCAGCGGGTGTGGATGGCGCGACGTTTGTCCATTAACATAATTAGTTTGACCGCATCGTCAAGAAGATAATCGCATCAAGGCAGTATAGCGTCCAAATGCTACTTTTGTCACTATTATTCCATATTCATCAATTTAAAATCAGAGCTACGAAGTGCTATTTACAGCTTAATTATTTAAACTCTTACCTCATGTGTTTACGGTTGCGTTTCAACAGCTAAATTACTAGTAATCTATGTCATCTTGCAGCTTACATTTTAACAATCTTTTTTCGCGTTTCTCTTTGGCGCTTCTCCCTCATTCATTGCAATAATGACATGTAAGGTGGAGGAATAATCAAGTTTTCATCACATAGCGCTTAGAAACATCAAATTAAAGTGTGAAACTGTTTGTAAATGGGCGTCATGTAGAAATCCAAGCTCATTCCTTCGTAATGTTGCAGATTACAATACCTGTGTTGATGGGAAATTGCAAGAGAGAGAGAAAACACCGGTCTGCTGGATTGTGGGGCCGCTAACTACAGATACGGGTACGCTGCACGGGGTGGCGGAGCGCCAAAATGCTGGATTTGTGATAGGAAAGAGTTCCATTCAGTTCCTGATCTGGCCGTCGTGATTTATTCTATTCATAGGTTTCCTATATCGCTTCAGGTGATTGTAAGTACTGTCGTTTCAACAGAGGCACGCCAAATTCTTCTCCGCCTCTCCGATAAAATAGACCAATTGATCCAAGTGTTACGGGCACCCATAGATGGCCCGCGGAGCGAATTGTGTGCTTTCGCAACTTTACGTATATCTACCAGTGACGTGAAACGACAGTAGACTTAATAGTCTGGGCATCATCTTAAAAGCTACAGTTTGGCGTGTACGAGCAAAATACATTAGAAGTGCACTGTTCATGCGAGGTCCGCAGCTCGTGGTCGTGCGGTAGCGTTCTCGCTTCCCACGCCCGGGTTCCCGGGTTCGATTCACGGCGGGGTCAGATATTTTCTCTGCCTCGTGATGACTGGGTGTTGTGTGCTGTCCTTAGGTTAGTTAGGTTTAAGTAGTTCTAAGTTCTAGGGGACTGATGACCATAGATGTGAAGTCCCATAGTGCTCAGAGCCATTTGAACCATTTGTTCATGCGACTGTTGGTGTTGGTTACCATCTGTATATAAAACTGCGAAAGAAGTATCGAGTGCTGAAGCCGATGTCATTGTATTTGCATTACAGTCCAACGACTGCCATTAAGAATTTCTTCTGTCATTATATGTACAGAATCTGAGAGGAATCATTCAGCGTTCTAAACTGATGAGACAAAAATCGAGCCTTGGGAATGCGTTATGAGACTCCTGACAAATATTTGTCTATTTACTTTCGAACCTTATGCCTTCAAACAAATGACCGCGGTTTGTTATACTTCGAGCCACAAAATAACGACAAACCATGAAAGAGTTATCCGACTGGGGTGAAATCGGTAGATGTGATGTACAAGTACAGACAAACAAATCACCACAGTTTCAGAAAAGTGGATAATTTATTTAAGAAAAAGAGCTTTACGAATTGAGCAACTCAGTGACACGTTGGTCCACCTCTAATCCTTATGCAAGCTGTTGTTCGGCTTGGCATTAATTGATAGAGTTGTTTGTTGTCTTCCTGAGGGACACTATGCCAAATTCAGTCCAATTGGCGCGTTAGGTCTTCAAAATCCCGAGATGTTTGGAGAGCCGTACCCATAATGTTCCAAACGTTCTCAGTTTGGGAAAGATCCGGCGACCTTGCTGGCAAAGACAGGTTTGGCAATCATGAAGACAAGCAGTAGAAACTCTCGCCGAGTGCGGGCGGGCATTATCTCTCTGAAATATGAGCTTGGCTTGCCATGAAGGACAACAAATTGGGGCGTAGAATTTCGCTGACGTGCCGCTGTGGTGTAAGAGTGTCGCGGATGACAAACAAAGGGGTCCCGTTATTAAATGAAATAGTACCCATACCATCATTCCTGGTAGTCAGGCCGTGTGGCAGACACCACTCAGGTTACTACCCATCCCTGGCTGGGGCGTCACCAGACACGTCTTTGCCGGTCGTCGGAGCTCAGTTCGAAGCGGGACTCATCACTTAAAACAGTTCTACCCCACCCAATGAGACTCCAGGCCGAATGTGGCCGACAACACTGCAAATGTACTTGTTGGTATACAGAGGTCAATGGTAGTCGGCGCAAGGAGCGCCACGAGTTGAGTCCCCTTTCTCTGAGCCGCATATTAATGGTCCTTGTTCTCACTGAAGCAGCAGTTGCACGTCGTATAACGATAATGATGAATCCGGCGCTCTGAGTACCCTTCTGACGGTTGCTCGGTCCTCACGTTCTTTCGTCTCTCCAGGTTGACCACTTCCTTCTTGACGGTGTGTGCGGCCATGGTTGACTCATTCCTGTCAACAACGCCGAAGAGTGCCATCGCTCCTATTGAAATGACAAGCTATTCGCCGATCACTCCAAACGGCGTGTTTGAGTCCAACTACACGTCCTTCCTCAAATGTTGACATGTGCCTGTCTGCGAGGCTTATACCCTGCTATTGACATGTTCGCTATTTACTACCCTTGCCACATGCGCGATGAAATTGTGCTACAGCGTCACACATTCATCTATCGGCCACCAAAGTGTATCATTCTGCATTTTCCATCGATACCTTTATGAATATCAATTTGCGTAACTCATTCGCTTCGGAGTGTACGTTAATGAATATTAGTTTCTTCCTGCTGAGTCGACATTTCTTCTAGTCCATGTTTTGTGAAAGTTACGAAGTTTCTTTCATATTCATTGAAGTTGGTGCACTGTGATAGAGGGAATAACAAAATTACGACTTTATATAAAATATGTGGAAGGCCGCAGGATCAGTTATTACGAACTTTTCGATTGTCTTACTTAGCTGCATTATATCGGAAAATTGAGCTGATCAGCGTGTTTCGCATTCAGACTTTCTTGGAACTGGTTATTCTGAGGAAACCACGAAGAAATATAAAATTATAATACCTAAGCAACAAATTAGCTGTGAGATTTTAAAAAAAGATAAATTTAGCGTAATGAGAGAACTGGAAGTCAGTTCTTCAATCGCATCTAAATAAGTAAGTAATTGTTCTGGATGTCGTGAATTTGTAAGACGTCGGGTTTTCGTCTCTATTCGCTGCTGCCCTCCCAGCCCCTTACCCCACCTCCTAATTGAATGCTTCTGCGCACAAAGAAAGAAGACTAAGGCAGCGCCAGTAATTCAGGGGTTACGGGCGAATGGTTTTATTCATTCGGAAATGCGATGGCCGCCAGCGCTGTGCGGCTAATAGAATTGTCCCTCGCTGTAATCTCGGACACGAGCGGCGCGGGCATCGCATTCTTTACTTCATATTGGCTCGCTATATATTACACTGAGCGGAGGAATTTCTATCCCCTGGCCACCTTATTGCCTCTTACATGCTCGCTTTCAAACGCTCGTATAAAGGAAAATTAAACTAGCGAAACCTGGAGCCAGAAAACTCGTTTCCTTTTTGAAGAGGTGTAATGGCTATTAGATACCTTCGTTACCTTGCTTCTTACGATATCCGAGGGATGAACTCGTAATAAAATAAGGCTTAGGGGGTTTTCTTCGACAGGATCAAACATCATTTTATTGCACACATCTGCTGAACGACATCGTTTCCACGATTTCACTGCCGGAACTGACCATTTTAATTTATTTTTATAGAGAAGAACGTGAAGTATATTTCAGCAAATTGTTGTTGTCTCCTCTTTGCAGTACCAAACAGGCAAAAGATTCGCTCACTCGTCATGTTATACTTACGGAGACATTAAAGGCCAAGATCTGAATGTGACCCTAAATCGATTCAGCCAAATGTCGAAATGGCTCCTTTGAAAGGGCACGGCCGATTTCATTCCTCATCTTTTCCTAATCCGATGGTATCGGTGGCATCGCTGTTTGGTCTCCTCCCCCAGATCAACCAAACAACCAGTCGGACAATGAGTTCAACCGCA